>NC_136016.1:9925000-10619475 GCF_048128805.1 Centroberyx gerrardi | reverse complement strand
TTGACTTTCTAAGACTCTGTAAGACTTTCCTATGCAAAGCTTTTATAACTTTCCAACACGAACTGGCTGACCTGTCAGCCATAATACACGGTTTGAGGGCACTGACAGTTTCTTTTTTTTTTTAATTTTAAACATTGAGATTATGTGTTTAGCAGTCTCTCCCTTCAGGGAGGAAAGATGTTCAGTGACTGTTCAATGTTCACTGTCCCTGATTAAATCTACTAGTGTGGTTTGGTCTCTGTCTATATTTGAGAGCTCAGAACATGATGCTTGGAGAATCCACATGAAGGGCACAGCCCAAATTGCATGTTGAAAAGCAACAAATAAGACACAACCTCAACATCAAGTGGCTCCGTTTCCCTCTGAAGACATTGTGCCATAAATGAAAATTAAATCATTTTAATTGGAACATAAACAATCTTTCAAGTCGTCAGCTGGAAGGAGGGGAAGGGGTTTGGGAGATAAGAACACAATCTGTGCAGAAAGCCAAACAGTCAGAATGACTGTCTGCTTCTCTCTCTCTCTCTCTGTCTCTCTCTCTCTCTCTCTCTCTCTCTCTCTCTATCTCTCTCTATCTCTCTCTATCTCTCTCTCTCTCTCTCTCTCTCTCTCTCTATCTCTCTCTATCTCTCTCTGTCTCTCTCTCTGTCTCTCTCTCTCTCTCTCTCTCTATCTCTCTCTATCTCTCTCTGTCTCTCTCTCTCTCTCTCTCTCTCTCTCTCTCTCTCTATCTCTCTCTATCTCTCTCTCTCTCTCTCTCTCTCTATCTCTCTCTATCTCTCTCATTCTTTCTCCCTTCGCCTCTCGGTCTCCCTCTCTCTTTCTCTCTCTCTCTCTTCCCTACCTTTCCCTCCCCACATATAGTTAATGAACATCCTAAAATAAACTGACAAATCTGACCTAGATTATGAGAAGCCCATCTATCTAATTAATCTTTCATAAAGCTTCTTAAGGATGGAAAATAAATACATGTTGCTGCAAATTCTTTTTTAATCCAATCTCCCACCTGCCATTTCAACGTCTGTCTTTCAATGGCTGCCAGGAGGCCTCCGGCTTTACTCCTTTATGCAATTAAACAATTACCACAAATTAACCTTCTCCCACGTACAGCGGCAGTCATTGGGAGCGTGAGTACTCTCCTACCTCCAGCCCATTTCGTTTTTTCCTCAGGCAATCAACTGCCTCAAGATCTTGCGCTGCTCTGCGGGCCGTCGCAGCCAAAGCGTGGCCAAACCTACACGTTACAATTTAACTGTTTCGCTCCATTTCCAGTGAAACAAATGAGGTACGCCGAGCCAAAGTGTGTGCCGGCGCACAGTACGGCGGTGCTGGCGTGGAGCATGTGATTGGAATATATGGCTCAGGCGGTGCGCCGGATGCTGGAGGTCTCATCAAGCCTGTGTAAATGTTTACCCTGCACACAGTTTCCATTTCAGCTGGCGGCCCAGCATCACCTTACCACTTAGTGGTTCGTAGGTCTCAGTTCTGTCAACGCTACCGTCTCACAGCTGGCGCGGACTGGAGGTACAGCAGCAAAGGCCTGCTTGTTGCCAGAGGTTCCTACGACATTGGCTTTGCATAAGCCTGTCTCCAGCAGCCATTTACCGTGTCTCACTACATTACCTCATTTAAGAATTAATGGTTGGGTGTATGTGTATCACAGTGTCCCAGAATCATTAGCGCAGGAAAGTAAATTGCACATAGATTCTGTTTGTTTTCTCCCATTTGCTGGCAAAGCTAACTTCTGATGGGGGAATTTACTTTGGTAGGGAGCCACTGGAAGGGGAGCGTCTTACAACAGAGATGCTCACCAGCTAACTGTTTAACATTCAAAAACTGTGAGTCATCAGTATTATAGTCAGACCTACTGGACATAATAGCTGGGTGAATTAAATCAGAAAAACTATCTTAAATTAATATACATTACCAGCCATTGTGGAAATCTCTCCAGCATGAATCTATCCCACTGCAGGGTTTTCAGAACATTCCCTCTTGGGGATGCGTAGGGCAACAGAGTAACAGAAGTGCAGCATATGCTCTTAACTCAAGGCTTACCAGAAAGTAGGCCAGATGTGTAGGACAAGGAAAAATTAACAAGATAGATGAAAAAATCCAGCATACTGACACTCCCCGCTTTGTGTTAACTAATGGTCTCCTCCTACTGTTTGTGCATCTGCTTCAAAGCCTTGCTGAAAGACAGATTCGGGCTGATGATGGCCTGACCACTAAAAAGCTCATTGTCACATTTAATTTTCTCACTATGTAAATAAACCGCCTCTATTTTTGCATCTGAAAAGCCTCTTTTGAAGAGACTTTTTTATGTACCTTGTCCACCTCTACTCCATCTTCAGCTGCACAGAGTCATCTTGAGAACTAAACATATGGATTTGGAGTTACAGTACAGTAGATCGGTAAGCATAGGCTGGACTCACAGCCCATATAAATCACGAAGATCCAGGGGCCCTGAGAGGCAAGATCTGCAATCTGTGATCCTTTAGCCACAGCTAAGGGCTTTGGCCCAAATGATTCATCACATGATGATTAGTTGTGGTTGGGCTGGTATCCATTCTCTTCTAACCCCAGCCATGTTGGAGGCTATTTTGGAGATGAACAGGCACTCACCACTAACCAAGCTTCTGATGTGGAGCAGAGATAAGTGTTGTGTCTCTTAACAATTTGACAAACCTGCAAACCATATGAGCTGTGCTGCAGATTCCGTTTCACTGATGTGTACGCGTACGCTGGTGTGTGATTGTTTGTTTGTGTGTGTGTGTGTGTGTGTAGAGAGAGAGAGAAAGAGAGAGGTGGTAGTGGTGTTGGTGGAGGGTTTGGGGCTGCTGGCTCAAGAGAGAGACTGAAGATAATGAAGGAACATGTGGAACAGTGAATGGTGGAATTTGGGGCTCGGTACATGGCTTGTGGCCCACTGTAGTGAACACTTGAGCGGATCCGTTATTCCATCCAATATTGTACTTGGCTTGACTTTATGGTATGACAACCTACTTGGTCACAGGTTTATTCCCACTGTCGGGTTTTGCATAGCGTCCAACAGAGCGACGGGCGCGTCCCGCTGCGGAATGCCTGTAAACACTCCCGCCTAGTGATGCCCTTCGCCGCCCTTGGGGAAGACAGACGGACACCCTGCAGCCTGTGTGGGCTCCCTTCCTGTCTCGGAGTCCTCTCTGTTGGCGGCCATGTTTTAACAGCCTCCTTCCCTTAAACCATCACCCAGCGGCGGAGATAGGCTGCTGCTGTAAAGTCCCATGTTTAATTAATGCTGCCTCTCAACTTATTTATACATCATAAATGGCTGGGGGGCCCATATTAGAAGTATGTTGCTTATTAAATGTCTGCCTTTTTTAACGGCATGCTGTTTTATGGAAGGTCTTTGCTGCTGCGAAGGTGGAAAAAAAACATGTTGTCTAGAGGGGTTAGGGGTGCACAGCGCGGTGTGAGTCTGTGATAAAAAGGTTTGCATAATTGTGGTTTTACTTGGAGTGGTCTTAAGCAGGGAGGTGGTCAGGGAGAGCTGACACACACTGACGAGACCACCAGAGGTAGCGGTCTGACAGAGCGGGAGGTATGGAAATGTGTCCCATCCACAGGAAAGGCAAGATGGAAAAAGCAAAGATCACAGTTTTGTACTGAATCATAACATCATATCAATATCCTGGATCATGTCCTACTATAACAGAATAGGGATAAGACAGAGAGAGAGAGAGAGATTGAGGCGAGAAAGGGAGAGCGAGAAAGAAGGAAAAGAGAAAGAAAGCGAGGTCAAGGAGGGACAGGGCCTCCAGGGAGCGCGGGACGACAAGGAGCGGGGCATGAATAGGAAAACAGTGGAAGGTAAACAGACTTTGAGAAGCAGAGGATGATTATCATGGGGGTGTGGTGTCTGTGTTATGGCGCGCAATCAGACACATGGTGCAACAGTAACAGGAGCCCAGCTGTCCTGTGCCTGAGTAGCTTGTAATGAGAATACAGCGTGTGTTAACTACGCTCCTGCTACCTCGCCCTCTGTCCTCTCGCTCTCTCTCTGTCTCTCTCTCTCTCTCTCTCTCTCTCTCTCTCTACCCATCACGCAGGCTTTTTTCATATTTCTTGTAGGCACGGATGCCTGTCTCTTCATTTGGAGGTTTGCTCCCCTCTGCCTCCCCCTTTCCCCCCCATCCTAGCATTATGTATTGAAGCCAACAGATCAAACAAAATCCCCCATAAATACCAGCCTAGTTCATCTAATCAGCCAAATTGCGGAACGCTATGCCTGAGGGAAAGACTTCTCTTTGCTGGGAAACATTACTTAATGGCATCAAATCAGCCATTACGTGTACGCCGCTGTCTCATTGTTGAAAAATGGATGTCTGTGGGTTTTTTTTTAATTTTATGGTAATTGGAAAAAGTGACAGTGCACTATTTTCCCTTGATGCAACATTGTATTGTGTGGCTCAATATGAAATTAGGATTATAGTTTGATACTGAGCCTTAGCACCTGAGCTTCTGTTTTCGAACAAGGTTGGTTTTTAGAATGGGACTGGACAGATGTTTGGCAAGGTTGGTTCTAAATGTAATCCATTCTAGATTATTGATTCTTGATGTAATTATTGATGTAATCCTATCAATCAGTGATGTAATCCACTGGAATATTAAAATTTAGTAGCCCAATACATGACTTTTATATGACTTCCCAATCTGCCTATCCAAATCCTGAATATGCGGTTAAAAAACAACAACAACAAAAAAAAAATGTATCCCAATTTACAGACTGCAATTTGATTCATGTTACTATCATGTCTATTAGCCATTATTTCTAGATGTGTAAAATTATTTTTAAGTCTATAATCTCACAATCTACATGCCTTTCTTTTCAAACATATTTCAGAATACTCCAACAAGTACACATATTCTGACAAAAGTATCAGCTTTCTGTGTTTTTGTCACCAACCATGACAGATAGCAGCTATATATATTTATTTTTAACCCCCTAACCCTGTTAGGGGGTTAAAAATGTAACCCTGAAATTTGGTTGTTCGAACCTACAGTAGTTCCGGTCCACCACAGAGTAGACCAAAGCACCTTATCTAGGCAAAAGTGAGACGGAGTACATCAGAGATGAGCTTGAGACTTAAATCACCTGCTACCTCGGAAGCCGACCTCCCTCCCCTCCATCTACAATTCCGGCTCTCACCCACTTTCCATTATTTCAGAGCCAAAATGAAATTTCAGAGAACCATACAGAATAAAAATGGGGAAATAAAATCTATTCCAAGAAGCAACGGCAGTATCTGCAGTCTTTCTACTTAATGACTCTTTGCAAAACAGGACTGTCTTTATGAAAAAAAAAAAAAAAAAAACAGGTCCTAAGCTTTTTCTTTGATTGGTTTTCTTGTTCCCTCCATTCCGTGAACCCTGGGCAGGTCTTTGGTTATGAAAGCTCTTCTCCGTCTTGTAATGGACGTAGTGTTTGAGCCATGACAATGTTAGCGTGGGTCGTTGTACTATAGCGCAGCCTTGGAGGTCGGACAGGACTTGGCCAAGGACATGCAACAGCAGTACGTTATCAGAAAGGCTGATGTCCTCCGGTTCACAACCTTGGCTCACATCCGCTGCTGCTTCCCACTAACTGAATTGGCGCAGAAATAGGGCTTTTCCGTGATGTGATCTATGTGGTGGAGTAGCAACGGCAACAACATTAGCAATAGTGGAGGCAGCATCAAAAACAACAGCAGTGAAATTGTTCCCATATCTGGCATCATTTAGCTTTCAACTGAGGGCATATTGTTTGTCCTAAGCATAACTGATATGATCTAAGAACTCAACAGAAATTTTGCAAGGCTATTTGTTATTCTGTTTCTGCTCTGAAGATTGAAAACAGATTATCAGATAAATTACCTGCATGTAAAACAATCCCCATGAATATCTCTATGATAGGCATTTATTTGTTTTATTTTGAAGGCCAGTTGGCAGCGGATTCCGTTTTAATCCCAGGTTACTCAATTTCAGTTTGGCATATGGTCTTCGAAGAAGATCCTAATTCAGTGGAAAATCATTTAATTACTTTGGCTTTTCTACAAATCCGCCATCGGGAGTACAGCCTTGTCTTCCTTCAGTAAACCAGTAAAGTAAAAAGGGTGAAGAATTTTTGTTATTATTAGCCCATGTTGGCAATCAATCTGTGGATCTCAGGCTCTTCAAATGAGAAAAGCACTGGTCAAGGTCTTGGCCATACAGACAATTAGGAGGGAAAGCCATGGGAGAGAGAGCGCGAGGCAGTTGTTAATCTTAACCACGGCCAAGTTTATGACAGTGGAGGATAACGCATGTCTAGAATGAGGGTGAGGGGATTAATTTGGCTGTTTCTTCTAACTCTGGGGGTTTAGACCAGGCAGCCCCCCCCCCCCCCCCCCCCCCCCCCAAGTGCATGGCCTTGGGATTCTCTAGTCCTGATTGCAGCTGGATTGGACACTCCACCGCTGGATGACTCATTGCCTGGAGTCGGGCCTCACATGGAGCTTTCAAAAGAATGGACCATCTTCAACTCGTGAGTGGGACAATCAAAGACTGTTTAATTTGTTCAAGAACCAAACACCAAACTAGGTTTTTATTCGTACCCTTTGGCTATCATATTGATGAGCAACACTGATAAGCAACATCGACAAAATATATATTTTTAATGTGGTCTCAACCCCCACGACTGTATCCTTTCATGCCTCAGTGCCCTAGGTTCTACGTGTTGTTGAGCCTCCAGGCCATTCTCTGTTACTGTGAGCCAAGATGCAAGTGATTACCTCTTCCCCCCTACCTTCCCCCCATCCATATAGATGTCAGTTCTCACCAATGACTCCACTCTTAACGTTAAATATCAGCCTCACTCTGCTCTTGCCCCAGGGGTTAATGACACACCCTCAGAGGTCTCAACGAGATCCCAGTCCAGCCACTGGTCCCAATCCATCCCCTTCCAATAGTCCCGTCTTGATCCACGGCTATCTCCATGGCAACGGGCATGTGTTTTGTGTACACACGGTGGTCGAGGAGCGGAGGGTTTTTTAGGGGGAAGAGGAAATGAATCACCATGGGGAAATACAGGTCATCGTCGCTGCAGGGTTAAAGGTGAGCAGAGACTGGGGAACGCACTGATTCCCTGTAAAACGACCTCCCCATTCTCTCTCAACCACTCAGCCTGCGCCCGTCCACTCCAGCTTCCTCCCGAGCTATGATTAGAAACCATAACCTCATGCTTCACTGTCACACTATGTCTACATCCATTTAGCCAGGAAAGCTAAATGACCAGTTTGTCGGACTGAGACTCCGGCTACCCCGCATACGTCTCAGCTCTGGTACAGAGTGGGACTTTGGGGGTCTAATCACCTACTCGGGTTGATTATGGAGGCCCCTATCTTCCTGTGACACGCTAATCAGGCCGGTGTTGTGGACTCTAACGTCTGACTTTGAAACACAGTGATTCTGAGGCTTTGATGCCCCTTCCCCTCCAGGCCTGCTCAGGGTCTCCACTGATGACTTCTTTGATCTTACCTCACAGGTTACTGCACAGGGTGAATATGTCAATGCCATTAATGGTATTACAGGACAGTAATTGCTTAACACAAGGCCCATATGGTAAAAGTGGCCTCTTTAGACAGATAACAGCTTAGCATGCTGTTTTGTTTTTTTTCCACAGCAGGATTTGTATGTTTTTTTAAAGGTTCCATCGGCCTAAAATTTGCCTAGGTATTTTTCTACTTTATTACATTGGGGTTTAGCCAAGACTTTCCAGACAAATTATGCTTTATCTCGTGGTTTGGCATTTCCTTAACTCCCTCATTGATTTTGGGGGCACTGCCGCATTTTTTGAAAAATGAGGGTCGGATCTGGAGATCTTAAATTAATTCCCTGCCCCTTCTGTGGCTACAGTAGTACCAATGAGAGACGAGTTTCAATGGTGACCTCATAAATAAGGCCATTATGGCAATCAAAGTGAAATATAAAATAGGTGGATTTTGGTTTGAAGGAACGTTAGGGCAGGAAGCCTTTCATTAAGGACACGAATGAATCTTTGGTATGGGAGACTTCTGCGCGGGCCAAGCGCTCCCTAGACGATGGTAAATCAATCTGAATATCCGCTGGTGTCATCACACAGTTAATGGTTATGAAAGAGCCCTGTGAGAACAAGAGCTGAACTTTTTCTTCCTTTTTCCTCTCTCAGCCAGAGTTCAACCTCTTTACTCTCTCCGGTCACCCTTTCAAGGATTGAGGGATTTGATAGAAGACACACATGGTATTGAAAAGGAAAAACTATAGCCATCTGTCATTTCTCACTCTCATCTTGTCATAGCTAAATTTATTATTTCTTTAACCAGGAGCACCCTTGCTTTAAACCCTCTCCCAGTGACCTCATCGACCGTTACAGGCCTTGCATGCAAATCATTGTTTTACAGCGCAAAAACAGGAGAAATAACTGATCCCTACAAACTAAAACCTTCACCGATTCATCGGCTGCACACCTGAAGCTTATTTTGACTGCATGGGATTGTGACTGGCGGAGATAAACATACATCCGTTTTTGAGATCAACCCTTTTCAAAGGAGCTAATAAATTTGAATGGGGCGATGAGGTCACTGGAGGAGGCCTTTAAGGATGAAAGAGTAAAAAGTGAGGTCAGTTACCTGCTGTACAGTATTTGGATTCATATATTCAAATAAACAATGCCTTTTACAATACGCAAGTCAATTTTGCAACTACTGCAGGTGAGCCATATAAAAATGCTGCACATGTTGGATAATTTATTGAGACATCTTATTTAACTTTTTAACACATTACTGTTTCAAACATGCTATGTATTTGCAAAATTCAACCTGATTGCCTTGCACATTGAAATCTGATTATGAGCCACATCTGCAATATGAGTGGTTGGAAGAAACATATGAAACACATTCAAGATAATGTATGTTTAATTGTAACCAGCTGATTGCATGGTATGTGTAAATACAAAATTGGTGTTTAGAAATAGTATCCAGGGCAACACATCTGTTGCAGCCTTGCAGCTTCTCCATTGCAGGTGCATGAATCAAAAAAAAACATACAGACTTGACTATAGTGTCTCTGAGATTGTGAAGAGAAAGGTAACATCAGACGAAATAAGCCTTGCTGTTACGGAAAGATCATTATCCATATCTAATGTGTGTATCAGTCCATCTCTATGATCATTCCATAAAGGAGTGAAATGTGATAGGAGTCTGGTGTCTTGCTAAGATCAGGCTTAGTTCTCATCGTTCTCGCCTGCTGATCAGGGCGTCAAGCTATGGTCTAATTGGACTGATAGTGAACACCCTGCTCAGCGGTCTATGGATCCATACTGTTTGCAGCCTTTCCATACTGTAGCAGACTACTGAGCTACAGGATTCATATTTTCCATGTCTTAGTAAGACACCAGACAGAGCAAAGCCCAGGTGGGTTTTGTATGAACGCCTGAAAGCACTCAGCATGGTGAAAAGGTAGCAAATGCAGCTAACAAACGATCCCCTTTCATGCCCCCCTTTGCCTTATCTCCTCTTATATTGAATTGAAGCTTCTACCTCCTATGAACCCTACAGTATATCCATTTTTAGATGCTACTGGTTTGAGTTTTCACAAAGGTTAAATGCACCCTTGAATGATCTGACACAGGAGCAGACAGAGGACATCAATGTGTTTGAGGAATCAATAGACACCGGCATCAGGAGGCAGCCAGCGTTTCTCCTGTATCCTCATCGTCTCTCTCTCCCTTTGTCCTACTCTCTCTCTTTCTCCTCCCCTTGTGAAATCTTTATCATACTTTGTATCCAGCTATCTCCTTCTCTCCTACTTTCTTTCTTTCTTTCTCTCTTTTTTTTGTCTGGGGTCCTCCTGTATCCCCCCCTCCCTTTCTCACTTTCTCTCCCTCTCTGTAGTCTCTCTCTTCCCTTGTATCTGCCATGCATGTCGGGGCTCTCGGAGGGACGAGAGAAGAAGAAAGGGTCTATAGGCCCAGAGCTTGAAAAGAGTCAGGAAGGCAGAGGAGGGGAGGGCAGAGGAAGAGCAGGCGACCAGTAACTCCCTCTGAACATCTTAAACTCCTGGCTGGGCTTTCAAGTGCTGCTCCTCTCATATCCCCACCAATCTCTGCCAATCCCACAGGCCTGCCAGGCTTCAGTGAACGGTGAAAACACACATCTCCCCCTCCTCTCCACTATATGCCGTCTTCCTTTTGCCTTCCTCCATCCCTTTGTACCTTGCTTTTATTCCTCCGTTATACAAGCCAGCTATTGTACCAAAACTGTCTCCACTAATTCCTCAATAAGAGGTGGGCTGTGAGTGTGTGTGTGTATCAGCGCGTTGTCTGTGAGTGTGTGCATGTGTACATATGCTTTTGATGTGTGTGTGTGTGTGTGTGTGTTATATGCTTGCTTGTGTGCAATTGTGTGTCTGTAATTGTATGTGCTTGTGTGAGTCAGTTTTGAATTCTCTTTTTCCGTTCCTCCTTTCCTGAACTAATTTTCAGGAAATCAGACTTTGAAGGGGATTACTTCTGGTTGCCAGATATTTATGTCAGTGTATGAGTATGAGGCCAAAGGACCCAAACTGTGGATCAGCAGAGGTATTCATCCTGTCAATCTGCCTGAGCCACCACTACATGAGACATGTCTTGGCTCTCCACTCCTAGACCTGGATAGGTTTCTGTTAATAAAATTCATAAACACACAAGACATCCATACTGCCGTGAATTCTGGACATATATGGACAAAATAGTCTCGTATAGCTCAGTGGGTGGAACACGGTGTTGACACTGCCAGGGTGAGCAGATTGACTCCCACTGGGGCGAGCCATAATAAAAATGTCTGCATTCATGATGCTGTAAAGCACATTGGATAAAATTGTATGCCAAACAGTGATGTTAATATTTTAATATATTACATCTAAATCATAAATCACAAGGAAAAGCCTGGATTTCAGTCTCTGGTAGCTAAAGAACATTGTTACCTTAGCTACAAAATGAAATGGCTGTTTGTATTCAAAGGTATTGACTGATGACCCTATCTTTCACCCTAGGGGTAACAGTGCAGCCCCCCACTGAGTACCCCAGTATAAGCCATTCACCCACTCTCTGCAGCAATAACAGCAGCATAGGTTTAAAGCTGTATGGCCTGTTTGACCCATGGGTGATAATGGAGGGTCACTGATGGTAGAAGTGTTTGCTGCACAGTGGCGCACCAAATGCTATATAGAGTTTTTATAGAATTTCCATTGACACAGATAGTATGTATGAAGAGGTCACCATGTATCCACCTTCTTCATCAGTACACCCAGCTCTTTCAAATCACACAACATTAGCATGGACAATTGACCACACAGTGATGCATAAACAGTTTGTGAAAAGTGGTTTTGACAAACCAGTTAGACCAGTTAGTAAGTTAAATAGTGTTTCCAAGAGCAATCACCCTCCTCAATCAGCCCACATAACCCCACCACACACACACACACACACACACGCACGCACACACACACACACACACACACACACACACACACACACACACACACACACACTGACTGAGCCTTGCTAAGCTGCACAAAGACACTGACATACGGCATTGAGGTTACCCATCAATCTAGTTGTACTTTGCTTATCTGTCATTTATGCATCTTTTGCTATTTACCAACCTAGTTGTACTTTGCACATCAACTGTTATAAAACTATGCCATTGCTGCAACTGCTAACTCCTTCTGAACATCTTACACTCCTGGGTGGGCTTTGAAGTGAAGTGCTGCTCATCTCATATCCCCACTGGAACAACTCTTGTACAGTTGTAATGTGTTTGTCATGTGTTTTTGTTTACTATCATATACTACTGTCTGCACTATGCAGCAGTAGGCTTTACATGAGGTCCTGTTATGTTTTGTCCTGCACCAAGTGTGTCAATCCTGTATTGTGCAACTGTCTTGTCATGTGCCAGGACCAAAGTAAAGTCAAGTCAAGTTTATTTGTATAGCCCTTAATCACAGTTACTGTCTCAAAGGGCTTCACAACCGCCACATTATGCAAACAATAAATGAAAATGACTCCCCCCTCAACCTTAGACCCCCACTGTGAATAAAGAAAAACTCGGAATTCTGATTCTGAAATAATTTTCATTTTCATTTTCATGTTTGTTTCAATCTGTTTGTATCTGAAGTGTATCTGATGTGTTTGTATCTGAATTACCAGATAGGTGATTAGTCACGTACTGTAGGACCATACCAGTAGGCCTACCAGTACACTATATACATCATATATACAGTATATATATATATATATATATATATTATACTTCATTATACTCTTACTATGCATTATTACACTTCTCTATAATTGGCCTGATAATATTTGAACTGTCCTGGTACCAGGATAAGGAGATTAAAATAAACACTTGGAATTATTTGCAAACAGTTTTTTTTTTTTTTTTTCAAAAAGAGGCTCACCTGAACATAGATTTCCCCCCATTCCCCTGACAAATGCTGCCTGACACAATATGACTGTGGGTAATAAGAACTAAATCACATTTCAGAGCAAAACCTCATAGGGCATCATTATGACTGAATCTCCCCACTGAGACACAAAGCGAGACAATTCAGATAGCCTGGGTGGCTATAAAGTCTCCCTCAGTGTTATTGGCTGCTCTGCTGATGGGGCCAGGGTCAGAGTTCAAGTGCTGTGGGAGCACTACTGTCCCCACAGGGAATGTTGGGTAATGGAATGGGAGATTCAGGTCAAATGGAACGATTTGGGTGCAACCTCTGGCAACGGGACAGGTTCAAGCCAGAGTGAAGGTTTGATGCTCGATTTGGGACCGCAAGCGGCAGCAATAATGGCCATTAAAAGCCCATCGAGCGACAAAGAGAGCCGTAAATCTAATCACATATTGGACTGTGCACATATGTTGGCTGTAATTCTATTTCACTTTAATAACTTGATGTCTCTTTGTATTTTCTCAGCAATTATTCAACATCGTTTCACGTAATCATCACCTGACAGAGAAAACTCATTTTGGAAGTGCACAAGAGATTGTCTATGGTTATGTTAGAAATATAACAAAACATTTAGCTCTGACCCTTATAGTATATTTGCTTATTCTAGCACGTGGAACTGAAAATAAGCCAAAGCATATTCCAGCATCAGTGGCATACACACACTTTCTGTCTCTGCTTAGATCTGACAGCATCAGCAACAAAGCTGCAGTGAGCATGTTTTAACCCCAGCAGGGTAGACTGATGGGATCAAAAGATGATGTGCTGTGTGTGTGTGTGTGTGTGTGTGTGTGTGTGTGTGTGTGTGTGTCAGGAGTCCAGCCAGCTCATCTCCTTGAGCTCTTTTTCTCTCTCTGTGTTGTCTGTCTTGGTCTTGTTTTCCACTCCCAGTTCCCCCTTGTCTGTTCTGTGTTTTATGTTTGTCTTTCAGATCCCAGTCCAGTTCCATTTCAGGCTCCGGTTGTTCATGTCAGCCTACTCACCTTCCCGCCTCCTGCATCACCTGTCTCCGCCCTTCCTAGCTGCACCTCATTCCCTCATTAGTCCTGTAGTGTATTTATACCAGTCCATTTCCCTTTCTTCTCTGCCAGATCGTCTAGTGATGTACCTAGTCTGTTCCAGCGCTTTTTCTACCTGCCTGTTAATTTGCTATCCCGGTTTGATCCTGCCAGTTCTTGACTTTGTTTCCCTGCCAGTCATTTCGGTACCTTTGCCTTTTCTGGTTTTACCTCCTGCCTGTTTGGATTACGAGACTGCCTGCCGATTAAACCACTTTGTACTGTATTCCTGCCTCCGTCTGTGTCTGCATTTGAGTCCTCACAGATCCGTGACAGTGTGTATGTGCAGCTGTTTTTACATACAGCAAGTTGCATCAGTGCATATGTATTTCGCAAGCAATGTTTGAGTATGTTTGTCTATGTGAGTGTTTTTGCATTATCTGTACTGTATCTGAGTACATATTAGTGTATTGTACTATAGTGCAGTTTAATATGTGTGCCTTGTGTGAATTTGTACATTTGCATGGCATGCATGTGGGTTGCACACAAACATCATTGTTGTCAGGTGAACCTTTTTTGCCATCAGTTATACAATATGTTTTGAAAGTGTCATTAACCCAAGACTCATATTTCTTCATTGTAACCCATAAAAGAATTTGTAATCCTTCAAGTGAAAATCAGCATCAGCTGTGTTACTGACAACAACAATATGTGTTTGTATGCAGGCACGCATGCACATTCACACATCGAACCACACGAGCATGGATATGTATGAAGGTCTGTGTGTGTCCGTCTTCACCTGTCACCTGTCAGTCTGTCACTGCTCCTGACGGGCTTCCCCCCTGCCAGCGTGGGGGCACGGCGGAGGACAAAGCCGGAGTGACAGACAGTGACAGGGCTGTGATCCCCGCCGCACGCCACGGGCAGGGGGCTGCCTCTCCATGTGTCACCCTGAGTGACAGAGTGGAGTCCCACGCCCGAGGTGGAGCGGTGCAGTTACTAGATGGGAGCCCGGTCCGTAATGCGGTCTCTCGCTATCTCACACACACACACACACACATATGAATGTTTGCAGGAACAAACACGCACACACACAGGCACAAATACACATGACACGCACACAGCCAGATCTGTTAACTAATGGGATCTGCTCGTTGAATAAAACACTACTGCTCCACAAAGGGCTGCTACATAACAACGAGGCCAAAACTCCCACTCATGCCGCAAGCATTGGAGAACAATGTCCCAAAGCACGAGATGCATATGAGCAAATGAGCAAATGAGCAATGAGAAAATCATTTAGTAAAGAAGAACTTATTTTATGGCTCTGTAAAAGGCTACCGAGCATATGACGATGTTGTAAATGTGATTTTATACATGAGTGTAAAAAAGGTTTTACAAGGACTGCTCTATTGGATTGAATTTTAGATCAATCAGATGTAGATCTGTAAACACCACATCAAAACGCAAACTTATTCCACCCTCAGCTCACATAGCTTTTTCCATTGCTCTTTAGTACATCCGCAGAATATACCCCACCCGCATTGCAGGGCTGTTGCCTTTACTGCATTTGAAAGCGAATGGGACAACGCTGCGGTAGTGCCTTCCAAATAGATGCTGAAGGTGCTCAAAACGACAAGTGAAACACGAAGTGAGGGGAAAAAGGCTCAAAAATGGACAGGAAAAAAAAAAACTGCAAGACTCGCCAGCACTCTGGGAAAGTGTAGGAGCTGTGTCTTCATTCAGCTGTCACAGTGAACATGTTTCAGCAATACAGCCCTCATCAGCATGAGGCCGGTCCCTCTTAGATCACGGTGATGATGTCTCCAGTAGCCTCCACAGTAGCTGTATATTGATATATCTCCACTATCTGGCTCCAGCGCCCCAGGCTCCACTAAACCCAATCAGGCCTGCAATGAGTAGCGTCATCACTGGATGAGCTATTTCCCCCCGGAGACCCCCTGTGTCTGATCTCTGCGGTGCCGGGGTGCCGAGGAGGGGAGGGGGAATCCACATGAAGGGCTTCTATAGGGTCCGTGCTGGAGGGGGGTCATGAAGAAGGGCCCATTAAAGCCGCGCTACAACATCAGCACCAATATTTATTCAAGGGACTTCAAAAGGAAGCCATTAACACCCGCCACCGCCTCCTATCTGCTCAAAAGTCCAGTTCCAGAAGTCTGAAACTACCTCTCTTTCTTTTTCTACCCTTTCTTTTCTCTCTCTATGTCACAATTTCTGTCTTTAACTATCTTTATGTCCCTCTGTTTCTCTGTCTTCGCTATTCTCTAAAGTGCTAAAAGCATTTGTGTTCGACCCCTACAATGCGGAAAAAAAGAGAAAACACTACTTTTGGCAAATGTGGCAAGGTTCACAAAATAGGAAAAACTAAGATAACAACACAATAATATATAATATGTTTGTGTTTATGTGTTAGACCTGTGATGGACTGGCTACTTGTCCAGTGTGTTACCCTGCCTTCCGCCCAATGCATGCTGGGATAGGCTCCAGCCGCCTCCGTGACCCTGAATAGAAATAATCGGGCATGGAAAATGAATGAATGTTTGTTTCTCAACTGCAATCAGAAGTTTTGGAACAAAGCCAACTATTTTAGAAGTATAGTAACCAGGCAATTAAAAGATAAGTTCATGGCATAATTAAATGGATTTAAAAAATATCTAACTTTTTTCTCTATCAGGTTTGTGTTAATTGTGACGCACGCTTGCTGGATTAAAAGGTCAAGAGATATGAGTGTGGTCAAACCTGGCCTGGACTCAGTGATGCGGTGGGCGGTGGATGGGGGATTGAACCAGTTAGATGCTGTGTGGATCTATTAGTTCCTTCAGGAATCTGATGAGGTCTGACAGGCTTGGCCTCCTCTGTATCGCCCGAGAAACGTATCGAAGCGTTGGAGGAAACAGACAGGCAGACGCAGATAAGCATCTCAACCTGATCCACACAATTAGCCTGCGTTTACTTCAGGAAGCCGGCAGTAATAGATCAAAGAGACTTGGGGGCCTGTATCAATGGCTCCGGAGGCTGTCTCCCTGTCTCCCTCATTCATTCTCATGCTCTCTCCCTCTTTCTCTGCTTCTCTCTCCCTTCTGTCTCTATCTCTTGTCTATCTCTCGCTCCCTTTTTTTCCTCTGCTAATCGTCTGTGCTGTGAATGACCTCAGGAGAACTCTGACCCTCGCCCTCAGGCCATGCTCCCTCTGAGCTGCAGTTTCACACCAGCTAGCTGCTTTCTCCCTCTATCGGCGCTATCTGTCATTGAGGACTTACACAGTGAGAGGGTGCGCTTTGTGGGCAGGTAGTTAGAGGTGGCTGAATACGGTGCATAGAAAGGTGGTGCATTCATGAGGGAAACTGTGAGTGTGTGTGTGGTATACTAAACGGCTCAGACATGCTACATAAAAGGTTCCTGTCCTGCTCGGGGTTATCAGTAAAAGAGACCCCAGCGGTACGACAGGAGCAGTCAGAAACAGAATGAGGGGCGCTGATGTTAGGTGGGGGGTGGACAAGGGTGGCTTATCTCAGACCACCCTGGTCCCAGAGGCCCACAGAAAATCAAACACCCCCCCCCCCCCCCCCATTACACTCACACACACACACAAACACAGACTACCTCCACTGTTTTCTGTTCCCATGTCTGGAAGAGCAATTTGACATTTCAGCATTTCTACTCACAGACAACAACCCCCCACCTTTCCCCCATGCTCACACACACACACACACACACACACACACACACACACACACACACACAATCACACGCACTACAAATCCACTACAAGTCCATCTTAACAAGTTATTTAGTATTGAATTTTAAATCTTATCTTTCTTAAAAAATGTGGAAAGATCTGCACATGGGGTAAAATCATTTCACTTGTTTCCAATGCAAATCAACGTATTCTTGGAATTGTCTTGAATCAAGTGTCATTTTCTTGATGCTAGTGGAGTTATCTGACCTATTTGAAGATATTGGCACAAAAGAAAATTCTTGAAACCGCATTGCAATCAACAGAAATTATCTCACACCATTTTTTTTTCACTTGCTTTAAGAAAAGTAAGATTTTAAGACTGAATGCATGACTAAATGACTTGATAAGATGGACCTTTTCTGCAGTACACACAGACACACAGACACGCACACACACATATCCGCCATCCACCTAAATGAAGTGCAATGCGTCTGTTTCATGCATGGATGCTATTTCACACACTCACCCCAAACCACCTCCTGCTCAGCCGTGCCACTCCCACCCAGACAGCCTCACTATGCACCTTCTAGCCTGCAGGCTACAGTGGTCAACACTGTGCCGGGAGACGGAGACAGCAAAGCCATAAAACTGCACCCATAGAGCCCATAACAGGACATTAAAGGGTTCTTCCTACCCATATTCCAGGTCACCCACCCTCTTTTCCTATAACATCCAAGCCAGGTTTCTAAGTTGGCACTCACCCTAGTTTAAAGGCAAAAGAGATGTTTCAGATTCAGATATTCACACCAGATCTTGTGCAGTGTTAAATATCCCAGCAGGCCCTAGCTAAGTCCGTGATGAGAGATTATCAAAGGCAAGCTTTTGGGGCCGTATGCTGGTTTGACCAACAGACAAACCACATTTCCCATGTTCCCCCATCCACTCAGGCACCAGACAATGGGTTTTATCCTGGCAGGTCTTCAGTTCTCACCTCACGCCTTACTGTGGCTCTGTTAACATCACATTCCACCATGTTCCCGTTCCCCAATCTATTTCCTGGAGAAATGGAAAAAGGGAAAACGAAGGGTCGACATAAATCTAGGTCAGCTCTCAGCCCAATTTCTATCAGTAAGTGAGTTATTTGTGAGTGCAGCTGAATCATTTATTATAATGGGGAGTTGGCGTGCTAAAGGTAAGGCTTCATTATTGTGTGACAGAGCTGTGAAGGTGCAGAGATGAAACCGGGGGAAAAAATATAATAAAAGCCCCGTCTTCCGTTTTCTTAGATTTTTTCATTTCCTGGATTAAATGGAATAGGGTGATTATGGGCCAAATAGAGTGCTCTCCATATTCAGAAGTAGGCCGCCAAACAAAAGGTCTGGTTTGAGGTGGAATGAATTGGTGAGACAAATGTTATTGTCCTGATAACAAAGTGGCCTGTCTCGCCATATATGATATTCAATATAAGTATTGGTTAGTTGGCACAATGCAGAGCATGGGAGTTGAAAGGACCTAACCTGCTCTTTAGATCACATTTTGGAAAATACAAAGACTAACCACTGTGTGCGTGTGTGTGTGTGTGTGTGCGTGCGCGCACATGTGTTAGGGCAGGGTCACACATCCGTGTCCCACCTGGACATCTGATCAGCAGCATGATGCTGTCAGGTCTAATTTCCCATCCAGTAGATGTAACCTCTGACTCCATGATCCAAGGCACGACCACGAGAGTCGACAAAGGTTGGCTGACTCAGAACCAGGTACTGTCGGGTCTTCAGGTCCCTGGCCTTAGGCTAAACAAGTGGCTCAGTCATGTGGCGGGGGCAGATGACCCCTCAAACAATCACCAGCAGGGTCAATACAGGGTTAATGCCCGGGCCGAAGGAAGGGTAAAGAGCACTGGGGGGTTTGTTTAGTCCAACCTGGCAACCTCTGCCTCTCTGTGAGCCCTCAGTCAAAGGCAACCAGATGTATCAGGCTTCAAAGCATCTTCAGAGCACAGGATCAGCACTAGGGTTTGTGAACTAGTGGGGGTGAAACCCGATCCGTTCATTTATCTTTATCTGTTGCCACCCATAGCTTCAGCATTTGAAAGGAGATAAACGTGGCGCAACTTATGAACCCGCAGCTTCACCAACTCCCTGACACGCACACACACACACACACGAGCATACTGTACAACATACAGAAACGGAGCTCACACTGTTTTGATGGACAGCCTGTCGTGAGGCTGGCAGGCTGGCTGGTGGTCGGGGGCCTACACACCCCATATGTGAGGGCTCCCTCCAAATCGCTGACAATGATGAGGAATGTGTCCCTGTCCGCTGGCTGACCTCAGAACAGCCCCTGCCAGGGTGCGCTGGAGCCCCCAGCCGTACTCTCAATCATGTGTCGGACAGCGGGCCCCCCCCCTGTTGAGCCGCCATTACCTGATGAGGAGTGGCACTAATCAGCCTGATAACTGGTCATTCCTGACCAATTAGGCCAAGCATTACCTGGCTTAGCTGACCCAGGCCGCATGCTCTGCTCACAAATGGAGCCATTGAGATATGTGCACCACGCGGATCATATGATAGTGTCAACTCTACTGCAGGGCAAAGAGGGGGCAAACTTTGAGTCTTTACTGTGCAAGAAGGGCGAAAGGAGGGAGAGGATTGTCCTGGCTTGAACCATTTAATGCTATAACTAGCAAAGAGCTCATTTTTGAGGGAAAATATTGCTTTGGTTCTGTTGTCATTTTCTTTTTAAATCTTTGTTTTTCCTTAGGTATAAGAATGTAAATTTTGTGGGTTGTGTGAGTGTTCACACTCCCTTTGTGCCTATGCCTCCGTTGTCATTAATAATTTCAGGCTGTCTTTATTTCCCTGCGCTCGCCTGTCAGTGACTTTAAAGGTTTTTGGCTAATAAGTCTCATTTCACTTCATTAACTCCTGGCTTGGGGGTCCATTCAAGCTGAGATGATATATTACCCAGCGACACACACACACACACAAATGGGCATGTGTATGCAGGATTTTGCACACACAGACACTCTCTCTCTCTCTCTCTCTGTCTCTCTCTCTCTCTCACACACACACACACACGAGCACACGCACACACATACACACACACACTCCTTGGTAGCCTGCGGTGCAGTGGCGAGCCCGGCTCATATGAGTGCAGGGAGACACACACAGGAAGAGTGCGAGGGCCTGGGTAATGTGCAGTAATGGTGGTAATTGATGCTGGTACTCCAGGAGCTCTTTGCAGGCTCTGTCTGTGGTTTGCTGCTTTCCTGCATTCAATGCTATGGGCTCCGCCTATAGCTACAGTACAGTATACCCTCATGCTCCCGGCTAGCCCTCATATCACGTTCTCACATTTCCATCAAGTTCACCCCGAGCAGAACACAATTTCACCTGATTTGCTTCAAAATTGAGCTGAAAGTCATTACCACCAGCATAATGTGTTAGGAGTTTGGGAAAGTTGCCTAGAATGATTGAAGCAGTTTATTGCATGAGCACCAGTCCCTGCAGGGTACAATGAGCTTTCCTTGTCTTGTTTGTGTTTGTAGGCACCGGTTGTTATTGTTTGCCTTTTATCGCCTTTTACGACTCGGAGCATTTTTTTTTTCTTTGGAAAGGGAAGTCGTCCACCGCAGTAATCTGTAATCAGCAAACTAGATCTCCATTAAACCCACTTGTTTCCTCGATGAATGGGGCTGGGGAAATGGAGCTGCTCCTAAAGCATGTGTTGTTTTGCCCCAGAGGGAGAGACGGCGATTGTGATTTTGGATCCTGCTGGAACGAAGGAGGTATAGAATCAGACAGAAGACGGAACCTTGAATGGACACTCGGCTCATTTGCTCTTAATGTCAGGTTGAGCGTCAGAACGTCGCAACTCATTAGTTACTTAATGAGGGCCTATAGCCTGTGCAAGAGTTTGTATGTGTGTGTGTGTGTGTGTGGAAGAGAGAGAAAAAGAGAGAGGGAGAGAGAGAGAGAGAGAGAGAGAGAGAGAGAGAGAGATTATACTTACAGTAATGAGCATGTCTGTTTGTGTGTCAGTTGTAGTTTACTTAATGAATGTGTGTGTGTGTGTGTGTGTGTGTGTGTGTGTGTGTGTGTGTGTGTGTGTGTGTGCGCGCGTGTTAACATCCTCTGTGTGATCCAAAAAATAGGGATTTAGTGGTATGACCGGATAGCCATTTACGAGGTGTAACATCAGATTTCTCACAAACATTCTTCCACAATAACAACATTAATGCGACATGCTCATTACAGAACAAAATCTATCTCTTGCCATAATCAAAGAAACAACAGCAACACATCCTGCAAAACAACCAGAGCCAGCAGTGGCCAAAAGCGGAGTTAGAAGCAGCATAATCCCGTGCGTTTGAGAGAAAGTTTACGACCGACTGCAAGTCGGTCGGCTTTTATGGATTGGATCCTCATCCAAGAGTCTCAGGCTCAGGTTCTGCTGCCATTCTCTCTCCTCTGTCATTACAGCAATTTCCAAACTTTTATGGATTTTCTGTCCAACTTGATCATCTAAAACAAGGTCAGAGAGATGTTGGGATATAGAAGCTGTGTCAGCCCATAGAAGACTGCTGTGTCCTGGGACTGATTTGGCCCCTTCTGGCCCACTTGAAACCCCAGGAGCCTGAATGGCAGCTGGGCTCGGTCAGGACATTGTTTCCTGAAGGAAATATGGCCTTGCCAAAATTCTTGAGATGCTCCAGTTGCATTTATATCATCCGTTATGGAATATGGAATGTGAGACTGTTATAGAAGACAGCTTTATAATGTCGGTTGTAAACATAGAGTGAGATATATATATCTATATCTGTTTTTGTTTTGTTTTTTTTCCAAGAGCTGAGTCTTGGTTGAGCAATACTATCCCTTCTCTGAGCTGAATAACCTGGCAATCAACCTATAACACACACTAAGAACCAAAAAGCAAAAACCGTACCAGCTAAGCATAGCGCTGCTGTTTTGTGTCCAATTCTGGTGCTTTCCATGTTTTTTAAATTTGAACTGAAGGTTTACTTTGTCCCTAATGCACATACAGTAAGCTTCATGGGAATAGAGTAGATGAAAAACCATTCAAAACTCTTTTTTCAATTTGTCAATTGTTGCCTTATTGTATAAAAAAGTTTTCAAGTTATTCATCTGACAGCAGCAATGTGTGAGTGAAAATATTAAACCACAGACCTATTAGACTTTATTATGTCACAGCAGTCAACCTTGCTGCTGAAAATATTGGCCTCATGTAAACACTGAAGTTCAGTCCTCAAGCCACTTTTGGATAAAGCAGTCAATACAATTTCAAAGGTTGTAATTCTGTTTAGTTCACACTTGCAGATGAAGGAAGGAAACTTCTCACTTTTTATGGGCCTCTAAAATGACTCAGTAAAAGCTGTTATTATTTATTGCATTCTTTGCTTGTAAATAAACTCCTCTCACTCCAGCTGTATGTTTGCAGAGGTGAACTGGCTTTGGCTTTGTGGAGCGTGCAGTTTTACTGAGATTTGTAAATAATAAAGTGTTCTTTTACAGGCTAAGTGGGTTCAATGTGCCAAAAGCTCCCTCAATGTGCTGCTCAATGGCCTCATTCCCCTCTCCCCTTTAGTTTCTTTGAAGATCAGAGTGTGGAGTGAGTCTGTTATTAGTATGTCTAAAAAAAGTACCTTACACAGCTAACCTTCATGGTGTGTGTGTGTGTGTGTGTGTGTGCGTGCGTGCGTGTGTGTGTGCGTGCATGCGTGCCATCGCTTCCAGAAATCTGAGAAATCCTTTCAAGTAGGAGGGGAAAATGTGATTTTACAAGGGGAGGAGAGAGAAACCCCCGCCTCTTCCGCCCACATTCCCATCCTCCCGAGGGGAAAAGATATAAAAGAAGACACTGTACTACAGGGAGTCTGGGCTAAAATTCCCCTGTGTTTTTCGCGACATTTACATACTGTATATGCACCACACACGCTCATACAGAAACTCGGTTACTATAAGATAGCTGAAAGCGAATGGAGAGATTATTGCTAATGCAAATTGCTTCTTTTGACAGGGTCAGGAGCGCCGGGCAGGTCCACATCTGCAGCTTTGTGGCCTAGTCACCTCAGCAGCGGTCAAAGTAGCCAGCCAGCCAGGCACTAATGTGTATCTAACAACACAAAGGGGCCGAAGGAGGGCCCCGCTCCTGGATGAGCTTCCATTTACCAAAGATTTATAGACCCAACACCGAAACCCAAACGAAGGAATCTAGCCTCCACCTACTCCCACTGTTCTCTCTATGGCTGGCTCACATCTAAAGGTTTTGTTGTGAAAGCCAATGGTTCAGAACTAATTCACCTCCGTTCTCGGTGCTGCTGGTTAGTATGAGATGTCAATGGCATGTGGGTTATAGGCAAGCAAGGGTTTGTGGGAGTATCTTGGGGATTCTGGGAGAGAGGTGTGGTGCATTTGAGAGAAATGTGGAAAAAATTGTAAATGCAGAAATTCCACTCAGGGCCTCCTCGAGACTCCACTGGGCAGGCCATTGTGAATGGGGACTTGATGATATATGTGCTGTGGCCGGGGCCATTGTGTGAGGCCCGCTGCATCAACACTTGTTGGCCCCATGGAAGGGAAAAATGACTGTCACTTCTGATTCACATGATGAAGATGTCTCCCCCCTGTGCGAGTTCAGCAGGCCCTTGTACTGCATTAGCTGAACTATTCCCTCTTTCCATCAGGTTTCTTTCTCCTAAAGAGCAAAATTCCCTCAAATGGTGAAAAAGTACAGGCTTAATACTGGGTGGCTAGAATTATATTGAAATGTAATGGTAAAAATAGATGCTCTTTGTGTGTTCAGAGGCCGAGGGTCGAGGTTGGATCAGGACTTGTGGCATGTGCTTGCGTTTTTGGGAAATCTAGATTTGACCTCAAGGGTGAACATTTAATTTCATAGGGTTAACACACTTGTGGCTTTTTAACCCCGACCTTAAGTCGTGCAGTAACGCACAACACGCATGCACAAATGACTGACCCCTCTGACTTCCTGCACTTGCCATTCAGTACAAGCTTTGGCACATGCATGCACACATTCTTACCAGCCTGTTCTAGTTTAACCCTTTGACTCTCCACCTGCCTTCTGTCCCACCGCACCCACTGAGACTTCACGCATGCACCCTCTCAACAACCTGCTCCACATATTCTGCACTCCAGGCATACTTGACCCTCTGTGTACCCATTATCCCAGGTCAGGTTAGGGCACACACAAACACACACACACACAAACACACACACACACACACACACACACGCACACACACTCCCACAGTTGCAGGCCTGGCCCGTGTAATGTGGCCTGAAACAACCCACACTGATCTCTAGCTCTGTTTGTTATAAAGGCTAACTTCAAAGTAACTGGCTAAATAACAAATAAGCTCAAAGGTTAAATGCTGTCAGGATTGTGATAAAGTTTGAAAAGTAGCTCTCCTTGACTTTGTCAGTCTGTTATCAGTTTTTGAAAGGGCGCAGGACAACTTAACCTTTAGATGCTATGAGGAACATGGGTGAAATATGCCCAAATACTGAGGACTGCTTTCCACCAGCCCATAGCCATCAACAATTTTCCACCTCTTTAGACATGATAGGATGAAGCTCTTTTGTCATAGTTTCCTCAAGGGCTCAAGGGAAACAAACCTATAATGAAAATTTGGTTGGGATGGCTTTAGTGCTTAATTTAGTTCAAGAAATGTCCTGTAGTATGTGTTCATCCCAAGGAAGTAAACAAGTGATCTTTGGGGGTTGTTCTTCTATTTACAAGTGGCCATGTGGCTACCATCATCAGAAAGATGCCAGTTTGTTGTCATGGTGGTGTATCACACATGTTGTTTAGAATGGCGTGTTCTGCGGTTTGTCTGACCAAACCACATGTTATGTCTCAACAAACCTTTCTGAGACCAACGGAAAAGGAAAAACAGAAGTTCAAAGGAAAATGAGGGTCTTTGCTCTCGTTCTCTTCTGAAACAAAACAGATCTGACTCCGCTTGTTTGCTTTTGCGTACGGGAAAAGCCAAAAGTCCGGTGTTGTGCAACTTTTCATTGACTAGAAATGGTGTCACATTGAAAAGAAGGCTGCTCTCTAAAACCTGCTCCTTCCAGTAAAATAATGTCACATTTTATAGTTACTTTACAGGCCGTCTCCTTTGACATAAAACATTTATATACTTCTGAACAAGGTTTAGAGGTTGAATCTAGGTCAGAAACAGGGCTGTAGCCTGATCAAAATTTTTAGTGAGGTCCAAAACTCCAGACCCTTAGTGGGCTATCTGGTCCTCATGCAGAGAAGAGTTTAAAACCAATTCTTTGCAATATTACAATAGCTTTTCAAAATGTATGTCTATCTGAAGCTGAAAAATTGACGTGCAATTCTCGTGATCACAGCACCCCAGTTATGTTAAAATTAGATGTTGGGTTTTCCCAGAAAGGCCACCTTCTGAACAGCTACTGGGTATATAAAGTTTTAAGCCCTGCTGAGGGGAAATTACTAAGCATTTTTATATTTGCATACACAACAAAAATTAACATGAACATATATTTTAGATATATTTTATTTTATTTTATTTTACAAAAACGTACTTACTGCACCAATTCATTGCTCTCAGTTGCTTTGTTACAAGCCTGAACACTGAAACCATTGGCTAAATGCTGTACTTCAGTTTGATATCAAATTCCCCTTTCAACCTTTCCCCTATCAAGGCCCTTTTGCTGATGCACTCTAAATATCACTATGGCAAACCAGCATTGTTGGAAGACCACTGAAAAGTTAGTGGAAGACCTTGTTGTTATAGAGACCTGCTGGTAAACCTACATGAACACATGAGAAACAACTCTGTGAGTCAATTAAAGCAATTTTATGACACTCATTTCAGTTTGCCTTTCACAAATAAGAAAATGTGATTAGTGTTAAGAAAAATAGCAGTTGTAGTCAAAGTTTAGGGAAGGAGCATCATGCTAATACCATGGACTTGGTTACCAATCTTGCAAGCTAGCTAGTTAGGCTAGGTAACACCAGGTAAATCAACAACTACAGTATGTAGACAAATCTGTGACCAGGGGTGAAATTTGGATTTGGAAGGTGGGGGAACTCTCGACTGGGGAAGAGGGTGAGGGGTGAGAGAAAAGGCAGCTCACCTCAAAAAAGCTGCCAGAGCGACGTATACGAAAAGCAAGAAAATCACTGTGGTGTGATGAACATCGTATTTGCTTTCGAAATATCACATGCCAAATGAACCTCAGGTCTACTATTATATTTTCATTATAATAAATAAGATTAGATGTTTAGTAAATGTAACGTGTAGTGCATTTTACTCAGGGAGGACTATTGGACCACATACAACACACTTCTGGTCTGAACAGCACAGCTGCGACTCGCACAGAAATCCTGCAACGCATCCATTCTGCTTCTGCTCTCAAGATGTTTGCTGCAGTATTGCTGTTGCTCCGTCGCAGACAAATTTCAAATTGTATTTATTCAGAAGGGGCAAAGTTTTTTTTCAACAGAGGGTGGAGGAACACTGTTGCGGATCGTTCTGGCCCAATTTAACCTCAGTCTGTGACACGGCTTTTGCATTGCTATGATGTTGTGTATGCTAGCAATCATTCAGAAATTTCTTTCTCTAAAGTTGAGTAAGATTTCTCGCTGAGTCTTACTTGAATGGCAGGCCTTACATATATGACTCACCTGATATGAAATGAGCTGAGCAGATCCTGTACTGATTGCTTTGCCGTTTTAGTGATTGATTGAGGCTATCCAGAGTCATCTTCTGTTTTCTGATTTTCTGACCAAATCCCTATTTGCATTATAAGAAGACACAATTAGATATTTATTATTATTATATTATACTATTTATTATAAACAGAAAAAATGCCCAGATTCTTGCAAAAACCTCTTGATAGAAACCACCTTTTGTGGAATGCCTACTGCCTAATGAAGACATAAATTCATTGTTATATTTGCCTAAAAAACGTACCAATGAAAACTTCAGCAACAAGCGACAGAGAAGCAATTTAAACATGCCACAACATCAGAGAAAATATCCCCTCTCCTGTTTTCAGTTGTAATAACATATAACCATTCACCAAAAGGTGTGACACTTCTGTCACAATTTCCAACACTGTTTAACATAAATTCTGGAAGCTATTTGCATTTTGAACAATGTGTTTTGAAATTGTTTTTAGCTTTGCTAGCTTGCTACCTGTAACATTAAACAGGCTAGCTAGCTAGCTAAAGGCTGCAGTGCGTTGCGTGAACGTGGTTTTGCCAACGCTTGCAGCTGAGTGACAATACAGAAATAAAATGAAGCCTGGACCTTGGCGTACTCATGTGGCTACAGCATTGGTCAGAATAACATTCCAGTTTGAATGAGTCTCTCGGCTGGTTTAGCAGGCCTGCAGACCACGAGGTGCGGGGGCGCTCCCTCTGCCCTGGCACATTCTCAAATATAGTGATACTCTGTCTTCTCAAGGGTGAAAGACGCCAATAAATAGGAGCCTAGAGAAAAGAATGCTAAAGCTGAAGAACAGAGACGTCTATCACTCACTCACTGCATTCGGCCTATTTTCTCCGCATTTAACGGGGTCTTACAGAGTGTATAGGATGCATTGGAATGCAAAAAGGAATGAAAGGAAGCCTCTTCCTCGCGGCAGGGGTCCCCGAAAGGATACGCGCATAAACTAAAGTGGAGGGTAAACCCCTTACTCTATCTCCATCACATACACACAGACACGCATGCACAAGCACGCAGACACAGGCACATGCACACACACACACACACACACGCCTCACACACATGCAAAACACATTGCACTCCCTCTTACTCTTTCTCTCTCGCTCTCTCTCACACACATATACACACATACATTGACCTCTCTTTCTTCCTGTCTCTTTCTTGCTCCTCCCCTCCTTTGCACACACACAGTGACACACAAACACATCCTCATACACACACACACAAACACCCCCACACCAATTGAAACGGCTCCTCTACACTGAGCTTGGAGGAGAAAATGGGGGGTGGAATTAAAAGTGCTGAGTGAAAGAGAGAGGAGGAATGGGGAGAAGAAACAACAACAATACAAACTGGGAAAGGAAGTGAGGCTGAAAGAGGGAGATGTGTTTGAAAAGACAGAGAACAAGGTTAGGGGATGGGAAGAGCATGGAGGATGAGAAAAGGCAGCACAAACGAGGAGGCTGAAAATAGAAAATGTTTTTTTTAATGAAAACAATTTGATTGTCTGGAGTGCATGCATCAGTGGAGTGATTGTGTGTGTGAACACATTGTAGGTTGCTATTGACTGCAGGAGTTGCTCTTGTCTCTCTGCTGTTGTCTTTTTCTATATCGCGTTATTTTCACTCTGTTATGTTTATGAGCATAGTGTTCAATTTTTTTTCACATCTGCTACTGTTCTGTATCATATTACTATATGTTGTCCATGTTCTCCCCATGAAAATAAATATGAAGACTTCTTTTCCAGAATGATGCATATGCATTTTGGAAAAAATATCACTACCTGAAATTAAGCATTAAGGATCCAGTCGGCAAAAGTGTTATTTTGTAAACCGAAGACCAGATTTACCAACTATCATCTAATCCATCTATCCTTACTGTAATTGTTTTAAATTTCTGTCATCAATCATGATGTAATGGATATTACAGTTTGGACCAACAATTTTTCGAATTCTCTTTTCACGCAAGTGCATATACAACTTGCTTACGTCCGCACCATACTATTTATCTTGTATGTGTGTGAGTGA
This sequence comes from Centroberyx gerrardi, assembly GCF_048128805.1. NCBI lineage: Eukaryota > Metazoa > Chordata > Actinopteri > Beryciformes > Berycidae > Centroberyx > Centroberyx gerrardi. The sequence continues at coordinate 10,590,483 of NC_136016.1, read as the reverse complement.
TGTATTAGTGAGGGAGGCTTGCCCATGGGCCAGGGCGCTTTGTGAGGCCTTGTGAAAGGCTTCCTGAAAGGAGCCGCCAGTCCGTGCCCGGCGAATTGAGGGGAGTGAGTTTAGGGGGTCAGCACGGTCACCCAGGGGATAAATACCCCCCATTGTTTGTTCTAAGGAGATGCTCTCAGTAGGGAGTCTATAAAGCCCCAGTGGCAACACTAACACCCAGAGCTCTGGGGCTCCCCGGGGGAACACCCTAGGACTCCCAGCCAGGGACGGGCTTACAGTCTGGGAGGGGGGGAGAAACAGCTGAGGGGACCCCGTATGGTGCGGTGGTCTGGAGGGGTTCGTCATCAGCTTGGGAGTTTGTGACAGGAAGTTGACTGGGTTTCTCATATCGTCCTCCCTGCCTGATTCTCTCACTAGCACCCGTACACCAGAGATTTGCTCTCCTCCCAACAACATGCCACAACAGAGACAGGTCAACAAATAGGCCCCTGAGATTGTAACTGTTTCGGAGCCCCACAGAAAAGCCCCTGAACACCCCGAGAACACAAAACGGGACAGAATAAGGCCTTTGTTCGTGGCGAATTGGCACAAGCTTCTCTTTCCTTTACCGAGCTGATGGGTGGGGGTGGAAACAAGAGGTGTATGTATGCATATGAGGGTGTGTGTGTGTGTGCGTGTGTCCGTGTCTGGTAGTGTGTGTTCATGTGTATACACACCTCCGTACATATATATGTGTGTGTGATGAGAGTGTGCAGGAAGGGGGGGTGGTTGTCTCTAGGGGTCTTTGAGCTTTGTGGAATGTCTCTGCTCTCCCCTTCTCAGAGCCATGAGATGGGCAAACATGAAATCAAAGTGGAAAAGCCCCACAAAGGGGTGGCAGGAGGATGACTAGGGTCCGGAGGAGGGTGGGAGGAGGAGGGGCGGCTTGTCCCTGCACCCCAGCCCCCAGAAAGCACCAGGCCCCACAGTCGCATGAAAAGAGCCCTTATGAGGACCTGGCTGTTCCGCCTGCCTCGGATTAAGACCCCAAACCCACAGGCTGCCAGCACGGTATATCTATCTTCTGTTTTATCACTCACTCTCACAGCACAAGGGACCACAGCGCCATTGTTAGAAGAGTATTTTCCCTGCGGTTATATGCGCATTGTTTTTCTCATGCACACATGTAATATATACATGATCATTTGGGACATGCACCTAGTGTATGTGTATGTACACATTACTTTATTCATACATATATAGCAGTAGCCATTGTAGAATTGAATCAGATCAGCCACAATTCAAACATGTAAAAAGTTAAACTTGTATGATAGCCACAAGTTTTCGCTCTTATACAATAGACTACAAGTGAATATTCTCTCACGCCAAATGCGGTTTCCATGTAATTGACATGTCTGCCCTGCTAACTAAATCATTCTAAATGTGACATGCAGTGAGAGAGCTACTGAAAGGGACCATGTGCTGGGTATCCTGGCAATTACACTGTAAAATGTGTATCACCTCACTGAAAGGGCTTTTGTGGTTTCAGCCCGCGGGGCATTGTTCTGTAGTCTGGTGTACTGTTGGAGAATTATAAGTGTCTCAGTGTCATCTTCATTTACCATGCCTCTGAATAATAAACACTACAGTACGCATTCATTTACCTCGTTGTTGGCTTCTTAAGGCCCCGTCTACCTCATCACTTTCACAATACACTAGATCCCCCCTCACCCCAACCCCTCTCTCTCTCTCTCACACACACACACACACACACACGTACAAAGTCCCAATCCCTGAACGTCTCAGAATAAAGGGATGTCATGCTCTAAATAGGATCTCCCGTTCTTGCAGAGGTAATGATGTATAGCTCATAATGGAAGCAGCTAGCTGAGTGGCTGTATTTGGCGAGATTGATGCCATAGGTAATAGGACAGTTATGAGCTAGAGAGAGAGAGAGTGAGACAGAGAGAGCGGATAATTTATGGATTGTGCAGAAAAAGTTAGAGGAGCCAAAAAATTACCTCCACCTGGGCTTTCTTCCATGTTTTTGCTGAGAAAACAGTGTGTGTCTACTTGCCCAAGTGCTAATTTGCATTCGCATGTGTGTGCATCTGTGTTCCTGTGTGCTTACATTGTGTGTCTGTGTGTTTTTTTTTTGTTTTTTTTTGTGCCTGTGTACGATTATGTGTGTTCGGGAATGGGGGGAGGATGTAGAAACAGGCGCCGTAGCTTTGTGTCTTTCTGTGTCACCAGCGCTGGGACCCGCATCTCAAAAAGGGCGTCCGCCGGGGATTGGGAGGTGCAAGGCGAGGTGCATGTCTGCTCCCTAAATCTCGCGTCCCGTAACTGCTATGAAATAATCCCCCCGGCAGGTCGTTGGCGGCAGGGAGGAGGGGTGCAACCAAAGCTTCTTTTGTTCAACACAGCCTTTACCACATCAACCTTCTGACACCCTCTGTGTTAACATCTGTGTGTATGTGTGTGTGTGTTGGGGTGTCTCTGTCTGTGTCTGTGATTCTCTTGAGCGCTGACGTGTGTGTCTGAGAATTGAGAAAAATAAGCATGAGAATAAGAGAGTTCCTGTGTGCTTTTCTACCTTGTCTACCTGTTCTTAAAGTGCAAGCACGCAGTCTAATCTGTTTATCGGCGATTTTTAAAATTTGCTTGCTGATCGGACCATACATTGATTTTTTAATGACCCAAAGAGCAGATGAAGGTACTGAATCTTTCAATTGTATATATTTGAGTAATAGTCAACTCTCTAGGTATACAAGATACAGTTGTGGCCATTTTAGAATAGTCCTCCAACCCTAAATAAATTGGTGCTGCAGGATTTTCTAGCAGTTTTCTATCAATTTCTAGCAGTCCTTTTTGGGTTCAGCAGCAGTACAGCAAGCATGTAAAGTAAATAGTTCAGTCATGTTGTGTGCAGGTACATGAAGTCGACAAGGAACCAGACCGCAGCTGGCAGTGCCAACACCACCACGCTACTTCTGGCTCTGGCCGCGTTTTCCTTACATGCAGCCCATTAGGTCACCGACATGAGGTCACCTCTGTTTACTGTTCCCCTGTAAGCAGCCGGCGCAGCTGAGGCAAGGTGTGCGTGCGTGCATATGTGTACATGTATGTGCGTGTGTTTGCGTAGACGCACATGCATGTCTGCGTGCCAATTAGTGTCCCGCTCCAGACTGATTACCTGTTTATCCTGCTGCAGTGAAAGAAGGCTCGGGGCTGCCCTCAGAAGAAATTACCTGTGTGTGTGTGTGTGTGTGCGCGCGCGCGTGTGTGTGCATGTGTGTTTATCCTGCTAGGCCTGTGATGTCAGCGCTGTCTGGAGACAGGCTGATTAATGTCTGAATGTTTTCCAGCTCTTTATTTACCCCCGCGCCTGCACACTGGGCACACACACTCACTGGGGACAAAAAGAAAGAACGAGAGAGACAAAGAGAGAGAGAGAGAGAGAGAGAGAGAGAGGAGGAAGAAGTCGGGGGAGAGAAAAGAAAGGAAGGAAGATGAGTTACACTGAGAAAATGAGAGAATGGAGATGGAGAAATACAACGAGCAAGAGAAAAGGAAAAGAAGAGAAACAGATTAAAGGACAGACATACAGAGCGAAAGAATCTCGAAAAGAAAGTAGGAGGACATGGGAAAGACTTTGCGCTTTTATTAAGATGGACATTGCAATCATCCTGACTTCCTCGGACTTGATGACCAATCTTGTGTCCAAAGCATCATTAATATTAGGCCTGTCCGGGGTTGTTAGCCAGCGAATGGAGCGATGCCGGGAGGGCAGTGGCTCGTAATGGGACCGTCTGACTCATGTGTAATAAGGGGAGCCTTGTGTTGACGGGACTGGTGAGCAATTATTAATGGACTCTCCAGACCGCACTCAACATCTTTGGCACCAAAAACCCCCAGTATGACTCTCCATCTTTCTCCCGCTTTCTCACATCTCATGTTCTCTCATTCACACCCTTCACAATCATTTCCCTCGCTCTTTCTCCGCCTTCCACCGCCCCTGTCTCTCACTCTCTCTCTCTGTCTTCCTCTTCTTTCTGTCTTTCCCCCTCCGCTCGAAGATGAATTCCCGGTCTGCTCCGGAGAGCGGTTCATTACGGAGATTGTTGAAGGATCTCGGGGCTCTCGACAGCGGAGAGGATGAGATAGTCGTGCTTAAGGTTTCGTTGGCTCAGGAGGAACAGGGGATTGGAGGGCTGGTGGGACGGAGGGGAGTGAGGAGTCTGGTTCGGCAAAGGAGACCCCTATGACTAAGTGAACATGCTGTCAAGGTGGCGGGGAGAGTGAGGAGTGTGTGTGTGTGTGTGTGTGGGAGGAGTGGTGGGGGGGTGTTCTGTAATTAGCTAGGAGCCAGCTCTCCTCTCCTCTAGTGTAGTCTGCAGTTAATTAGCGGAGCTATTATCGAGCCTTGTTCATCCTCACAGATGAACAGACAGCAGCGCTAATCTAACCGCACTCCGCCGTAGTCTGGGGATCTAATGTATTAGATTTGTTAGCTATCACAGTGAAACGGTTGCCCCCACCCTGCAACACATAAGCATATCATAGATTTAAAGCGTTAGGGGAGAATGGTACTGGAGTGCTACTTTGTTGACGGAGCTATGGCTTTTGTCCCATAGAAACATTTGATCTTTCTCCATGTACGTGTACGTTTGAATGGATCTATGACGCGGGTGGAATAGATTCGTCATTATAACGAAGGCTATTGTCTCTCTCTCTCTCTCTCTCTCTCTCTCTCTCTCTCTCTCTCTCTCTCTCTATCAGTCTCCATCTTTCTTTTCGCCTGCCATATTAGCGACTGTCCTGATTGTGTCTCTTTGGACTTAGACATCACAGCCACACCAAATCTCCTGGAAGCAAGAGGCGACGGGGGAAGAATTCGGCTTAGTTGAGAAACGGGACGGATAGCGGGCCCCTGCAGAATCCCCCCCTCTCCCCTCCCCTCCTCTCTCTCTCTCTCTCTCACTAACTTTTCATTCCGTGCCGTGGAAGATTTACTGTAATCTGTCAGATCAAAGGCGAACAGCGCAATCCTATTCCCCTAATCCAGTTTGATGGCGACTTTTGCACATGTAATAACATTGGCAAAAAGAGAGATCGCTTTTAAGCCAGATATTTTTCTCCCCCTCTGTTGTCACAGTAATAATCATATTTATGAAAACAGAGTTAAAGCCAGAGATATTTTACTCTCTGATTATATGTTACATTAATAATCATGTCAACGTTGCTATTTTTCATAGTTGCTCATTTGCTAGTGCTCACAGCGGGGATGCTGGTGATGGTATCTGGTCTCCATTTTTATTTGATTTCAAGTCATTAACTAGATTTTCATTCGCATCACATTTCTCTTTGCGTAATGTCTGACCGCTAATGTGTTTTTCAAGCTGTGCATCTTTGGAAATCGCTAGCATTTCCTCTCCATTGCCAGTTAGTGAATGGATTTGCCACCCTTTAACATCAAAACATTAGAATAGGCTTGGACTGCACACTAAGTTAGGGGTCCTTGAGAGGGTTTGAGGGGGTCCCCAGAAAACATGAGGGACCGTTTAAATCAACAATTATTATAATATGAAGATATTTCGCTCTGGAAGTTAGCACAATGAGAAAACGTATATAATGGACTATTCTGATCATGTTTTTCCTTTTCTCCACTGATGTGCCGCCACAGGAGAGAGTCTTGCATTTCTAAATTAAATCATATCAAACAACAAAAACATGCGGGGTCCCTCGTACATAATTTCATCAAATAGGTGCTTGTGGCCTAATGTGGATCAATTTGAAGGGCCTTGACATGAAACAGATTAAGTCTAAATTTAACCACTGCAGTTCATTGGGGCTAAGTGATCATCGGCAGGCATGGGAAGCGGGACAGTTTTCATATTGTATCTGACAGCTCAGTCATATTTTAACAGCCCTCACTGATATGAGCGCTTTGATTCGGTTAAATGGGAAACAATTAGCATCCGCGTCCCTCCAAGGCATTTTTGAATCCCCCCTCCCCCCAGTACTTACTCCTCTATCCTCCAAGACCCCTACAAAGGGCAGATGGCAGGAAGAACGAGGAAGAGAGCTGCCTCATTAGTTCTTACCTCCAATTTCTGCCACGCCGAGGTAAAAAGCAATGAGGAAAATTCTCTCTTTGTCTCTGTTTCCTTCATTTGGCGATGATTTTACTCTTAAAGTCGTCTTTCTACCTCTCTCAGCTGCATCCTCCATCTCTCTGCCCCCTCTCTCTCTCTCTCCCTGCTCTGTTAGGTGTGCCAACATATAAAAAACCTCTTGCCTTCAGCGATTGTTTGTTTACTCCCGTATCCTTCAGACAGACTCCCAACACACACTTAATGCAGCCGCGATCCACCTCCCTATCCGCTTCCCTGCTCCCTTTCCCCTTTTCTTTTACCTCTCTTTTCACCCATCCGTGCCTTCACTGCACTTGTCTACTCTAATCTGCTCGGTTTTACTCTCTCTATCCCCCTCACGCTCGCTCTTACCTTGAGCCTCTCTCTGCCCTTGGCTCTGCCTCTCCGCTCCTCTTTCTCCATCTCCGTCTCTTTCTTTCTTTCTTTCTTTCCTTCTTTCTCCTCCTGCCCCTCCTCTCTCCTTTAGCAGCGATCTGTTCCTTGTGCCTGCGACGCACGGTTGTTTACATTCAGCGCTAGAACTGGGGCATATCTCAACAACAAATACCATGTCGATGCGCTACCCGCCCTGTCTTTCTTGAAAGGGTTAAACCTACCAGCGTATTTATTTGTCTCAAAAATTTGCATGCAGTTGCAGAAAACTTCAAGGGTATAATTTGTTCATTGTGCCTTCTCATCTCAGTGGATAATTTTGCAGAGTAATCATCGTCTCTTTGAGAGCAGAGAGAGAGAGAGAGAGAAAAAAAAAACATTCCTTATTCTCACACAGAAATGAAAAGCAGGCCAATTGCACATGCCGGATTAATGTGGAAAACTGCGGTCGCTCTGCCTCGAATTCAAAATGTTTCCTCAGTCTCTATTTCGCTGCCTTCTCTTTTTACATCCTGTCAAAACGTTGAAGGATCTATCAGTAAAATCATACCGCTGGAATAATACACTGTCTGTAATATATTCAGTCTTTAATCCTTTGTCATGTGCTGCTAGAATTGGTCACTGACTGAAGGGGAAGGGGACTGGGGATTCTCTGCTTTCAAGAGGAGAAACCTGTGGAGTAGATAGCCCCTAGTGGCGACTTTAGTAATTGCACTCATAAAGTTAACAGCCTCATTGTTTGCCTTTAATATTGTCTGTGAGTATCTCTTTAACTAAAACAGTAACTTTTCTACAGATATTGAATATGCCTCATAAAGGGAAAAATGCAACGCAAATGCAGGGTGTTATAAAACAATGTTCTCTTTGACAAAGTGGCACAGAATCAATATATTGAACCACGCTATTCATGAATGTGCAGAGGAAATTAACTGCAGCCGTTCTGCTGTTTGATGTCAGAGGCATACGGATGGAGAGTGACACTGCAGTTTGCGATAGGAGAGGGAGGTGAGATGAATAATAACTATTTCACTGGCTTAAAACCAACACCGTCTGATGCACAGAGTAATGCCAAATGCCAGATCTGTTCAGATAATGTCGCACTAAAATGAAATGCAGGTCTTAAGTCATGAAAGTCACTCTGTATGTAGATTTGTTGGTAAAGAAATGACACGAGCAGAGTTTCGTTCAAATGCCAGGCGTTTCATATATGAAAAGAGTTAGTTTTGTACAAATGTCATACATGATACAGATATTACTTGTCCATGAACTGTCCATGGGAAGCAGGATTTGTGCTCAGCTAAAGCAACACAAGCCAGAGCAAAGCATGTTATAGTACCGACAAAACTCTCCATCCTCTGGCAGAAACCGCCATAAAACAAAAGCCTCCTCGGTCAGTCGCTCACTCTGTAATCAGGGTTATCACGAGCCTGTAACCCAGCAGCGCTCTGTGAAACTGGGTCTTTGCTAACAAATCAGGTTTATTGTTTTACATTTCTGCTTTGTTTTGATGTCATTTCACAGTTTATTTAGCATTTTCCCCTCAGTTTATTTTCTTTGGCGTGATGTTGGGATTCGGTCTCTTTAAACAGCTGCCAAGTGGAAAGAGAGATGAAAGCAGATTTGATGGCTTGTGAGCAGTTGCCAGCCCTTATCACAAGTTGGGTGGAGAGGCGGAGAGATGGATGGACGGGTGTATAGATGGACGGATTGACGGTTGGATGGGACGGACGTGTGTGTGGGTGGAGATGATTATTTGGCATGTTTGGGGTAAAATTAGGGCGTGCGCCTCTGTGTATGTGGCAATGGGGGCGGAAGCGGGGACATGTGGGTGCTCGTGCGTGTGTGTGTGTGTGTGTGTGTGGGCGTAAGTGTGTGTGTCTCTTGCAGAGGTCCTGTCAGTGGACAGGAATGATTAATGGGCTGCTGCAGCATGACGGAGCCACAGACTGAGCCCCACAGCCTTAACTGGAGCATGGCGAGCCTCACCTCTTCCTCCTCCTTTCCTGCTCCTTTCTTCCTCCTTTCCTCCTCCTTTCCTGGTCCCTCCCTCCCCACCCCGGCTTGTTTTCACACCTGCTTGCAGCTCTCAAAGCCAGGGAAGTGACGCTCCTTTTTTTTTTTTTTTTTTTTCCAGAGCCGTGCATCTGTGGCGGGGTAAAAACGGGGCGGCACCACGGAGAATCGGCCCTTAATGGGAGCGGAAGAAAGGGAGCTACGGAGCAAAGTGTTTCAAATGTTTATGTTTGACGCGACAAATAAAGATGTGAGCTAATCGATGATTGATGAATATTCCCGACACGCTGGCCGTCACAGTGTCACTATGGGATGTTTCGGGCGGAGCGGCCCCAGAGAGAGGGAGAGCGAGGGTGTTGAAGGGTTTTAATGCGGCCTTCCTCTCCTGAGCCAGTAGAGCTCGGAGCTCCAGGTGTCCCGCGGTTGAAAGGCCAGAGGAGTCGATGTTTTGGGTGACTGCGGATGTACACGGGGTGCCGGGCCATTTGGTTTCAGTAACTCTAGCTGGTCCAACGGCGACGAGGGGCAGGTGCCACATATGCCAGAGGAGGAGAGGAGGGGACGGTGACCGCGGGTGGCCAGAGCGGCTGTCGCTTTTGGGCAGACGCTTTGGCACGGTACCAGAGGTGAAAACGTGTGTGTCTGGGTGTCTGTGCGCCCACCGAACCCATGTGATTAATGACCGTCCGGTCGCACGTAGACAGGCATGGCAGGGTGTGACGAATTAACACTGTAGACCTGTATCCTTTCTCTCAACACCACACACACACACACACACTGTTCCGGAGAACCAGTCGTGACAGAGAGACACCTGTCCTTTGTGTTTCAAGATGGCAGCTCTGACGACGCATCAGCTGCTGGTAGCCATTTATGTACAGTCTAATAAGGAAGCAATTGAAACAGCAGTTCACATTCGCACTGGGCTTGAGCCTAATGAGGGCCAACAGACTGAGTCATCGTATGGACCCTGTGAACCAGGATTCATTAGGCAGATGTTAACGAATAGTGAGGGGAAAGAAAAAGGATCTCACCCTTACAGTACACAAGGGATATTGTCCCTATTGCTTTCCTTTCATGCTGCTCATTCTGTCTGTATGTGACAGTATGTGTGTGTGTGTGTGTGTGTTTGTGTGCAAGTTCATGCATGCGCGTGCGTACGCATATCCCCCTCTGTGTCTCTGCATATGTCTGTACCACTGTGTTTGTGTCCTCTCTCTAGTCCGAAGTGTTGAGGCCAGGCTTTGTGAGCTGAGCTGATAAGGACACACACACACAACGGTCCTGTGAAGGAGGACTTCAGTGCCTCGCACTCACACACACACACACACACACACACACAGCTCCCCTCCTTTCTGTCCACTTTGTAGAGTTCCCCCTCTCGATTCAGCCTCTACACGACTGCTATTATTGGTAGTGGTAAAACTCAGCCTATGCAAATGATTTCCGACAGGGCAAATGAAAGTCGTCAAAAGCAGATGCTCTCTCTCTCTCTCTCTCTCTCTCTCTCTCTCTATCTGTCTCTTTCTCTCTGTCTTCAGCCTATAAAAGGAAAGGGATTTAAAGTTGTGAGAAAATGCTGAGCGGAAAACTCAAAGGAAAAACAAGTAGATGACAGGGAAAGAGGATTGCTAGAAGTGTCATTCATTTCAATTTGCACTCTGCAATTTGAGACAAGGCTTTTGGGGATTTTATAAAATGACTCGAATTCATGTTCAGTGCACTTTCAAGAGTTTCTATGTTTTGTACACTATATTATTAACTCTCCGTTTGCAGAAGTAAATTCTTTAAAGCAGTGCGCATTTTGTATTCAATGCCCCCTTGGCAAACGATGCAACCTTGTGCTAATGATTATGTACATGATGTCACAGTGAAATTTCACACATAATGTAATGTGAACCGGCCCAAAGGTCACAAACACAACACATGCTCTCCTCTTCTTCGGATATGGTGTCCATGTTGAGTCCTCACTCACGCTTATAGAAAATGAGCTCATGGACCCGAGCTCCGCTGGCACACTGTACGTGCCATTCCTATCCTGTGATGGAGGGAGCCGTATTCGAGAGGGGGGACTCATAATCACCACGCTCCTCCGTCCGCTTGTTATCCCCCCCCCCCCCCCCCCCCTCCCTCCCCCACCTCTCCCTCCATTGACAAGCACAATCTCCACCTGGGCCCTGCCAATCCTGGAGCGTGAGTTATTTTTTTAACTCTTTTAACTTAACTTAATTCGCTTTTTTTTCCTTTTCTTTTACGTCGGTATATAATTGATGTTAGTAATTGTAGTAACAGTAGTAATAGTGTAGTATTTTATTTACTTGTCTCACATTGTTCACATTGTTACACATGTAATATGCTTTGGCAATACAAATGTGTGAATTTTGTCATGCCAATAAAGCACCATTGAATTGAATTGAGAGAGAGAGAGAGAGAGAGAGAGAGAGAGAGAGTGTTGGAAGACTTGAAAAGAGATAGTCAGGAAGGGGGGAGAGAAACAGAGAGTGGCCAGGAGCGGTACTGGACAGAGAGGAGGAACATTTGAGTTAATGGATGAAGAGAGAGAGGGAAGGAGATGATGCTGAGGATTTAATTTGGAGATACAAGCGTCATGCAGCTATTCCTGGGCAGTGTCAGAACTCTGTTGGTTGCCGCTTTCTCTTATCTCCAGCGCAGTGTACTCACCAGTGATAATGGCCTCTCATTAGGACTGAGCCGCAGCCCTGGGGAGAGCTTGGATGAGTTACCAGCTACAGTCACCACATCACAGAGGACTATCCTCCGTCGCGCAGCGGGAACGGGTGGAAGTGGAAATTAATGAGTGCTTGCTTACATGTCGATGCGTTCAAACGAAACCTACAAAAAGTACACGAACACACACACGGGGCAATCCAAACACAGGCACGCTCGCAAAACAAATATTAACGCACACACACGCGCACGCATACAGTTTTACTGGACGCCGGAGTGTCTAGTAGAGAGCAGCCAATAACAGCTGTGTGTCCAGTCGGGTCCCCGGCCAGCCCCAGTCCTCTCCAAGTGCCAGCAGAGAGACAGACAGTGCCCCCTGCTTAGCCCCCTAATCTGGCCTAATGCCTCCACTGTAACCCAACCTCCCATGTACAGTGATGGACAGACAGCCAGTTCCCATCCCATCCCATCCCCTCTTCCTCCCCAGCTGGCAAGAACTTCCCACCTTACTGATAGTTTACACATTTCATCCATGTCAAATACCATAATACCTACCATAGATCATTGGTCGCATTCTCAATAGGCCCGTCCCCTGGTACCGCCCACTGACGACGACTACAGGCACCTGTTGCCATACCCATAAGACTGGCATGGGCAGTGACACACACACACATACACACACACACACACACACAAATCGATCGTATCATGTAAGTACAAAGCAGCAGCAAGGAACCAATGCTTTCCAAAAGATTTCTATTCCTGTTGACTGAAATATTTCTTGACAGAAGATGCACTACAGTGTTTTCTCAGCAGCATGTAAATCAGAATAGACCTACAGTCAATGTGGGTTTAATATCAGTCTGCTATTAAATGGATGGGTTATTTATTATAATCATAATACCGCAGATGTGTTCAACAGATGGCTTCAATGCTAAACAGATGCATGCGTGTATCAAGCTGATGTGTGTATGTAGGACACTGTACGTGTGCTTTGAACACTTGCCTCAGTCCTTGAACGGGAAAGGTTATCTGCTCGTCAGCAGTTATCAATTTCAGAAATGTGAGCTTGGCGGATCAGAGTTTTGCGAGGCAGAAATGCACCTGTCCCATACGGCAAGGAACATCAGGCTGAGCAAAGGGCATATTCGAGCATGCACGCATAAACACACACACGCACACACTCACTTCGCTATCGCACACTCATACATGTAGAAATATGCACCGAAACACCCTTATCTATCCCACTTACCCCAACACACATGCACACACACACTAACACAAACAACAACAACAACACACACAGATACCGTTATAGCTAGCTAGCAGAGATAAGAGCCGTACCCTCCCACCCCCTGTTATTTCAGAACAGGTTCTTGTTGTCTTTCTGAGTGTCCAGGCCTCCCTCCCCACCGCCAAGCTGTCCCACTGAGATAAGCCGCCTGGCATTTTCATCATACCGGCCACACTGATTGGACCATTATCATATGAAAGAGGCTGGGAATCCAGGAGGCCTTCCCCCTGGACGCTGATTCATGTTCAAAATTGGGATTAGCAATCTCGCCCCTCAAATCCCTTCAAACAAGGCAGCGCTGAGCGGGCAGATGAAACAAGCATTCAACAGATAACCAAGACGACTCCTGTACGGATCGATGTATGGATGGATGCGTGGATGGATAGATGGATGGATAGAAAACGGAGGAGTGAATGAGGAACGAAATGAGTGCCTGGGGATGTGGAGATATGTGGACAAGTCATGACTTTTTTTCTGTGTCTTCTCCTTTTTCCCCTCTCTCTCTCTCTCTCTCTCTCTCTCTCTCTCTCTCTCTCTCTCTCTCCCTCTCCCTCTCTCTCTCCTCATCACGGAGCTTTAGAGATGCTTAGCGTCGCTGCCTCCCCACCATGTGCCACTCCAGTAAAACTGCGGTGTTAACGGTTTTACGGTGAGACGAACCTTATCATTCTCTGCCAGTGTTTATTATAGACTCCCTGTCTGTGCCTCTCTGTGAGATTACAGCAGTGAACAACCGCCAGGCTGCAGGTCACAGACTAACCAGGGGCATGCTTTCACTCTTATTTTCAGAATGATCAAATAGCTCCAAAACAGTGAGAAATTGTGAGCACGTTTGGCTGTGAGACATTACCAAAAATGACTATAAAAACTTTATTGGACAAATTATCCAAAACATCCAAAATTACCCATAATTATGTTGCACAGTTACCTAGGTAACATGGTAATCCTGCTTACCGTAACAGCACTCTGTTATCTGCCCATTTCCCTCTGCTATACATTGACACTGACTTTCTTTGCAAGACAAAATACTGTCTGCATCCTACAGCTGTATAATGGAGGTGCTGAGAGAAGACCATATCACATCTCTTTGAAAAAGGAGTCAGGGTGATGATAAAAAAAAACCCTCTCATCTTTTTGTCTTGTCCCCCTGTTTTGTCTTCACTGTGTGACATCTGAAATGTCATCAGTCTCTACAAATCCGCGAGCGTTTGAAAAACAAGAGGGCTCCAAAAAACTATATGTAACCAAAGGCTTGCGGCGGAATGGCGACTTATCTCCAGAAGAAAGAATAGCTTGCCTGAAAAACATGTCCCCCTTGATCTGCTGTGAGGTTTATATCCCGTCATATGAGTCTGATTGCTTCATTTATTATAGAAGAAGCGGTTTGGTGTGAAATGCAAATCGGAGGGATCCAGGCAAATGCCATCAACATTCTCTTGTCAGGAGAACAGAGCAATGGGCCTGAAGATGACGAGGCCTCTAACAATCGGTACTTGCCATCCTCCTCCGCGCTGACATAAAAAGACTCCGTGATATCAAATGAGCACAAAGCAGGCCCCTCTCCAGGTAGCCAAATGACAGATTATTCAAATTCCAGCCCATAACTCACACACACGGAGGTAGAAATCTAAGAGCCTTGTAATTACACTCTCACCAGGGGAGCTTCGGCTCATCAGCCCACAGTCTCTCTCCACCCTCCGCAGCTTCGAGGTTCAAAGTGAGATGATCCTCAGACCAGGTTATTAATGGACAGACGCTGTGAATCATGCAGCTGAATGACATTCCATTCGCCTTGTGGTATGCAAAGTCATTCTAATAAAGTTTAACTGGGACCAAGAGAACCAAGAGACCTTCTTGATTTCGGCAAAATGTATTTCATAAGCTTTCATTCTCCCTAACCTGCATCTAGTAAAGAAAACTTTGTTTAATCTAATCATGTGTTGTGGTAATATACAAGATGATGTTCATAGCCTTACAATGAGTGCAACAGTAGAATAAGCTTAAATTCCTCAATATCCAATATTAGACAGTCATTAATAAGAAATGCAAGGGTCAAAGCCACAGTGGCCACTTCAATAACCGTGAGATAACAAGACCAGCCTCTATTCCCACTGTGATTTGTTTCCCCCCTGCATCATCTACCTAGCTGCCAAAAGCAGTAAGAGAAATGAGGCTCATATTCACATTATTGATTCCTGGGTTATTAGCACATAATCAACAGTATAATCACCCTTTTAGCAGCTTTTTGCCGCCCCAGCATTCTACTCTGCTCCCAACCCCGGCTTACTAAATGAGAAAATCCTTATATTATTCTGAAAAAAAAAAATGCAAATTAATTACATTAACGAATGCAACCGGCTTGCAGCATGGCAGTAATTAAAGCAGGAGAAGGAAATATGATTAACATTCAGTTGATGAAAATGACTATGATTATTCCCACCGATGTTGAGTTCATTAAAAAGCATGTAATCCGAAGGGGATATCAATATGGGGTGATATTGCAAATGCAAATGAAATTAGGGAATCTGCTCACTTGTAACTGAACACATAAAAAATGATTGTGAGTAAAGCTTATACTTGTCTTACTTACTGTCATTTACAGAATTAACATTTACAGATTGCTTCATAGTGATTTATGAAGAATAATTAAGCGACTTGATTAATGTAAAGACATTCAATGCAAAGGAATTCTTCTTGTGCATGCGTTCATGGCCACATATTTTACATATACACAAAGTACGCATGAGTGTTTCTCTCTCTCTCTCTCTCTCTCTCTCTCTCTCTCTCTCTCTCTCTCTCTCTCTCTCTATGCTTCTCCTTGTCTGTCTCTGTGTCTCTGACTTTGTCTTTCACTGTCTCTCTTACTGTCTCTGTTTCTGTCTCTTTCTCAAACACATGCACACTCACACTCACACACACACACACACACACACATACACTACCAGTGTTTTTCTTTAAATCAAGCCAGATGAGTGTAGTTGTGGCTGTAGCATACAGCATCTGTTCTGAGTTGGTGATTTATCATTTGATTAACTAGAACAAGGCACCCCAACATATGGCAGCACTGCCTTTTAGTACATTGGTGCACTTAAAAACACATTAAACCAGAACAGTAAATAAGAAACACCCGGGTTTATTGTTTCACTTTGTTCACCAATCAGCATGGAGGTTTAATCCTCTTGCACTCCTCTTTTCATGGGATGCAGTTCTGTTGAGTGAGAAGAAAAGGGATTCCACCTGATCCATATTAATGTGTAATGGTTTACGGGCAAAGCTTATCTTTTAATGTTTGCCGCCCCCTCCTTTCGCCAAGTTAAATGCCACAATCATATTAAGCAGCTCCGCAAGCCTCTACATGATGTTTGCATTACAGTTGCTCATAAGAGAGTATCCAATGCGCAAGGATTAGAGTTAACTGTAGGCTTAACCCATACCTGGATCACATTAGACACGGCAAAGCAGCTGGGGATCACATGGCCTGCAAAACAGAGTCATTAATACATTAGCCTGTTCAAAGAACAGGTGGAATGGTTTCCATTGTTAAAGTGGCAATGGTTAAAACAGTAGTAACATATTGCAGGGAGGATATGATTGTGTTGGATTTAGAAATATTGTGGACATATACGATTTTCAGATTTAGCTTGATAATGAGACATTAAAAGAATATAAAGCAAAAGGAAAGTGAGGAAACTGAAACAGTTGGAGGGGACTTTGTGTATCTATAACCATAAAGGTGACTACACATGGGCAACTTACTTAGCAAATGAGATGGACAATATTGCCTCTAGCTTGAGTAAGGATGAACGAATGGGACAACCACAGTGTGGCTCACATTGGCTTTAAAAAGAAAGTATAATAAGAAAAAATGCTGTTTGTCATAACTATGGGAAAAATTAACAATATACATTGCTTCAAAACGTCGGTCAGATAACATGACCTTTGGAGCAATAGCCATAACATCAGTCAGCAGTGTTGGTTCTGTCGTCCTGTACATATGTCCACCCTCGGGGCTCTGGGAGCGTACCCACATCTATTGATCCTCCTCTCTCTTGGCTTGTGCTTAATCAAAGCTTTGCCGCTGATGTGTGCAAGAGTGTCCAATCATTTTTATGATCTCCCTCTTTTAACCTCCATTGTGTATTCACTCCATCTCCGCTTGGTAAAATCCAAGTCCTCCCCCTCTCTTTTTCAATGGCGCCGTCACCACCTGGTCTCCATTCACTTATTGATTGCCGCAGGCTATGGTGATCAGCTGGGTCCGGCTCGGTATTTAGCATTTATAATGCCCCTGTGCTTCAAAAGGAGCCCTCTGTAAAACACTATCAGCCCCCTCTACGCCCCCAAAATATCTGCATGATCTCATTCTGGGCCTGGTCAGTATTAACTAGCCATCCTCTATCAGCATTCACAGGAGATCAAGTTAACCCACCAGAGAAAAGGCCATAGGACCTAAGCTTTCTCTACCGGGACTTCTTTCTTTATCATTATGATTATGTATCAACACTCGGCCCCTTGCCCTCTCTCCTTTTGGGGCCAGCCCATTTAGGAGTACCCTTGTTATTCATGCCTTCTCTCTTGACAGTTTGTGGAGCTAAAGTTGCCAGTCAAGCCTATGGAACTCTCTGTGGCCCTCATTTTCCTCCCTCCACCAGAATCCATCACTCAGGGGACAATGGGACAAAAGGGGGCTGGACCGCTGGAGGGGAGCTGGTGTGTTGGGGAGGGTGGCGGAGGTGTATGGAGCAGGGTGTTACGGTGGAACTACTCCATTCTCTGGCTTCCAGAGCCCGCCAGAAGGGTTAATGGTGGGTTGAATGGCTCTCTGCCCCTTCCTCTGAGCCTGCGGTATAGGTGGAGATAGGACTCTCATTGTGGCCTTTGTGTCAAAGTGCACTGAGACAATGGGGACCTCAAAGCTCAGGGCTTACCTCTAAAGGCTAGAAAGGAACCTATCAGTTTTTCATGTGCAATGGGGTGTGTTGGCACTCCAGGTCCGCTCAATGCCCTCTTTGAGTCTGCTTTGAGATAGAGGGACAAAGGAGGAGAGAAAGAGAAAGCGAGTGTGTGTGTGGGAGGAGATGGGGGTTAGGGCAGGCATCGATCACTAACCTGTGCACCCTGGACACCAAACACAGCTGAACTCTGACAGTGGAACACACAGCTCTGTCCGCCTCCATCAAGGCTCAACACAAGGGGTTAACTCATTTCAGCATACTCACTCATTAGCTTCATGCCATCGCTGTCTCTTTGTCAAAGACAGCTTTTCGCAAGGGCTGGCACAAAAGGGGCCTTAAACAAGAAGCTTTTTTAGGTTTCACAACATTGAAACTAATGTTGAACTAGATTTGTTCTGAGGTACTTTTCCATGATTAAAGAATCTTATGGTGGGAGCACTAAGACCATTGCTCTGTGAGAGTATCCATCTGTTTCTTCCTTTTTTTGGGGATTAATTAGAATTGGCGATTTTCAAAATATCTGCTCTATAAAGACATATGAAGTAAGTTCTTAAACATCTCTGTAATGCTTTGAAACAGTGAACAGCATTAATGCTTGCCCTCAGAAATAACAATCAGACTCCAGCCTTTGCTGTGCTTAATCAAATCCACATGGTAATAAATTTTACACTGCAAGGCCCATTACTTCTAATTGGACCCTAATTTGGCAACGACAAATCATGAGTGACATGGGGTGGTTGGCGTAGGTTGGTGACTTTTAGGTAAAGGTGGAACTGAGTAATTGAGGGTGTTCTAGTCGATGCATCATGGTCCCATCAAATGCGTATGTGTTTTAGGCCTTTATCCTCTCGTCTGGGGCTATAACCAACACGTCAGCTAAACAAGCCCAAATGAAGTGCCCCCTTTGTATGGCATGTACCTGCTTGCAGGAGTTTTATTTCCAGTTAATGATGCTCATTTGGGTTTTTTCCTGCCCCGTCAACCGCAGTGCGCTGACATTCCGTGACGTTTACAGCTGTGCCCTTTAATTTCTGATACAGTAAGTGCAAATTGTTTGCGCTGTTTTATGGCCATGCCAAGTTTCCAGTGTTTTGACAGACTTGTTTGTACAAGCCATGGCAAGGATTGATGGGGCTCTAAAACCATTCAAATAGCATAATTCTAAGTGAGGTCTAAGTGAGGGCCGTTGATGTTAGTTTGTCTGTGGGTTTGAGGTAAAGATGACAAGCATGCAGAATACATCATCTATCAACCATGCACCTTGTTTCACTTATAAATATCTACAACTTTCTGTTTAAATTCATGTAGCTTTGACTTTAAATGGCAATCAATGCAGAACACTGACTATTATAAAGTCAAGAGTGGTTGCTGTTGAAGTGCCAACAATTTCGGAAACAAAAGTGTATTGTGGGCTGCTGAGAAAAGCAACAGAGGTTTTAATGGCCAATGTGGTCCACAATGTCTGATTTACCGCATGTGAAAGCACTTTTCCTCTTCGCTCGAGGAACATAGAAGACAGGGAACAAGAGTAAAAAATTGTCGGCAAATGACATTAGTTAAAGAATTAGTCCATTAGGCCTAATCAATCTCCCATTATCCTCTTTTAACTGGCAATTTGGTGGGCAAAGGGCTGTGTAGGCCTCAGTGAGAGAGTATACCTAATGCCATTGTCTTTCTGCCTCTTCCTCCCACCATCCCATCTTCACCCAAAAGAACCCAGAGGCTTCACATCACTGGAATCACCAGCAGGTCCAATGGCAGAATAGCCCTTTCATCTTTTAATAGGGAAACGGCCCAATTGTTTCCCTCCTTACTCAGTTGCCTGGCCTAATTGCAGCCCAGGCTTGGGTAGCAGTGGAATTCCTTGCGAAGGCAATTCTTTACAGTGAAACTTTCTATTGTTGTGAATGGAGCCCCCCTCCCAACTTTATCTTCCCCTCACCCCTGCTGCTCCTCATTCCCACTGGCAAAGACAATGTGTTTTTACAACAGCTCATTAATGACATAATGACCGATTTGATGGCACTTTGAAAGGAGGTTGGGTCTTATTGTTGGGCCACTGTCTTCAGTGGAAAGTTGGTTCATTTAGAGGTGATTGTTGTGGATTAGGGCACTTGCGGCCTCTCAGAGCGAGGGGATCACCTCTTTCATTTTGCTTACTCACATTAGCATCCAAATGTCTCCCAGTGATTTACTAGATTTCTTTGAAGGAATAAACTGTCATTTGCATTTGACTTAACTATTAGACCAACAGAGGAATGAGTGTGTGCTCAGCAGTTGAAAAACTAATTCAGGAGATTAACATAATATATATATTTAACGCGGTGAGCAAGTCTCCTTTGGTTTTGTTTAATGGCTAACAGCTACAGAATAATAACAATTATCAATTCAGGCCTGCTAATCATCTCTACAGTGCTCTTCTCTTCACTCAAACATCAATGTAATTTGAGACTTTTAAGGAGTGTTCATTTCAGTTCCACCTTACACTACAGCTTTGGGCTTATTTGATGTCTGACAGCAGTATTTTAAGACGAGAGGGGGAAGACTCCAGATCTAAACGAGATAAGGTGACCTCCCTGTGGTGGTTATCTTGGGGTCAGGACTTGTGCTAGTGGGGCACAGCTGGTGCCCTCAGCCAGATGAAGGAAGTGAGTTGACAGGACAGGAACCAAACGACCCTGCTCTCCACCTGCCGCCTTTAGAACTCACCCTGGTACCGTGGAGCTCCTGCTGAGCGGCGCCATGGCAACCAAAAAGCTCCCCACTGATTGGCCAAGCTGTTACAAATTAGCACATCGGACAGCTTCATAAATAGAGTCATTAGCATATAAAGAGGTGAGCGGAGGGCACGGCGGGGAGATCATCTGGGGCGTCCCCCGCAGTGCCCCTGGTCTTCTTTAACGACTGCCGAGGGCCCCGCTGGAGTCCCTGAACACTGACAACAAGGTGCCCAGACTCTGTCAGTCATTTGTCATTTCTACCTGCAGGCTATGGTGGGTCACTGGGGAGGGTGGTGCAGGGTCTAGGGAGGCATAGACAGGGTCTGCGGAGGGGAGACAGGGTCTGTGGGATCAGCTGGGAGACAGAGCCCCAGGGTAGAGAGAGGGCAAAGAGTGCAACATCAGCAACATCTCCAAGTGG
Organism: Centroberyx gerrardi; assembly: GCF_048128805.1. Lineage (NCBI taxonomy): Eukaryota > Metazoa > Chordata > Actinopteri > Beryciformes > Berycidae > Centroberyx > Centroberyx gerrardi. The sequence continues at coordinate 10,569,886 of NC_136016.1, read as the reverse complement.
CTTATCTTCACCATCATGTTCACCTTCATCATCTACCTCATCCCCCTTTACACATATCTACCTCCTTCTCCATCTTCTCTATTATCATCATCATCCTCATCATCATTTCTGTCCTCCTTATCTTCCACCTCCACCATCTTCTCCTCAGCATTGAGCTGTTGCTACATGTGTGGGCCTACAGTGACAGATGTAGGTCAGCTGACCTCATGTGAGACTGCTCAGGCAGGCTTACAGTTTAACCACTGTAACTCGGGGTCCAAAGGTCAAACAGTAGGCAGTCAATGGACAGCAGTAAGATCAATTCTTATCATCAGTCTTAATGAGAGGAGACATCATTAAAACCTAGTTTCTGTTAATGAGAAGCGCTTCCCAGGCTCCCATCGCATTTACCATTAGCTCGATAGAGAATGAACCGAGAGCTCCTATTGATTCCACGCAGTTGAAGAACATCAGTGCAATCAACAACTCCCGATCCTGTCAGTATTGATTCTCTCTGAAGAGGGCTTACATGATAAAAGGTGCCTTAATGGATGAATCACTGTCTCAAGCAGATTGAACATTGGTTCAGTGCATGTTCTCCATTACCTCCATTGTGTGAATTGATACAGGCAGGCAGGCATTTTTCCAGCCCCTGTTACTGTTCTTACTCCCCTGTACCATACTCATTTTATTTTAAAGGATAACTAGGCTACCCTCTTATTATAGAAATACAGAGTAAGGCAGATACAGAAGAGAAGGTTCTGATGGGATCCGATCCTAAGCAAGCAGAGGGAGTGCCTTAACTGCTACACAAGCAGCACAGCACGCATGGTTCTGCTTGTATCTCCTGACTCTGTCTACTTTCCATATTGATTCTATTTCCTTCCTTGTTAGCAGTGATTTGCTGAAGGCCCAGACAGGTATACAGCCTAAGATATAGTGGTGCCATCATGGGCTGTTCTCTGCCTCATACCCTCTGTGTGCATGCAGGTGTGTGCACTCTCTCAAATTAACGATCAGACATTACCACACTTGACAATTTAATTTCCATAACATATTAAATCCATGGTTTAAAAGCCTAATGTATTCCAAATCCTCCTTTTATCAACTTATTTCAATATTTCTATTTCTATATTTCATTTTCACTAACTGACTTTGACAAATGACATAATACTTTCTATCTGATGCCATCTTTGTGTCTCTTCGGATCCTAATGGCTTCTTTAATTAAGGCTGCCTGGAGATGCAGCAGCCATTGAACAATAGCCCTCAGTTACTGCACCACCCATGGTGCAATTAGCTGTGGGTACAACATCCTGGTGTGTCCCGCAGCTTGCACCTGAGACTAATGACTCTGTAATCTGTTATCAATTATCACTCCTTCAGCTCTCACATCCTCCACATCCCTGCCTGTCCTTCACTTCCTCCTCCTCCTCCTCCTCCTCACATCGCTCTGCCAAACTTCCCCATCACTTGATTAACGCCCCCTCTGCCTTGGTAACCTCCTCTTTTATCCCTCCATCCATCCTCTCCGACTTAAACATTTCCCTCTGTTTTCGCAGGGCCTTGTTTACTTCCTGTACCAGGATCCTTCATCCTGAGTGCTGAGTCCGTACCCCAGGGCTCCACACAGAAAGCCTTTCAAGTGTCTCAAGTAGTTTGGGGCACCGGGCTCGCTGTCCCCCTCTTCAATGCTCTCCCTCTTGTGTCCCTGGGATGTTATCCCCTTGTTTTCTTTCTGCTGGGCACCACACTCACTACCAAAGACAGTATCCATGTTCTTTCAAGGCCACTTGTTTTCTATTTGGCCTGGAATGTTTCTCTTGACTCCTTAACCCTTCACCAGAAGCTGTTTGTATATCTGAATGCAGAAAGGCCCTTTCAGTTGCTCCATGTCAGCCGAATGAGAGAAAGAGAGAGAAAAAGTAAAAGGGAGAATAATGTCAAGAGGAAGAGGAGGATGTTTTTGGAATGGATGCCTTCAGGGAACAGTATCTAGTAGTATCTAATCATTTCCATCTTAGCAGCCACAAGTACTTAATATACCGTAACAGTGGAGGATTTCTCAATAGAGGATGTCTCATTTTTAAACTTCTTTAAAGTGATAAGTGGTTTGTGGGAATATTCAATCCTCCATACTGCTGAATAATGTTGTATAATAATCTACAACAGCTAAAGTCATACACAGCATTCTCAGCTATTCTCTAGGCAAATACATTTTCTCGTACCTATCCTCTAAAATCTATAGTTGGTGAACGGTTTGCCTCTCCAGTCTTTTCTCCAGTCTCATGTCTTTCCCTCTCAAATCGCCCCCTTCCTTCATTCCTCCATTGTAGTAGCCCCCATCGTCACCCCTCCTCACAGTGACCCGTCGAAGTGGAGGAGGAAGTTTCCAGATGGTTTAGCACTTGTCAGGGTGACTTCAGTGACCCCAGATGCTGTCCAGATGCAGGTCAACGGCGGGGTGCAGGACGCTGTCCAAGTGACTTACGGCATGCTGTAAAAAGCCACTGCGGAAAGAAAGGAGAGAGGGTAAACTCAAAACTCCACCTTGCAGAATGAGCCGAATAGGCATGAAATGGCTTAAAGATTGAGTTCTTTATTATTCGGTCGAGCTTTCTCTTTCCTCTAAGGTTTTGGCAGCTCGTTTTTGATGTCAGAAGTGGGCACATTAGTCTGAGGGGTACTGTGTCACCAAAGGTTCTGGACTGGCTTAGGGGAAAGCATTAAGTGGCAAGTTAAGGTTTCCAAAAGAACCCGTTGAATTATTGCTCCCTGCCAGTAAGGGAAAGCATTGCAGTGAATATGTATATGAGTGTGAATTCATTTCCTCAACTTAACACTCCAGTGTATTTTAGCTTTGGTGGTCCTTTACTGTCTTTCTTGCCAAAGACCGTGGACCATTGACTTTTGAAGTAGAGTGAATTACCTTTATGCAGGCACTATAGAGGAGCCCAATGTCACTTTCATCTATGAGTAAGACACTTGAAGCAGAATGTAATCACTTTTTGTTCGGCCATCTATTTGATATGGCTGCTGAATCTCCCAATGAAGCACACTCAACTGCGGTGAAGTGATGAAATGAAGCACCGAGGGACTGATGCCAAGGGAACAAGTGCAGAGGTGCAGAAGAAATCGGCAGCGGTGTAGCGTCTACTCTCGTTTTTTTTAAGACGCGTTATGTGCTTGTGTTTTTCTTTCCTAATTAACCAGGGTTGTTTCAATGGTCCCAGAGTGCCTGGTGACTGGACTAATAGAAATAAAGGCTCTTTAATGGACCGAGGGCAGACTATATTATTTTGCCCTTCAAACTGGCCCCCGGAACACCCCTCGACCAACCCATGGCCCATTCTTTAAACAACAGCCATAAAAGCCAATGAACCGTAGGAATATGTTTGCCATATGGCCTTTGATTGTTAGGGGGAGAAATGGAAGGAGAAAGCGAGAAAGCATAAAGGGGCTGAGTGGTGTGTGTGTGTGTGTGTGTGTGTGTGTGTGGTGGGGTGGGGTGGGGGGAGTTGTCCTCAAAATTCCCCTGATGCTGCAAGGGGCTACAGCAAGGTCTGTGAGTGGTGGCAGTGTGAACATTATCCAGACATGTGTGTGTGTGTGTGTGTGTGTGCTCGGGAGTGCATGTGTATGTGATTTACAGCACTGACCCGCAACTGCAACAGTGTTCCTAGTGATGAAGGGGAGTGGTTTTATGTCAGCTCGGAGGGCCAGGCCAACGGGGGGCTAGGCAAACCAGCGGTCCTGTACAATACCATTCAGACTGTTCACCCACAGACACACACTTACATGCATACCCTACGTCTGACTGAGGCCCATCAACATGCCTTTTTGATAAATGATCCACTATAAGCATTTTTAAGAAAAAAAACGAAATGTGTGAAAATGATATCTTTAGAACATGAACAGAGCTCTGTGTGTGTGTGTGTGTGTGTGTGTTTGTGGATGAGGGGACTGAAAGTAATAATCCACAACATTTTCATAATAAATGTCTGTTTTGCTGCTCTCTATCAGCTCTTAATATAACATAATAGTGATTCAACTTATAGTCACTTTTACATTTGCTGTTCTAAACAGCCGGAGTCTGGTAGGTCTTTCCTGGGAAAAGCCCTCTGGTGCAGCAGCAGCAACAGCAGCCTGTTTGGAGTAAATAGGGTACTGGGTAGTTAGCATGAGCAGTGATAGCTATGGCTGAACAAAGAAAAGAGCGCCACCTACAGAAACTCAAACTTCATCAACAGAAAATCGAAGGAAAAAGACCGCTTATCACCAAAGATGTCACCAAAATAAAAAAAAGTAGGAGTAGGAGACAATACATTATGGTATTTGTTGTGGATGTGTGTGCTGTGTCCAAATATTTGTACTTGTGTGTCCTGTCTTATCTCCTCCAGCCCCTGTCTCGCTCCCTGTGCGGCCTTGCTCCTTTGTCCTGGGATTCCTCAGCTGCAGTATGTGGGCACTTAGGACTGGACAGTTAAACGCACAGAGGCCTGATGATTACCACAGGCATATTATCCATTAGCGCCCATGCTATCAGCCCCGGCCTGCTATCTCCTGATGGGCCATGGCAGAGGCTCCATTGAGAGCAGATTACAGCGTTCGTCTTTGTTCCACTAATCACCCTGTCTCTATGTAGATGAATGACGATTGCCTTTTTTTTTCCTTTTTTTTTTTTTTTAGGATGTGCAAAAGCTGGGGAAAGTAGCTGACTAATTAGGTTTACTAATCACAGTTTCATTAGCCTTTAGGTCTGCGTCTCTTTTCCTTTCTCTGTTTCTGAGGACAGAAAGACTGTCATTTTCTCTTATCGGGCCCCTTTTTTAGCTCAGCTCAGTTGTTCAAAGGGAGAGTGATCTCATAATTACGAGTTGTGTATAAGCCTTTCAGAGCTGTAAATAAATCAAATGGGTATTCATCTGAGGGTGTCCTTTTAGAGTTCTAGGACATGCTTTGTTTTGAGCTGCTGAGTGGATTCAATTTTGTCACAACAAAAGGCAAAGAAGACATTTGAGGCTGTCGCACACACTGTCCAGATAGTGGCAGCACAGCACATGGCTGACTGGCACTGAAACAATTCTCGCAAAATTGGGATACATTATGTTATTGTGTACACTCTCTTCAGTTCTTGTATTTAAAGGTTTTTCTCCAGGCTTATCATATTTTAGAATGTCAAGACCCATAGAAGTGCCACAACAGTGTATAGAACTCATTGGCAGCACTGGCAATTGTTTGGAAGATTCAGATTTTGTGTTGCAATGTCTCTATTCAGTTTTACTTGACACCGTTCAAGCAAGAACAGAAGGCTGCTGCAGCACTGTGAGTACTAGCTGCATAAAGCTGCATAATGGGGAACTTACACGATGGCAACTGCTGTCTGCCGAGTCTCCAAGCTTGCTGGGTTTGAAGGCGCCACACGTTTTGCTGAACTTTGCAGAGTCAGATGCAGGGGCATTGTGCTGGTTCATGCAGAACAGCGCACACAGAGAGGAATTTGATCTTATTCTTTGTCATCCCAGAACTGTCCCAGCAGTTTTATCTCTGGCTCATATAGCTGTCTCCTCCTTCGTCTGGCTGATTTAAAGCCTGTTGCCCTCACTGACAGACAGACAACTTACTGCACTCAGATGTTAAGTCCAATGTTGTGGTTGCTTAACGTCATTACCCATATCGCTCTATCTATGCTGCGTGCAAGTGTACAAGTATGTGTGTGTGTGTACCAACGCTTGTCTCTGTCTATGTCTGTGTATGCATTTGTGTGTGTGTGTGTGTGTGTGTGTGTGTGTATGTGTGCGCATGCCATAGGAGAGTGGAACGGGATAGATCGTAAAAAAAAGTATCTTCATAACCCCCACTGAATGGGGCTCTCAAATCTGCCTGTTTAAAATGCAGCACAGGCCCAAATAACTTGGCTGCTGAGTATTCCATTCCCATAGGAGGCCCTGTTATTGCCTGGGGAATTTATGAGGCTTCATAGACAGCCATTCAGCGAGTTTTTACTGCCGTCCATCCGTCCAAGATCAAGCTTTACTGGGCCCCATGAGAGCTGTCTGTATGCCTGCCTGCCTGTCTGTCTGTCTGTCTGTCTGTCTTTCTGTCTGTCTGCAGAGATGAAAAGCTGTCTTGTTCACCGTGCTTAACGACAGGTCAGGGCTGAAACTTTCTTCCTACTCTTTCTCAATCTTTCCTTCCAGCTTGCTATTTTCTTGTGTGTGCGTCTTTGTGTATGTGACCACTAAGCGTGTGCAGGGTTTGAGTGCTCTCCTGGCTATAATTACAATGGCACATCGCCCGTGTTATTTGCTCCATATAGAGCCGAGAGATTCCTATCACGCCCCTTCGAGAGCGGGTTGCATTGAAATCAAAACCGAGCGCCGGGGGCATGCTTTGACCATCTTGTGTGGCATGTGCCCACCATGCTGCTCATGTATGACTCTCCGTCGTTTACACTACGACACGTATGATCCACGCGGGGTCCGGCTGCAGATGTTCTGCTATCAAAGGCCGGATTTTCAGCTTAAAAGTCATTGATCTTTTTTAACGATCCCCTGTGATCCAAATGGTACGTATACGTGTGTGTGGCTCTGCTTGCCTGTCAATATTAGTGCTACAAGCGCCACTTGGGTTTCATGAGGCGGACAGTGAGCCGTTTTGTTGGATATCGCATGTTCACTGATGTTACCCAGCTGCTAAAGGTGCATTCCGTGATGTTTGAGTCATTGGCCGACCTTATTCATGGACGGAGAGGCCTATTTCCACACCACCGCCTGCTCTAAATCAACCACAAAGCCACTGTCCGTCCGATTGTGCCCCGTCCAGCGCGCTGTGTCCCGCTCTCTGCTCTTTCATTGCCAATAAAATGATTAGGCCCTCAGTGTGAGTGCGTGTTGGCGTAAGTGATTTTGATGTATGGCAGAGGCTGAAGTTGATTTAGTCCGGGACTACATCAGCTGCCAGTCTTTCCTTTATGTCCCGAACATGATGGACGCCCACAGGGTCAGGGGCCATGCATGTGTGGTGATGACCTTGGGCCCAGTCTTGACCTTGGGAATGGGTTGGTGCGGCAAGGCCTTGACGGCAACTGGGCCTGCGGGTTCAATAAGGCCCTTCTTTTCCACATGACAAATGAATGGCTGTGTCATTGGGGAAAAAGAAAAAAAAACACAGCCTGTCCACTTTGACCCCTTGGAACGGCGCTCCGGGGAAACTGAGGGCTTGAATCTGGTCCTGGGTTATGGCTCGGCCCTCAGAGGACAGGGATCATGTTCCTAAATAACCCCCAGACACCCGCAGGGATTTATGGACCCACTGGGCTAGAAGCACACCTTGGATCAGGGTCACCTTTGATGGGGTATAGGCAAGTATTGTGTAGGAGTGGGAGTCTTGACTGGGAATGTGTGTGTGTCTATATATGCCTGCATGTGTGTTAGTGTGCTTGAGTGCTGAGGTGCGTGCATGTGTGTGCATGCTTGCATGTGTGTTTATGCCCATGCTAAAGCGTGAGAGGTCAGATCGCCGTGTGACCGTTCTAATCTTAGCCAGCTGCACGTCCTCAGCCCCTTCAGCTCTATCTCTTCCTGTCTTTTTTCGATCGAGGGAGAAAATTATTAAAGCTACAAATTACCCAGGCCTAGAGGTTCTTCTACTGGTGGTGATAGCAAGCAGATGGTAGCAAGACTAGGAGAGACCGAGTCCCCCCCCCCCCCGCCTCTCACCCCCCCCACCTCCCCAACCCCTGACATAAAGAACCATTTGCATTTCATGAGCCTTAATTGCGTCTGTTGCCCTCCTCCCCACCGGCTCTGCGATGTTGTGCCTGTCACTGTGCACCCATGCACCCTTGAAGGAGCCGTGATAGATTAAGGTGGACCTTCTGTTTGCATCGCCCTCATTGTGTTCCAGAAATTAGAAAATATTATCTCCCAGTAGACTGCAAGCAAAAAAAAAAAAAAAAAAGGAAGGAGGTGATAATGACATTGGGTGGGATAGGACGAGATAGAGGGGAGTTTTTAGGACATTAATGGGAAAAGTGATTATTTCGCAGGCTCGTCCTTGACCCTGTGACGAAAGAACAATGGCGCTCCCTCACTGAGAATGTGTGGAGCCCCCAGACACCTATAAAGCATTGAGGAAATACTGTGTATCAGTCAATCTTTGATAGACACAATACACTGGTTCTGTGCTTTGTTCTTTACAAGTCTGTTGTTGTTTATACACCTGTCAATGGATATTAAAACTATTTACCAAAATACTCAGTGCCTGAGGGTAGAAGTTTATGATGTTCATTGAAATGTCAAAAAAAAAAAAATCATCATCACCAATCATGTCATCATCACCATAGGTAATGTGACAAAGGACTGGGCAATTCTTCCCAGACAAAGTGTTGGTTCAGGATAACGTGATAAATCTGTCTAGTGTCTGTCTGGTCTGTCCTACCACACATTTGCATTGTGTGTGTGTGCGTGTGTGCGTGTGTGTGTGTGTGTGTGTGTGGATGCATATGAGTACGCATGATGGTTGTGAATTTAGGTAGGGGTTCTCTCAATAAAGGAACTGTCCAGATTTTAGAGAAGGGGTTAGGGGTGACAGGGGCTGAAGGAGTGAGGCATTGCATATCAGATTAGAGTGACAGGGGTGAATTTTGGGGGTTGACCCTGGTCAAAGAGACTTATTTCAGTGGTATTTTGCTCCCTCTTTCCCATGCATTTAAGTTGTTTTTCTCCATACATATTTCTAGGTTCATCTCACTATTCTTGGATAGAATTTGCACTTCTTTTATGGTTTGTTTTAGACTACTTAGATGCAAGATGGGTGGGGTTTGCCAATGAGTGCCAGAAAGTTTAAGTTTAAGTTTAAATCAACTGAACAAACTTTTCTGTGATTGACAACTTACCCGATCTGAATTGTCCACCAACTGCTCCACTAGAGCTGCTCCCAGGTCTGAATGTGTTTAACTAAGGTGAAGCAGAGCGATGCTAAAACAGTGCCAGCATGCTCACTTAGCTTCACCTGGATAAGTCAATGTTAAAAAAACACTAAGATGTTTTTGCAAAAAAACTATTTGACCCAGTTCATAGCTCACACCGTACTTATGTTCGTTTCTTTTTTCAGACATGCAAATTTTGTTTTTTTGTGAGCGAGTGATCATGTCGTGGTTTGTCCATTTTTATCAAAAGTAGAAGTCATTTGTCTGCTGTCATTACCTCTAATGATGTGTTTGTGCCATAAAAACCTTCATAATGGCACCGGAGGAGGAGCGTTCATTAGACTGACTGAAGGGTAATAGAGAGGAGACAAATAGGAGAAATCACTCCTCATTCTCCCATACATGCATACTAATGGCAGAGAGGTCCCGCCCTCGCAAACACGCTGAGCTCTAGACAACACCTAATGATCATATATAGAGTTAATGAACTTTAACATACTTCAGTGAGAAAAATGATCTGCTAAGCCCAAGGGAGACATTGAGAAACTCCCCACTCCTCCCATTATATCGTGGTGGGTGTCTCATGGCAGTGGATCCAGGTGTAATGCTCATATTGTACCACATGGAGGCAGTGTTTGCTAATCCAGTGTGGAATACAAACTCTGCTGCTGTTACCGCCTGCATCCACCAGATGGCAGTATCACATAGAGCTTGATAAACTACTCTAGGCTGGTGTATTTATCACAGTCAAGTCTCAAAGGGCTTCACATACCATCATTTACATATCATATACCATACTACATCATACATATACATACACATCACATACATCCTATACTAGGTCATATACATACTTCATATACATCATTTTACTACATCATATACATACTATTCATCATATACTATGTCATATACATACATCATATACATACTATACATCATATACTACATCATATACCATACTACACACAAACGCACTCACGCCTATGGGCAATATAGAGTCTTCAATTCACCTGACCAGCATGTCTTTGGACTATAAACTATAAACTCTGGCTGTCAAACCAAAAAGTAAATAAAGAATTTGCAATATGGAAATACATCTGGAGCTAAGAGCAAATAATCATATTAGAGAAAGAGCATACTGTATGCACACACCGATAAAGACACACTCAATCAAGCACACAAACACACACACACACACACACACACGCAAAGTGCAGTGTCCCCGTTTTACCCTGAGCTATTCCAAGTATGTCAGAAGGAGAGAGGCAGTGGGTGACTGTGACCTCTCAGGCCTGCAAGAAGAATCCCTCCCTCTCTAAGAGTACTCTTTCATAGTTGGAGGTTTAGATACCTATCATCAGTTCAGTGCACCAGTGCTGATTAGAAACTGACTGTTTCATTCTTTTAAAAGCAGATATCATCACAAACCGTTAGTCTTTATCTGTTATAGCACAGGCTGTGTGCTGCTTTAATCTGCAATCATCAAAAGAGGCAGGTATCGTCACTCTCTGCCGGTCTAGTAGCTTACATGATATTATTTCTCTGGAAATTGGGTGGTGTGGATGTATATTATGTGTGTGTAGTGTTTTTTCCTATATATGAGCATGAAAACTCAACATAACTAGCTAGGAGATTGAAAGACACAAAAAGCTCCATAGTGGTGGTAAGAAACATCCTTTAATGATTAAACTCAAAGTAGCTTTGGTAATATCAAGATCATTTGGAAGTTTAGGTGTAAAAATGGCATAGTTGAACTTTAGCTTTACAGAAAACAGTACAGAGGGCAGTTGTCATTAGAGAGCTAACATCTCTTCTAACTGAACCCTTATATGACAATGGTGAGCCTCACATCAAAAAACACAGCAGACTAGCTAGTATTATAGTCAATTCTACATTAAATCATTTGTTTTTCAGGACAATATACCTCTATGTTGATTGCTACAGGATCTGAAAGTACATGATCTCAAAGTACATGTCAAGAGGAGAGGACAAACCCTTGCTTACAGTGTTCAAATCAAATCCAAGTCCTCTTATTTCTGATATGGTGGGAGAAACGCTGCTGACACTGAAACACTAGCTGCATGCTTTGAATGAGTGGCATCGGGTGCCAACCCCCGTGCCACATCCCAAGTGTGTGTAACACAAGTCACATACCGCAGCTGCAACCGCGGGCACACGCCAACTTATTTAGTCTCCCAGGGTTAGTATGAACACAGCCAGTGGCATGTTCAGCTAGTACATAGGTAGACTCACTGTTGCACACTGCACACAGGAACTTACATGTTGCATGCTGAATTGCAGTTGTGTTGTATTGATACCCATGGTCCATCTCATAGAATATGGATATGCAACTGCTGATCATAACAGATTCATCACCACAAATGGTTTAGAATTTGCATTCATTTTAATGACACATCTATTCCCAGTTATTGGCAGGGATTCCACATGACACTTTTGTAGCCCACAGCTTGTAATTAGAGATTTGTGTTGCAAAGTTTACAGGTAGACATTTAACCAACAGCATATTAGCCTAGAAATTACTTTGCATTATGTAATTTCTAGCTCCTCATGCATCAAGTGTTAGCATCAATCCAGTCCCTTGTAACAGTGGAATACACAATATTAGATAATGTGAGAATAGTGAACTAGTTTCTTTTTCTGGTTGTTTTATTGAATGAGTGAGTGTTCAGGCTAGATTGTCATCAACATCTGTTATGCACAAAATATAAACAATGTTTTATACAGTAAAAGAGAAAAAAAAAATCTAGACTTCAGTGGGCAGAGACTGCAGCATGTCAAACTTCAAGTATGTGAAACAGACATTTGTATCATCACTGCAAAGCTCACTGTCCTTACACTCACATACAGTGAACACTAAATGTGTTTTGTCCTATCTTCTGGTCTTTTCTGATATGGCTTCATCTCAGTGGCATTGTGTCAAATAATGTTAAAATGATACCGTTTTGACTGAGGCTGTAATGCCCTACAGTGAGTGTTTTTTTTTTTGCTAGAGGCAGGTTGGCAACTGGAGAGTTTCCCAGTCATACACAAGGTGAGCATAAACATCAACATGAAGGACGAGGTGAGGCAAACAGCTAAAATAAAGCTGATGTACAGTAATTTTACTGTGATCCATCTTTTAACACACTGACGGATGCGTAATACTGACATTCCAAACGACTTTTGCTTTCGTCAGTGCACTACTCCAAACTCAATTATTCATTTTTACAGTAGCTGATCAAAAAAAAAGATTCAGACAAAGCAGTGTGAAATAGGCTGTGTTCCCTAAAGAAGCAGTTAGGCACATTATGTACTAGTGTACCTCTCTCTGACTCTCAACTTACTTAATATGCAAGCTGTTTGACTCTAAACAATGACAAAGTAACTCAATTGTAAATGATTGCTATCAGTAATAGGAATGGTAAATACATAGCACCATCTTTGTTGAAAATAAGAAATAGAAAAATAACGAAAATAAAAACACTGAAACTTGCAAATTCACAAATAGAAAAGGACCAAATCTACATTTAATGGCTATCCTAGATCCATGGATGTTACCACTCTTTTTGTAAAGCAAGCTCATGAAAAAAATCTTTCTACCCTTTCTATTTTTATACATGCACTTTGGTTAAAATACTTCAACTTTTTTACTAATTCTTTGGCAATTACCAAAACAAAAAAAGGAAAATGAAAACACAACAAAATAGCGTCTAATTATTTCTTCATTACAAACAAACATTGAGGCACTTAATCAGCTAAACCAAAGCTCATACGAGTATCTTTGTTGACAGAGCAACACAAAAACTATGTACATATATGTAAAAAGTGTTATAAATAGGTTTTAAACCATAGATACTATATACATCTTTAAACTGAGACAGTATTGGTTGTTTTCGTGTCGGTTTGCGTGTCGTTTTTTGGTGTTACCCCCTCGCTGTGATCTGGGTGTATTGGCCTGGTGGCTCCATGGGCCATTGGTACTCAGGCATCAGAACTTCTACTTTAGGGGGGACTGATGTCGCTGAAGGTGGGCAGGGGTTACTGGGAACACTGGGATGGAGGGGAGGCTCATTCTCGCTTCCTCAAGATGACATAGATGAGTCCGCTGATCAGTGCCAAGGGGAAGGCCACCCATGCCAGGATGTAGGAGAAGCCGAAGGAGTCTGTGTCCGGCACCCAGTCTTGACTCATCACCGTATAGATGATGGCTCCGCTCATCACAAACAGACCTGCAGAGAGATGAGGGGGGGGGGGGGGGGACAGTGAGCATTAAAAAAACACCGGCCTCCATCTTGTTCAATTCTCAGATCGGGTTTCCCTGCATCGCGGTGCTCTCTGCCTCGTGTCCTGGACTGAACCCTGTCTGGCGGAGGAGGCGAGCGGGGTCAGTGTTTCCCGGGAGGCATCCCTCCACATTACATCACAGTGTGTCATGCCTGCTGAACCCTAAACAAACCTGCGCTAGATTCCTCTGCCTTCTCCTCTATAGCCGTGGCGCAGCGCCAGCGGCTCCGCCCCCCTCCCTGGTGTGACATGGCATGATCTGTTTGTTATTCACACCCCCACACTGCCAGCCTTTTTGACATTTCAACTTGTGTGGCTGGCACTGAGCCCAGCGCCATTCCCATCTGGGTGAGTGGGCACCTGCGCGCCGGGCATTGTGCTGCTCCCCACCCTCAGGTTTCCACTGGCACTGTCTACATAGTGCAGACCTGGGATGTTGGAAAGGGCTGCCAAGAGAGGGCACAATAGACTGGCAGCAGAGCCTCTCTCTGGCCAAAGGGCATGAAGTACAATAGACAAGTGGAACATTAAACCATTAGTAACTGACGCAGACTCTCTTAATACTCTGCCACAGGCGGTGCAGTGTAAGCAGTCAATACTGGTTGCTTCTGTGTGAGTGTGTGCGTGTGTGTGTGTGCGGTGCATATTCAGGTCATTCAGGTGCTGTTGTAATATTAGCATGAATTGAGCAGATGGTAGTCTGTCTGAATTCAACAAAACACCCCTTGGACGTTTTTGTGTTTAAACTAGCCAAAATGTAGGCATGTTTTGTCTATTTGATCTCAGTTGTGTTGTCACTGGATGTGTGCCACAGAGGCGGAAAGGTGCAGCCAACTCACTGGCAAGGATCTGGAAGGTTCCGGTGAGGAAGAAGCGTCCGCCCTTCTGCAGAGTGAAGAGCTGGCAGAAGAAGAGGAAGAGAGACAGGATGCTGAAGATGATGGACAGGATCATGAGAGCCTGGACCGCTTGAATCCACTCTGCAGGGAGAAAGAGGGATATTTCTGTCAATAACTGACCCGTAACCATCATCATTAGCAGAGGCATACTGTATTATATTGACATAATGAGAATATGAGATGGGGAAAGAAAAAAACACACACAGTCACAGTTAGAGACATGCTGTATTATAATGGTTTAAATAGCCTATGGTGGGGAGGAAAAGGGAAAAATTGGTGTAAATAAATGATACAAGATTTTTATTAGCATCCTATACAAGACCAATATTTACATCACAAACAAAGAAGAACTGTTCAGTAACTCAAATAACATCTGGGACACCAAAAGGCCATGTTTCTGTCAGAAGAACTCAAAGGGTGTGACTGGCGTTTTCTCTGCTGGATTCATGCATCCTCTCAAACAGAAAGTAATGACCTAGCCTCGGCTGTGTTTTCTTCCCGGAATGTTTAATGGATCCATAATAATGAACCTGCCTAGGTATCTTGTTCCTAAAAGCTCTGTGCTCCCCACACAACAGGACTTATGACTAAATGTACAATATTGATCGTAGCTACTAGCCCTCCAAGGCCTGGCTATACTAGAAGCCATTAACCCATTAGCCACCTGTATTGACAGGGAATACCAAGTACCGTCTATCTATGCGATCTATTATGTGTGTGTGTGTGTGTGTGTGTGTGATCCAGTTGTGGCACCCTGCCAGGAATCCCAGGATTTCTAAGCAGGGTCTATTTCTTGTCTGAGGGTTATGTATGCAGCTTTCCTGGCGTCTCAGGTTTCCCAAGCACTCTCCCTCTCTCTCTCCTCTCTCATCTCTCTCTCTCTCTCTCTCTCTCTCTCTCTCTCCTCTCTCTCTCTTCTCTTTCTTCTCATGTTTAGCTGTGTCTGCTGCTGCTGTCCCCTTTTAGCGCCCTCCCTGCCACAACATGTCCAGTTTGCCTGAGGTCTAACACACCTGCTGCCATGAAACAGGGATCAGTGAAGATGCTGAACCCTGCAGGATGAGGTCAGCTTCTGGCATCAGTATGTACAGTTGCAGCCATTGTAGAAACCCTATCTATCCTACATTACTATTTTCCAAACAATACCTCCTGGGGGGTGGAGCAATATTAGTAGCCTATATCTTTATTATGGCTACATCTGTATGCAGGCCACTTGTAAACTACAGCATTCTAATCTCTAACCTATTCCCTCTAACATCCTCAGGCATCTGCGGTTTATCGATTCTATTGCATTATGTAAATCAAAGGCATGTTGTGGTTTAATGGCTTACCACTTATATATGAAGAAAGCCATGATGCATAATTTATTACTGGCCATACTCATGAATGTAATGATGGTTAAGTAATGAGACAGCTTACTTTGTGTTTGACCTCGACTAACCACATTATAACACTGCAGGCTAAAGTAAAAGAACTTCACAGTCCCATCGCTTGTTCATGACTTTTCTATTTGCGGCCATTTGTGAAGAGCCTTACAGTTTTCCTGGAGACATAAAGACAGAAATCTCTCTGTTATAGATTTGGGGAAAACAACATGTTGATTGATTGCACTGGGTCACCAGCACAGAGTCAGGTTACCCAGAAAAACAATGCCGTCTCCTGATGACTGTTGGTCCAGCGCTCACTTTTAGAGGCTGAGATATGGGAGGAAACACGACACGCTCCGCCAACCCATTTGCTGCAAAAACGCATGTGCGCTATCTCTGTCTGCAAAATGCACCCAGCACAATACCAAATTGGAAAAGCAATTAAATTTCATTGTAATAATTCAATTTTCAGATGTTACATAATACTATGATAATACTGTGAACAATGGGCAAAATGTTCCACTCATGTTCTATGAATAGCGTTCAACTATAAATACCGACAGCATATCACTGTTTTCAGATAAACAGACATCTTGTCTTCCTTCCTTCCTTGACTGACTGGTACTAGGAAACCGTGACATGGGGCATTTCCTGGCGTGAGGTGTGGTTCAGGGCTCAGAATATCACTGATAAGCAAGCATGCTTCATACTCAATAGGTGAAATGAATGGCATGGTTTATCGCTGCAGTGTTACAATACAAAGGCTTACTGTTTCCATTAAAAACTCCAAACAGGAAAATAATTGTTGATGATTGCTGTCTGTCTGCCTTCTACGCTCAGGCCCAGCACCCCACTATGCTGACTATCCAAGCCGACAAAGTAATCCATAACAAAATATTTAAGCTACTACAGTGTTTGCCCCAGTGTGTTTATGTCCTGTAGGTCTATGTGTGGGTTGCAGGGATGGAGGACATTCATCTTGAATGGCTAATTTTAGAGTGAGTAAATTCTGTGATGTTTTTTTTTCCCTGTCATAAACAAGGGGGGGCATGATGTTTGACTCGAGCTTAACATGTGATAACAGTGAGATGAGTATCCCTAATTTGGGCGTCACCAAACTAACACTGAAGCAAAGCCAACATTTCTGTAGCCAAGGCAAAGTCAATGGAAAATCCGAAGTGTCAAATCTGTCCTAAAAATAAACAAAGAGTATGACTATATGCCCCACTTCACCTTCTCAATCCACAAGACAGAAGGGACTTCCCTTCACTCCTCAAGACATTATTGCTCAGCAAAGCTCCAAAAGCTCTTGGACACAAGTTTGTGCTCGGCCCCACGTGAGAACAGACCACTATCTTCCATCTCCCAGAGCCAGAGCAGAGACTCAGGCGCACGCGCCTTCTTGAATAAACAGTGTGCGTCAGTGCACTAATGAAAGCAAGTCAAACAAACTGGCTATGCCACGAAACCACCTGGCAGAGCACGCCGGCCCTGTTGCCCTGACAAAACACACACTGGCGGAGCACCGCTCATTCTAGACACATGACATCACCAGCTGCAGCCAGGAGCTACTGCACTACTCTGATGGCACATTTAGCAGCAAAACATAAGGCCATTCAACAGTGATTACATGAAAACATGCAGAATGTCCAAATTAGCAATGATCTTGGAAATTTAATAAGGTTTAATAAGTGTCATGAGCCATAACGGCCCAAATAATTTGATCCATGTATTTCTACTTCATGCAAAGAAAAAGCAAAACAGTTGAAGCAAACACATGGAGGTCAATGGCTTGGTCTAAATATGTCTGCGAGACTGCAGCTGCTGCCTTAAATTGTCTTAATGATCCTCACGAACTAATACTGCACACTATTATCTGACACTCGGGCGTGACCCGCCGTCAGCATGCTATGTTCTGCATGAGGTGGTCCAAGGCCCCTGCTTTCAAACACACACACACACACACACACATACACACACAGTACACACAATCCTGCCCAGATCTAACACTTTAAATACTCTCTGCAGCCCCACCCTGGTCCACACCTCCCTAACCCTCCATCCCCTCTCACTATGGACTCCCAAACATGGGGCCTGAATATGGACATCACACCATGACTATTTATACAGCGGTAGCCTATGAGCTGGGAGTTCAAGACAGCAGTTCCACATTCTCTGCCCTAGATGGCACCAGAGTCCCAGAGGAGCCGTGACACGCCCACCTCAGCATGGTAAATGGAGGATTTAGCCCAAGTTTCTTTGCACTGTTAAAGTCCCCCTTTAATGTTGATGGTGTAAACCAGTTTCTATGCAATCCCGGTTTTCAGTGGGCCCATGCTGCCCAAATCAAACCTAAAAAAAAACCTAAAGTGTCAGCTGTGAGACATAACTCAGCTTTACAGCAGAGCAATGACTAAAATGTTCAATTTTAACATGCAAAGCCATAAAATGTGGGGTCAAACACACAGGTGTCTGCATGGTAAAAAGTAGGCAGCTGTATCTGACCTCCAGTTGAGGCGGGGTCACAGTGGTATCCTCCATTGGCAGTGGAGCAGTTTGTCCAGAGGTCTGAGGTGCTGGTTTCACCCGTCGTCCATACCTGGTGTCAACAACACACAACTTGGTCAATAACAGATGGAGAATGGCACCAAATGGATCAGAAAAGAAGATGAATAAAAGATGCATATTCCAAATTAGGACATACAGCTGTGAATTTTTTAGTAATCATACAAACATATCTATAATATTCCTACAGGGACTTATGATGTGTCTGTGATACTCAATAGTGAGTTTATATTGCCTTGTTGGCATTTTTATCTCCTATCACTTTAATGTTCCTACAGCAACTTTGTGTGACTGTGGTTCTCATATAGTAACCTGATCATACTTTTTTTTTTATTTCTTTAATTCTTTTCTTTAAATTCTTATAGGATTGCTAATAGGTCATGTTATGTTGTCGAAAATTAAATGACATTAAAAAAAAAAAAATACTCACGCTGACAATTGTTGATACAAACAAGAGAACCAGAGCAGCGACGTGCAGGGTGATGATTCCCAGTAGTAGGAGCAGCATCTTTTCAGACGGGCTAGACAATAATGAGAAGACAGTGTCACTGTGTGCGTGTGTGTGTGCGTGTGTGTGTGTGTGTGTGTGTGTGTGTCAGATTGGGGGGATATGGGTGTGTCACTGCAGCACACTCAACACAAACAGCCTTTTGAGAAACTTCATCTGGACCCATCTGTCAGCTGGCAGGGTCCGTGTTTACAATTAACACAGCAGCCTAATAACATTCAGTTGAATTGAACCAATCCGTACTTCAGAATGACTAAAAACTCACTGTTAATATACTAAATGTGGGGGGGGGGGACTAGGTATCAGCATTCAACAGCAAATTTGGCATCAAGCTTATACTTTGGAGCTGATCTGAAGGACCGCATCCTGTTTTCCTTAACTCGCTAAGAGCAAAATCAAAGCTGTCTGAAGCTGCTTGGCTCGCATCTTCTCAACTGAGCTGTCATTCTGTGCGAGAGCTCGACTAATATTTACTTACTTCGTGCTCAAAATGCAAATCATTTGAAGAGTGATCACTGCTACAGTACGATCTAACAGCCGAATTAGAGCAAGTTAGAAGTGGGTAGTAAAATAAAGTTGCGTGGAACTGTATTAACTTGGCAAAAATATTTCTCAACGGTCAAATAAGCTTCACCATCGGCTATTTGGAATGACAGTTCACTTCTCTACTCGGTGCGCGCAAGTGAGCGGCGTAGACTATCCCAGGGAAAATCAAGTTTCGTATTATTAACCCCTTAGAAATGATTTGAATTGCAGCTGAATATAGGAAAGTTTACCACAAAAGTCCACTTACTTCGAGCGGGGCGCGTGTATTTCCACAAAAAAAAGGGTTCAAACTCGGGAGACGCAAAAGCAAGTTTCCCCCAAAAGAGTCCAACAGTGGTAGTCCCTCAGTCCCAAGTCCCTCTCAGACTAGATTGATGCCAGGGCGGACGCTGCTGTTATAAAGTGTCTCATTATGGAAGAACAACGCCCTGCGTGCGTCGCTGCGTCATGGAGTGGCCCCTCTGGTCCACAGCCAGGGTTCCCAATATATCCAAGAGACGCGCCGTGCGTAATAGCGCAGGAGGGCAGCCTGGAGATTACTCACTGTGTTTTGCAGCGCCCTGACTGATCATTGTTTGGCTCCCATGGCTACTAAAGAGACACAAGTATATCTGCTTTCGAGGAATTTCGTCTTTTCTCTGACACTGTTTCCCAGCCAAATTACAGGACACATACAGTATCTCTGGAATTCAGTATAATAACTTTTTTCCTGATGCTGCTTGCTCAGCTGCATAATATTGTATCTCAATACTTTTTTATTAGACGGATAGAATTCTGCATTCTGAAGTTTTTACAATATCTTTGACAGAATTGTGGAATTATAATATATTGGATTGGTAGTGGAGTGCAGTGTAGTTCAAACAACTTTATTAAAAATATTGCCTTTGGACTCGACTCTCTTTGAGAATTAGACTTTATTTTGTTAATTAGTGCTTTAGCCAAGCAAAATACCACTGTCAAGCCTTTGATGAATTTCATAGCTTTTTATGACTACAGTAAGTACAGTAGAGTGAGGCATTCTGGACTTTCTCCAAAATGGAATATCCTCCTGTAAAGTCAACCTTTCGTTGTCTGGGTAATAAGGAACACAAACATTGTTGTGGTGTGGTGTGGTGTGGGTCTTTTAGTCCGCCGCGTGACTTGCAGCATGTGTGAAAGTGTGGATGGGTATGCCCAGCGCACCGCTAGTGAGAGATAGCATCTGGGGCTCTCCTCTGTTTGACATGAGTCATTTCCAGTGGGAGTGAGAGGGCGTTCCAGCCTTCACAGGGATCCCAGCCCCCTCTTCAAATGCAGAATTTACAAGTAGGCGCTGAGATAACAGTCATAAATACGGGTGTGCCAGTGATTGGAATTCAAGAAAATAGATTTTAGCTTGGTTTGGGTAGTAGGGAGAGGTCAAAACTGTAAATATTTTTAAGTATGAATTGCTAATCTTATCTCATTGGATCCTCATCTGCACAGACTGAGTCCTGCAGTGTTAACCCAAGCCTACCGTCAATGATGAATTTGCTTAAGAGATTGGTTGGACTTAATTTGAACCCATTAGTTCCTTATTATGTCACTGTGTCATTCATCAAATTGTTACTGCTGCACTTCTGGAAAAAGACAGAATTGATTTCAAGCCCTGTACAGAAAACACAGGGCGGCACAATGTGAGACACACACTTAGCGAAGCCCTCAGCAGGCTAGCAGAGGAGCTTAAGAGCCGACGAACCTCAGATAACCCCTGTCAGCATCTGCTCTCTATTCCTCGGCACTTAGCTCACACTTCCTAGGTGCCTCTCCACTAGTTTCCACACCTACATGAAAACGGAGGTCTTTTTACTGCGCTCATGTCTGCACAGACATGAAAGAGACAGTTACAAGGCCAGAACACAGCCATGAAGTGTTGCTCTGAGTGAGAGCTTAGCGGCCACTCAAAGACCAGAGAACGTGATCCTCTTGTTCAAGACTGGATAGAAGTATCTCCTTGATTGAATTCTGATAGGGTGTTTGATTGATCCATTGTTTGTAGCTGATATTCGGTGTGTATTGACCCCAGTGAAACTCTGACGCCTAATCAATTATATCATCTGGTGAGAGGGAGCAAGATAGAACGAGGTAGGGGCTTCTGCTCTTAGGCCATATGAACTTTGAACACCAAAGATACACATTAACATGCAGAGAAGAAGTCTCTTGTTAAAACTAAGGAGTAGCTGTGCAGGCGCTCCCCACTCCCATCCCTTATATGTCAATGTTTGTAAAAGACTGACAATCAGTGGGCTGAGTGGACATGGGAGTGTTAAGTTTACTCCGTTTGTGAAACCGGGGCCTGAAGCCAAACTTCACTGGGAGAGCCACTCAGCACGCATTCTGACCAAGATACTGTATAATGTTGCATCTGGAGCGTCTGACATTTCACCTCCGTCGTTAGGGCGACGTGATTTATCTGTACGTTAGCGAGGCACACGGCGAGAGCGCATACCAAGACCATAGATAGGACCAAGGCCAGGAGGTATGAAGCTAGAGAGTAGAAGTGAATGAGTTACGGTAACTCCATCCGCATACCAACACAGAAGAGAGTGTTAGAACAGATGTGAGAATCGGCTAAGGTGATGGTTCTTTTTTCACCTAAATGATTCATAGAAAACAACAACAACTGTGGAACAAGGAAGTCTTAGAGATAACATTATGACTGCACAAGAGATGGGACTTTTTCTCTGCAAAATGTCCTTGACACAATTAGATTCCATCCCTGTTGATTTTAAAACAATGTGACACTCTGCCAAAGTAAAGCCCTGTTTCATTCCCGTGATTGCATTATATGCCATTACACGTAGCTAGGCACAAACCACAATCCATTAGCTGTACCCTGTGTGGAATAAATGGCTCATACTCACAGAGGATATTTGTCGGATTGGGCTTTGAGGCAGCGGGTCCAGCTGATGCTCCCTGCAGGTCAGGGGGAAGGTCTGTCTACGTCACCGGTCCACCACTAGGGGACGGGCCTTCTTGCTTGTTTTTGGGGCTGCGGCAGCTGTTGGTCAAAGGTGGGTCGGTCCTCGTGTCCTGTCATCAGCGTGTGAAGTGCCGTTCTGTGTTGGTCCGCAGAGTTAGTTCAGCAGCTCCCCTCCTACTGCAGCAGTCCTCTCCGAGCCGGACCGCCCCTCTCCCCACTCACAGCCTAACAGCCCAGATGTGGTTAACAGTGGGCTCTTCTGGCCTCTGTCTACCTAGCTATTTACAGAGCCAGATGGTTTGATTCAAACAAGCTCACCCACAGTTGACACACACACACACACGAAGACAACACATGCACACACACACAAACACACTAGAGATGGGTTGGCAGTTCACAAGCATGAGACAGGAAGCACATGATGCCAATAACTGCAATAATACTTGTAGGAAACATTACCACTGGCATGGGATGAGTCTGCAAAGTGTATATGAGTGACTATGAGAGCAGGCTGGGCATTCAGAGAGAGACAGCATGGCTGGAGAGGGGGTGGGGATGGCATGGTAGGAACGAAAAAGTGGGCGAGCAAATGGGAGAGAGAGAGACGGGGGAAAGAGAGATGAGAGGTAAATACAGTCTTTACAGTTTGTTTGTGCACCAATGGGGTTTAAGCTACTCACACCTCTTGCCTTGTCATCAGATTGTAATCACACTAAACATAGAGTGATGACAACAAAGATGTGCACACCAACGCTCTGTCCTTCAAAACACACTAAAATAGGCAACAGATTGCCTGTGTTACGACTACAGAGAGCCTCGGCCCTCGGCAGTCGGCTGAAAGCTCAACTGTGGAAGATAATAATGAAAACATTACATATTCAATTGGGAAAAAAAGTTATCTGATGTTCATTGCTTAGTATTTTGCACAGATGTTTGCATGTTAACCCAATTCTAATCCCATCCTAACATAATTCCAATTTGTTCCCAAAAATTCAAGATTGCTTAATTTGATATCTAATTTTGGAAGAAAACTCTTTAATATGTTTGGCATTTAAAAAGCAACCTCAAAGAAATAAAGGCAGCTGTCTTCTGACAATTTTCCAAACACAAAGATCATGATTCCTATACACATTATCTTGGGTCATTCAGTTTGTAAAGGGGAGAGATGTGGCTCGAGTATGAGCATGAGACTGAGGTCACTATGGGGACACAAGAGAAAAAAATGTGTTTGTATCTTGAATGAAGATAATCTGCAAGTCTGATCAATTTCTTTGTTGCTTTAAGTGTGTGTAGCGTTGCGAGGGACGGAGCCTCCTCTCTTTTATTTCTCATAAGCACTCCACTTCCTGTTGTTTCCCTGGTGACGGGCATATAAATAAACAAGATGGCCTCAAGGCGGACTACAGCGCATAATTCTCAATCATCATCATCCCACTATGATTCAGCAGGAAAGACCGCAGTGCCGTATCTTGACCCGCTGCGTCGCTCTACACCCCACCCATCCTCCTCTGTGGCCATGCCTCTCTTAAGAATGAGAGTGAGTACAATGCGAAGCACGGATCAATGTTATGGATTGTTCCAGAATTCCACTCAATCGCAGCATGTGATCCTCAGACTTTGGGCTCCATGAGTTACCCATCTGGATTGTATGTACCAATGCATTGTGGTTGAGCTCTGATCTTCGGTTAGCAGTTGGACCTCTCCGGCTTATCATGGCACCTTGGCTGGTGAAACAGTTATGCGTACAATGCTGGGTGATGATAACGCTGATTGAATGACAGTTTGGGGAGGCGGGGATTCCTAGCATGAGCAAGAAATCAATGGACAGCCACACATAACCACTGCCACCGCAGTCCCATTGTACAGTTGGGATGGGAAACCACGGTGAACATATATACATCTTATCTGGCTGTCTCCAGCTTCCTCTCTCTCAACTGTTAGTATTACTCAACTGATGCCCACGTAGTTTCATTTTTTTTTCACTAAAGGAAATGTCTCTATTTCCTAACTCACAGTAATAGTCAAACTATAAAGCCCAACAAAGGGGCAGCCAACAGCCTCTTGAGAGAACAGAGTTTGGCACAGATCCAAAAGCCGCAGGAAGAGCTGGTTCCCATGGATGTTTAGTGTTCACTTCAAATGGGACACTCCAGCCGTGGAAATGAAGTGAGAAATGGTCTGTATTTTATAGAGGTAGGGATTTAAACTAAAGCCGATAAAAGCCATGAGACACTGGAACATTTTTTTACCTAATCTAGATGGGCAATTTTGCCAGCGATTATGACCCGCCATATTTTTTCATGACTCATTTGTTTCTCACATATCACTGTTGTCCACATTTATTTTCTCCCTGTTGTCAATTCAAATCCCTGATGCGGGCAAAATAGCTCATCTACATTCCCACATT
This sequence comes from Centroberyx gerrardi, assembly GCF_048128805.1. NCBI lineage: Eukaryota > Metazoa > Chordata > Actinopteri > Beryciformes > Berycidae > Centroberyx > Centroberyx gerrardi. The sequence continues at coordinate 10,545,456 of NC_136016.1, read as the reverse complement.
CCACTGTCATCTACAAATGCTGACAGTGTGTCATAGCGCTGAGGTTTTTCTAGGAAAGTGATCCTCTAGCATTATAAAATAATGGAATTTACATTAGATACAGTGTGTTTGAAATTATTCACTTAATTGGATTTGAAGTAAGAGATGGCCTGCTGTAACTCAATAATGCTTCTATGGCTACTGTGTAAGGTTTTTAGGCGAGGGCTCAAATTGAATTATGGCACAAGGGATATTAATCAATTATGTATATTTCAAAGTGTTCTCTTCAAATAGACTGCTTCCATCATTGGAGAGGAAGAGAGCAATGCATTACGTACTGTACCTAGGAATAAATAGCTTTGGTTTGATTGATTTAGAATGATTTGAGCACAGACATGCGTGTTTGGTAGCAAGAATGAATATTTTGCTTTTTTGCTCAATGCAATCAAGTAACTAAGATCTTAGCATGTATTTGTCCATGGGGGAGACCCATGTGCACATGACACTCAATTACACACCAAAAAGAAGCCAAAGAGAATCATCATGAAGAATCATGTGTGCAAATAATGGGGTAAATCAATGGAAATATATTAAGCAGGCGTATTGACAGAAGAACGATGAGTCTCTCATGACTTCTACCCCCCTTTTTTTTCCTATAAGCCAAAATTCTATTGGATTTTTGTACAATTAATATGCAGCTGAGAGTGCAGACCTCCCTGTGACTGACACTGGTCTCAAGTGAGCTGCGATCAGCTCTTTAGTATGGCGTGACGGTATGTCAGAAACATAAAATACACGGGGCACAGGGCATCTATAACAAGAGCTGGTGATAAAAATAAACTGCCAATATGTTTGGACTGCGGGGAGAATTCCAGAGTACATTCCCCATATGCGGGGGTGGGAGAGGAGGTCGAGGAGGAGGGCCTATTTGTGTCCCGTCCAGAAAGACACCCGTAACCTCAAATGAAGTGCGTGGGAGAGAGAGAGAGAGACAGACAGAGACAGAGACAGAGACAGAGAGACAGGGATTCATTCCACTTTACCCATAACTGACTTTTCATGGGCACCTGCACCATATAGCCCATTTTTGAATGGGAAAAGTGCAACAAGAGAGAGGGGGTGGGGGGATGGGGGGGGGGAGCAGGCAAAGGGAGCAGATAAGAGGGAGGAAAGCCTCAGCTCTGCTATCTGTCAGTATGTTTAATTACGGAGTGATGAGAGCAGGGAGTCTTGTGATGTAAGGTAGACAACAGGGGGCCTGTCTCTGCAATGCTAGGGCCCAGGAATGTGCCTGGGCATAGGAGTGGGACTATGAGAGGCCACACACACACACACACACACACACACACACATACAGGAGACCATGGTAGACCCTCCTCCCATTTATTTGCTCCTGAAGGTTGCAGTCAAACACAATGCTGTTTGCACAGCAGACAGAGCACTTCAACTTTGTGTGACTGAGACTGTGAGTGTCAGTGCTTAGCATACAGTTGTAAAACATTACACCTAAATCAAAGTGCAAGTTTCACACTCTCTCTCACACACACACACACACACACACACTCACAGACACACGTGCGCGCGCACACACACACACACACACACAAGCAGGGATTCCAGCAATAAGTGATTTATCTTTATAGTCACCTCCACCCTCCTGTAAGGAATCTGTACAGTGAAACTATCCTTTATTTGCACTGGTGACGCTGCCATACTTTTATTTTAACACTGCATCCGATACTATAGAAGGGTTTAGGTGGAGCCGTGGATAGATTTCCGCTTGCTTCTCAGATCTTTGATCATGACAGCCTCTGTCTCCAGCTTCCTCTCACTTTGTCTGGGGAGACTCATGACAAAGTGAGATTAGTCTGCAGTGTATTTTGGCTAAAGACGCATCCCTCCTCCAGCTGGACCTGACCCCAGAGGTTGTCAGTGCTAGTCAAAGACTCCAAATGTGTATGAAACAGAAAGAAGTGGAGGGGAAAGAAAGAAAATATTGGATAAACACATTGTTCCAAGGCTCACAGTTTTAACAAGGGAACACTGACATATTTTGTATTCATATCAGAAATTACAATTCCTTATCTATGGGATATCTATATGAATTCTCCTTAGATCTGATAGTGGTGATTAATTGAATTATTGTAGATAAGCGACTACAGAAGAAGTTAAACTCAAACAGTATTACTGATTTGAGCAAAGCTGACATTCCTCAGTTAAGACAAAGGTTATACAGTAGGTGCAGCAGTGGAAGGGTTGGGTCACCAGGGTGTGTGTGTGTGTGTGTGTGTGTGTGTGTGTGTGTGTGTGTGTGTGCCTAGTTTGTTCAGGCTCTAAAAAGTGTTGAATGTGAGAAATGAAATGAAATCAATGCTCTCCAGACCTTTTACTGTGTGGATTTAAGCCAGCCAGCATATACTACATGCCATCATCCTCCATATACTGGAGCATGAAGACATCAGGGAAAAGAAGAGTGGAGAAGCTGATGAAAACTGATTGGCGTGGGGCTTATAGGATGGGTGTGGGGCTTTATATGTAACTTAGAAGTTGTTTGCACAGCTCCTTCTTTGGGTGAGGCGATGAATAACATTCCAAACCAATCATTAAAAATACTAGTGATAAAGGCCTTTACATGCTTTGTGAATAATCAGTCTACTCTGTACACTGTGTGCCCCAAACTGACCTAAGAACTCAAACCCATAGGCTGAAGGTGCGTAGGATAAATCTATAAACTGCCACAGCACAGTCCCTTGCATGTCAATGCTCACCAAAGGTGACATTCAGGTCAGTTTACGCTGACACATCTGAGCGAGCCTTCAAAGACGTGTGTATTTGTCTTCCCTCTCTGGCCACGCTGCATGAGCTAATCCAGGCTGTTTGTTTGGAGATTACTGTCACATCTGCTACCGGGACCACTGTTTGTGCTTCACTGGCCTGCAGCCCGTTGCCCGTGTAGCACAGAGCAAACACAGAGCCCCGGCTCAGATGGATGCAGGGACAACACTGCTGTACATGGCGCTAGAAGCGAGGGTTACATTGTAGATCAACAGTTTATAGCTGGTGGCAGAAATGGACCGTAATGTTAGAATGGGGAATAAGTATGGGGGGGGGGGCGTAATAAGCCTTTTTTGTGGATGCTGTTACAACTGGTAGACACTGAGCAGTGATCTTTGTCTAAAATACCACAGACAATTAGGCAGTTGTTTATTCATACTTGAGTCAAGGCAAATATTGTTGCTCACCATTGACTCCCGAGGTTCCCCTTCCACCTTCTCTTAAGAAATTAACTAAAAAATATACTAGGGATATTCCTTGCCAGTCATGTAAGGTACATAATGAGTAAATAAAGGCATGAATTCCCCAATATTAAGAAATAAACAATTGGCATGAGGGGTGTATCTACAGTGAATATCGGTGATGAATCTCTTACTGTGCAAGGGTTTTAATATGTTACTTGTAAACACTTCAATTTCCATTTTTCAGTGAGTACAGTACTATGCAGTGAATTTTCCATGCAAAATGTCCATAATTGGAAGAGAAAATGCTCCTATTATAATCTGAAATGCTTACTGCCTCTGCTTTTGTGGTTATGAATACACACAGAATTTGAGTTTTTTTCAAGGACACCAAATTTTAAGTTATGTTTGTTTCATACACAATGTTGGACATACAGTACATCAGTGAGTGTGTGTGGTACAGTACTTATAATTCATGCAATCTATTATTTATCATCACTTACATTTTGACATCAGTGGCTGTTTTGTTTTCATTCAAGCCACCCACATCTCTTTTCTAAAACACTCAAAAACAACCAAAACAGCCATAGTTAGTTATGTGTGTCCTCCCCAGGTTTGGTTAGCGGTCGTGTTTTACGTGTAGCCCACCAGACGTGGCGTGCTGGGAAAGCTCTTGCGCATGCTCATGCACTTCTCCTTGTCCAGGAAGAGCGAGTTGGCCTTGATGGACAGGTCGTGCTCCAGGGCCATCTTGGTCTTGACCAGAGTCTGCAGGGTGTTTTCAGCCTCCATCAACCTCTCCTGAAGCTTCTGGACGGTGTCCTCGATCTCCCTCACCTCACTCACAAGTCTGAACAGGCAAGGACAAAGACAAGCAGGCTACTGTCAGACTGACCAGGAGAGAGGAAGAGCAGTGAAGGAGCCCTGTTCAGCCCAGACAAAGTGCACACAGTTGAGTGACATAGGTACTTCTGGCTAAGTAAAATTGTGCAGCTAAACATGCTAGCTAGCTTGCCAGATAAATCCTCCATCAGCGGCAGGTAGGCGCACTTGTTTGCTCATTGCTTCCCCCATCCTATAATATCACGGTCAGTTGTTTTGCTTCATGCTCAATACTTGAAATGCTACTTGCAGTGATATTTGCATAGTTTTTCACCTTATTGGCGCGTAGACTGACTCAAGTTTATTGAATAGTGCTGATTCGTAAGGTAAAAGTAACAAAAATATATGTTGCTAAAAATAACATCTCCATCTCATCATAACTCCAGCCAAACACAAGTTACAAAATAGGCAAAATAGGTAATTAAATACATCATTCAAATACATTTAATTAACACTGCCCACCTCTGATCCAATTGTCTAACTTTTTTTTTTGTACTCAACGCAGCCCCAACAACACTCTTACTGAGTGTGACAGATTTTCGGGAAAGCGCCTGTAGAAACAATATATTCACACCCCATCTACCTTGTTAACTTTCACCACTGGCAAAGCAGTGAGTTGTGGAGCTACCTGTGGTATGGGTTGTCCCTGCAGAGCTCCACGTTGGGCCTGCGGGTCCTCTCCTCCAGCCTGGTTTGGGCCACTTTCAGTGGGCACTCCTTGTCCCTCAGGGCCTTCTTTAGAGACTCAATCAGCATCTCCGTCTGGAAGATCTCTTGCAGGGTCTGGGTGATGAGACGAGGAAGGGGGATGGTAAAACAGTCCAAGAATATTACATTGATAAACTCTGCATTTACTCTGCAGATAGTGCTGATACATCAAGGAGTAATCCATTCATGAAAAATACAGGTCAGCTGAAGGGCAGCTGAGGCAGAGGGTAAACAAGGTGATTTGGGAATGATTGACACAAGAGAAAAAAGGCATAGGATAAGTTTTCCCATCTAATTTGTGGCTCTTCACCATCCAGGTGTGGAAATTGCCAAAAAAAAAACTGTCAGCATTCACAGATTTCAAATTACTCATAGAAATATCATCTAAAGGTGGTAAAAAGGTAAGATTGGATGCAAATTGACTTATGGAAAGACATGATGGGCCATTGAGATTTGAAGTGAAAATAATTTTGAAAGGCAAAATTTGGTTTTGATATTTCACTCAGCATGTCATGTGAAAATAATGGATGTCAATGGATGAGGCAGAGGCAGCTGCAAAGCCGTGCACTGCTAGCATCGAATCAGCTGAACACAGTGCAGCACAGTGGCCGGCTCTATCCCAACCCATTTTATGTAATTTAATTCCCAGGAATCACTACTCCTTAGAACTCCACAGTGACTGAGGTTTATTAAAGACTGTGTGCCTCACATCACAGCTGCTGTCAGAGGATAAGTCCATCCAACAGCTGATGTGGATTCAGACTGTAACCCCAGCAATTAACCCCAGAACAATGGGATCCAGTGTAGACGATAGCAGTGGAGAAGATGGCACAAGTAATGAAAGAGGCATCTATTACAGGTCCTTTCTTTTGACAGGACTATTTTATACAGTAAACAGTGTTTGGTGAGGTTGCATGCCGCAATCTATTCACAATTATGGCAGATGGTGCTGAATATAGCACTGGTATGTCACACGTGTAGAAAAGAAGAGAGGAGCCATTCCAAACACTCACATGGTCTTCCTGTACACGTCTCCTCTCATTAAATGGCTAATTTAGTTACCCACTGGTAAAAAAGAGTGAATGGAGGAAAACCATGTGATGGCCTCCCGAAAACCGCTGTTCTCTTTTAACCCAAACTCTTTTACGCCTCATTCTTGCAGAAGAAACATTGTAATTGAAAAAGACAGAGCCTTTATAAAAGAATGAAACATAAATCAGACATAATGTGAAACGTGAATGATACTGGTCAACTAATTAGACAATAATAATTTGAATTTATCGCATCACAAAGTTTAGGTCAAGATGTAATTGGGAAGTATGACCTCATTGCATAAAATGTAATTGATTTTCCTTGATTTGAACGCTACCAAATACATAAGGGTTAAAAAGTGAGAGCGCTTTGATGGTCACCTTAGCCAGATGTGTCTGCAGGCTGTTCTTAGCGTCAGCAGTTTCCGATATGCGGTCGGTGAACGCTATGTTGACATAGTTGAACTGGTTCCACATCTCGTTGGACGTGGTGTTCAGCAGGATTTCTATCTCATCCCTCAGCTTGTGGGAGGCAGCCCGCTCACTCTGGGAGTGCAGGATGTTGTCATCTGTGAACTTGGACCACGAGTCTGGCAGAGAGAGCCTGACAGAGGTAAAAGAACAACATAAATTGATGGAAGTTGATATTCCCACTGTCTTAGAACATACTCTATATGGATCAGACTTGAGCCAAACATTTTCAGATACTTTTTATGGTTTGTTAGCTTGAGAACCAGATAGGTAGGGTTTGTAACATAGGACAATAAAGTATTTGAAAGTCAATTTGGTTGGTTTAAACAAATATCAAGAATTGTTTGCAACTACGAGGTCTGATAAGATGAATTAGATCAGATTAGATAACATAAGAAAACATAAAGCCAGACTCACGAGGGGTCTAGTCTTTCAATCCCTCTGTAATAGCCGATCCCATCAGATGCGTTCCTCAGATGGTGGCACCTGTTGTCTATCCTCTGAGCTGTCATTTTGTCACTCATGTCTCTCTCCAGCTCATGCTGGGCTGCTCGGTTTGACCTGAGGCACCCCACACTGCAGAGTTAAACTACAAAAATACACTGGAAAAGCATTTGACACTGAGCCACATGTGGAACAGCTAATCAACAGTTAGTAATCTCCATTGCACTTGAAGAATTGTATTATGTATAACTGTATACAATAATATTATTGCTTTGTTGATAGTGAACGAGTGTCATTTATGAATAGTTCTCACACACAAATTTGGGTTATGGTTTTCCTGCAATATATCAAATACCTATTACTATACCAATACCAATTTTTCCCCCCAAATAAAGGAGCTGTTTTTCAGTGTTTTAGAAATTGTCATATTATAGAATCTAGGATTGAGTAAGATTTTATCAATGCATTTTTATGAGATCCAGTGACCTCTAGCTGTTTAGACCAGACTCACGCCAGCTGAGCGATGGCTCTGTCCAGATGCCGCCTCATCCTTTCCTGACATGACTTGATGACCTCCACTTCCTGAAAAGAAATGATACAAGTTTTGTTTTTTAAGATCGGTATCACGACACACACACCCACACACACACACACCCTTGTTCTTTGACATTACCCTTATGAGGTCTTTCTCCACACCGTCATGTACCAGATCGATGGACATCCGCTTCTCTCTGTGGTAGAGACACTCTTGAGACACCTGGTGACAAAGTAATCATGATAAAATAAGGAATTCCAGCAGGTATCCCAGCATTCCACTATGACATTCTAATTAGTGAGTCACTCATTTGAATAGTGGCGGTATGATTGAGTATATGCGCGGTTGTTTGTTGTGTGCCTGCATGCAAGTGTCTGTGCAATGCATCAGCTGTATTCTCCAGTTTCAGCTGAAGTCCCTGAGAATGCCTCCTGCCACATGATCGTAACCCCGGGAGTCGTCTGTGTCATCAGATGTCCAGCCAGATCAAGTTGACTGTACCTCTATGCCCCAAAGCACTCTGGGTTAAACAAATGACCAGTGGTGCTTTCTGTGGAAGGTTACCTGGTAACCTTAACAGGGCATTAATGCGACCTAATTAAGAGTTTGAGTCAGTGAGAGCGCTGCTCTGCTCTAAAGTGATGCAAGGAACCAATAAGAGACTGTTGCTACAACCAATCCAGACCCCCCAGGCAAAACTGTGTCACCACAGATAGTGTGACAGCGTCCTGAGACGTGATATGCATGAATGATAAAATGAGTGCACTGGAAGAGTGGCCTGCCAATACACAAATACACACACACGCACACACACACACATTCAACCCTTACCTGTAGGGGCCCTGCCGTCTCTGCCAGCGCTCTCTCCAGCCTCCTCTTGACCTCAGTGAGAGCTGCTATTTCTGTCACCATGTTGTCAATCTCATGATTCAGCTCAGACTTCCAGAAGACAATGTCGTTGAGGCGCTCGCCAAGGTTCTTGCTGGTGTTCTCCTGGGTTCGTCGGGTCAGCTGATCCTTGTCCTGCATCAGCCTGATGGTGTCTCTTCTCAGCCTCTCCGCACTGTTGCGGGACGACTCGGACTCCCTGTAGTTGTATTGGTTGGACTTGTACCAGTCCTCAGGGGTGTAGCGGGTGGTCAGCGTGGTCCTGTTGGATGGGTAGAACATGGTCTTGGCTCGAACCAGGTCTAGATTCTCCCTCTGTGCAGAGAGGGACGGGATAGCGCTGGTGCTCTTGTAGTAGCTGTTAGTCCTCCACTGGTTGGCACTGGGGTTCATGGCCAAGGCTGGCTGGGTGTTGCGGTAGCTGGATGCCATGGTGGAGATGGCAGGGAGGAAGTGGCTGGTTTTGGGCCGGGCATAGGTGGCTGTCAGGGTGGATCCCATCAACTCCATTTTTGACTCCCCTCAGGGTGCCCCTGCTTTTCTGCATAAAAATATTTACTTTTCACAAAATTCTGTATTCATATTTTATTGTAGGTACATTTTGTAGACTCTAAATGTGATAATGTGATAAAAACTTGTAAGTACTTGCAGATATTACTGTAAAATTGTATAGATGCACTGGGTTAAGTCTGAACCATTCAAATTCTAGTAATTGAATATATCACAGATTAGATACAGTATAATCTCATTTTGTTTAAGAACCTAGGTTTATAGGTGAATTAAGAGTTTTTCAGAATGTTATAAATAATGTTATAAAAAATGTTTGCAATGGTTATGCCTTTCATGGCTCATTACTGGTAACAGAAAGAGCAATTAGCTTCACACATTTTAAGAGGCACAGTGACAAAAAAGCATCAAAGAGCAGTAAAGAAAATAGCTTTAACTTACCAATATGAACCAAGCTTTTCCTCAACATCCAGTGCCTGGCTGTAGGCAGGCTCACCTCTCAGCCACGCTTACCTGGAAATGAGCTCAAGAACACACTAAAGGTAAACTGACATGCATAATGGATAGACAAGTTTGCAAGCCATTCATTCAACGAGCTGCAGCTAGCCAATGGCGGGGCACAGTCCTAGGCTGCAGGAGCTGGGCTGCCCAAGATTTCTGTTGACACAGAAGCAGTTGCCATGGGTTACTGTGGCACTCTGGATGAGATTTCCAGATTAATTGTGAGCAGGTGCATTTACTTTGCTAAAGAATATACACTGCTATTCTAAAAGTTCACCACAATGTAGCGTGAGTGAGTGAGTGAGAGTTAGAGCATGAGAGAAAGAGAGTTAAAGAGAGACTTGATTTTGGCTGCATGGAGATGAGCTTGATGACACAGATCTTTTTCTCTCTCTCTCTCATTGGATACAGCTGATTTGGCACATGTTCCTTTGCATGAAGCAAAAACAAAGTGAGGACAAAGCAAGCAGTGGCTTGTTCTGTGTTACAAATCCAGGGCACTGTCACCCTCCTTAGTGCCTGTGAAACTGTCCACACAACCACACAGGTGGGGCACGCACATTGTTCTTTTCCTCTAACATTTTCCTGGGCAATAACTCCTGCCTATTCATTAAACTGTAAAGATCAAAGAGATTTAAAGTGCAAAGGCTAACTTCCTGATAGCAAACCTTTGAGGATTTCCTTGCCAAGACTATAAAACAAACCTTTTTTTTAAATTTAATTCACATTTTAGACAGATCTGGAGCTATATTTTTTGTGTGAAGGTGAGCAATCTGAGCTTTGTCTTTGAAGCAGGGGAGTTGAGTTGGTCTCCCAGCAGCATCAGATAGCTGGCCCTCACCCTGAGAGAGCTAGCTGTCTGTATGGGTTACAGTCACCTGCTTAATGATTCATGCCACAGGAAGAGACCACACAAGCCACTGTAGCACAGAATAATAATCTGTGTTGTGTTACCTACCATTGGAAATGAGGATCATTTACACTAATCTGTTCTGAAGGGGTAGGGCTTGACAGATGATAGCCTGGTTTCCACTACAGTGTCAAGCGAAGACTATAGCCAGTACTTACTCAATAGGCCTATCTATATCACAGATATTTTGACCAGAACAAAACATACACATATGGCTGCTTTTGCACATTGCCAACAGAGATGATTTGCCAGCCAAGCTACAAGTTTAAATATCAGCTACTAGTGCTTTAAATTAAATAGTGCTTTGATATTGTGTTGTTAATATTTTGGAGCCCCACTCGACCCTGCTCTAGTTACCACAGGTGAAGAGAGCTTTGCAACCAGCTTTACCCATACAGGAGTAAATCATTTCCTCATTGGCCATTAATCAGACTTCATGCCAGTGAGGTGTGTTGAGGATGAAAATGTATCCTTGTGCACTGTGCAGTCAGTACCTGAAGAGGATTTTGAATATGTCCAATGAAGTAAGCCTTATACTGTTCAGAGAGACCAATTTTTTGTGTTCCTACCTCCTTGTTCTTACCAGTTGTTATACAATTGAAGTAAATACCTCTGCATGATTTACATCCTTTCATTTTAAAATGAAATATCCACCATTTGCAAAGTGTGAAACCAAAATGATGCTGGTATGAAGTTAAACCTCCCTACTAAACATCATTGAAGTTATTACCTATCATGTGTTTTTTTAATATTGAACTTTAAACACCAGGTAATATTTTCCCCAGATGGTTATATGACAAGTCATCATAGAATGGAACCCCTCATATTGTCCCCCACAGGTCATCCCTTCCCGTTATAGAGGGTGCCTCATGCAGTGCTGTTGTCTCAGCCGATATGACTCCCTCATTGTTTTGTCTTCCATGGCGTGAGCCTCTTGATGTTATTCTGCTGTGATTGGCTCCCTGGGGCCCGGTGCTTTTGCTAGAATAACACTGCATTACTGCTTTTCCACAAGCATTAGCCCTAGTCCTGCGAACAGGATGACTGAGGCTCTCCAGTCCAAAGTCAAGAGGTATTCCCACTGTGCTAGGCTCACTCTAATGCTGAACCAATGGACCCCTTTAGTGGGCGGGTTTTTGGAGCATGATTCTGCTTCACCCTAGTATGTTCCCATGAGTTATTTTGATAGGTGTACTTTCAATATGCCATAACACTATTTGATGTCATTCATTGCTGCCGGATCAGAGTTGGTCTATAGGACATGTTGTACTGATCTCTGTTGCTCTTTTCTGGACTAAGTGTATACATATCTGTTTTATCCACTTGTAATGACATGCCATGTAATCCCTAGCTTACTAATGATGGCTATCTGATTGGCTTGCAGGTTTATGTTTCTTGCCATGAAGCCTCCTCTAAGTCCAATATTTAAAGGGCAGGGTTTGGTGATAGCTTCAAAGAGCCTGCTGTCCACGGCTTGTGGGCAGGCTACTATTGTCATAAACATGGAGGTTTAGATTTAGAATGGAATGACATGGCATTGCTCCGCCCCCTGTGGCCTCAGCATCACTTAACATGGCTAGGTTGAAGAAGGCCACCCCGCATGCCTCGGCCGCCCTGACCTCAGCCGCTATAAATACGCCTCAGAAAAGCATGAAAAGCCAGCCCTCGTATGAAATTCCTCCCTTGGATAGAGTTCTGAGCATCCTCTGGAAAAGCGCTCCCCCGTCGATCTCCCCGTAGGCCTCAGCCTAGAACGTGAGGGAAATGTTATAGGGGCCTATATTTACTCCTGCCATGTGGCCCATGAGGGTATGTTGTGAACTACTGCATAGTAGGAATGTCTGAGGGAGCAAGCATGCTGTCCCACCACACAGAGCGCACTCACTCTCTCTGAAGGCATCACTTCTCACACACATGAGGGCTGTTAAAGTTTTATAAATGAATTGCAAAATTTAGGCACTCAAAATGTCTGTAGGTTTGAACTCCAAAGGTAGTCCTCTCGACAATATTTTCTCTTTTCTTAAGAAATAAGATCTTAAGAGATTTCATTTTAAGGTCCATTGCCAGAATTTTCAAAATGATTATTAAAATAGATAAAATAAATGATTAACATAGACAAAATAGCTATATTGGGTATCTCACCACTGAATAAATATGAGCTTTTTCATTGGAAGTTGGCCTGAAATGTAAGAGATATATTCTTTCTTCTTATGTGGTATGATGGCCAGTTAGCAGAAGAGCACTGCACAGTTCCCTGATGTAAAGTGACCCAGGCAGGGCAGGGCAGGTATCATAGTTTTTGAAAGCTGTGTCATGTGGTCCAGCTATGCCAAGACCTGGAGGTATTTGACACCTTACTGAATTTGTCTCGCTGGGGTTTGGATGACAGACTCGATGCAGGCTCACATTTGGACAGAAGAGACAGAATGAATGATGCACTGAACTTTAAACCGGCGCTCTCAGGTGACGGCACAGCGAGGCTTGGATTTCATGGTTTGGTCAGTGCGTGTGATAGTAACCTGGGGTGACTGGAACGCATGTCCCTCTGGGAATAAGGACTTTGGACTTTGCTTCGGCTCTGACTACACACATGCACACCCACCCACCCATACACACCCTAAAGCCTTGACACATCCTTCACCCTTCACCATTGACCTCCAACATGTCAAACGCTTATCAGGTAAGAATAGACAGGGGGAGGATGTCCGATTTGCTTTCTAAACATTCACACCCAGTGAAAACACGTCCCGGTCTGTTGCCTCTCCGGCCTCTGTGTTTTCACTTGTTCTACCCCCTTTCCCACGTCAACACAGCAAGCTTCCTGCTCGACCAAAAGCTTTGGTCAGTCAGTTTCCTCCACCTACCACCTTTGTATCAGCAGCTCTATAGCATTCTTGCTTGCCTGCTCTTCCAATTCTCATGTTTAATGGGTAATATAGATGAGGTTCTCTCTGTCTCTCTCTCTCTCTCTCTCTCTCTCTCTCTCTCTCTCTCTCTCTCTCTCTCTCTCTCTCTCTCTCTCTCTCTCTCTCCCCCCCAACATAAAGGCCATTGTAATGGAATCAGTCTTCTCTCATGAATTGTGGATGGAGCAGTCTGTGAGGAGGGTGGCCACACCTGAAGAGGAACACAGGAGAGGAAGTCAGCCGTTAAATCTGATGACAGTATTAGAGATCCCCCACCAAGGTAATGGCACGTCCGGATGGGAAAATCACAGGACTCCTCTGGGCTCATCTCAGGTCATCAAGAGTCCTTTGAGACGGGTTGGTGTGTGGTCTGACTGTTTACACTTGTAGCCATGGTACACCTCTCCTCATTATGCTTTCATCCTGTATCTATCCTGATTTAGTACTGCAGTGGTTACTGCAGCCTCTACTCCAGTGTTATACAGTGGAGCCAAGTAAGCATGTTGTCACACAAAACACTCAATTGACTGGACTATTCCTTGCACCACAGACTGAAAAGAGAGTCCAATCTGAATTTTCTAAACAATTCCTCTCAGGGGTGGAACAACAATGCAGCAGTATTACAACACGCATGTAGTATTAATGATAATGACACCTCTGCCATAGCTCCTCAAATGAATAAACCAACAGTCCTTTGAGTTGGTTTCCATTGTGAGTCAATAGTCACAATTCAAAGCTTGTGTATATGCTGCAGCTGCATTATTCGATAAGTGAGTGATGGTAATTGGTGGTCACCACTGTTTGGCAGTGCTGCATTAGGTTTCAGCTGCTGTTTTGCTGAGGAGTTTTTGTGAAAATTTCTTCCTGGGAAACCTAAGATATGTTTTACACTTGAAATTTTTGTGGTCTCCTTGGTTTATGAAAGCCAGATTGCTGATATAATATGTCCATATTATGATCTATAGCAATGTCTACCAAGAATATGTGTGTGACGCACAACAGTAAAGAAACCCTCAACATGCTTGCATGCCTCATGCATGTTTATGTGAGGTTGCATGGTAACTAGTGTTTGCCTCTGTGAGTTTGATGTGTGTAGGTCTGGTGGAAAAAGCCTCCGAGGCACAGAGTACAGTATGCGGGCTCTATTATATTACACAAAGGAAGCAAATGGACACTCTGTATTAGATACTCAGACAGAGGAAGCAGACAACAGGCAGACAGGCAGGCAGCAAATGATTGCTTATAGGTCTGTTTATGCTATCTGGCCTCAAGTGGCTAACTATGATTCTGCATTGAAGTTGACATCATTGTTCATACACCCAAACTCAAAACATCTCTCTATCTTGGCTGTAAATCTCCAGCTCTTGTAAGCCTAGCAGAGAAACACACTGACATGAATTGTGTTCTCCACACAGCCAGCAATTGACCTCTCCTCAACCCTTGTCTTAAATCTCTTATGGTACCATTATTATGAAAGTAATGCTTAATGGATAGTGGGTGGCTAGTGGTCGGGAGATATTGCAGAATTAATTCCAGTTGTTGCCACTTGTCTCCAAAGTGTGTAAATGATTATTTTCTTACTTCCTACCCAGTAAGATGACATCACACCAAATGTTTCCCATTCTTCAAGTCAGCTAACCAGACACAGGATGGATGGATCCCAAGCTGCTTTTGATTGTGACTGACTGTTGAAAATGTCTTTAGTCAAAGACTCAAGATGGAGTTAACAGGAATGATTCTACCTCAGCGGTTTTCTTCAGCACATTCACATGTAGCAGGGATGAGGGTGTTACCCCTCCCTATCCCCAATGCTCTCAAATCACCTCCAGCTTTCTGCTTCCCCGGTTGCTCCCTAAAGCATAAACCTCCATTCACATGTGAAGCATGGAGTATTTACCCCTCAACACACTCCACCCCTGCCTGAGTGAGTCAGGAAGTGATTGAAACGTGGATAAGGATTGGGCTCCGAGATGGATCCCCTCTCCCCTCTTGTGTTGGCACATTGCCCCAGAGAATCTCAACTGAAACCTTGAGTTAATCAACTTGAAGAAACACTTTATCCTCTCTTTCTTGAAAACAGAAACAGGGGCAAAAAGAAGTGGAGTGATGCTGCTGGCAGTCATATGGAGATGCAGGGGTGGGCAACGCATGTCTGACAGGATGGGCAAGAGGTGGGATGGACCTTGCTCCCCCCCTTCAATCTGTGATCAAGGCTCCCAGTTGCAAGCTCCCAGAGTGGGACGAGGGGCCATGAATGCAGGGCTTTGTCCAGCACATGGTCATCACATTCCTTTGGAGCCACTATGTGGAGTGCAGCAGAGCGGAGGAGAGGGCAGGGCAGGGCAGGACAGGACAAGAGAGCAGGGGCCTGGAGAAGAGACACTGACCAGGCCCTCACACAATGTGACAATGTAATGCATACACTGCCTTCTATATTCATACAGCGCGAACATCACGTCATAGATGCTTGAAATTATCTGACATTTATGTAGAGGGCATATATTCATTTTGAGGTTTTTTGAGCAAATGGTGAATTGCATATATGGTTAAGTTTTCTGAATACTCTCTCTGTGCTTACTACCCCAGCCCAAATACTTCTTGTAAATAGCCGGGAGATAAAAGACAAACCCAAAGTGTCTCTGTAGTGAGCTCCTTGTTTCAAATCAGTAATTCATTTCCTACAGGACAGCGCCTCTGCTGGTCAGCCGGAGGTAGTGCGCTACCAATGTGAACCTCTCTCTTTGCAGTAATGAAGTGCTTCATGTTTTAATCTCTGACTGGGTCCCGGCCAGCATTGGAAGGTATGAGTCATCGGCAGAGTGCTTGCTACACACAGAGAGAAATAGCTCTGGCTGCTGTGTATCTGCTCAGCACACAACAGTGGAATGAAAGCCTCTCTGATAGTTTGTTTTTCCGTTAGCGCTTTCATGGGTGTGCTGTATTCATTTTCCCCAATTCCTCTCTAAATTTGATTTGTCTGTTGATTTCTTTTCTAACAACCTCGGCAAATCCTCGTTTTGATGGTTTGTTACAAGTTGTAAAGCAGTAATTCAAGTATCTATCCATTGAGAAGGCGCTTTGAAGTTGTGACTGGGTTGGTGCGTATGATTCTAGCTATTTTTGGCCAAAGGTTTATAAAGGGGAGAACAGCGTAATATTTCAGTGCTGACTCAGGAGTTGAATTATTCACCCTGGGTGTGGTGGATTGCTCTCACAGACGGACCTCCACCCCAAATTAGGGAAAATGTAGCTTGTGCTTGTCATATAGGCAAGAGAGGAAGTGAGTGTGGACCATAGAAACATCAGATGGTTGCACAGTGACTCATGGTCATGGAAGTCATGGTCAGAGGAATTTCTTGAGCCTTAATCATGAGGAAAGGACCCCAGATTCCTCATCTTTCTGTCACTTACGGGCAAGGGTGTGAAATGAGGCGTGTTCAACATGTGGCCAGCTGATGTGTGAACCGCACAGTGCCCCAGAGCCAAAAAGACAAATAAAGAAAGGAAGGAAATGAGGAAGTCTGTGTCTATCTCTTTTTCCCTCTGCCTCCCCTTTCTTTTTCTCCTCTCCTCTTTCACACGCACTGTCTCCCCCTCTCTCCCTCATTCCCCTACTCCCCCATCGCCCCCCTTAATCGCTTGTCAAGTGTTCTATTTGCTACAGTTCCCTCCGTCCGTTTTACAGCCAACCTCAGTCCATGTCCTTTCACACAATGAGGTGTCTGTCAGCGTTAATGGGAGACTGTGCACAGCTGGACCTTGGCTGGGAACAGAGGTTGGAACTGGATCTGCTGGGTCCAGATGGACAACGTGACTACAGCCATGTCCCCCAAGTGTTTTAACAAGAGTCTCCCACACACATCGTCATCAGTCACCATCCAAGAGGAGAGGCTTGCCCCCAATAAAACTGAAAGGAGAACAGATCCTCTGTTCTTCATTGGCATGGAGATCCTACCACTGTATGTGCTGATGCCTTTATTTGAAAGCGTGTTGGGCACACCATGTGACCGAGGGAAAAACTCAATTTCTTCTATTTTTACCTTGTTTTTGTCACTTGTTTTTGCCACTTTGTCACTGTCACAGTTTGATATAATCAGAATGTAAGGAACATGTCGTTTCTTAATATATTACCTGTGGTCTCAGCATTGCCTCTTAGAATTGCAGCCAGTGTGTGAGCTGAAGCAGGTGCCATGAGAGTGCACACTGCAAAAGATCTCCATCTCAATAAATCATTTAGTCTATTATTGAGTCCTAAAATTGTAATTTCCTTAAAATAAGTGAAAAAATCTGCTGTTGGGGTTAGATAATTTCACTTCGCAAATCAACTTGTTTCAAGAATTTTGTAGAATCAAGTGTAATTTTCTTGATAGTAGTGCAGTGATGTGCCTTATTCTGACTTGTGTCAAGATATTGACACTCATTTCTGGAAAATTCCTAAAGTAAGTGAAACAGCATTGCAAACAAGTGGAGTTATCTCACCACATTGGCAGAATTTATCTCTTGTTTTGAAGGCTGAATTTGAGACTAAATAACTTGTTAAGATGGAGTTGGTGTTTTGCAGTGCGAATTTTGGTTGTTTGTGGTTACTACTGTCAGACTGTGTAACATGGCTGGAATTGAAAACAGGCTATGAAGTGCATCGTCAGTCTCATCTCTGTATTCGTTCATCTACTGTAACAAAAGCCTGGGCACGAGCCCTGACTTTTTCAACATGGAGTAAATTGAATGTCATTTGCTATCAGATAAGGAGAAGAAAAAAGAGAGAGAGGGAAAGTTCCATCTTGCAAATACAAATGCAGTGATACACCACACGCAATACATGCATATTCAGTATGTACACAGCTGCAGCTACAGTACGCGCTAGTCTTGCATTCTCTTTGCATGCTGCCAAAGGTCAGAGTGCATCATGCATGGTATCAGATGAATTCACAGGCATGTTCTCAAGTTAAGTCCTCAGACAGACACACCCTGCTGCAATGCAACCCTGCTGTCAATCATTTAGCAACTACTAATAAGACTTAGGACATAGCGAACAGTTACATTTATTGTTTTGATGTTTTCATACGCCCATATTCTTCATAGCATTGTCAGAAGAGTGAACTTTACCCTCACACTGACCCTTATAAAAAGTGGGACAATAATTTTCATTCTTGTGGATTCTCCAGTTTAATTGAGGGTATTAGCTCTATTGTCCATTGTAGTTGCTCTTTTCCTGTATAAGTATACAGTGTGCAATTGACCATGGAAACTAAGTTTTGCGTAAAGCATATTGAATTCTCTCTCTCTCTCTCTCTCTCTCTCTCTCTTCTCTCTCTCTCTCTCTCTCTCTCTCTCTCTCTCTCTCTCTCTCTCTCTCTCTCTCTCACACACACACACACACACACACACACAGCCTGTCTGAATTCTTCTCTAATAGCTCACTCTGTGTGGCCAAACAAAAGGCCACGGAAGATTCACATTTACCGCTATAAGGCGGAGAAAGGCATTCAAAACCATGGCTTTTTTGTTCAGAGGCATTTTCCAGCCCCTGCGCCCTCCTTCTCCTTCTGAAATGCCGATGGCGTCTGGTTGACAGCTCCTCACAAGCTTTCAAATTGTTCTCCTTCTCCAAAATTTGGATTGAAGTAGAATGGGGCTATTCTTTGAAGAACCAAGTCTTTAGCAGACTTGAGAGAAATTCATCCATCTTCCCAGACAGCTCAACACTCTCATAGATGGGCGCAGTGGGAACTCTTCACTTTATGAGACAAAATTTTGTCAACTTTCCCGCCTTTTTTGGGGCCCTAGCGACACTGTAGGATGTGCTTATACCAGAATCAAACTGTGGGTTGGTGGTATGACATCCATTCAACAGAGGTGCCAGGATATACATGGGGGAGATACATGACAAATATGGCCACATGGCTCCTAATTTGGGCATTGCACAAACAAGATGAGCTGTAACAATGTCTCAGTGGAATGCCAAGTGGCCAATTTCTTCAGCTATTCCTGTCCTCTGTCAAACCCCCACCCCCAAGTGTCACCTCATTGGCTCTGATTGCAGTCCATTCTAATTGTGATTATGATGATGTTTACTGTAGCGGCACGTCAGGTGTGTGTGCCACGTGAGCTGCGCTAGCCCTCGCCTGGCCTTGGCGGACCTGCGGCAGCTACACAGCCTCATGCTGTGTGTGGACAAGACAGGCCGCAGCAGCTGCGAATGCATGTTGACCTCACTGGGAGGAGCCAAGGTCGCCAACAGTGAGGTCAAAAGCAGGATCAGACCTGTTGCTCCGTGTCCAGAGGTTGGTGTCTTGAGGTAAACGAGACAACACCCTGTCCCTAAAGCCAATGGTGGACTATGAGTAATGTTGTTATTTTGGAGTCAGGACTACAGTACAATGAAACACGAGGGAGGCGGTTTGGGAAATCTAATCAATGCTGTACACCAGTAGTTCCAACCTATCGGGAATTGTGACTAAAAATGATTTGGTTATAATACAGTAGAGCTCTTGGTGTCTGTAATATAATTCCATTAGCTTAAATTCTTTGCGGGGGCGGGAGCGGGGGGGTCCTGGACCCTTTATAAGGGAACTATTGCAATACACCACCACTAGGATGAAAAATAATACAATACACAATATCACATACTCAGTCAGCTCTCCAGGGTTGAATGGTCAGGAATTTGCAGTATGCAAACATATTCGACTTATACTTACTCTGGTAAACACGTCACTATTTTGGTTTCTTCTGCCTCTAATCCGCTTTACGAGCGCTGCCAACTCTCCCGCTATGGGTTATACCCTTGTGTGTAACAGAAGCCGCTGTGGTGAACTCTCAAGTTGTTTAACACTGCTTTTTTTCCATGCAGTATTCAGGGCGACCACCCAGGGCCTCCGACCACACCGCACGTTGCTCCCAAGCAGAGCGGGAAGCAGAGGAGGCCCTTTGAGGCGTTCCCGCCTCATCCCGCTCTCTCTCTCCCAGCTCGGGCATCACGTGCCCACATTGCTGTTCGTGGCTGCTGAGGACAGCAGGGCACAGCTGCACTCCGGGCTGGATTTCACTCTCCTCACGTTGGAAACCCTCTTTACCCCCTGTCCCTCACTCTCCCCTGGACAGCTGCAGACCCCCAATCGTAGGCCCATCTACGGGTCGGTGGCTGTGAAGACTCAGTATGGTGAAGTAGTATGGGGAGGGAAGAGGAGGGATTCCATCCATTCATGAGTCTATTTAGCTGGCTATAAGGCTGCCAAATACTACACAAATGCTTTATGCACCACTGACATTTTCACTGGTAAAGTGTATGCATTAAGAAAGTATTCCTCTCACATAGTGATATTCATACGCTACTCAGTAGTTCAGCAATATGTATTTGACCCTATCACAACTGTTTAAAGGCCGAACAAATGTCACGCAGCCTTTGCAGTATTTAGCAATGGATTATCCATGCTTTGTGCTCTTTCTCAGTTTCTCTCTTGTCCAAACAGACAACACAGATTGGATTTACAGCCACACAAGTTAGTTTGTCACAGCGCGATTTCCCTCATGCCTGTCTCAGCATACACACACACACACACACACACACACACACAGAGCATCTTTTCACAGTGTTGGCAATGGTGCATCTGAACTTGGCAAACAAGTGGAAATATTCCCCCGTGCTGGCACAGAGATATGAGATTTGTGGCTTCATCTTTTTACAAATCATGTAGGACAGAGACAGTGGGAGTGGTGGCACACACTAAAAAATAAGGGATTTAAAAGTGTTTGTTTTTTCTTCTGTATAATACCTTTTGTGAAAGACAGCTTAGAAGAGATTCTTGAGGATGAAAGTTCCTACTACAAAGAATGGATCTATATTGCACTTTCAAAGCACAGCCTGAAAAAGCGAAACAAGTGCTAAGTAGCACTTTCTTCACTTAGTGTGTACATTGACCTCCCTGGGTTATACTGTGCATATCGTATCCATGAGCCGCAGGAATGTAGACGGCACAACCCTCTTTTCTGTGTGAGCATCTCTGATTGGTCAGCTAGAGAACAGATGTTGCCGTCTGTCAGAGGCCGGCCTGTTAGCGTGCGTGTCATGCTGCTGTGATTACTATTCTCATGCCACAGATAAATAGACACATGTACACACACATACACACACACACGCAATTGTGCCCACTGCCCACAGTTACAGCGCCTCGCTTGGCATCGACTGCTCACAAGCAGACGGTGAAGAATGTGGCGGATTGGTGCGAGAGCTCAGCAGTCCTGATGTGAACCGGACCTGTGTGTAAAAACAAAAGTGATCACAGCGGCTACACAGGAAATAAATCACATGGTCTTCTCTTGTCCTTAGAAGGTCTGCAGATGGGGAACTCTGGCATGAGGGTTTGCTTGTATGATGGAGTTGCTATTACTATTACACTGTTTATTATGTGTAGTTTATTAGCCATGACTCAAACTCACTCTCACATGCACACTAAGACGCACACGCACACGCACACACACACTCAGCTTTTCTTTTCTGTCTTTATTGGCATTGCTGGTGGATTGGGCACAGAGGAGGCAGCATGGCAGCCCAGTGCCCCCTGTCTGTAAAAGCAAACAAAGGGCTGCTGTGTGTCACATGCACAGATAAACAGGCTCACCAGTCCAGGCCTCCCCACCATCACCACCCAGCATATGTCTATCTGCCAGTGCTGAGCAGAGAAAATGTCGCTGCTGTTATGATGGCTCCAACCAACTTTCTCCCACCTTACAAATTGATATCATACCACCATCCCACTGCTGTCGCTGCGCTATTGTGTGTGTGTGTGTCTACAGTATGTGTGTCTATGGGGGAATAGGTGGGAATGCTTGTGGATGCACAGGCAAATGTATGTGTGTTCGCACGTGTGTCTCAGGGTCATCTAAGTCCAATGAAGCAGGTATGATGACGTTACTTTCGCACTCCTCCATAAACTTACAATGGAGCTCTTCTCCCCCCCGCCGCCGTCCCCTGTCTGCACAAGAGAATCCTGTAGGAGTGGCTGCTATGAACATGAGGGGCGGGGAGAGGCTGAGAGCTGGTTGGAACCTCCTTTAGGGAGGAATTGTAGGAGGGAGGGAGGGGAAGCGGAGGACGTCGGACAGGCTGAAGAGCAACGCTGAACTGGTGAACTTAGAGGGAATGCTAAATGGGAGAGAGGAGAGAGAGAAGCATGGGAGAAAGCGAGGCAGGTGGAGAGGTCAGACTGGGAAACGAGGAAGTGAGCGAGAGTGGAGTCTGGAGGGAGGAGGAGAAACAGGTCGAACGCTGTGACCATCCAACAAATCACGGGATGCAAATAACAAATTATCTATTAGTTTAGATGAGAGAGAGTCCGTTTGGCAAAATCTGTTTAACAATGCAGTATTGTTTGTCAGACTCAGTAGCCCATGTAGTCAGAGGGATGTGTTCGGAGCTCCCTCTCGCCCCCGGTAGTTCATATGTGGGACTGACAGTGGAACGGAATCCCCTGCACTGTTTCAAAAACATAGGTGACGTAGGCAGGCCAACAGCAGAGCGTGGTTAAGGCAAGGAAGATGGGATGGACTGCTTTTGTTGTTTGACAGTATGTTAGGAGTTAAATGAGGAGCAGCAGAGAGAGCGAGGTCGAGAGAGAGGGGGGTCAACGGGCGGGTTGGAGAGGAAGGACATAGGGAAAGAGGAAGAGGACAGGGAGAGGGGAAAGAGGAAAAAGGGAGGGGGGAGTGGAAGGAGAGACAGAGCAGGTGGGAAGAGGAGGGGGGAGAGATGGAGAGAGACGCAACGACAAACACAGAGGCTGGATTTGGGATCCAACTGAGCTTGAGTTACCAGGTCTATCATTAGAGTGGTAATGAGGAGCGGACAGGGCAGCAGCGAGCCCCTGACAGAGAACACCACTCTCCTACAAAGATTAACATTGTTTTACACAGTCCAGACTAGCTGCTCTGCCGCTATTCTCATCCTCTCCTGCAGACATTTTGGGTTTAACATCCACAGTTTTGATCCTAATTAGTTTAAGAAAACTCTTCACTCTTGTCACCATTATATAATATGAATGTCATCATATGCAAGTAGGTGAACAGTAGCCTGGTTGCAGAGGGGTGGATACTGTTTTCTTCTGTTTGGGTAGAAAGACGATGCCAAGACGCTCGGCTGTTTGCAATTACAATTTCTCTGTCCCTCCAATTAGACTGGAGGTGATCTCTCAATACTAAGCATATCCATATGGGCATAATCCCATCCTGCCCCTTGCTGTGAATAAGATAAGAGGCATTGGGTCGTGTTTCCCAGATTATTGTTGCTTTAAGAGTGCATTACTGTACAGCAAAAAGCAGCTTATTTCATCCACATGTCATAGTGTATCTATACTTGTTTATGATGATGATTGTCTAAGGTACCAGCCGAGACAGAAGCAATCTAAGTCGGAGTTATTATATCTCATAAACTCTGTCAGAGAGTTAGGTTACACTTCTATATTACGGAACCACATGCATTACTGTAGAAGAACTTGGTACACAGTCTTCATTCTGGCCCCCGCTCTTCCTGTCCAAACCAAGTTCAAAAGTAGAAAAAAAAAAAAAAAACAGCATAAAAAAGGCTGCAAATTCGTAATATCTCATTTCCTGACTCCAAGGCCCAGTCCTGCAAATTCCTCAACTTTGCACATAAAACACTCTGTCAAAGATGGGAAGTCACGGGGCATCCTGGGCTATACTGTAACTCATACACAGCACATACCTCTTACACTTCTGCTCACACACACACACACACACACAGAGAGAGAGAGACATAAACATTCTGTATCCTGAATTGCAGTATATGCAGCTGTACTTGCTTTAGGCATTTAGCCAAAGCACATTTGGATCCCTTCATCATTTCAGTGGTATTTTACTACTTGCTCTTAGGTTGTTGAAAGTGTGAATTCATCCTGGTGTTTCTCAATTTGCCTGGTTTAAGGGAACAACAACACTCCATTTTATGAGGCAATTTCCTGTTTGGAAGAGTGTTACCTCCTCATACTGAGCTTTTTCTGTTGTGCAAACACAGATGATCTAGTTTTCATGGCCTCTTTATACAGCCTACAGAACAGGCTCATTGGAAAAAAAAACAATCACATTGTTACATTTTCAGAATTAAGAAACCCCAATAGGTAGGTGATGACCCATTGTTGTCGCTCCCTATAGACTCCTCAGCAAATTACTTTTTCATCTGATCGCTACTCCTCTCATGCCACTATCTTTCTCTTTCCTCGTCTTCTCTATTGTCTCTTCTTCCTATCGCCCTAATGAATCTCTGTGGCCTGCTTTAGATAAGAAGCACAGAGGATATGTGAGTTTTTCTTCTTCTCTGGTTCTCTCTCTTGGCAGGAGGCGTCTCCCCTGGGCCTTTTATGTGAAACTACTTCCTCCCTGGCTGCACAGCACACTGGTTAAATGAATGCCGGCTGTAGGGACGGGCCTCGGTAAATAGCACTATATATTCAGGGACATCAGAGGAGAGCTTATCTACATTTTCTACGTCAATTATATATATAGTATATCATATTGTTTGAAAAAGTGATGTTTAGCTGAGGCCCAAGTTTCTCCCACAGAATAGCTGATGTTTTATGGATGGTCTTAAGTAAGCTCAAACTGCAGTACTTAGTGAAATCCTGAATATGTTGAGTGCTGTACTTGGTTGTGTTTTGTCTGTATGTTTGGTAACAATTTTGTGGCAGTGATGGAGAGGGGATTTGGTCCCAACATAGACTTGGAACCACTAATTGCATCATAGCATAGCATCTAGTCCACTCTTACACAGACACCCTGAAACAGTCAGCTGGACTCTGATTATTGATGCCCAGCTGAAACTTTATCTTTATGATGTAGAGGACTAATAAATGCAGGCATTTGGTAGCCTGACCTGATAAAAAAGTGGGCGTTATTAACTGTGTTCATCCCTTTACCAGTACCCACCCCAGACCTACACATCTGGCAAGGATCTGCCTCCCGTAGTTCAGGTATAAGGGTGGAATGGCCGATAATGTGATACTCCTGCTTTTAGCTATCAACAGGAAGGATCTGGGTGGAGTTTGGAAATAGAACTTTGGTCTTTAAAAAGCATGGGGAGTTAAACATACTACCGTGCAAACATACTGTTGTGCAGACAGTGCCAACTCCATACCATTCCACTCTGTGTTCTCCCCGTTTTAGACATGGTTTCAAATTGTTGAGCCTCAAGCTGTTGTCATGCATTAGAGTGATGTAGTGAATGTTTGCAGACTAAAAATAAGCACGCTGGATGTTAGTTTTTATTTGAAACAGTGGACAGAGCAATGGGAACTTTGCATGAGACATTGGACTGCAGCCAAATCTGTTCAATATTTGTGTGTGTGTGTGTGTGTGTGTGTGTGTGTGTGTGTGTGTGTGTGTGTGTGTGCAAGATGAGAGAGAGAGAGGGAGAGAGAGAGCGCATAAGAGGAAAAGCCAATGCCACTCTTCTCTGGACATGCTAAAGAGGAAGGCACTGCCCCTGTGACCTGACGGATACTCACCTCAGTCAACATGGCGGACACGCCCAATCACTTTAAATGCCAACAAGTGACAGCTTCCAATAAAAACTCATTCTCACAACCCTGGCACAAGTATGATTTTGAATAGAATGACAGATATCTGAGGACAATATATGAGGACTGATATATTTGATTGAAGATGATGGAAAAACTTTTTCAAAGCTAGCTGTTTTGACATCTAATGTTGATGGCTTTAGGAATGCTGTTGGCCTTTGGTGACAGTTCTGGTAACACCCCAAGCATCCGAGGCATGCCAGGCTGGGCGGGCTCGCAATTTATAAATACACCCCTCTAGACATGTCCGAGATTCACTGTGTGTTTTTTTTACAACCACAAGGTTCACTGCTCAAATGATAGGAGGTGGAGGTCCATGTGTATTTGCGTATACAACATGTATGTGTACAGTATGTGTGTCGAGGCAAGCGATCAACAAGATATCTGACAGGTCACCCATGCAGAATGTGCCATTATGATCTACGCTCCATGCTTGTGTATTTACAGCCAGTGAAAAGCTATCCTGGATTTACACAAATATGCCTCACAAGCAGACACATCATCCAATTCCAGCATAACCTCTGTTTATACAGCGATAGGTCACATCTTCGCCTTAGCTGGAACAACTCAATCAAGCCAAGTCTAGACGGAGATTTTCACGTTGGTCGTCTCCAGACACACTCCTGCTCAGCGGGACTATGATACAGTCTCACGTAGACATGTCACATCTGTAGGAATTGCAGAGTGGGGAGGGGAGGGCGGTTACAGGCAGATATGGAGGTGGAAGTGGAGGGGGGGGAGAGAGGAGTAACACCAGATGCAGGGTTTCACTGCTGCAACCTATTCCTGAGCCAAGGTCATTTGTCTGATGGGGGGCAATTCTGAGCTCTGCAGGTGGTCCCGCAGCAGTCCAATAATATAACAGGATTGGCTCTACAGGTTTCAAATGCCAGGGGTTCTTCCCAACCCCCAAAACTAAACAAGAGGTCTGATTCCAGAGTCTAGAGGGGAGAGAAAGATTAGGAAGACAAATTGCAATGCAGGAGGGAGCATGTTTTTAGGATGTAGCTAATATGTAGGCCAATTTCTCAACACTACAGGGCAAGTCATCAGTTATAGTTCCAATTAGTAAAACAACTCAATATGTAATAAACCTTAGGATGCTGCTCTCTGGTTATCATTTTTTTCTATGAATTGCCTACTCTCTTACTCTGTATACTCTCATTTCATCATCTCATCTCAGTGTATGAATAAGGATACATCTTGAGGTACGGAGTGGCATGTTTTCTTACTAAAATCCAAATGGAATATTTTAATGTGAACGTTCCCTTTTGGTCTATACTGTGTAATATACAGCGGTAGTCGGTAGTCTGAATCCATGCGGTGAAGGAGGTGCGATAAATACTGCAGGCTTGTAGGTTCACACCCCTAATAAGGGGCACTGAGCACCTCCAAAATAGCTGCTCTGTTTCCAAACTGAGGAATGAGCGGCCTTTTGACCTACCGCAGCACTGCTAGGAATGTGCAGAGGTGTAGAATTAAGGTTTCTGTGTGCAGTTCGCTTGAATAACACCTCTGTCACGTTTACTGAAAATGATAAAGAGTAAGTGCACAATTCCAAATCTCCGTCTGCATGCATTATTCATTTGTGATGTTTGATGGTGTCTGTGTGTGTGTGTGTGTTGTGTATGTATGTGAATAGGGTGTAGTGAAGTGCAGACAGGGTGAAAAATGGGCAACGTCAGGCTTTTCTCTGCAGCATTCGCCCTCCTTGCGGCTGACAGCTCTGGGATGAAGTCAGACATTGTGAGGAGCGAGGAGGGGTAAATATTTTCGAATGTGTCGGAGGGTAAATAACTGCCATTACTCTTACTGTAGCTGGGGGCTTCAGTTCAACATTCAAGCGCACACGCAAGAGGAGCTGGTTGGGTTGTCACTTCTCCTGGGAATGTAACATTGGACAGACATATTAACATCGAAGATCAAAACAAAACAAAAATCCTCACTTTTCAATCGTTTTCAAAAGCAATAAGGAGATCTTACACTCTGGTTACGAGAGCAGTAAACTGAAACCTTAAAGAAATTGTTTTCAGATGTGTTCCCTTTTTTCTCCTTTTGAATGGGAGGATATATGCAGTGCCCATGTAAATAAACCCTTCACCTAAAGTGGAGGTGTGGGATTCTACTGTGTGTGGTCCTCCTGCACAACACTCTTTACCAAGGATTCCTGGAATAGAGGAGGATTGAGGTTGAACATCACACTGCTCAGTTTTCTGTGGTTTAGCTAGAATCTGTATGACGCCTTATTTGTACCGCCACACTATTCTAGTCTATCAATGCAGCCTACGATGGCTGACTTTTAGGTTTAAGCTGATAAGATGGCCATTGATGCCTCGAAAAAGGCTTGTGGAGGTTTCAACCGTGCTCTTCTCAGGCTGTCAAAGGCTCCCAGACCTCTCCAGCGGTTCCATCAGTAAAAGACTTCTTCTTCCAGACATGCTTGTCCCACTTCAAGATTTCCGTTGCCATGGCAAACCTACCAAACAGCAAGCAGTGCTGCTGTTGATGCATGACCATGGAGGCCAGCCCAGGGTTTGTGAATGGCTGGCTAAATGGCTCATTAATCTGCCAGTGGCTGTGACCGCTGTCAGTCAACATGGGGCCTGCTTGGTTTGCTAAGTAAATGTTAGGGGTTAAGGACTAAGCCTATAAATGGTCACAAATGGTCCCATTTGTAGTTTATAATGCAAACTAATAAAAAAAGAATTACACAGGGAAAGCGAGTGAATCCATCAGTTTATACTTAATCTTAATATCTCAATATCTTAAGCACACTTCACTGTCTTTGCATTTTCATTGCCATGTTGTTGTTTTTCAGCTCATAGGCCTATGTGGTGTTTAGTGTGAAAACAGCAACAGCATCTCCAGTTTGAAGCCCCTCTCTCCTCATGCTGTGGTGAAGGCAGCACAACCACCACTTCCTTCACAGACATACTGAATACATTTGAGATGGGGATAAAAAGAAAACACATGAAATGAAATGAAACGTAGCCCCTCATCATCCACATATGATGACAGTCCATCCTTTAGATGGAAGGATTTCTGGAGCTCGCCCAAGCTCTCCAGTGTTTCTGCACCGCATCCCACGGGAAATCCCAACACGGAGCGACGAGGACCGGAATCTCAGGCAGCGCTCCAGAATGCAGAGGCAGGTCGCAGATGTGTGAGATTAACCGATGAGACTAAGGAATTTCAGTGTCTCCTACTGTCTCATGTGAGCCTGTAGTTATGATGGTGGAGATAGCAGCCCATTAAGCTTAATGTAAGATCTTAGCAATTTGATTTAGTGTTTACTTATACTTTGAACCCCCCAGAAACTTTATTCTGGAGGCAGTCTGTCTCACATAACTCTTTCAGTCCATGTAAAACAGGCAGAAAAACATTTGCCATCGCCGTCACATCTCATTTGTGTCTTTAGGAGAAAATTACTAACTTTCTGGTGGTAATTGTGCGTTTTATTTGATTATGCTGTGCCCTAACAAGAGCTAAACCACTCTTCAGCAGGGTCAGCACTGAAAAATCATAATGGGCTTTAATATGCTGCATCTTGACAGTGATGGGCCCTCGTTAATGAATACATTAGGAACATTGGATGTGGGATGAAGAGTGGGCGGCGTGATGTCATCATGGAGGATATCAGGCTCTTCTGGGTTGGGTCGAGTCCACAGAGGGCTTCAGGACCATACATCTTCCAATCCTGGAGCTTAAGCCGAACTTATAGGAAGACACACACACACACACACACACACACACACGCACATCTGGCAAAAAATAAACACCAGAGGGGAAAGGGAGGTGCAGATGATGGAGTGGCGAAGTATCCGTCCATTCCGTTTCCTTCTGCGTGTTTTGTTTTAAAAATCCATCTCAACCCCAGCCCAGCCTTTTCATTGAGAGGGAGAGAATGTGCGGGACACGCCTGTGTTTTCTGTAAACATCACGGGCCTCTCCTCCACCACCTCCCAAGGCACAGACTGAGCCAGCCGCGTGCCCCCTCCCTCCGAGTCGCCCCATGGGGAAGGAAGCTGACCCTCTCCACCCTATAGAGGTTAACTCCCAGTTAGGGGGGTGGGAGGGGTCGCCCTGGACCCTTCGACTGACAGCAGGAAACACTAGGAGGAAAATGAAGGGAATTGTGTGTCCGCCTTTCAATAGTAACAGGCAGGATGTTGAATGTCAGAGTGTTGGGAAGCCGTGCCATGCCAGGACTCTGTGACCTCCGCTTCCGTGAAAACAGCCACTGTCTAATCACTAGATATCGCTGTTACTACAAGTGTTTTTAACCACTGTTTGTCACAGCAGGTTTCCCCTGGTGTGAATTTACACATCCATTCCAAGCAGCTGATTCTCCGGTGAGTATACACTATCTAGAGGCTGTATCAGTTTATCAGTAAACCAACGAACGAATGGCACGGAGGCTTCACAGATTGTACTCCTTCAAAAAATCACTCGAAAACAAAACACTTAAAACTAAGCAAAAGGCATTCCATTAAAGAAGCCAAGCAGCATTGGCATTTCCTTCAGTGGTAAATGTCAAAAGACAAAGGCTTTATACTGTAATGTTTACTAAAAGAGGGGTTACAGCCAGCCTCTATATCCAACATACCAGTGCTCACCACGTTTCCAAATGCCATTATTATAATTACAAACATCCCCCACTGCTCCATGCATTCCAGAGCAGGCCAATATCCAAGGCTACACTAACTACAGTGCAAGGCTATACACTCACTATACAGTATGCTACACATTTATTTTTGAGCACAGCCATTGTTTTGATTCAATTTCAGGAAAAGGACTGCCTACCGTTTTCCTGTAACTCCCCAGTCCCTCACCTAGATGTCAATCACATGCAAAAGCAGACAGATGTCTTGCCTCAGGATATTTTACACAATTGTTTGCAATCAGCTAATGCCTCTTAAAGCACAGCAGGCTGGATAGCAAGAAATCATTTTATACAAATGTAGATTTTTTAAGTCATGAGACAGTTTGAAGGAAGGATGATGATGAATGGTGGAGGTCAAATGTTGAGGCACACAGAGGGAATGTTTGGATTTCCTCTGTCTTTTTCACATATCAACTTTTGACTGAATCACTACATGGAAAAAAATAAATCCAATCCATGTTTCTTTGCCATGTCTGTTTTGGTGTTTTCTGTACTATTCCACTGGTTCTGGTCATCATTGAGTTCATAATTCTAATTTTGGCACATCAAACTGGACAGCCATATATTATCCCATATTTCCTTGTTCAGTTAAACTGTCTGGGTTTAGGTTTGTTGGACATAAGGCAACCCTGCCAATGGCAAAGGCTTTTAAAGAACCACAGAATGTTGAAAGACACAGAACTAGGACTATGTAGTCCTTTTAGCCACCCAATAAAAGTCATTATTTTTATGAATGTGTTCCATTTCTAACACAAGATCAAGTTCTATGCTTTTAGACATTGAATTCTATGGTTTGGCATTTACTCATACCTTTAAAGTGGGAAATGGTCAGGATGCCTGCTGGTCAAATGTCTCCTAAAATAAATAGTATAGTTTCCGTGAAAATGCTCACATAAGCATTAGCAAACACACACTGGGACAGAGCGTGGGACAAGAGGACGTCTCGGTTTCATTTTCTTCAGTAGGAGGTGCAATGACCCAAGGAGTAAGGTCAGCAAAGTTACAGCATTTCACGGTGTAAATGAGATTTTTCTTTCACATGTCCTTCTGAGACAAATACATGTACTAATCTCATCAGTGGGGTCAGAGTGCAGACAACCAAGAGTCGTGCCTCTGTGTGCAGATAGGGGTTCAATGTCTTGTACTGTGACACTTCAACAGGTATTGATACAGCACATTGACGGCTTATTGGATTGGCCTCTCCGTGCCCTAGGCCAGTGGTCCTCAAATCTGAACATCTGGGTCCAGAGTAGGCCTACTGCTGGTTTTCTATGCTGCCAGGTAGTTTTCATTCTAGCTGTCTAATCAGTGACAGATTTACACAATCTAGATAAGCCATGAGGCTTAAAACCTCAAGCCACCACTGACTTTATTTATTTAAGAACAACAGCCTGCATTCAGCAACAGTTGTGGCTGAGGCAGAGGATGCCTGACCTAGACTTGTTTTTCAAACCTTATTTCAAAATAATTTTTAATGTTAGTTATTCAGTGCTATAAATCTTAAGTGTGTAATATGCATTACTTCTATAATAAAAAAAAAGTTTATTTAAATCAATTAATAAATGTTTAATTAAAATGCTTCCAAAGTGCCTCTGCTCTAGTTCTGCTGCAGTTCCATTTCTTCCTGCCCAGGGACGTCGACCCAATTCAGTCATGCTAGTTTAGAGTATGCAGACTTTATGAAGCATAGCAAGGGAAAAAAATCCAGGCCAGAATAAGATATCAAATATTACACACTTTTTATTTGTTTATTTGGTTTATTTGGACCAAACTAGACTCAAGCCAAAGTATTACCATCCAGGGCGATGTTCTGTTTTTTGAGAAAAACAACTTTGTTTCAGGTCTGTACCAGATCAGTCATTCTGCTAACCAGGCATCATGTTTGCATTATGCCATCTGTGTGTGAGGCGAAGCAAAGTTGAAGGAGTGTGAATTTATGAGGGTTAACACCCACTTTTGCAGACCATAAGGTTGGACAGTTTTTTACTATTGATTGATTCATCTTCAAAGATTATTTTTTGCATTTTATATTAGACATATTAAAGTGGAGAGAGACAGGAAAGACTGGGAGAGAGGGGGGAAAGGCATGCGACAAAGGTCCTGGGCCGGATTCAAACCCAGGACGACGTGGTTACATTGTATCTTCTAGACATGGGGCCATCTTGAAATACTGGCCATTACCTCACTTCCAATATGAATAGAATAAGAAGTGAAACGAAAACAGAAGGTCAGTAACTGATTGCACCACCTAGACCAAGATGCACCACTGCTCAAAATGGTCCCCAAATGGTTCCCGAAGCCTGCAGCCCACTCAAGAAGCCCAAAAAGAACCAAAGCTAGAAAAAAATAAAAGACTTCATTCAAGCACTCAAGCTTACCAGAGGGGGCCATTTCCGAACCGCTGTTTTTCCAAAGTGCTCCACTGAAAGCCCTTAATGCGCGGCTGTTATCCCTTCATTTGAATGTGCTTGCTCAGCTGAAAATGACTGAAATAGCCTTCTGGAAAAAAAGCACCTGCCAGACTCATTAGCTACAATTTATGTGGACCAGACTTTGGACCTTGACATGATGGATGATTTCAAACAGGTTTCAAAATCAACCTATATGTTGACATAGGTTGTAAACAGAATGGTATCATTCTGTATCAGATATTCTGACTCCTGGAAAGGCTTGGCAAACAGAAAAAAACAAATGTAGCTGTATTCTCCTCTGTAAAACATTTGTCTCTCATGCAGTCAGTCATTGTTTGGATGTCCGTTGCAGTATGCTCAATCACATTCAAACATAAACTCCCCGGACACACACACACACACACACACACACTCACACACACACAGACTCCTGCTTCCCTATGCACCCATCTTGGTTTGTTTGACCACACTCTCTCATTTGAGAAGATTAATTGTCTGGCTTAGACTGCCTCTGCTTTACTAAACTAAATATTTAAGTGTTTGAGGTGCATGTGGTTGGCTTCAGACCCCTTGGTGATAGTCTATACTCCAGCTCCGCTTGTTTTTCTCAGCCCACGCAGCAATCACACCCTCTACATGACGGTTAGTTGGTACATCCCATATTGTGTTCACATATTGACTAATTTCTCTGGTAAAAAAGCGACTGATACTGGGACATCTGCACCACACCCTCTGTATCACATGTAGACCACATGGCCTTGGGGAAGAAAACGTGGGCCTAGGATGACTGACCCATGCAATCAGGCCAAAGTGTACAGGAAATAAGAGGAAGTCTGCCCTGCATATGGCCTGTGCTTTGCAGTCTGCATTTTGTTTTAAACAGTGGGCAGATGAGTGTCAATGCTGCACAGCGTCTTCTGCTCTGCACTTACCCTTACAGTTGTGGCAAAGTTTTAACCTTGTAATTAATCGGCACCTTATCCATTGTTCACAAGCAGAGACATGCACAGAAAAACAGACAACATACAGCCACACATTCTTCCGTACGTCATTCCAGTTTGTTATTTATTATGGGTTTTTAACTGTGTGGTGTGCACATGTACTGTTGAGGAAATCAGGACTCAGCTCAGGTTAGCAGGGTCCAAGAGTATGGATTCTTTATTGCATACGCATGGGTTAGCATACAAGGTCTGAGCATGTCTAACAAGTAGGCTACACACCTAATAGAGAAGTGCAGTTGAATTTGTACTGTGAAGAGCCTAGCTACATACAGTACTTGGCCTTGAAACAGATACCTTGTAGCATTGAATGACCAGTAGAAACTGGAGCAAAGAAGCAATGTGAGGTACAAAGCATGACGTGTGAGCCGAACCAATTGTAACAGAACATTCAAGGATAAGTGATTGGGTCTTAAAAGATTTAAGACATGATTATAATTCTAAATGATTATGATTTAAACAAGCTAAAAGGTAAATGTTACTCTTCCACAGTACGTTCCTCCAAATATCATTGTACCTCATTCCTCTTTACTACTTGCACAAATGTCTTATTACAGGGCAAAATGGTGGATTACAAGGAGTAGAGGTCTTGCTCAGTAAGCTGTAGTTGTCTTGTCACACAGACTAAACAAAGGGCCAGATGGTTAAGTCTGGGGATGATTTTCAATGTCTGTCCAAATGTGAACTTCAGAGAGCCAGAAGTAGAGATTCATTGAAATACAGATTCATGATCCGAAATTACAACATATCGTGCCAAATTTGCTTAAATGTTCCCTTTACTGAGTACATTTTAAGAGAAGTGACTGTCAAACTGGCAGGTAATTCTGTTGTTGCACTTAAAGAGGAATAACATTAAATATTTGACAAAAAGACATTTAAAGTCTTTTTACTGATATATTTTTGATGTTCCCTTGCCATTTTGAGTCAGGTCAGATCAGCAAGTACATTCAATGATGCAGACCCACCTATTCCATCATAACTGTCTGTCATCACAAAAGTAAGCATTACTAATTAGCCATGCTGTATATCTAACAATTCCAGCTGAAAGTCCATTTTCTTGACAAATTTCAGTTTTTGTCTTTTGTTTTTGTCTTTTATGTTAGCTGCTATTTACTTTACTACTATATTAATCATCAGGACACTGCATTTTTAGCCCTTCTGGTCCGACTAGAGAAACGGCACAGATCTGTTCTATCCGTTTGTAGCCAAAAGTTTCTCAGCCTCACTGAATATGCTACACATCAAACAGCTTCATAGTTGGCAGACGATTAGAGCTTCACAGCTGTTTATTATCAAATATGTAAATGTGATTACCTGAGAAAAACAAATACATATCTCTACCCATATTAGTGTCAACCTCTCATTTTCAATGATTTATTGCTGCCAATGTTAAATCACTGCAACAGGCAGAAATTATTTCAGATTGGACATCCACTGGATCAGATTGATGTATATGTGCATGTGACATGTGCATTATAACAGAAAGCCTCAATAAACCAAGGTGAATGCTGAGGTCAGCATTCATGCAGCCCTTATACCTTTATACCTTATACTTACACTATTGTAGCCTATATGAGCAAGATGTTAATTTTAGAGGACTCTCAACACAGCTGGAAATGATTATTTAATAATAGATGACCGGTAATTGTTAAAACAATAAGGGGAAAAAATGAGAGCCTTGGATTTGCTTGTCATCATACCTTAACTCCAAGAAAAACAAGCCTTGTGAGATGGAAAAGGAAAATAACTTAAGGAATGCCAGCAAAATTAAGAACTGATACATAGTACATTCCCCTTATGGTCTTGAAAATGTCAGTCTACATTTTGAGAACATGAGTATTTTCACAAAGCCGTTCCAGTGCATATAAAACATGGGCCACATGATGTATGTGTATACATCATGTGGCCCATGATAGTGTAACAGCTTAACGAATACTGTCCTCATCAGCTTATATAAGTAGACTCACACTAGCAAAGACGGAGTAGAGTTAGCTGGGAGCCAGCAGTTGAAACCTGGGCGTTGGGCAGGGCACCTCAAATAGAAACTGATTCCATCAAACTATCTGCAAGCTATGTGCTATATGCCTTCATCAGTATACATTTCTTTCCATTGCTACATGCTATGGCAGGCAGCCATACAAACAAAATTCACACATGCATGCACACACACACACAGCTCTTCTCCTTTCCCTCTACAGAAATACAGGAGAGCACCACAGGCACGTTTAGAACTGCATGTAACTAAAACTGTTGATGTGTTGATGCTGCCTTCAATGTGATGACTTTTTTTTTTTTTGCATTACCTCTATATGCATGCAACATGCTGTATGAGATTTTAGACATAGCCACTGTTAATCAGTTAAATAAAGGTGCAATCAAAAGTGGGAGAATTGGAGGGAAGCTGAATAAAAACCACTGGCTCCACCTACTGGTTATTACATGTAAAAAAAAAATTAAAAAAAAGGGTGAACATGTACTGCATATACAAGACAAGTAAGCAGACTGATGGATAGATCCACAATAAATGTCAATGAATATCACCAAAATCATGATTTGTTTTCCAAACCCATATCAATTTAATGAATGAAAAACAGTAAGCAGGGGGAAATGGTCAAAATCATTCAGAATATGCACATTGTTGTTACACTAACATTCAAAAGCAACCTGTGACTGCCACCCAGAGGTAAAGAGGAACTAGAAAAGACCGATATAATACAAATATCAACTGCTATTGGTATTTTGTGGTGTTATATTTTAAAATAATTTGTCAGTTAATTGAAAATATTTGCAGTTTTCATCAATAATACATCCATTCATCAACCCTGGTGTTACTCAGTGACTCCGAATTTTTCCCTATGCTGAGAGAAAAAGAAAAAATAAAGTAAATGTGAAATGGTGTGGTTTACCTGAGCAGATATTTGTTCACCGTCACGTTGCTGAAAGCACAAGGACACAACAGAATTAAATGGAAGAATAACTATACAACTAAATATAAAAAACTTGTACAGTCATGCTAGAATGTTTGTGAACCCTTTGACTTTCAGCATATTTGTACAGTTCTAAGAAACACTGGATGGTTGAAGAAATAGATAAAAGTCCCTAAAACTTTTACATTTGAAGATTGTTTGTTTTCACATTAGGTGACAATGTGGGGCTTTTGTCTTGTACTTTTTGTTTGTAGCTTTTGCAGCGAATCTTTCTTCCAAACACCAGAACCAGCAACAACAGCAGCAACACTACACCCAATATTATTACAGCCTGACCTGAATGGAAACGAAGGGGAGGAGAGAGGAGAGGAGAGGATAACCTGTACCATAGAAATCATGCCATATTCAGAATGAGTATAACAATGATCATAACAGATTCAGCTGTAGCTCTCACCTGCATGTCCACAGATGATCCTGCTTGTTGTAACCATGTCTTTTGGGTAAAGTGCTGATTTCCCAGTACAGGTCTCTGCCAGGTCACGTACACCAGTACAATTTCTGCATATGTGTGGCTTCTTTGAACTGTGGGGGTTTTGTACAGAGAAAGTTTTTAGTTATTTCTGTATTAGTTATCATATTGCAAGGCCAATTACTTGTAAAAATTGGAGACATTTGGTGCATGCATAAGATATGTTTTCAGAATCTGCACCAAAATTATTCCAGGATCTACAGCTCCTGCTGCCATTTGTATGATCAGCCTTGCCAGTGTCGGCCTGAATGAGAGAAGGCAAAGGGAGATGGGAAGAAAAGTAGGCTACCTGGCAGTTCTCACAACTCCCTCTGTCAGATGACAGGTTTAATTTAAGCATCACAACAGGGGTTCTTACATTGTTGGAAGGACAAATCAAACAGTTTTTAAGATAGCTGAAGAGTCAAGATGCATATTTCCAGACAAACAATGAGGTATGAACATTACGCATCTTTCTCAGAAGCAGGAAACATTAAAAGTACATGGTTTCATCATGAGGTGACAAAAAAGCGGTGACAACAATAAGCCTTAGCTTCACAATACTAGCCACACTCCTCTCCAGGGTCCAAAAAGGCATTTTTCATGGTGGCCCCTCAAATCCGGTTCGGTGTACTGCAGTTTTCATTCTAGCTGTCCAATCAGGGACTGAGTTAGATAACACATATAAACCTTTTTCAGTGGCACTCATTACACATTTACATATCTATTGTGTAGATATTGTGATAGGAATATCACTTAATTAATGTAGGTTAGTGTTACCCAAGACAGTAAGTAGCTAAATGTAACTTGTCTCAAACATCAGGGTCCAGACGCCACAATACGTGCTTTGGTTCCTTTCCAAAACATTTGTACTGGAAAAACAGAAAAGGTCTGGGGAAGCCAAGACACAAGACACTAGCTGAGATTTAGAAATCTGATAAAAATATAGTCCGAATATAGTTGACAGATTCAATAAAAAAGAAAGTAATGAATTGTTTATTATTATATGAATTATCGGTTCAATTTAAAATAAATACCTCTTTGTTGTCAGCAATCAAATCCAACTCAACAGTTCCCTGAGATTAGCTGTGGATTTCAATTCCTGGCAGAAAAATAGAAGAAATACTAAATCATAAATAGGCATAGGGCCAGTTACACAACTTTAATCATTTCAATGGACCTACTTCCTCAAAGTGATTCTTAAGAGTGATATATAAGCATATAAATTCACATAGCCTGACTACTGAGGTGGAAAGTACATGTACGTTTCTATAGATACAGAACTGATAATTGGAAAAGAAAATCGCTGAAATCTACCTGTCAAATGACTGTATTTAGATCTGTCCATTTGTTTTTAATAGGATCCAGGCTGAAGAGTTGAAAATATGAATTTATGAATATATGAAAATACCAGTGAGCTCATTTCCATCTTTGCAACTTGCTTTTAATGTATCTATCTAGACAGTAACCTAGGCAGGCAGATGTTACCTACAATTCTGTGTTGGATACCAATTCCTATTAATTAATTCCATCAAACACTACCATGACATGTGTTTACATACCCCAAGTAAGGCGTAACAAAAATGTGTGAATCGTATGATGTGTACAATTAGTCCATAATTGCAAATGCTTCTGTACGTGTGAAAGACTGAAGTGTTCTGCATTGTAACTTGCCGCCAATATGAAGAGAACAGCTGTTGCTGTCAGATTTCCCTCTGTCACCGACATGCTGCTGGGAAACAAAACTCAGATAAAATTAAGAGAGGTCAGTTCCCTTCAGCATTGAGTCCTCATGCAATAGAGTGAGGCACAAGATCAGTTAATAATGCAGATCTTCACATGATCTTACATTTAGAGGAATTCATTATTTTTTATTGCTGTTTATGTTGCATACAATGCATGCATACAATGCATTCATCTTGTTGAAGCAATATTTCACTCTGGTAAAACATTTTCACTTTTCAGCACACACACCTGTGTCCTGGGCATCTGCTCTAACCACAGGCAGTATGGCTTTTTTTCACCAGCTCAGAATATTGTCAATTTCAGGGAAAATTACTCTTGAAAAGTCTTATCTGCAGGTGCATTGGTCACAAAAACTGCAAAATTATTTCATGTGGCAAGGGGAACAGCCTGGAAAAGCATGACAACACAGGACAAACAGGGACAAACTTCATTGGTAAACAGCAAGAGCAAAATCTCAAGTCGAAGGGATACGCAGAGATTTTCCAGGATAGTTGCTAAACACCAAAGAACAGCCGCCTCAAAAATTACCACAGAACTGAATAAATATCTGACACAGTCTCAACAAAAGCACAAGCTTCACAAATCTGATATTTATGGCAGGGCTGCTATTTGGACGCCTCTTGTATCCAAGGCCAACACACAAAGACTCAGCCGGTTCTAAGGAACATGAGTCATCCTACACTGTTTTTCCTACATCCTGAAGAGATT
Source organism: Centroberyx gerrardi (assembly GCF_048128805.1). Taxonomy (NCBI): domain Eukaryota; kingdom Metazoa; phylum Chordata; class Actinopteri; order Beryciformes; family Berycidae; genus Centroberyx; species Centroberyx gerrardi. The sequence continues at coordinate 10,505,913 of NC_136016.1, read as the reverse complement.
ACATTTATAGAAAGCCAATGGATGCTTTAAGCCACAATGTCTGCTGCCATCTGTTGAACGCGGTGGCAGATCTGTAATGGTAAGGTCAGCGATCTTGTGGGAGTCATTAGGTCCAGTGATTGCCCTGCATGGCTGTCATCCACCATCCACCACCACCTCCTTTTCCTTCTTGAAGAAAGGCCCAGTAACCCACTACTCAGGACTTATAAGAAAATATTCCAAGGAGAACTGAAGCTGTTGTGAACGCAAAGGGTGGCCATACTCCTAATTAGGGACTTGATATTCATGTTTTGTTCAGGGTTTGCTTTATTTTGCCCACACCCTGTACGGTGGAAGTATGATTTTAAACAAGGTTTTCAAAATTAAAGAAAATAAGCCATGGCATATTGATGTTGTTTGATTCAAATATAGGACAGATAAGACAGATAAAATAGAGAGAGAAAAGAAAACAAAGTAAGAGAAAAAGCAGGCTAAATATTTACAGCACAATAGCCATCAGCCATTATATATGTAGTAGGATATTCCATCTCACTGGCAAGAACAGAGAACTGTGGTCGTTCCAATGAGTCACCATTCTGATCCAGCAATTAGTCCTCCTCCAGATGTCTGCCAAAACAAAAAAGATGCACTACTGAAAGCATTATCAGGAATCCTCTTAAAACGGTCCATGCAAATGCATTTTTGTAAGCATTTTGTTGTATTGTTTAAAAGGAAATGGGTAATTCAAAAACCACTGACAGAAATTAGTGAAGTCTTCCCATGTACCTTTGATGGCTTTAACTCTGGAGGAGGTATATCTTGTATAACAAATTAAATGTGTCATTATTAATTCAGGCAACTCATAAAAAAATTTTTTGCACATTCTTTGCAATCATTTCTTTGCAATAACCTGCAAGAAACAAAAGTGTTTGGATTGGGTTTGATTGCTCTATTCATTCATTCATTCATTCTCTATTCAGTAGTTCAAAAAGTGATTCATTAGAGTATTTTGAAAAGCTAATAATAATAATAATATATCATACTTTCTGAATGTGAAAAGAATACTCTCTCAGGAAATTAGTCAGTCCAAGGTCCAAGGGTTGTGTTGGAGGATTGCCTTTTTCACCATCATTCAGTGACGCTGGCACTGAATACTCTGGCATTGTCTGGATATTTCTACAAAGAAAATTCAAAGAAACATGGATGATTGATGACAAAAACAATTCAGAAGTCCCTCCCTATACATTTGCATTATGGAGGCTGTGTTTATTTTCACATTAGGTAAAAATGAGGGTTAAAAAGTCATGAATAGGTTGACCCACCGACCTGTCAGAGGGATGGGCTTGAGCCTTGGACTTTGTGTATTTGCAGCACTTGCAGTGTATCCATCTTCCAAACACCAGAAACAGTAACAATAGCAGCGACAACACACTTAATATTATCCAAGCTTGACCTGAAGGAGAGGAGAGGAGAGGAGAGGAGCAGAGAGGCAGAGGGAATAAGAGATAGAGAAGGAAGGAGAACTTTCATAGTGAAAAACAAAATTCTGTTTCACGGTACAGGAAACATGATTAAACAACCTTGTTTCTATTGCCCTCTGGTTTAAATTTGTGTTCATAAATTTGACATTCATGTTTTTGGTTGTGGCCCTCACCAAAATCTGTCTTTTGGGCAATATGCTGATGTTCCAGTACGGCTCTCTTCCAGGTCACATAAACTGGAATAACTTCTGCAGACATGTGTAGCCGGTTTGAACTGTGGGTTTGATTATCTTTGATTACATGGTATGAACACCAGAGAGGGTGAATTACGGCAAAGAGTGCAGACAAGTCCATCATACTTTAGCGAAAGTTAGAGGGACTGGAATTGGATTTGTTTTGACTTCCCCTCACCACCAAAATTTCTAACCATGTGGGATGACAGGCTACCAAACTCTGTATAATAAACAAGCTACTTAAGAGTCCATGTGACTTTGGTTTACAAGCCCTGGTTTTCTTGTAATTGGGCATTGTGAACTGAAATAAACCAAATATAAAAATGCAAAACAGGAAACTTTTCCACTATGGTTCAGACAAAAGAAAATGAATTGTAGTTGTGATCGCACCCTAATTTTTCAAACCTGTTGACATTTTTGTCATCATCCTCGTTGGGTGTCTGAATGATAGAAGATGCAGAAGAATGGGAGCTGCAGTAGCCTACCTGGCAATTCTCACAACACTCTCCATGCGTGCACTGGGATTCCTTCGTGAAAGTACAGGTTTTGGTGTCACAACAGCGATTCTTGCATTCCTGGGTGAGCACAAACAAGAGACAAGAGATTTAAAACACCAAACTTTAAAACCTGATATCCCACGTATACTACCATGCAAACAGTAAAGTATGCATGTCAACTATTGGCTGATGGCTTATGGCTTTGTCATTAGGTCATATTACAACAACAACAACAACAACAACAACAACAACAACAACAACAACAACAACAGGTACAGATCCTGTACAGGCCCACGGCACTGATCTACGGAGCCCCTCTGGTGACATCTCATGTTAATAAAATAATGCATGGCCACGAATTAGTACTGCGTGGGAACGAGATCCATATTATGTGGCCACGACTTATTAAGGCGTGGGAACAAGATCCTTATGTTTGGTACTGGGAAGTAGCCGCTGCACTACAAGTCCGCATACAGCGCTGTGCGCCCTTTCAGCACCATGGAGCTGGCCTGGTTTTAGACTGCTTTGATTAGGGGGCAGTAACAGATGCTGGTTGGTCAACTACTAGTGTTAATATGAGTGTTCTTCAGGACTGTAAGCTATAATGTGCACTGTTTGTTTTTATCTAAAGCCATAGTAGGCTAATTAATACATAATTTCTTTAATTTTGAACACACACACACACACACACACACACACACACACACACACACAGAAAAGCGCCACAGCAGCCACTGTATCATTAAGCATAGCCATTACGCACCACTATATATTGTGAGCCATAATAGCTTACTGATTGATCACACATGATTAGGTCTAATTTATGATCCGGTATGCGTTATTCTTATTTCCACATTACTGTGCAATTTGGTGACATTATGTAAACCTGTTTACTCGTGCTAGAAAAAAAATCCTGCTTGGAGAAAAAAGGATAAGGAGGAAGGTGAACTTGTTAGAGCTTTTGCAGCAGGAATAGGAAGGTGAGGTTATTCCAGACAGGACTTTCGATTAGTAATATGGTCTTTGCACATATTTTCTATCAGAAATATAGTTTACTAGTATTATTATTGGATTACACAGTGCCCCGCTCTTGCCCCCAGTTTCTGTGTCTCGCTCTCCAGGCCTCCATGGTGCTGAAAGGGCGCACAGCATTGTATGCGGACTTGTAGCGGAGTGGCTACTTCTCAGTACCAAACATAAGGATCTCGTTCGAACGCCTTAATAAGTCGTGGCTACGCATTAGGATCCCGTTCCCACGTGTTACTAAGTCGTGGCCACGCATTATTTTATTAACATGAGATGTCACCAGAGGGGCTCCGTACTGATCCGTCCCAAAACGGACAGAATTATTGACGGATAGATTTCTGTCCATTGGTCTGTTTTGGAATGTCAACATGGGAGAGGCAGAACGGTGCTACTTCACAGAAACAAGTTAAATTCACTTGAACACATTGTTTTATCACTCACATCGGGTTGAAAATAGAGAAGAATGTGTAGTTTCTTCTTTGTCGAAATTTTCACAACACAACCTGTCATCTCAGCGGCTCACATGAAACGGTCTGTGTCTGTCATTTGATTGTACGTTTGTTTAATGTGGCCCGGCATCGCAGTTGAGTGGAGATTTCCGTTTTTAAGCACTGTGATTGGCCCGACGGTCCAAGCACCGCCCAGCTGGAAAACTTTGGTCATAAAACGAACCTCAAAGGTTCAAGATATTTGAAAAACAACATATAGAACGTTTTTCGTCTAGCTGCCATTATGCCATCACTGTCACCTCCTAGCATAAATACTCCAGCTTGGTCGGGTTCTTGTCATGTACAGTGTAGTTGTTTACCTGTACAGTGTAGTTGCTTACCTGTAACACCTTCGCAATCATGAGTTCTCAGAAGAATTGTGAAAATACCGGAGGAAGAAAACGGAAGAAAAAAGGTAGGCTGAAATCTCCAGAAGCCCTGAGAGGCAAGGGGGGGGGGATTGCGGTCAATGTCACAGAGTAGTACGTACGAAATGGTACATGATAAATGCTAAATGTTAGCTAAATATTGATACATTTATAATGAGCTCTGTCCATGAAATCATTGGGAACTTACATTTACTCCAGACCCGCTACCGGGATCTGGAGTGGAAGAGGCACTGCTCTCCAACTTCAGCCAGAGCTTTTTTTAAAACAGAATAAGTCATGTTATGTAACGCATTGCTCTATTATAGCAAGTAAGATGGGGAAATTAATATGGCGTGATTGTTTTCCTGAAACACAGGTTGAGCTGTGTTTGTGCCTTTGTGAGGGCAATTCCCCTCTGCTGTGTTCTTCCATCGCTTGCCAATGCGTGCTCCCGCTAGTTCTCGCTGAAGTCACTTCTTACTTGTATGGCACCTTAACAGGCTTGATGAGGGAGGGAGGGAGAGGGGCACAGGCACACAGAATAGGTGCAGACAATAACTGAGTTTTAATTAAGGCTACGATTATGGTTGAATATCAATATAAAATGCCTAGTATCCACATTACTTCATAACACAAATATCCGAATAGGCACCAATTTCATTTAATTCTTGTAATGAACCATTCAGAACATATCTGCACACCTGGATGATCCTTTCTGATGACCAATGATGACCGATGGCTGATTTGCTTACTCAGCACCACGGACAGCGGCACAACAGATCCACATTCAGTTTCTAACCGCCTCCCAGTGTCTGCAAAACACTGTGTTTTGCAGTGTCTGCAAGACACCTGGAGGGTCTTTACGTGCTTTAATTTTCTGTCCGCTCTAATTACCTTTTTTACCTAGGCATCATCTGACGGTCATCTATGACAAAAGCTGTCTAGGTCGTGACTTCTTCCTCCTTTCCCCGTCTCCCTTCATAGGTGCGTGCAGGCTTTAAAGCAGCAACATTTTGTTTTCTTTTCTTTTTCAGTGGGCTGGTTATCAAGCTGCATGCCTGATTTGACATTTTCGCTGCCTGATCCAAAATCGAGTATGAAAGCGTTTAAAAAAAAATATCCGAAGATGGCCCAATCCTGAATAACCCTAAACCCTAAATAAATAAATTAATTAATATTACTACTAGCCTACTGGCCACCTTTGCACTTAACCTAGTTCTTCCTCTATCTTGCCTATATTTACATATAGTGTTAAGTGCTGTGGTTTGTTCATGCATTATTCGGTTTCATATTGTGCTGCCACAATTCTACTAGGCTATATATTAATTGTGTTGCAAGTTATGCAAATTGCAGCTCGATCCTTTAGTCCTACTTTGTGCATAATTTAGCCTGTAGTAGTCTATAGCTTATAACAACAGACTGATGCCGCATTAAATAAAATAAAGCCCATGCTATAGCCTCACAGGTTTGCATCCCCAAGATGAAAGTTCAAACGTCGCCTATGCATGCGTAAATTCACATTCCCAAACAGATTTAATGTATGTATGCATGTTTATAAAGCACTTAATGGTTTAGGACCAAAATACATCCAAAATACTACCAAAATACATTTCTGATCTCCTTCAATGTTATGAACCCACCAGACCCCTCATGTCTTCAGGTACTGGTCTGCTTACTGTTCCCAGGGTCAGAACAAAGCATGGAGAAGCAGCTTTTAGTTTTTATGCTCCTCATGCCTGGAACAAACTTCCAGAAAATCTGAGGTCTGCCTCCACTTTAGAATCTTTTAAGTCAGGGCTTAAAACTTTTCTGTTCGCCAGGGCTTTTTAAGAAATTTAGGGCAACACTCATCTGCACTGTAATATTTATTTATTTTTATTTCTTATATTTTCTTTTAAATGTGATTTTAATGCACTTTTCACTTTTCTAATCTTCTTGCACTGTCTTTTTATCTATGTCTTTATTTTTATTTTATTTATGTAAAGCACTTTGAATTGCTGTTGTGTATGAAATGTGCTATATAAATAAACTTGCCTCAACTTGCCTTGCCTTGTCTTGCCTAATGGACAGAGCTAATTATAAATGTATAAATATTTAGCAAACAGCAAATGTTATTCAAACTGTTTATTTTATATTATTTTATTATTATATAAGTCTATATACAGTATGTCTGGCATTTTTACAATGTCCTATCACCTGAAAGCTAATTATATTTCTTTCATACTATTATTTCACAGATGATCCACCAGAAAGGTATTTGCTGTGCCAAATGCCATCCTGGACTACCCTGCCTGTGCATCCTGGTCCTCAGCCTCTCTATCCAACTGCTAGCGTTGCAGTCTACGGTGTAAATGAGTCCGATGGAAACCTCGTTTACGCAGGCCACATCCTCCGACCTGCCCCTGAAATGCTGCCTACGCTGGACATCCAGCCATTCAGGGCAGCAAGATGTGAGCCAAATCAGAGGAAAAAGAAATGTCTCTCCCAGCCGCCAAAAGAAGAAAGATTTGGGGTGAAGTACAAGAGACTGATGGAGAAGATCAGGGCTGAGGCTGAGGCTGAAGCAGCGGCAAAGTCAGCAGGCCAGGTTAGTTTCAACCTACCTAGAACTCCCTCTTGCCCCCGGACATCAAAGCTTCATGGACTTCCTAAACACGCCACTTTCGTACAGTGTCATGGAGGAGTTTCTCTCTCCAGGACCTCTCAGTTATGTGGACAGTGGTTTTGATGGCACCACAGTGGCAGCGCTTCAGGAGGCTCAGCTCAGTTCATGGAGGGTGGAAATGGAACCTGAGAGACAGACAGCGGACGCTTCCCTGGAGATTCCCTGGAGATCTTACCTGGACACATATTAGTCCTCAGCTACTGTGACGGATATTTTGAACGTCAATAGAATCAGCAATCAAACAGTGCTGTTCTGAATAAACTGGAAAAAAATATGTTCAGTTTGTTTATAATGCTATCCAGTTGTCAGAGTTGTGAGAAGCAATGTCACACTAAGCTAAGTAAAAGCCACAAAAGTTTTGGGGATTTTGTCCCATTGGTCAATTTAGCTGTTAGTGTTAGCATGGAGCCTACTATCGCTCAACATAGTGTATCAGTGGTGTATAATTCAGCAAAGATAGGCCCCATACAGAGACTCAGCTAAGATATGATTGCATAATTCAATATTAGCTCTTGAAGAAAAGGCTTTTTAAAGAAGTTATTAAGAAACCAAGAACCCTGCATTCAGATTTGAACAAGATTTCACTTAAGAATGTTTACCAGAGACCAATGGGAGAATACAGCGCTTGATCCATGTCTGATGCGTGATCTTGCACTCAAACTCAAACCTACTAGTAGACTTCAACTAAAAATGTTACATTTACAGTTTTGACTGGTGCTGTTGTATGCTATCGCCTCAAATTAACAATTACAGTCTTTGATTTATTACTAGTCAGAACGTGTATATGATCATATTTTGATCATACGAGTTTAGCGCCAAGATATAACAGTGTTGTTCTCTCTCATTTGGAGACAATGTAGAACCACGCATATAATATACAGGACCTCATTGCTCACCTCTATTTACATAAATCAAGCGTCTTTTCTAATGTAGTTAGCATCTGCATCTGTTGGCGACACACCTTTTCATTAGTGACTACAGGCTGTCAGAAGTAATAAGGGCTCCTGTCACATACATAATCTTTATGGGGGCATTAGATCTCGCTCTGCTTTTGTAGGATGCACTTTGTAAAATTGGTGCCCCTTAAACCTATTGGCCTTTATTTCAGTATTCAGGGCTGAAAATGCCTACAATTATCATAAACATCAATTGAGAACACAATTACACAAAGCAGGCTGTGCCAAGAGTCAGGGAGTGTAAAGTATCTTTCACTGTCAAATGGACCAATTATCTGGGTGACCTGGGTCATGTTAAAATGAAAATTCATCCTAAAGCAGATTTAAGAGGTTATTCCTGTGAACTTCATTTGATAAATATTTGACAATATGAAGTATCACAGGGTCCATAAAACCAGTTTCTCTGCTTCATATACAGCTTATACCGGTCTCAGCCAGTAGAAGCGCCATGGGAAAAAAACAATGACCATCGTTGAGCCTTACCACCACAGTGCCACAGTCGCATGTCTCTCCAGGATCCAGGTGGCCGTTGCCTGTGTCCAGAAGGCAGCTCGCCTGAGGTTTCTCCAGGAAGTCACTCAGACTCTTCAAGCTGCAGCTGCTGAAAGATATCCCCCTGTTCGTATAGGGAAGATGGAACAGATGCGGACAGCTCAAGAAATCAAATAGATACATTACGGACGTTATATTGTATGAAATGTGAAGTTCCAATCTAGACAACCTTCGTGTTAAGACATTTCCTCCCATCACACATCCACCCGGTGCATTACAGATGCATTGTGACCTTGAGTAATCGTGATCGTGTTTCATGCCAAAGTTATGTCCAGGTTCATGAGCCATGGTGGCTGCAGTTTTGAGGTTTTCAAAGGTATCCTAGGGATTTAAATAAGAATGTTTTCCTTTATGGCTTCAACATGATTATGCTTTTAATCTATTTAATCACCAAAAGCAGTAAATTGAATGAACTCTTTAGCAAAGGCACAATACTCAGCAGTTGTTGGATACACCCTCAGTATGAAAATGTTGGTATCAGTATCGGACTTCAAAATATATTGGTCTAATCCTCATAATTAATACAGAGAATAGAAATCCAAACCAAAGCAGAATTATCAAATATCCAGTGAACTGAAGGCCACAACAAAAATTCCCCCCTTCCCTAGAGTTTTGGAGAATTAATTATGTCAAAGGCCAGGACAAAATACATCTCAGAGAAATTAAGGGTGAAATGTCCCTACTGGTCACACTTAAGATGACCACTAAATGGAACCATTATACTGTAGATAGATCTACACTGGTTTGTGTGGCATCAGTAGTGCAAGTGTTATTTTTACCTGGACTACTGCAGTGGAACCTGGAGTGCACATAGTGCCGATGCCTCCCGCTCCGAACACATCAAGTTTCTGTAAACCTGTGTTGAAAACAGGAAACAAGATTTTGGGCACAAACTCTTGAGGTGTTCAGTTTGCCTCTTTTCCTTACAACATGTAGTTGGCCACTAAGCACAGAGTCAGAGGTAAAACTAAGAAATAAACTTAGTCAAGAGCAGTTTAGTCACATACAGTATCAATGGCTACGAAAAAGAACCAATAACATGACTTGCGTTATTAGGTGAGCATTGTCATACTTTGCCTTCGCCTTATATTTCCAAATGGTCCAGGTGTAGAAACGATCATAAGTCAAGTTATGCTTCGTATCCATATCAATGAGATCCTTCTCAGTCCAAATCTCAAGTCCCACCAGCCTGATTCTAATGTTAAGCTGCTTGTAACCCTAGGACCAAAAAGAACATTTCCACAAAACAAAAGCTGGCATACATCCATATCAGTTGTTTCTACTTAACAGAAAAAAAATGTATAGATAAAAACAAATTTCATTATTTAAATATACATATTTAAACAATGAAATGGAACGAGAGATAGCCTAACTTTCTGAATTTTTGAAAGTTTGAATTACTCTCATGTAACATGGTTTGTATTTTGCACTTAAGACCAAAGACCGCCAAAGACCATACCCAACACCTGAAATTAATATAGGCAAACAGGGTGAATCTAAGATGTCTGTTGCAGCCTCAATTACTGATATAGGCTGATAAGTCTGGTGTATTTTTACATTGAAATCTTGTCTAGTGCAGTTTAAATTTCTATTTCACAGTAATTACAAGATATACAGCAATGAAAACATTACAAAGTTATAAAGTTGGCAACTGAAATCACAGAAGTGTCATTAAATTAAGTTCCAGTATTGTCCCATTCATGGGCCAATCTTGCTTGATGTCTTGCTCAACTAAAGGAAAGCTTACCAACTTCTTTGCAATCACTTGAAAAGCTATTAAATCTTACTACATTTTGGCACAAATGTTCTCATACGAAATGTTCGTATGCAAAGGAAGTTAAAGTTCACCAAGTTACCTGATCAACAGCTTCAACAAGTTCCAATATGTGGGCTGTGGTTCCTTCCCCAAAGTGTTTGTACTGAAAGAAAAATAGGTTAAGTAGGTATGTTCTATTTAACATTAGCTCATGTACTGAGTGGGTGAGCTTTATGTCACTAATGTAGTTCTCACACAGACAAAACATTGAAGTGTATTCTTTAGTAATTTAGTAACTAAAAACACTCAAATCCAAATACATACTTTGCTGTTGTCAGCAACTATATACAGCTCAATAACCCTCTGAGGAGCAGCATTCACAGAATTAACAGGGAAAGAAAAAACAAAACCGAAATTTGTATGACAGGCAAAAAAAAAATGTTTCATTGAGAACTCAAAAGTATCAATAGATCAACTTGCTCAGTCTAACTCTCATGAATGCTATAGCACCTGCACTAAGAGAGGACTTCTTTTCACCCAGCCGTTCAAATTTGGTCCAACTACATCATGTGGCTCCACATGCAAGGGCGGATATTTAATTTCACTGTTGGGGGGGACAATAAACAGAAAAATTTCTCAAGAGCAATTCCTGAAGGGGACGCCAAAGGTGCCGCCAAAAGTACTGTTGTATTAAATGTATATAGAGGTCCATTATGAAACATTTCCATAAGCACTTCATTCCTTTCTTATGAAGATTTTATCAAATTGCCTTTGATATTACTGGGGTCTTTCTACTTGGCGTTTCGGTGCACTGAAAAATGATCGGATGTCTGTTTTTCTTTTCTCTGCCATTTTAACTGACTGGCTAACTGACAAATAGACACACACACACACACACACACACACACACACACACACACACCCCACACACACACAGCATGCAGGTTATTTACAGTAGTAGGTGAGATGCAACACCCATTAACTGAACTAAAGCTAATATATGCCTAATTAGATTTAGTTTTCCCGAAAAAGCAGATCTCTAATGTTTTGCTGTCAATGTGTAAAAGTCCAGAATGCTATGAAGCCTGCCAGAAACTTACTTATATTTTAACATAATGTTTGTTGTAATTATGTCTTTTTTATTAATTAAGTCTTCATTTATTTCCAAAATTATGAACAAAATAACATAGTGGCAGCCATTTTACATGCAGTAAGAAAAAAATAATATACTTAGAACCTTATTACATATGGTAAGTTAATCTTAAATATTATATTATAGAAATATTACTGTTACCATCTACAAAAGATAAAGTATTTTGGTATGAAAACCCGCATTTTAATTTAACCAAGTATCCTGTATCATAAATACATGTCTGGCATTTGTAACAAACCAAACCGCTTGAAAATCGGCCGAAAATTCAGTGAGTTATGACGATTTTAATTGTGGATAGACCTCCTGCCTCCATACACATACATGCATTAGGAGACGCGGCTCCGTGCCAACACGCTGACGCACGAGATTCAACCGCGAGGTAATGGAGCGAACAAAATGTAGTCTGATTACAATTGTGAATGTGTTTTATTCTATTGAGTGGTAGAAGTAAAGAAAAATGTCTGACACATCCTTGGTTTTAAGTTAACCTTTGCAAAGTAGCTTCTTACTTGAGGTCTGCCACCACTGACACACTTCCAGAGATCCTCCACACACACTCGTGCCGAGGGCTGATGTGTGTGTGTGGGGGGGGGGGTTCGGGGAGGCAGGTAGGCAGTGGACCAAACCACTGTGAGGCGTATGAGGGGGGGACGCAATCTTTCGAAACTTAAAAACGCATTGTTTTGCGTCAATAACTAGCACAAGTGCTTTCAATGCATATTATTATATTATTTAAAATTATATAGTTATGTTTACAATGATATATTGAGGGGGACAACTCTCTGTTAGTCCCAGGAAGGGGGGGTCCGGACCCCCCTGCCCCCCCCGTAATTTCCGCCCCTGTCCACATGAAGACTCCACTGTTATTCTGCGTTCTACATTTTGGCATGGCACCATGCAAAGGGGGGAGCTGTTGCACTCCAATTTCCCAACGTAACAGACATGGCAACAGTCTAGACATCCTACTGCTGGGAAACAGCTCCGATAAATTTAGGACAGGTCAGTTCCCATCAGCAAAGGACAATTACACAGTAATAAAACTGAGCACAAATTTATCCAAATACATTTTTAATGTACTCTTACTTACATGCACTTTGTGTTACATTTAAATAATTAGATTTAAATTGTGTTTTATTGCATCTGGTCTCAAAAACTTCCACATTTTTAAAGTGTAACATGAGAAAAAAATAAATAATAATATGGGCATAGTACAGAAAATCTTTGCAATTTGTAAATGTATTTTATTTTATTTTATTTAACCTTTATTTAACCAGGAAAGTCCCATTGAGATTAAGAATCTCTTTTTCAAGGGAGACCTGGCCAAGACAGGCAGCAGCATAAATAAAAACACATAATTACAGACAGAAAACACAAAAGGAGACAAAATTAAAAAGAACTAACCAGGTAAATTAAAAACATTGACATCTTAAGGAAACTGCCTCTAATTCTTTCATTTTGGATTTAAAAGCATGTAATGAGATTAATTCATTGAGTTTCAAGTCATTCTGCAACGTATTCCATGCCGAGGGTGCAGAATACACAAATGCCCTTTTTCCAATTTCCTGAGAATGCAAAAAGTATTGTAAATGCAGCCGTCAGTTCTGTTTATCTTGTGTTCAGTTTCTGTGTTCTGACAGTGTTCAGTGTTCCTTGTGTTCCTCAAGGTCCAACTAATTAAAAAAAAAAAAAAAAAAAAGGTATCCACATTTTGAACCCACACAGCACAATTTAATAACAGGGTTTTGCTCACATGTACAGTGTTCAATTTTTAATTAAAGATAGAGCTTTCCAATATCAAATATGTCATGACACCTAATATGAAATATGAATAGTAAAGTGCATAAAGGCCCAATCTGGAATTTTGTCTCAGTATATCAGTTACATACACACAGATTTATGAAGAGTGAGACAACTTTCAGATATTGTGATAGCTCAGATTGTAGGTGTCAAAATGCATTTCTACAATGCAAATGTAAACAAATTATTTAGTTTCAAAATACATTTAAGCTCATGTTTGTCACACGTGGTCAGTCCTTATGTCAATGGCTGTATCAATCAATCAATTTAATAATTTTTTTGTTTGTTTTAAATTATAATTAGTCAGATAAGACTGGAGATCTGACAATTATACAAGTATCTCCTGTTCCATTTCGATGACTCTCTTGAACTCCAATGCTTTTATTGCCAATTTATTTAGGTTTTATTTCGATGGGGGACTTGGTTGGGGTTTCTTCTTTGAGGACCACATTACAAGGTTAACCATTCCTGTGTTCAAAAGTGTCTTCCTCACCTCATTGTGGTTTATTTTGCCTGGTTTCTTGAAACAGTTTCTCTCTGGTGTCTGATCCAGCGGCCGAGGTTTTCAAGGGTAAGCTCTGGAGAAAGCTGTCGATGAGATGACTGGAACATCCAGGTTAGAAACAGGGTCAGGCATTCAGAACGGGAGACGCTCTGCTCAAATTGATATTATAATTGTTGTGCTATTCCATCTTGTGCTCAGTGGGAGGCACCTACCTTTACAAGTTTCCTGTGAGTGTAGGTTCTAGGGCTAGGGCTAGGGAGGAGAAATTGAAGGAAATTCAATTGAGGGGGCAACCAGGAGGACACAAGCATGCCAGGAACATGGGGACTGAGGGCATATGAGCATGTGTTTTCTCAAATGGTCTGTAAGGGGATGGGTAGCTATAGTGGGTTCTCACCTGGGAATATAGTAAACAGGCTATCTGTCATTGAAACAAGAAGGCTCTTACAACTTCTATAAGCTGATAATCAGGTTTTGTGAGGCTTTACGTGGGAATACTAAGCCAGCAAAAAAACAATATTAAAACCTTTGCAAAGCCTTATTTTATAAACAAAGAAATGTATTCAACTTGTAGATTAACAACCAAAAACAACTTAAAAATAGACAAGTAAACAAATGTGACTTTTTCATACAATTATAGGATCAAAAGTACTGAAAGCATATTAGACATGGAGTGGCAATCCCACTAAAATAGAATCACTGAAGCCAGCACTGAAATCATTGCATTGCTAATTTACTTCTCCACTAACTCCTCGGGAGATAACAAAGGAAAAGACACAGAAACAGCAATGCATTTTGTTTAAGAGGCTCATGAGTGGTAGTTTGAGAGAAGAAAAAAAGAAATGGAGATCTTACTGATTGTAGCTGCAGTCAGCTCCATGTGGACAAAAGGCTAAGAAATAGTTAGGGCATATAACCCCTTTAACATGGCTATACTTGCAGTTTGGACCTGTGGGAGATGATGATGATGATGACAACTGAGATATACAGTATTAGTCATTTGACTTCTAAACCCTTGGCTTGGTTATGTTCAGGTTGGTTAGTTTTAGAATCCCATGAAAACAAACAACCAAACAAAAAAACTCAAGAATTGTACAATTGTTTTAAATGCACATCTTAATTTTGATCCCAGTACCAGACAAGAACAACACTTAGGCAGGTTCATGTGTGTGTGTGTGTGTGTGTGTGTGTGTGTGTGTGTGTATTATGGATTTACCATGGATGCAGAATCCTCTGTTGTACCATTGGCATTCTCCAGCTTCCCTTACAGACGTGCTGTATTGACTAGGTTCCCGCTGGTCGTCTAAAACAGGGACTCCCAAACTTTTTCCTAACAAGAGCCCCCAAATGAATATGCATTAGCTATTAGATCACACAATAATATGCTATCAGGCAACCCTACATTCTCTCACTGTGCTGACCTCTAGTGTGGTAAGCTCTGAAATAATAGTGAGATAGTGAACCGCTGGAGCTCCCCAGACCCCACTGCTCTGATACTAATGATGATACAGTCTACATTTTCCCCACAGATTTGAAAGTGGAATGAAATGGTCAGGACTGCATCTTTTCTTTGGAGGCCCCATTTACCTTTTTCTGATGGTTCTGCTCCTGCACAACACTGGGAACCTGGACATATCATCTCCCCCTTTATTTTGCTCTGACAAAATAAAGGGGGAGGGGGGAACCTATGGGTGGAAAATAACTTCAAGCTCAACACATATGCCCCCGAAATGTTGGGGTCTGCAGGTCAAGACTGCAGGCGGCATTTAGCAACCTCCAAATACAGACATCCAAAAGTTGGCGCGCGGTGAGGAGGATTTCCACGAGCCCCTTCAAGATTCATCATTTTAAAATCTTACTTTTTCTTATTCTTTCTTTGCGTTCCATGCGCCGAGTTGGCGTTGTCTCCTTTGTCGTCAAACAACTTGCTGAAAACGAGTTGAACATCACGAACACAGATGGGCTGAGTGAATGTAATTATTGTAGTTACCTGGAAGCGACGCTAGAGGTCGACACTAGAACGTCACATGCCCCCTAAACTCTCTCTCTTCGCTGTTGTGTTATTCTTCCGCCAAGCAATATAGTTCTTGAGCAGTAGCTAAACCATAGCGATATAACACAATGTGGTTGCTAAGTGACACGTAAGCGCTGGTATGAGTGGCCGTGTTAGTTTAGTATTGACTTTTAAATAAACGGTACGCGGTCAAAGGTGTGTGTTTATTGGGTACTTCAACAGCTTCGAATGTGACTCAGCCAATCAGAAGCGATGAGCGGGACTATTCCGTTTTATATAATCCAGAGCCATGATATAATCCATCTATTTAATCCTTATATTAAATTTTGTGTGA
The DNA here is from genome assembly GCF_048128805.1 of Centroberyx gerrardi. Lineage (NCBI taxonomy): Eukaryota > Metazoa > Chordata > Actinopteri > Beryciformes > Berycidae > Centroberyx > Centroberyx gerrardi. The sequence continues at coordinate 10,490,109 of NC_136016.1, read as the reverse complement.
GTGAGAAAATTACTTGAGTTAATCTTAAAATGTACCACTCAATTTAATATTTCATATAGGCCTAGTTTAGGGCAGTCTAAAATATTTGTGCTTGTTCTGAATTGTGCTGACTTACAATGAGGATGAGGAAAAACACTGTAGGCTAAATGTATACTGTTCAAAAAATATCCAAACTATTTAAAACAAAAAACATCGCCTCACTGACAATGAACTCTTCACATTTTGTCTAGTTTGCATTTGCTCATGAATTTTATTGCCTCAGCAATAGATCTTGATGCTCTTCATAATAATAAATGCACTGTAATGCCTTCTACTCACACAACCTCACACTGTCCCGGGCACTCCACACTGCCACAAAGCAGCCATTGTGTGTGACAATGCTGACACAGACCCACCGGACAGCGCCTGGGTTCATGGTTCAGTCACATCAGGTGATCAGAGAGGGATGGTAATGGAGAAAATGTCAGTTTATGTTCAGGTGGCCATCAACTGCAAAAATGTGATTTGTACTGCTGTGATCTCTTCCATCTGTGCCACGATTTCAGTGTTGTCATCTGAGCTTATGATTTATGCACCCGGTTTAATGCACATTGCCTCATCTTTATGCAGCCCCACAAAGCTAAATGGATGTTATATAGGGTGCCTTCATTCCCTGTCATATTTGTACTGTTATAATAGCAATGTCATGTCATGCCAACACACGTCATGTAAGCGGTGTGTGTTTGTGTGCTTTATACATCTTAATTTTTTATTAGCTAAGATTCTAAAGCTTTCAAAATCTTAACAAAATCAATGCCAGGCTTGCAGGGCGGTAATTATATGAGGCCTCACAAGACACATCTTGCCCATGATGAGGAATGTGTCAAAACTAACAAGGTTTGATTTTCATTTGAGGTTTATTTATCTAGAATAGCAATCCAAGTGGATGTTGATTACTGACAAGCTGTGGATCTGGCTTGGTGGATCTCTTTCAACAGCTCTTTCAGTAAAGAAAATACTTGGGTCTGACTCAAGGTAACATTTCCTGTGTGTAAATCTGTCTTTTTTTTTGGAAGTAGAATGTGAATGACAAACTTAATGCAATGAGGAGATTAAATAAAAACACAGCGCAGCCACAATTAAAGATTACCAGCTTTCTCTTTTATTGAAAAATATAGCTGTTATTTCAAAGAAAGGAAAGTGAGGGAGGTAAATATATATTAATATACAGTAAAACCAGAGAAATAAAAGAAAGAAAAGAAAATAGCACATACTTGGCATAACACTATAGCCACCGAATAGGGAAAAAAAAAACACATTCTACGGCTGAACTTTGAGCCAGTTGTTTTTCCCAAGCCTTATCTTTTTTTACCACTCACCCAGCCACAGGCGTCAGGGCACTGAAAACTTTTTAGCAGACCTGGGGCAAATAGTACTTGCAAATTCCTTTAAATGGTTTATTTTGGCCTACTTAGGGTGGAGTTTCCCACACAGCAACACAATAAGCGCCAGAAACTTTAGACAAACACAAGAAAGTATTTCAAAGTCTATTTAGTATACTTTTCTATGACTGCCAACTTTCCTGACTATGTAAATTGTCCGGATGCCATAAACTCCACCCACCTGGCGACCCATGAGGATGAAAACAAATGCTCAGAATTACTTTCAAATACAATTTGACCAAAGTGTGCTACTTAGTGTTAAAGCCGCTGACCTTCTTGTGGTTCTTACATTAGCTCCACTAAGCCATAATGCTGATAACAAAGATTGTTCACTGTATTCATGGATGGCACAAATTATATTTACATTACTTAATTAAAACAACGGCAGATAGGAGTGTTCTTGTTCTTTTTAAGTGTCCATTTCTTGGTTATGAACATGAGGGACTGAGGGATTGCAGCTGCCCAAACAATCCACAATCCACTAACATGTTTTACAATGGAGCTAAAGAGTAGACATACAGATCAAATTTGGCCCATTTACATCAAAAATGTGAAAGAGGTCCGAGGCATGAAATCATACTGCAGCCCATACAAAAGTCAAAAATAAACAAAAATCCAATATCCTGCTAATGTTACCCAATAATATGGTTGTAACATACTTGGCAATTTCCACCAGACCCTTTTAGATTTCTGAACCGATCTTTCTTGCAACCTGTTCATGTAGACATGGTTCTAAAACACTGCATTAACACAAGGCTGAATGACATCACACCCTAGTGCAATGCCTCACCACACTGAGCCATGTGCCCTCCCCCTGCATCAGTGCTAAAAACAGCAAACTAATTCAACGCTCCCGTGTGTCACATATATGGCAAATATCATTTTCGCACACTAAAGAAAAAGGCCATACATTAATCAAGGATCCAGAAAGGAGTGTGAAAGTCTTTCTGGCTAAATATAACTGATAGCAGTCTGGAGGAGCCTAGTAAATGAGTCAGTGGGAGCTCTCTGCATTGTAAAACCAACTGAACACAAAACAGCCACAGAGAAACAGCCCACCTGCCTGTTCCCGCTCCTAACCCCGCCGCTCATGGAATAGTTCCAGCTGGTTAGAGGCCAGTCAGCCAGTACATGTAATGAATAAGAAGACTGGGAAAGGCCAGATGATTGGTTGGTTCAATAATGAGTTCTTACAGGGTGATTCGGGTTACGAAGAGGAGGTGCACATTATCACTCATGGGGCCTGTTCAAGAAACATCTTCTACTCTCATAGCCCCGGGACATCTTTGAAGTCCATATAAAAGAGGCATATGGGTGTACGCTAATCCCACCTACTCCAGGTTTTTACATTCTGGCCCATTCCTTTAAGACAAGCGTGCACAGGCGTCTAGAGAGAAGAGATGTTTTCGGATAGAGCCATATAACTACCGTTTTCCCTGTACCCACCGACCTTTCAGACATTTCTTCTGTCTCTCTGCTGACCTGCTGATCCTACCAACTTCAGTAATGATGTGGAATGAGATGTGACAACACAGAAATACACATCAGTTGCACAGTCATGTTCAGCCACAATCACAAACTCTGTCCTAGTCAGTTTTAAAACATTAGTTTAAAAAAGGTATAGGACATGGAACACATACAAAAGGCCTCTTTTTTCCAATAATTCACATTTTTGTACACAAGTACATTAAAAAGCATTGACTAACAGTGAGTGATTTTGTAAGAGAGACAGTAATTTGGAGTCGTTGTCAACTAATACAGCCACACCATAACAGTGCTAGCAGGAGTGACGCGACTTAAGAAGCATTGTGTCTATTTGAGTCCATTAATCAAGTGCCATGTCGCCAATTCAAGGTACCTAAGCAAAAAAGCTGGCTCACTGAGTAGTACCATAACTAATTATCATAATAACCATATCAAAAAATCCTCCAATCGAAAACTGTGCAGACATAACAGTGCGCATACATTAAGTATGATCTGTCCCTTATGAAAACTAACAAATAAAAGTCATAGGTTTATGAGCTATCTGTGAATGTAAAGAATGAACGAGTGACCCTGCCAGAGATAGAAAGTGGCAAAATTATAAACTACCCAATTCAAATATAATGGGCCACTGTACACCAACTCCCCAATAATGTATGTACACAAATTAAAGTAAAAATAGGAGAAATTACCCCATAAAAGCAGAAATGGACAAACTTAATACCTATCTTATCTATTTAGTGTCTATGCCAAAACCTTGCCATTGGCAAATGAAGCTCCATGGTCACTAGTACTCCCATGCACTGGGATTCAATTCTAACTCAGTTTCACTTCTTTTCCTTTCCCTCTTCCTTCCTCAGAATCTGTAGTAAACATCCAGTTTAGTGTGTGACCTCACATGTCCTCCTCCTCCTCACCTCACGCATCACACTCTCCGAGTGATCTCCATGTGATTGACAGTAGTGGTACAGTTCTCTAACCCCATGATCACCTCTTGCTTCTATTTTTAAAGAATGTGACGCTCATAGCCATTGGCTTGGTGGTTTTCCCTCCTCCTTAATGCACCGTTCAGAAGGCCAGGATTTGAACATGGGGGCGAGTAAGTGAGTTTGATATTCCAAAAAACTAAAAATACAAAATGCAGCAAAACCAAGACTTTTAGGAGTGTCAATTTGTTGCTGTGTGCAAAAAAAAAATGTGAATGAGCCAGTAATTCAATTCTACGGTCCGTCTCTCAGCTTCTCTCAGTGGTCAACACTGGAATTCTGTTATGTGCTAGAATAAATGGACTCGTGGGACTCACATCTTTATATCCATTCAATCTGGAACTCTAGCACACACACACAGCTCACAACTCCTGGCCACGGTAGGGTGAATAAGGCTTAATTGCAGGATTTTATTTATGATGCAGTAGGTATAGTTGAACAAAGTGCGAAGAGATTGAGATAGATCCATAAGTAGTGTAATGGGGGATGTGGCCCTCCTGTTTCACCCTGCCTCCAAATCCCTTCCCTCCCCTTCCCAGCTTGTGATAGCTTTCCAACTCATAGACAATATTTGTCTCCCTCGGTGTCCTCCAAGACTGTTCATGGTAGCGATACCAGGTTACACTCGAATCTCATCATCATCCTCATCCATGAAGGAGAAATCTCTGTCGTCCTCCCCTCGTGGCGAGCTGTACTTTGCACTGTCCGTGTCCCCGTCATGCAGATGGTTGTGAGGTTTCTCCTCCAGGGTGGCAGAGCCGGAGCTGGACACAGAGCAGCTGTCCAGGTGGTGGTGGCTGTTCCTGGTGCGCAGCTCTGGGGTGTAGGGATCAACCATGGCCTTCTGCTGGTACATGCTGCGAGGGGGCCTCACCGGGGCCTGCTCCTCATCCTCCATGGGGGGACTGAGGGAGGGCGACCCGCGGCCCTCGCTGCCCTTGCCTTCCTCATAGCCTAGGTCATCCTCCTCCCAGCCTTTCTTTTCCATCACACTCAGGATATCCCCCAGCATGGAGGGCCCCAAGTCAATGTGGAAGGACATGATCGACTCTGCGTGCTTCATGCCGCTTCCCTTGGGCATCGATGGAGGCAAATCTGTCAGCTCGCCAAAATTATGCTCCTCAAACTCCACATCCAGAGTTGCCATAGCTGCTGCTCCATTTACCGGCTTGCTGTCAATCTCTGACAGCTTCTTCATGGGGCTGGAGGAGACACTCTTCGGTAGCTGGTTGCCCCTGTTACCGTCGTCATCGTTTAGGTATGGGAGGGATATGGCGTTTTTCACATAGTTGGATGAGCCACCAGAGGGCCCCATCATATTGGTGTCATACTTGTCCCCCCGGTTGACTGACTGGGAGCGTTTGCTGCTTCTGAAGGTGCGGGACAGCAGCCCTGGTTTGGGTCCCGGGGAGCTCTCCTTGGTTTCTGGCTCCCTGGGAGGTTCTCCTGACCGGGTGCTGAGAAAAGAAGTGTCCCCAAAGGCGTCTCCTCCCCGGCCCACGTGCATGGTGTGGCGGAAGTCCCCCAACGGAGCGCTGATCATCTCTGCAGTCAGGTCGGCCCGAGACCGCCGCTTAGACTGGTTAGAGTTGGACACCAGCTGCTTCAGGATAGGCATGATGGCAGTCTCTTACTTATAATCCACAGACAGAAATGAAACTGGTTCACAAGTTGATGCAGTGAGAGTTCAGTTGAGTTCCTTCCAGAGTTCAATGGAAACTGTGTGGGATGTTGTCAAAGCAAGTATAATTCCAGGTGTTTGATGTGTGCAGCCATTATGGTCCTCCAGAACAGCATCAGGCTCAGGTTCCAGCTTACTCTTGGATCAGCCTGTGGAGAAGAAGAATTGAGAGAATTTATGCCACATCATTATGTAAACCAAGCCCAACACTGAAACTTGGCAGGCAATGTGGAAACTAACAACTAATAACATCAGACAGGATATCTGATGTGCTAAATTATTCCGCAGGAGTTGTAACACCACTTTAACTGCTTCTCCAGTGAGCTACAGCTATTCACTTTTCATCCCTTTCTCTCCTGTCCTGATCTGCATCAACTATGGAAACTTTTGTTGCCAGGGCTTTGAAACGAAGCCTCACTTGAGCGGTTCCAAACTCTAGCAATAGCTTTTTATATTCTGAGGTCTGTAAGGGTGTTATGTAATGGTGTTGAAAAGCTTTCTGGGATAAAGTTGACAGCACTTTCACTTTACTTCAACTCACTAATAATAACCCCAGTGAAATTTGTCACTGCAATACATCATACCATTCAAATGTTTTGGTCCAATAGCACTTCTGATACATTTTTGAACTCTTTCTAAAACTGCTGATAGGCTGTTACTGTGCTGCTCCGATTTTGGAGGGGCTGCAGTGTCTGCTGTCACTGCTGTGCTTTAGTTCCCATTTGGGCCCCTGGCTGTTATATAACCAGCAAGACACAGGATACTGTGAGCCCAAGCAGTTCAAGCTGCGAGGAATGAAAGAATAAAGAAAAAAGAATGGAAAGTGGAACAGCATTTCTTCAGCTTGGATCAACTTACAGCACAGCTCAGAAGTCCAGAGCTGCTGCATTCTGCACTAAACCTTCTATCATCAAGAGATCAAATGTCTCTACAGCTAGCTCTTCCTATTTTTCTCTCCATTTATGCCTTCATCTCTTAAGCCTTGAAGGCGATGTTTAAAGGCATCCAAGAGAATATCTTGTTCTATCTATTACAGCCTCATTATATCTCTTTTCTATTGAACACACATCCATGGGTAACTCCCGATACAGTTGTACCTCAGCTCTAGTGATAGCACAGTGACAGATTACTGTGTGAGGCTGCTTTAATGTGAGGAAACCAGTGATAACGCTACACTAGGTGTGCATGATTTACTGCGCGACTGATCTTGATTTCACCCAAGTCACTTTGATCTTCAACCTGTCGCAATGATCTATGACTCAGTAAGCTGATGATATGGGTCAGTTCAGCTGGGGCCAAACTGTCCTCAAGCCACCACTGACCCCGGCCTTGAAACATGATCTAAACACAGAGTGGCGTGGAGAAGCAGTTTAAACGCCCATGAGTAGGCCAGCCACAATCCACTAGGTGCATGTGTAAATGACATCAACAAGGGTTTCAATTGTTGCAGCCAGACAGCTATCCCATCATTGTCAGTGTTTTCAAACCGGAGCTGAAGCCCACGCACTAGGCCTGTATGCATGCCCCCTGAATGAATGAGGCTTCAGGCAAGAATATTCCAAAGAAACGTCACCCGTGAAAACATTTGCATCGCTGACAAGAGCCCATTCAATTGGAGAGGCAACTGTAGCACCAGAGAGAACAGAGGGGGTTTTGATAGATGATAAGCTAAAGCTGTTTTTTTTTTTTTTTACTCTTCTTTCAAAAGACGGATCATCCCTGTAGAGAACTGAACTCTTTCCATTGCCAAGGTTTTATCTTGTTTGTTCAGCAATTTCATACAAGCTTTCTTCAGTGTTTCTGCCTGTCCTAATGGGGGAGATGCGTTGCCCCCTCAACAAAAAAGACTATTTACACAAAAGAAGACCTAACATAGAGTAAATGCATTAACAATAGTACTTTAACAGGAGCTATTAAGGGTTCAAGTTGACACCCAGGGCCACAATAACTGGAAAGGGCTATCCATTACCAAAGCACTTAATAGAAGCAACTGAATGCCAGCGAATTATGTCATTATAGCTCAGAGCAAACACTTATCAAGGAGGTCCCCCTAAGTAGACAGTGTTCAGATTAATGCAGGGTGATTTTTCATTAGCTAATATTAGCCAAACCCATAATTACATAACTTCCTTTGCTTGGCATTACAATCAGTAAAATGCTGGCACCTTCAATACGTGCTAGCTTAGTGTAGAATACAATGTGTCACCAGTTTTCACACACAGAACTCAACGGCCAAACCCGCCTTTTTCTGCAATCTGTATTGTATCAACATCATCCTTTTCAATCAGATTCAATATGTTAAGCGATATATGGGCAGTAATGCAATTAGCCCAATTCAAATAAATATGCCATTTGTAGTACCTGGCCACAAGGAGTCATGGCATGTGGGGTAGATTTGTCAGCCTTTTGTCTAAATAAGGCTGTGACTGACCAGTCAAGACTACTCGTATGTTCCTCGTCGCTTCTAGCTCTCCATTTCTCTATGGCAACACACCACTGGCTACCCAGCGAGCTTCCTGTCTCTAAGCCAGAGAGAAAGAGCGTCCTTTATCCCCTACAGGGTGAGATCACCTCATTCAGATGGATTAACCCTTCCTCCTGGCCACATGGAGGGCGATAAGACAATCACCACAATGCCATGGTAGCAGGGGAATGCTTTTGATGTGCTTTGTCATTAGAAAACATTCAACTTCAGCATAAAAGATGCCAGTGGGTGCTCAAATATCAAAAGGTGCAAACCTCACACCTTGGGTCATTCTAGGAAATGGCCCATTTCATTTCTTATGGGGCCCCTTGGTGTTTGATGAGGAATGGTTTCAAACCCCCCAGGATCATCAAGACCCCATTATTGTGTGCATTACAAAAGAAGAAGAATAGCCCGCAGGCAGTGCTGTCATATTCAGTTCCAACCTTTCAGTCCTTTTTTAAAACACAAATCATGAAGAATGGCAGTGTCAAGTACATTCTACAGTTTCAAAACAACATTCCAGAGACCAGTGGTTTAAAGAGTCAGTTTGACTCTTGAGCCAAGGCACATAAAAATGCAGTTGTGTTCAGCGCTGTTTCACTTCAGCGTCTAGACAGCTACAAAAACACAAAATCAAAGCTCTGCCATTTGCCTTTACTTAGACATCGTGCCTAAGTCAAAGTGGTCACCAGGGATTCCAGTCCCGCCTGTATGGCCCATAACGGGCTCTCAGTACAGAGCTCACGAGCTCACAGAGCTGGACAGGCAGGCAGGCCATACTATCCACAGCTATCAAAATCCAGACAAAAACACACACATAGTAAAGTTGAGACATGTTGGTGTTACAGCTAGAATTATACACAGGGAGAAGTAATGAGCACTATATCACATGTTTGTAGTTGGGAATAGTGACTTTTTGCTTCAGCCAACGTGCCAGCCAGTGACGATGGCTTTATGTAACCGAGCACTGGAAGCGCCACATGACACCAGCTCAAACTGAGACAAGTGGCGACAGGGCCATGAATGATTAAGAGCATCTTATGTCGCCCGCAGTCTCCGACTCAGAATGACATCACAACAACGCTAGCTCTCACTCTTGTAATCCCATGGGTCGCATCATGCAATATCCCACGCTACTTTCTCTCTCTCCTTCCAGCAGATGCACAGGCATACGGGGCGTGGGGGATGTCGTCCAGACTGCTGAGGCTATCCACTCTCAGCTAGACAACACACATACACTGACTGCATGCATTTGCTGGTTTTATTTTAGATGCCATTTTCTCTGTCTTTCTGTTGAAAAATTAAAGAGTGTATCATTTATTCAAAAGGTGGATGCCACCATGCAAGTATAATATGAAGCCAGTTACACAACAGTTGAAAAAACATAGCAATTGTCTGGTGGGTTGTATTGCTGCCTATTAGAACCTAGTTTGAATTGAATTTGTAAGAAAAATATGCTTCCTCATTTACTATTAATAGGCTTTGAACTTAAGTTAGAGCTCATTGTAGCTCCTTGTAAGCTTTTCTATGTTATTCTTTTATCATCAGAACAACCCTAACTGCACTAGGTTCCTTAATACTTAAATCTCCACTGGGTAACTTTGCACATTGGTGATTCCAACAAGAATTCAATACCTAGAAATAATGTAATGTGAAGTCAGTAAACCGCACACAGCATGCTCATGTTTACCAACCCGGCCGGTCTGTGATCGCTTTAAACCAAAGGATACCAAAGAGATGTGAGAGGATGATGTACAAAGGATGTAATGTTGGTGAGCTCAGCTTTCTCTCGACAGAGCGCTGGCTTGCTGCTGTTTGTTTGTATTTCACTCTTAAGTTATGATTTGTCATTTTCTGTGGGCAGAGAAGTTTCCATACCCAACACCAGAATTTAATTTGGGCAACTAGGGCGCATCTAGGGGGGCCCAATTAGGGGGGATGGGATGCTCTTCTCTATTGCAGCAACACTTAGTGATTTTTAGGTTGATAGGATGGTTGTATTTTTACATAAAAATCTTGCCTAGTGCAGCTTTAAGTCCTCAGTTGTCCATTTTATCCAAAGATATCATGTGCAACACACAGGCTCCTCTGTCTGAGCAATAAGAAAACCTCTGTTTTGTTTAACCTTGAACTAGCTACAATCCCCTCCATTGTTCACACCATTAACAATAGGACTGGGCTGTTCTATTGTTGGCAACATTGAGGTGCAAATGAAATTAGGAGTTACGGCATCAATACGATTTCTAATCAATTAATCAATGGAGCTGCATAAGAATGGAAAGTTCTCAACTCTGACAAAGGAACTCGGCAAACTTCATTTGCCACCACTTTGGGAGGCCCATGACCCTGAGCCCAAAAACCTGGTTCCCACGGGGTGAGAGGCACAAGAGCATTGAAATAACAATGTAGAAGGCCCAATATGTCCCTCAGTAGTATCATGAAGAAAAACACAATTAAATAACAAAATGCATTTATAGTGTTTATGTCTCCGCAAGTTATGCATGATTCATTGCTTAGGATGTATCATTATGAAATTAGTTGTGGAGGCAAAAAAGTGACTGTCACAGTGGCTCAAAGCAGTGAGCTGCTTCATGCTTTCTTCTGGCCCAGTCTCAGAGTGCTCAGGGTCGATTCCCCATGAAATCCCTTACACAGTGCATCAAAGCAGCAGGGACGGAAAACAGAAAATGGCTTACAGTGGCAATAGAGCATGGCGTCGATGGCCATTATCACAATTAATTTTCTATATTTAGAGAAAGTTCTGCAAGGCTTGTCATATTCACATTTGCAACAGGCTATAATTGTGAAGAATAAGGAAACCCAGAGGCCTCATCAACCATGTGTGAAACTGAGGCGGTCTACCATCCTGTAGCTGTCGCCTTGGTGTGAGCTTATTAGCAAAGCTCCCATCTCACCTCACTGTATGGTGCCAACTTATTTACCCATGCTCCTCAAAGTGCCTAGCAGTACAACATTCACTCATTTTCTTCAATTCACGTCTTAGCCTACAGCTAAAGAAATATCCAGTTTACGAGGAGTGCAAGCTCATCCACATGCGTTGTCTACCATGTAACATCTGAAACAGTGAATCTGAGGGATGTCAGTCGAAGATGTAAAGCAAGACAAGTGGCAATTTGTAGCAGGTAGGACAATGAAAGTAATATGACACTCTGGAATTGTGCACCAACCTGTCATTGTCAAATTTCTAAGTAATACAGTGCATTAAACTGCCCATTGTTCTCTGTTATTTACTACCTGCTACAGAAATAACCAGTTTTTCCTGTTTAACTTCATATCCGCTTGACTAGCCCTTGTATGACAAATGTCAGAAATATCTTGAACATCAGACAAAAGAAAGTGAAATATAAAGAAGGAGATGGCGCATGGCCTCGTCACCCGCGTGTCCGGGAACACACCCGTTGGGACACAGGGGGGGGGTATAGTCACTTACGCAACACTGTCACAGCGTGTATTTTCTGAGAGAAATTAACAAGATTAGCAACGATTGGACTATGGACTATAGCACTTCCTATACTGACTTGATGTGGCTGACCAAAGACAAACAGCTTAGATTATATGAAACTTTAATGGTTTGAGATAAGAATGAGACAGAGAGTGTGCTGAAGGCAATAATTACAACTGAACATGTTCAGAATAACACTACATATGAATTAACTAGAGGCACTGGAGCTGCCTAATGTCCCGCCATAAGAGACTTTAAAAGATTTACAGGTTTACAGTAAATGTGCGAGTGTGCATTGCTAACTATTCACATTATCATGTGTACAGATAGAAGAACACACATACGGAAATGTCTCCAGATGTGCAAATATGCATGAGATTTACAGATGGCGGTAACAGCATGAAGTAACCTGACACATGCAACGTGGTGGGCGTGAACAGAGGTCAGGAGTGAGGTGCTATCATTACTCTGGTCTGTGTAGTGAGTGCTTTATCCTCAGAAGAGGTTGACAACATGGTGAACACTCATCATGTTCACGTAAAAAGGCTTTGCCAGACAAGTTCGGACAGCTGAGCTGGGAAAATATACCCACCTCAGCAGGACTGCTGCCGGAGTACTACAGTAGGCCCTCTGTGTGTGTGTGTGTGTGTGGTTGTGTGTGTGTGTGTATTTGTGTGTAAACTAGAGTGAACCGACCTCCAGGGCCCCAATGCCGCACAGGCAGAAACAAAACCACAGGAGGATTAAGGGCAACGTGTTCGACGTGAACAAATAAAGCCAGCATGCCTGAACCGGCCTCCGCACTGTGTGACGGGAGCTCAGGACCGCAAACACCACCCCTCCCCCGTCCCAAAAAACACAAACAAACCCTAACCCCCACCACCCATCCATCCCTCCTCTGTCATGGTCCAAATCCATCTTATATTCCACTGGTGTGTTGCACAAGCCCCTGTTAGCTGGGCGCGGCTTTGCCACTGCTGACCCCGTAACACCTATGTACCACACTCACCACGTGATCATGTGGATTGATGTTTTTTAATCTTTACAAATCCTAACGTCTCTCAGCAGCGGAGAGGCTTCCAAGTGATTTTTTTTCCTCTGTTTCCAGCCTGTCGTCATGCTGGCCCTTTATAAAGCTGTTACTCCTGCATGGTTGGACAAAGCGTGTGGTCAGATACCGGGTGGGCTGCCATGCTGCGCTTCAGCCCGAGAGGGAGGAGAGGAATCCTGGCTAAGAACCAATTAGACGGATGATGAACATGTTTCTTACTTGTTGAATCTGCCTTCGTACATGACAAGTCTCTCGAGGGCTTGCCTTGGGAAAAAAAAAAAAAGGTTCCCCTCCACTAGATCTATGAATAATATCCTGTGTGAAAATGTTGCGGCCTCTCCTTCCTCTTAAAGGGCCGATAGAGAGGAACCTGGAGCCTCGCCAGGGAGGGAGGGGCACAACCTTTTCGCTTGTGGAGCAACATTACCACAGGGACTTTTGAAAAGGAAAAGCACAGACGGGGGTACTGAAGAGAAACACGCCCTCAGAGGAGTGGTGGAGGGTGGCACCGCTTTGGATTCACTCCCTGCTTATTCATGCCAACACGGTGACAGAAGTTCTTTCACAGAGTCCTGCTGCATGAAATGTACCCAAAGTCTCATTAGGCCTACAGAGTAAGGACAGAGGGGGAACTGTACTGTGATGTCTGTGTGTGTGTGTGCGCGTGCATTCGAGTGCATGTCCAATTAATCACTAAAGCCCTCTCTCCATCAGCCTCTGACGAACAGACAGCACTCTCGCCTGGTATCAAAGAGCAGAATCTGAGCCAAGAAGTTGAATCAACACTCCAACAGCTGCTGGACAGTAGAGCAAAGCAGAGTTTCTATTGAGGATTGCATTAAATAAGAGAGTCAGTACAAAACACTCTATTGGATAAGAGATGCCCGCACAGCCAATATCACACTTGGTTTGCATTCTAGTTAATAAGTGCAACAGCATGATGACAGTGTACAAAATTTGCCCGATCCCAGGAGTTCATTTACCATAATGGCTGTTGGTTTTCCCCCCAAAAGAGGGAGTGAGAGGCGGGCCCATGGGGAACGCTCACAAGTGGCTCAGAATGAGGCCTTGGGAAAAAAAATGTGCCAAATCACCAGCAAGATAGGCGATATGCAGATAACAGTGTGGCAAACAGGGAAGAGCTAACACAGCAGTTACGGCACACAAACACACATGTGCACACGCAAACACGCAACCTGCAGGCTCCACACGGAGAGGGCGCTCACTGACACACACACACATGCTGCGGTGAAATCAGTTGGAGGCTTTTCACTGCGACTGGAAGATAAGTGTCTGTGTGGACCGTTTCTGCAATGTGTCAACTTCTCAACAGCTCCTGCCCTTTTATCAGTAGTTCCACCGAAGCCCAACACACTGGCTAGAGAGCGGCTATAAAGGCCCGGGGCACTGAGCCCTTACTGACAAGATGAGATAATAAACCCCATGGTGCTAACTTTAACGACACCAAAGGCAGTCAACAAAACACTCACAGACAAAAGCTCTACCGTCTAACAAAGAGCACACAGCCCAACAAACATGACCACTTCAACCCTATAATACCAACTCACACCAGTTGACGAGCTGAAAAAGCTGAGAAAACAGGGCGGCGATAAAAGCTGACACGCGTACACAGCTCCTGTCCCCGTAACACGCATTGTTTACATAATTGCATCCTCGCTAAATGTACCCGCATCCACTAGGGGTCTGGTAAGTGCTGGGTGTGAGGACGATACTGTGAGCGGGTGTGTGTGTGTGCATGGCCTCTCCACAGTGACTCTTAGGGAATGTCCAGCTAAGCAGACGAGGATCAGTTACATCTCAGCTCACCTACACACACGGCGGGCTGTCACCTCGCCCAGATAGAGACAGAGTGGGGACGGGACGTTTGGCAGGAGGGGCGCCTGTGTGTAATTGGATATAAGTGGTACCTCAAAATGATTCCCAACATCGTTCCAGCCAAGTCAATCAGTATACGTGCTATAATCTACTGTAGGCTAAACATAAGCATGAGCACAGCTTTATCAGCTCAAAAATAGAAATCTTCAGGGTTGCCTGGTTTGACAGCAGCATGCAAATGAGCTCTAACTGATATTACCAAAAGCATGGAAAGCAGATTACATCTCAGACTCACATCAGACTAAACCAGATATAATACAAAGCTCTTTTAAAAGCTGTGGGTCTGTTGCCCAGATCCAAGCCGATGATAAACACGCCCGATGTTTGAAAGCTTTCGGGAATCAAAGAGCTGCATCACAACCTGATTTAGACAGGAAAGTCCCTCTTAGAAGTCTGTGTCATCTCACCACCATCCAGGCATCGTCCTTTTGGTTTCCTTGAAGTCAGCTTTCTGTTATGGTTTACTATTTGGCATTGAAGTAGCAACTTAGATTCTCAACTTAACTTCTTCTTTCTTATGTTTGCAAAGGGAGCGCATGCAGATGGCCTTCTGTTGTGGCCGTGTTTACATGTATGCAGTGTGTGTGTGTGTGTGTGTGTGTGTGTGTGTGTGTGTATGTGTGCGAGGGGACCAATAAGCTCAAAGTCCAACAGCTCTTCACTCAAGCCGCCTCGCGTTGCCGACAGACGGGCGTGTTTGGGTTCAAGGATCATCGGGGAGATTTGTCCCTGTTCCCCGAGTGTGTGGTTCACAGTCACAATCGGATACATCGGGCTTCTCTCTCACGGCTCAAACACACACACACATACACACACACCCTGTCTGTTCCCAACAGCCAGACAAAAAGTCACCATAACTGAGCAACCTGCATGTCACAATGAGCACAATGAGAAAGAAATAACAACAAACAAAGCAGTGTCTCTGATGTTTAGTAAGATAGGAGCCAAACCCTTCTGGCACACCCAAACCACATGCAAGAATAAATGCAAAGGGACAAGTACACACGCACACGCACATACACACACACACACAACGCGCCTGAGAACTGACCCACATGATATATAAGGACACCCGCTATTCACACTGATTCACAGTCACTTAATACAAAGAGACAAAGGGCTGCGATATTTATCTACCAAAGTATCGTTACCTTTGCCCATATTCCATTCCCAGCACTAGACTGCTGGCCTGGGTCTGTCCTCCAGAGGCTGGAGCAGGATGCTGTAAATCCAGCCTTTATTCATAAAGAAGCCAGTAATTCTCACAGGATTAGAAGAACCGACAAAGAGCCAAGATAGTAAGCAATAGTTTTGTGTTTCTGTTTCCCCATCTCATGAACACCACTAGATTCCCCAGCTTGAATTTGTCCTCTAATGGGCACGGAGGTGACCGAGCCAGCATTCCTCCTTTGTCTTTTCAGCGGCAGTACGCTTGAGAGAGACCACCTGTTTCTGTGTCCATACAGAGCCGCAGAACAATGAGGGCTCGCTGAACTGTGAACGGGCCAAAGCCCCGACCTGAGCGGCCAGCTGCACTCCGCCAGTCATGTGTGTTTTCAATACATATGACCCAGCCGGTGTCCGGTCCTCACATATTGCACAACCAAGCAAGCGGCAAGGCCCTGCTGTCAAAGCAATAATAGTGTGTCAGTGACTGTGGGCGGAGGGGGAGAGCTTAATGCAATCATACTTAGTTAATGCTTAACCAGGTTTTCCACAGCCGCCTGCGTTAGTGCTGTCACAGATGACAGAGAAGCTATTGAACTTGGATGTTGGATTTCAATAGAAATCTACAACAAAACCTAGCAGGTCCACTGACTCTTATATTATGTTTCACTTACACAGTTAAGGCTACACTATTGAGACAATAAATCTGCCGTAATTATACATCTACTGCTGGGTTATTATCAATTCATTTGAAATGGCGTGAGCACTGCGGTTGCTCTGGTTTAATTACACGGAGAGATGACAATTTATTCTGCTTATAAAAGCAAAAATGTGAGGCTTTCTAAGGGAGCGCTCTTTCTACACAATGTTGTTCGGTTAGTGCCACTTATGTCAGCATACTGCCAAGTCCTCACCGGCATGTTGAAATCACAATGGAGCTAATGACACACGTTTCAAAATATGTTTGTGTGTTCTGGTTAGAAGAAAGGATTCCGGAGGATCTGCAGAGGAGGCGTGTCAGCTGATGGAGGACGAAATGTTGCTCTCCGCCGGTGAATTTCGGTCCAACAGAAACCGCTGATGATGTTTCGGAATGCGAGACCAACCCACGGAGCTGCCTCCCATCCGGCTTCAGCTTCACTGCCGTTGGCTCATCTCCGACATGATAATAAGGCATTATCTCAACCGGTTTCACAGCTTTAAACAATACCCCGCAGCCATAAGCAATGGAGGGTGCTGAGAGAGTGCAAATTACATACTACAAATGTACACTAACTCTTTGATTGTGATTATTTGCTCTGAGCAACGTGTTTTTTAAGGTGAACCATATGTTCTGGAGGCCTGCAGTCAGTCAGATAGCCACTGGTCTCGTCAAGCAGGGGATGAGAAAATTTCAGCGTGGAGCATCGTTACACCACACTGGAACATGAGGCTTCCTGCTGAACCGGTTATTTACCACCACACTGGTCACATTACATTGACAGTAACCAAAACAAGCACGCATCTGAGCAATACAGCGCCAGGTGCGTACAGGTCATCGCTAAAAAAAAGGACGACTAGAGGAAGCGGGCCTTTTCGGGGAAGAGCCATGATATACAGTTGTCAACGGGACAGTTCAGGGCATGAGGGGCCATTGTAGCAGACTCCGCTAAGGTTTCACTTTGGGTAATAGAGTTACAGCCTAGCGACGATTGGACCTGGAATGTCGATGGGTTTGCATTGGGGTTAGCTGCAAAGTCAACTGACAAAGTCTAGACCTCACCCATGCGACATTTGAAGAGTTTCATTCCAAAATGAGATATTCACTATTTGAAAAAACACAACACCTACTCTTACAACATGAATGATATCACAAAATGAATAGGAACAGTAAGGAACTTCATTCCTTGGTTGACTAAATGATAG
Source organism: Centroberyx gerrardi (assembly GCF_048128805.1). NCBI lineage: Eukaryota > Metazoa > Chordata > Actinopteri > Beryciformes > Berycidae > Centroberyx > Centroberyx gerrardi. The sequence continues at coordinate 10,472,590 of NC_136016.1, read as the reverse complement.
CACTTTTACAGATTGGATCCTCTACATTTTAGAGATATTCAATGGATAAATAGCATTTTGGACTTGAACTCTTCACTTGTTAAAGTTCACAGTTAATTTTATTCTGTGAAAAGGCTGAAGACAGTGAAGTAATGTGCCTTTTGCTTTCCACGCAAAGAGGGTTCAAAGAATAAAGTCAAACATCCTCAGCATGATTGCTCTTCAGTTCAAAAACCTCTGTGCTTTCTTTTCAGGCGGGGTGGATCCTGTAATTGTCTGAGACAAAACAAGCCTCCGCAGGGAGTTCACCGTGAGCCTCAGTCCTGTCCAACATCAACAGCTGAAAAAGTGAGGCATCCTTCAACCGGTGAAGTGATTAATACTTCACAGAAATCAATTATGCACACAGATATAGCCTTCACTCACTACTTCCACAGAACAGTGTTCAGCTTTTGTCTGTGTCACTCAGTGGACTCTTGTATGTATGACAACCAAAACATGACCCTTGAGCTTTGGGCAATGTCACCCTGTTTGTGTTATTTCTCAAAACAACATAATCCATGTTTCTTCAATTACCAATTATTGTCCACAGCTCAAATTCTTTCTATCTATGTTATGGCTCTGCGCAGGTAAATCTAAACATGTTATCAATAAATGGTGGAAACTGAGTTCTCATGTGCTGTTATTTTTGCTCAATTCTGTGACCTTTTCTGCGGGCCAAGTAATAGTAACAAGGCCCTTCAGAGACCAAATGTCAAGACATTCTCCCATCATTCCATCTCAGTCTCCTATGGAGCCTGGGATAAAGGTGGGTGGACTGCCAAGTCCGCAAACAATTTCCATAGGCATTTCCTGAAGCATGGGAAGCATGGGCAAATAAAACAGGCATAATATAGTCTATCTCATCTGACTCTAGTTAACTAATTCAGTCATTCACTGATGCATACACAAACATAAACTCCATGCTTTCACAGTTATAAAGCGTCTCCACAGAAAAAAAAAATGTTGATTCACTGTTGATTCACCGGGGAGTTAATTGCCATCCACTGAAAACTCACTGCATGCAAAATTGCCTGAAGTCAGCGCTTTTATGAGAAACAGGCTGCAAACGAGTGGGAGGGACCCCCCCACCCCCACCCCCCTCACCCCCCCACCCCACCGCCGCACTCCCCTCTCTCCGATGCAGACTGTGAGGAAATGACCTCAGAGCAGTCAGAGCCGGGCAGGTAGCCAGCGTCTTCACACTGCAGCAGGAGCCTCCAGAGCGAACTGAAATAGCCTCCGCCGTGAGCCCCGAGAAACAGTGTCAGAGATGAGACACGCTCTCCCTCCCCTCCCCGCCTCTGGAGGACACAATGGATCTTGATGGAGAGATAACCGTCTGGCAGCCCTGGGGAGTCCGAGACAATAAACTGAAGGAGCTGAAAGGTCTGGAGCGAGTGTGTGTGCCAACGCAGCGCATCGTCATAGGAAAGACGCAGGAGAGCAGGGGGGGGGAGGCCAGAGAAGTCCAAAGAGAGAGAGAGAGGGTGTATGTGTGTGTGACAATGCACTCCCACTCCATCAGAGCAGCTGTTAGGCATGCTAATGGTCAGGCAGAGTCTGACCTTGGCCTAAATCTCTCCAGTCACTGTGACTGCAATATCACTTTGTTCCCATTGCCTCCTTATCTTATTAGAGCTACCAGTGCCGCATGGGGTAAAATGTTTCGTCTAGCAAAAAGACAAACACTGACCTTGGGGCTTTTCGGGTTTGGTTGTGAGATGGTGTGTGTGTGTGTGTGTGTGTGTGACTCCCCATGGTGTCAGAGGGCAAGAGTCAGACAAAGACAAAGCCAAGCCCATTAGTCAAGATGTCCACACACTTTTGTCCAGAGTAACGGTTTTTACAGGAAGGGAGGGTTGATTACTGCACATAGAGGAGTGTGAGGGATAAAACCGAGCTGCGGACTTTATGGTCAGTGGAGTTAAAGTGAAACGCACACTCCGGCCTTCAATTAGAGCATGATTAATGAAGCCGGGAAGGTATTAGCTAAGATGGTAATGCTACAGTAAATCACCCAGTTCATCAGACATGATGACCGCAAGAGCCAAGTGCCAAGTTTGTAAACACAAACAGGAACAATGACTTAATGAAGCGGAAAAACTGACAATTTGGGGGAGGGGGGAGGGAGAGAGAGAGAGAGAGAGAGAGAGAGAGAGAGAGAGAGAGGAGTGGAGGTAGCAGTAGTTTGTTAAGCTTTTGGTAAATGTCCAAACACATTAAAAAAATACCATGTGTGCTTTTGTTTCCCCATTGCAGAGTATTGTTACGTAACTCTCATTGAGGAGCACTGATGCTTCTAAGTCCCATCTGGCCCACTCTGATTAAAGCGTACACATCAGGCTGTCCCATAGCTGGAGACAGTTATTCAGGACACCTATTTTGGACTCTGCAACCTGGAACCCCATTCTGGTGATCTAAAAGCTATATTAACTGCTCCAGAGGTCTGGGAACCCCCGGGGGCCCTTAATGAGGGTTCCAGGGCGTCCCAGTAAAATGAGGAACAGTTTAATTTCACTGTTTCACTCCCAAATCATACCTAACAGGATAAACTCTCCTCAGATGCGGATTCTCTTGAGACAAAATCAAATCAAATGCAGTCTGTGGTCTAATATTTGGAGGTCCTTGGCATGAAAAAGTTTGGGAGCCCTGCTCTATTTCATGGCCCAAATAAAACAGATTGGATGCCTGCTTCAAAACTGGCGATTCTTTCTCATAGCAGGCCAAATAGTAAAGTTCCCCCAGTGGCCCAGCGTTTAAAAGATGAGGAATCAGCGTGAGGAAAATTTCCACATAACTCTCTATCTCCCAGATCTGGCAATCCAGGGATTTCCAAACTAGTTTGTAACAAAGAATCGCGCGCGTCGGTGAATATTTTAACGTTATGGTTCACTTTCAGTTCACCCAAGTCGAAGTTCAGTTGATACTGATGTGGTGACAAAGCAACTTCGATGACGAGAGGGTCTTTTTCGTTCTTTATTCTAGAACCGGGTGATGGGGGGGGGGGGGGGGGGGGGGGGGGGTCGTTGTTGTGCGGGCTGTTCTCGCTCCATATGGGACAGCCGACTGTGAGACTGCCAGGCGCTGATTGTCCACAAGCAGATTTGACATTCAAATGAGATGCAGATTTTACTTAATATACTATACTTCACCCTGGCTCTGTTTCCTGACTTCACACAGTAGGCTTTTACAAAATTGCACAATGACACCTGAAAGTTGCCTACAGCGAAAGATTATCAAAACTCGTCATATAGCCTAATTAAATAAGTCTAAAGCAAATAGGACAATACAATATCACATTTCATTTTCAGACTAAAAACAATGATCATTCATGGAGAAATGTTACCTTGCTTTGCTATAGTCCTTGCGATGGGGGAAGTTTCAGGATATATTATTCCAGTCGAGTTTCCCGGAGGCGCAGAATAGAAGGGAAAGCCGCTGAAGTGAAGCCCGTCCGCTGAGACACTACGAGTTCATTTGGGTTAAAACTTCACTCCGGGGCAGAAGAATCGCTGCCGGACGGTCCCGTGTTGGTGCGCAGTCCTCCTGCGTCCGTCCAGTTTGCAGCGCGGCGGCGCACAAAGCGGCCCTCCCCCCTCCCCTTTTCCCCCTCCCCTCTCCCCCCTCCCCTCCTCTGCCTGAGATCACCACCTCCTGCCGCGGCTTAAAGGGCCAGAGCAGTATTTACCGCCGATAGTGACTCTTCACACAATAGGCAGCACTTCAGCTTGGGGCAGTGATAGCCTAGACTAGAGGTTAGACCGGATTTGAATGTAAAACACCCTCCTCCTCCCTCATCAGCTACCGCCGAGGTGCCCTTGAGCACCCAACTGCTGCAGTGGAGCTGCTTAGAGGCCACTAGTAGAAGACTGTGGTTGTATTGGGCAGCTGTATGTGAATGTGTGTGTGTGTGTGTGTGTGTGTGTGTGTGTGTGTGTGTGTGTGTGTGTGTGTGAAGCAAGGTGGTGCTGGAAAAAAAACAAAAACATGCATGTTCCTCTGGATAAATAAATGTTACAAAAAAATGTTACAAAAAGGAAATTAGTCTTTTCATATACTCCTCATTTCCCTCCTATTCCTCTTCATCTTCCTCCTCCTCCTCCTCATCATCAACTACTCCTCCGACCATAAAGTACAAGTGCTTGATGCAGGATGTGTGTCTGTGCATGTCATCCTTTGTCCATTCCACAGTGTATGAATTGAGTTCAGATGGTTTATGTTAAGGCACAAGAACAGAAAAGACAGAAAATATTTCCATTTATTTTCATTTTTATTTTTGAAAATAGCGTCTTTGTCATCATCAGATTGCCTCAATGCCATGTCCAGAACCACGAAAGCACTATAGAGCAGCTTCAAGTGTTTTTTGTTTTTTTTCCTCCAAATATGGTGAATAATATAGGCCTATTTGATCACACAGAATACATCCATATGGCACTAAAACACTCAATATATTACAATATGCCCTATAGCAGAAAAGTCACACACTGTCACTTTGTAGGTCCATCATCGTCCAGCACTGGTGGCAGTGGGATAAGATGAATGTTCAAATGAATCAGTGCAAAAACATACAGCAGTATTTAGAAGGAATTGATTAATTTAGAATTTCACCTCTGTGGAGTTTGCTGGACTTTGACTGGATTGTTTATGCTGTGTTTCATATTTTGAAGCGATATGAACTCTCATTATTTCTCCTGGAATAACTGATTACAATATAAATGTTGTATGCTTCCACATTTTGTATAAAAATATATATCAAGTTCCTTCCTTTAAATGATAGATATGGTAATTATTTTTCTTTTTTGTTGGTCAGTTTTGGGTTTTTATTTGACTACAGTTTAAATTTTAGTGGTAAAGGTACAAGTTAACAAGGTAATTACTGGAAAATATCACTGAAAATATCTGAGAAATTATAACTACTCCCACTCTTTCCCAAAACCACACTCACACACACACACACACACACACACACACACACACACACACTTACACACACACTTACACATACACTCTCAAAGTGTAACTTCATGTAATTTTCTTTTATACAGCCTGATACAGCACATTCTGTCTTGGGCCTTCTACACTGGCAAAAAATCAGGAATGTGTGGTCTGAGCATGAACTTCGGATACCATGAAATTCAGAAGTAATGTCAGAAGTAATTTTCTGTGTGATTTGTAGCAGAGGGTAAATGTACTGCACTGTACCTCATTATGTTAATTAACGGCCCAGACATATTGATCTCTATCACTAACTCATGCCATCCATGAAATGTTTTGATCTACAGTAATTAGGGTGATCTTAGTGCCCTTTACTCAAATTATTGTTGACAACCTCCAGATTAAATTAAATAATGGCCTTTAATTTCATAGAGATTGGGGATAAATTTATAACCTCTGATGCGTAACATATTCTGATCAGGTAGAAATGGGCTCATGTCTGGCGGTATAATATAGCTACAACACGGTCACCTGGTCCTCATGTGTGAACTTTAACACCCACCTGTCTGTTACAGCCTGACTCGCCCACCTGAAAATGTCATCAGGGTCCTAAACATTATATAATGGACCAATTAGTGGTGCAGAATTTTATGGCCAGCTCATTTTGGGACCTTCAGAACTTCAATGAGGCCGTATAGGAATACAAAACTTTGACGGCACATTACCCCACAACGGGCCCCTTGTTAAATGATTACTTCCTTGTGTGCCTTTGTACCATTTGTTATATAATGCCCATAGCTTGTGTCGTGATACAGAAACATGAACAGAATGGGGGGCGGAGAGGCCCTCTTTTCCAAATGGAAACATATCAACTGGACTGACCCACATATGGACAACTGCCACTTCAAAAGGACCATAATGAATGTAACTAAATATGACTTCATTCAATTATTTCTGTGACTTACAGTATATGCCCCAATTATTCAGCTCGCTTGGATAGTGCAGCTTGAACCACACTACACACCCTGGAAACTAGTGTCCGTCCAAACTCGGGCTCCAAGAGGGGTGAGGCCCCATCATGGCTTGGAGCGGAGAGAGGGAAAGCTGGCTGGGGTAAAGAGCCTTACCAAACTGGTTACCCATGGCTAGACAGACACGAACAGCATCAGTACCACGTGCTTTCCCACAATGCACAGTAAGCTTCAACCCAGTTTTAGCTCCCACCAAAATAATGCCTCTAAATGGCATAATGCATTCATGAACTGCACACAGGGAACGGTCCCTTTCTCAAATTAGTTTCCTTTCTCCAACTGCCAGCATATCCTCTTCAAATCCCCAAACTGCCCTTAGTGAGGCCCACCACCAACCAAATGAGGCAATTAAATGCAGGGTTTCAAAGCCCTTTGAACTACACCTTCTGTCAGGATCTTTTAATGTTCTAACTGTGAGTTCTCAGAGCTCACTGAGGCTATTTAGCACCTTGGGCTCTCTCTTTTAACGGAGACCACCAGCTCCCTCTTTACTCTGTCATTCTCTTCTTCTTCAGAGAGAGAGAGAGAGAGAGAGAGGGAAATCAACATTTGAGCAATTGAAACGCCTTCTGTCTGTGATTCTCTCGGAGGGAAATTTCCCCTGTGTTTTCAAAAAAGGGATTAGTGCGATGGGTGCACTTGTTCCAATTCCCTGTCCCGTCTTACCCAATCCAATCGCTTCCCGACCCTCACGCCTGTGTGTTTAGTAGGTTAGCCCTGGATCAAGTTGACTGTGATCCAATTAGCATCCAACACCATCTGATACCGCCTCTGAACAACATGGTGCTGAGCGTCATTGTAAATATGTGTTAGGACAGTCCTAGTATTGGGACATCTCTGACACTTTGCTGATGACATCATTCTCTATTGCATACAGATAGGACTCAGTGTGCAATCTGATGGCTTTTAACAGACCAGGGAACAAATGATGAGCTACTGAACGATTTAGTTTCATTCATGCCTGCTGTGTCATTTTTGACATCAATGAGCGCTGTCACTTGTGATAATCCCTCCATCTACACAATAAAAACTGTAGGAGGGCCGGAGCCCGGGCCAGCCTACTGTAGGTGGTCTGCGGTTCTTTGTTTAGCTTTGCTTGTTGGATAAAGAGAAAAGTGTGTGAGAAGGGCAAGGTAGAGAGAGAAAGAGGGAGCGCTGAAGAAAGGCGGAAAAAGATGGAGAAACAAAAGACAATAATTCTTTTTCCCATCACCACCGAGAACACGTAGGCCGCAAAATAAGGGGGATGCAATGTTCCGTGTGCCTTCACTTTGATGAAGTAGGTGTCTGTCCAGGAGCAGAGAGGACGATGGAGAGGTCAGGAGGGGACAGCTGCAGCCAGATAACAGGATTTCACAGCGCCGGCACTGATCCGATTTATTGCTGCCCATTAACACTGATGGGAAAGCTGATGGACACCAGGTTAGGTGGAATTCCACCACCTAATGGGCCATCGTCACCTCATGTGTATCGGTACACAAAACAAACACACACACGCACATGCAAGAACACACACACACACACACACACACACACACACAGACTACAAGGAATCACTTCCTTAGCCACAACCACACAATAACTTTGTCCTTTTTAGTGTTTTGTTTTGTTTTTATAATTTATATTACATATGTTTATAAAAGTATAGGGCTTTTTGTGCCCATTTGGTTCTGGTGCAACTTCACCAAACGGTTCAGAGAAACCAATTTTTAATGTGACCAACACTTCCTCCTATATGTTGCTATGTGGTATCCCTCACAAAAAAGTCATGTGAAAACCCACGTCAGTTCAAAGCATGTGCTTTTTGGACACATGGTGGTTTTCATATGTGAGCAATTTTTTTTCATGTTGTATTCTGACATAACGTGACAGGTTTTACATCAGATGTGAACATTTCAATTCATAGGTGACAAGTTTTTTTTTTCCGTTTTTTTTGCACGTTTTCACCTGCTATTATTTATGGCAATATTTTCTTTGCAGGTGAACATATAATTTCACAAGCAAAGAGACAATTCACAGGTGAAAATGTCATTTTCACATGGCAAATTTCACATGTTCACATTCACATGGAAACCAGCATGTGTCCAAAAAGCACATCTGTTTTGAATTCACATGTGGGCTTTCACATGTGACTTTTTGGAAGGGATTCCCTGTGTATCTTACACATTCACTGGTTACTGTAAACACCAACTTAGACTAGGTTACCATGGTCACATGAATTCAATTTCAAGGCCATTCAGCATTCAACACCCCTCCCCATACCCATCCTTCACTCCTCCCCTCTCAGCACCTCCCTCCCTCCTCTTACCCCTCTGCTTCCACTCTTCCCCTCCTCCCACCTTCCCTTCACAAAACTGTACAGTTTGCCAGTGAGTACCAGCAGCGCTGCCATTGAAAAATAATTTATTTTGGAAATGTACTGTGATCATATATTCATTCAGATTCTGCATGATAAGCTTTTTTTGCGTACAGTGAAATCACCCCACAGAGAAAAAAGCAGATGAGAATATTTTTTTTTTTTTTAACTATGAAAACTGGGAATACACCACTGAGTCTTCACTATAGCATTATGAGTGTGCCTTGCAGTGGGGCAGCACAGTGCCAACCTGCTGCGGCGTTATTCCAGGCAAGGTTTACAGTTGCTGCAGGACAGTCTCTTTATATCCAGACACACAGTGAATGCTCTGTAAAGCTTACGCAAGAAGAAGTGTAATCACACACACACGCACGCGCTCGCATATACACACGCACACACGCATTCTACAGTCTTGTTTTTTGGGACAGTACAGTTACACCTGCGTTGTAGAGAGTGGTTCATTACACAAGGGGAGAGGTGAGGCAATTCCATGACATCATCTCTTGGCGCTGGCTCAACGCTGCCCCGTGACGGCGGTCAGTGACAGAGAACAGTTGTACCAGCAGAGGGAAAAAAATCTTTTTCTCTGTTTCTTATCAAAAGGGGCCTCCATACAGTTTGAGCAGAACCAGCAGCTGTGCCCGCATGTGACAGCCCCAGACCACTTCAGACGCAGCCTGCTTTGACTTCCACTCTCGAGTTGGATTTCAAAGCGCGACGTCGCCGATGCAGTGGGCATGTGCAGAGTGAGAGGGATGTGTGTGTGTGTGTGTGTATTGGATACAGCAAAGGGTGGAAAAAATACGGGTGGTATATGCAAATGAATTCACAGCCCATATCTGTCGAGATTAAAAGGAGGCTCTCTTAGCGCCAGGCCGGCCGTTACGATGCCATAGTCACGGACAGCATCAGCAGTTCTGTCACAAACAGCGCCGGGTTTCATAAATATACGTTCCTCTATCAAGGCATCTCTGATCCACTGTAACACACTCACGAGGACTTAAACACTTTCACAGATATACACTTTGTTTCATATCTCCTCAGGATCCTTCGGGCACAGCACAGAGGCATTGACATTTGACCCGCTATGCCCAAACGCTGTCAGACTATGTGTTTGTGTGCTATTGGCCAGTGAGCCGTTTCCATGGAAATGAATGATTGTTTCTCCAATGTCCCCTGAAATGTCTCCGGACCAATCAAGGCAGGCCAACACATTGAAATTAGCTGGATTTGGCCTGAATTTCGCCTCCATGTCCGTCTTTCACCACTTCCTTTGTACATCCAGTTTATCTATCCATCCGTCCATCTCTCCAACACTTGTCCTTTCACTTCCACAATATGGCTCCATCATATAGTTATATCAGTCTCCATCGATGCAATCACTGGAGATCTGAGTCTGGATCAGCTCCATTTTGTCCTCTAGGTATATATATAGATATATATATGTTTTCAAAGATTCTTGTGACTTTGTACAGAATCAAAGAGATTCTTAACTTTTTGAATGTGTGTACAGAAGTATAACAAAGAAAAAAGAAGAAATAAACGATTAAAAAAAAGAAGTCATGCAAATCGATCAGAAGGCAAAACAAAAGTGAAAAGATGCTGTAGATGCTATCTCAGTAACTGGTGAGAGAATTTAAAGTCTACACAGGCACACACACACACATTAGAGGAAAAAAAGCACAACAAAAAGTATCATACTTTGATCCCGGATGTATACAGAATGACTTAAAACAAAACCAGACGTAAAAAAAGAAAGAAAGAAAAAAACCTTGAGAAAAAATGAAAAAAACAGTCATGGAAAGAAAGAAAGAAAGGAAGAAAGGAAGAAAGAATCAACTGACTTGTTTGGGTTGACTGTATGTTATGTAATGCCACGTTCTCCTTCAACAAGATTCGGGTAAATATTTTCAGAAATTTCTATGTCCTTCTCAACATTTTCACACAAAGGAGGAGAAGCCAGCGATGGGGGCCCGTGAGCCGGGGGCTAGGCTGCTGGGGGGCCTGTACAGGGTGCTGTGCTGGCTGGGGGGGTTGGAGCTCTGCTGGGACGGGGTGGGAGTCCGGCTACCTTTGGGCCTGAACAGACTGCCTTGGCCCTGGGGCTGACCCTGGGGCTGCTGGGGCTGGGGGCTGGGCGAGCTGAGCTGGGGCGGCAGCGGGGGCAGGGGGGGCAGGGGCGGCGGGGCGCAGTGCTCCGGCTCGCCCGACTCGGACTCGGTGTAGCTGTAGGCCTGCGCCCGGGATATGCCCTTCTGCTGGCGGCGCCAGGAGTTGTAGTACGTGGGGTCGCTTATGTAGTGGTTGACGAAGGAGTGGGTCTTCTGCCGGTTGGGGTCCACCTCGTACTCGCTGTCGCTGCCCTGTTGAGACGGAGAGAAGAGACACAAGGGTGTGGAGTTAGCACGGGTTCAATTCTGCGGTGCGATTAGGTGGGGCGGTTAGAGATGCGGAGAGGCTTTTAAATGCAAATGGACATGAGGTTATTGAGTTACTGTAGAGTTTCAGAGCAAAGTCACCAAAAGTCATTCGCCCTCACCCCTGTATGAACAACACACACATGCGCACACATGCACGCGCGCCTACACACACACACACACACACACACACACGCACCTTCACAGCACAGCACGTGAACACACATGGACACCAAAAAACATGAAGAGATGGTTAAAGCATGATTACAAAAGGATGACTTGTTACTGGAGCGTGCATTGTAAACGGACCATCAACACAAGACGGCAAAGGTCAATTAGTCTTCAGGTCTTCGACTTAATCTACCAATCAGTCACTGGATCCAGCTATAGGTTCTGGATGGAAGATCTATGTATCCACTATACACAACACACCAGCAAGACGGGGTAGGGTGTTGTATACCACAGTATGCCACAGGAACCTACAATAGGAATCTGAGGGAGAGGATTGGATGGGGGACTAGCAGTAGGAACCAGTCACCTATCTGGCTACAAACACTCAAGCAGGCAGCCACAGGAACCTCACCAAATGCAGCGGAAGTGTACGTAGGCCACCTGTCCCATACGAAAACACCAGCGCCTCCTATGGGTGAACAAAACAATGGGGTTTAAAGCACCATAAAAGAGATATGACAGATGGCCAAGACTGCAATGATCCCAATGAGCCACAGTGATGATGATGATACTGTAAATATATATATGTATACATATATTTTTTGATCCTGCATTGGATCCACAGATATTGAAAGTGCGCTTTTAGGCGGAAAGAACCTGAGCCTGCTCTAGAGAGACCACAGTCATTTTCCTTCATGCCTTATTGCACAACACAGTCAGTTTGAATTCCATCCAAGCCGTCTGCAGAGAAATGACAATCATCCTCAGCACATTCTAGTAACTGACCCTCCACCTTGCTGCGGGCCGGGTTAGATACGCTTTTGTACTCATGTCCTGCAACATTCCAGCTGTCACACAATTAGCAACTTGATCATTTAACACTCAGTAGGGATTGCTCATGGCCATCTAATTGCCATGAAAGGAAGCTGCCAATTGACCAGTCACAGCCTGTGATTAATGACCCGGCCACCACAAACTAAGACAGTCAGTCCTAATGCATAGTCATTGCCAATTTACCAAAGAGGCAGCTTGGGATATGCATTAAGTATATTACAAAAGATACAAAGGCCCATTCTTTTCAGGGCAGTGTTGGTTTTCAGGTGCACCACAGAGATGGTGGTAATAATTTTGAGTGTTTCAAGGTTCTTTTCTCTCTCACCCCCCATATTATCACGTTCCCTCTTTTCACATGGGGCTACGGGTGCTGGCATGTAGACTGACACACTCCAGAACGCTGCTCTCTTGCTGGCTATTGCACAGCACATATGTGATACATATGGCTACAGGATCAGATTCCCCTCTCTCCTGCCTCCCAGCCCTGAACATGCACTGTGTTTCCTATATGCTAAACCCCTATATGAGGTTGTTTTTTTAAACATATATCAGCAGAATTAACAAACGTCAAAGTAGACAATGCTCGTGATGAATTATAGGAAAGATAGGTCACGCTTCTTTGATTCTCTCTGATTCCTAACCAAAGGAAAATCATCCCCTTCCCCTTTCCCCCCTCTCCTCCCTCTTCCTTCCCCATAAATGAATCAAAAGCAGACATTGTGCAAAGCAATTCCACTGCCAATTTTGCCCTCGGCATTCTGAAGTTGATTTAAGTTGCTTGGCAATAACTGTCATGTAGATGATCATGCTTTATATTTATATGTTTCTCAAGTGTTCCTCCCAGTAAAGGCACTTCAGACTGTGAGGGGCATCAATGACTGTGTGTGTCCATTTGTAATATTGCTGCTCCATTGTGAGCACTTGAGACCTACCACTGTTGAAAGGCATTCCAGTCATGCCAGTGCATTTAGAACACAACAAGACAATAACAAGAGCCACTCACTGTGGACCAACAAGACATTCTGAGCCACTTCAAGTGGCATTACCTCACTCTGAAGGAATTAATATTGCCTCAAGAGATGAAGCACCAGTCCAGCTCTGTGTGTGTGTGTGTGTGTGTGTGTGTGTGTGTGCCCATGTGTGGCAGTGGGAAAGAGCGAGTGTAGTCCAAGTGTTGACACAGTGGATTGCATCCTACTCCAGCCCACCCGAGCTCAGCCATGGAGTGTGTGAAACAGATGTTGCTTCTCTTGAAACGTCCTAGCGACAAGTATACACCACTCCAATCTTGCCTCCCATTACTCTCGGTCCATTGCCAGTCCTTGTCAGAAAAAACTCAAGGGTCCTACTGAGGAACCTACACTGGAAAAAGAGATGCATGAAAATATGCCTTTGGGGCAGTATAGCCTGTGAAACAGCTCCTCACTTCAAGACATTACAAGCTAATTAGTAGAGCTGAATGCTGTGAAAGAAACAGGCTTTAGGCATGAAATGCAGCTCTGCACGTAAGCCTCAAGGGAACCCCCACCCTATCTAAGCGAGGATAAGTGTGAGACACACACATACCAGCCAACTGATGTCAATTACTAAATATTTCTTTTCATCACTGGGACTTTAAATTACACAGAGAGAGAGGGATTAATTACTGAAACCTCTTGACAGTATTTTAAAAAAAAAAACAGCTGATATTCAGGATGTCTGCAACATGGTTTTCATGTTGACAGCAGCATTTGGTTTCTGTACCAGTATGATAAAGTTATCCTGTCTTTTCTTGTCTATAATTGTGCTAACAACTTAAAAGGGAGAACAATGTGGGAGAAAAACACTGGAAAACAGAAACAAATCAGACAAGGGAAGTACATCAAATACAGGTCAAAATCACTTGACCTATTTGTCGGAGATAAATTGCTCATTAAGATGATAAATTTGCGCTTGCTTACAAAAGCAGAGGACGGGTGTCGAGGCACAGAGACAAACTAATTCGAAGAATTTCGACCTTTGACCTCTGTGGTGAGAGTTTAGCAGAAATGGCATAAGCTGTCATCTCTGATAGGGCTTTACCCATCAGGCGCTGCACTGGAACACAAGCTATGACCTCACATCTTCAAATGTGTGATGTGCTTGTTCTCTCTTTCTTTTATCTGCATTCATGTTGTTCTGCAAAGCACCTTGCGATGAGCTTGTTTAGTTAAAAATGCTTTGTGACTGAATCTGACTTTGACTTGACTGGGCTTTATGAGATGGCGTGAGACAGAGACAACCTACTCATGGCTAGCTGGGCCCCCATCCCCCCCGCGGTACACGCATACCCCAATACCAGAGAGTGGGCCAGTCCTTTGTCCTTCAGTTATGGATTATTACAGGGACGAGGGGGAGAAAAGGGGGGCTGTGCTATTTCACTCTCATTGATGTAGTGAACACAGCGGGGGTCCCCAGAGACAAAGACAAGGACAACGTATGGGGAGGTGGGAGGGGGTTTGGAGGGTGTGTGTGTGTGGTGGTGGTGGTGGTGGTGGTGGGGGGGGGGGGGGGGGCTCTGTCAGATAGAGTCTTTAATCATGATGACATCCCCTGCAGATTAGAAAGTCCTGACATATTTACAGTACATACATTTGTGTCTGTCAATTTATGGGGAGGGAAAAAAAAAAATATGAGAGGAGAAAAAACGGAAATGGGAGGATGTAAACATGCTTATGGAAGCACACTGAGATGCCTGCTGCGTCTGAGTCGAGCTGTATATCATCATAACAGACAGGGATATAGGCCTCCTTAGCAGCTCCAATCCCCTTTCACCAGCACCAGTGTGTTTTCGCTTCATGAGAACAATATTAATCAAAGGGATTTGAGATTTTTCACTGTCCTGTTGTCTGATGTCAGGCATTAGTGCTGTCCCAGTCTGGCAGACACATTCTCAAGCAAAACTCCCAGTTTTAGGTCATTGAGTCTTTAGGTCATTGTGATCCATTGTCAGTTTTATTCTTGATAGGAATATAGTTTATGGGACGAATCTAATCTTTATCACGTCATCCTCTCTTTCTCACTCACTGTCCCTGTCTCTCTCTACTATCCTCTGTCTCATAAAACACAGATGCCATAAAATTATAAAAAAAAAAAAAAGAATCTAGTTTATTCACAGTCTCATATTTCTCTTCTATTCTGGGCTGTGACATCATGCTGCAGACCGGGCCAGTCAAAACAAAGTGGTGCGTTGTCACTAGAGACAATCCAAACATTATAGTTCTCTGTTGAGCCTCTGCCAAAAGAGCTACAGTAGCCAGCAAGACAAGGAAGGGTGGGGAAAGAGAGACAGATAGACACAGAGAGAGAGAAAGGGAGAGAGTGTGTGAGAGAAAGCAGACATTTTTATTCCTCTCCCACGGAATACCATTCTGTACAGAGCATAATCTACAGTCCATCTCTCAGTGACTCAGAGATGAGATCATTTGTCTTTTACCGGTTTCAGCCTTAAGTGACACACAAAGGCAGTGCCACAGAAACAACCTTGGGAGATGAGAAAGCTTATACTCCTCGGTAAAAGCCAGTAAAGTCTCTACCTGCAGCGAGGCAGTGGTGCATTAACGGTGGCCTCGTTGCCTTGCCAAGCCCATATTAGCTTCCTCCAAATCCCCTCTTGAGGAGGAGGACAATAGTCAACTTATACCTGCCGGTGGAGCCTCCGGGGTTTAAAGAAGACAGACGGCACAAAGTCACACTGATAGCTCAGAGTTATCCGCTCAATAAAACTTCAAAGGACATTCCTGGGTTTTTCGAAGGCACCACTGGGTGTTGATATGGTGTCCTGTCAGGGGCATGGCAGTGGAACCCCGGGGGAACAGGCACGGCTCTGTGTCTTTTAGCCCATCAAAGCCGACGCCAGCCCCCCGAATCTGCAGTGTGGCAGCAGAGGTTGTCATCTCAGGCTGAGGGGGCAGACACCGCATTAGGGCCATGTTTGACAATACGCAAGTGTGAACGGTAGATATGTCAGACGGGCGATGAAACGTCAAAATGCTTCATTTCGGAGGATGTTGTCGCGCTGGGAAAGATCCTGTCCATAGCAATTCATTGTAGGGAGATTTTCATTTGATCTGGAAAGGGGGCTTAGGTCCTGATAAGGCCAGGTGGGTAGAGATTTCTGGCTGTGGAATTCACACTAGGGACGCATTTAGCTGAGAGATATTCCCAGATCATTCGGGAAAGGCCTGGAGTAACGAATTCCAAGATGAAAGAAAACACTGAAGGAAGCCTGAAACCCGGGGAATTCAGGACCGCTTCCCCCTGACTCTTTCATCTGACTAGGATCAAAACCAGACTGCGGACCGTAAGCCTTTTCACCAAAACCACAGAGTGCCGGGGAGGGAGGCGACATAAACAAAAACAGAAACAACACATACGCAAAGACATCGGGAAGGAAATGGCAGATAAAAGAAAAAAAAAAGAAAGGAAAAAACACAACATGAAAAAGAAAGAAAAAAGTTTGGAAATTAGAGACGTGGGTGGCCGACAGACCGATCAATGGAAGGAGAGAGTGAGAGAGAGAGAGAGAGAGAAAGAGAGAGAGAGAGAGAGAGGGGCACAGCTCATTGATTACAGTCACTTATTGGGCCAGAGCTTTCTGGCTCAGCACACGCCAGCACAGCAGACTGAGGCCACTGGTCAAAGGCATTCTGGGTAATGGCTGTCAAAGGAGAAGAGAATAGTGGAGGTAATGGATCCCTTTAGGCCACCATGTATCAGTCCTGCCAGTGTGTGCTTGGCTTGAATGCAGACGATACCTTAAACCTTCTAAAGCTTCAATGTAAACCTAGATTTTGGACCACATTCTGCTCCAAAGAGGCTGTCCAACCCAAGAACAGAGCAGGTGGAAATCCCAGATCCTACTTTTTCTCACAGTTTCCACTGACTTTGGCTGACTTTTACTGAAAGTTTGGCTGGAAAGGCAACTTTAATACTTAACTAGTCCCAAAATAAAACCTCGCAGAGTGCGTCGGGCCTCACTGTCTTACATAATAAGAGCTGTGGCTGAGTGCAGTGGCCTGGATCAGAGGTGGATGTATGCAGAGTGACATTCTCCACAGGTCACTGCCTGGCCTAAACGCCGCTTCGCCTCCGGTGCGCCGACACAAGTGATTAATCTCTCATCTCTCCACCTGCCCTGCTGTAGCTATATCTTAGGAACGCTGCAGGCCATATGCATTAATGTGAATGGCATACAGAGGACACCATGTGGACAGGGTAAATCAACGCAAAACACTGTACAAGTTGAATTCGATGAGATGACAGTGTGTCGAGGGCAACACAGACAGGTACAGACGTATAATAACAAATAGACGCTTTATACAGACAGGTGCTGAACATTTTTATATTGACAGAGAGTATAGGGGACAATATAGTGTACAAGTGTTGCTGTTGCACCTGTGAGTCTGAGATCTCGGAGGGTTTCTCCGTCAGGCTGCTGCTCTCGGCAGGGATCAGGTCGTTGTACTTGGTGCTGACGTCCTCATCTGAATAGTGGAGGCTGCCTGGACTGGGCCTGGGAGGAGACCTGGGGACACAAGGATCAAAATCATTCAGCTGATTTATGTCCTTCACCATGTGGAGGAAGAAATGGAAAAGTACCTATACTAAGCGACATTCCTATATGCCCACTTAATATGTAACCTTTGACCCATATTTACACCTTAAGTGCCTAAAACTCAAGAATACTGAATCTGCTTCACCATTATACGATTACACTCTAACGTAACATCTTGTGTGTTTCTCACAGAACTGTGAGCCTAGAATGTGCAAATGCCCAAATCTAATAGATAACACTGGCTAAGTGGCCTTGACAAAATAATAGCTTGTTGTCTTGTAGAAGAAGCTGCTCACCTCTTATTATGCATCTCCTTAAAGTGCTAGAATGATAAATATAATTATGATTGGTTGTTCAGTCCTGTTCATATGAACTTATAGTTTTTGACCAATAGCTTTATTATATTCTATCTGTATTAACATAATCATGAATATTAAACACTATAAAACTCTGTGTAATCATACAGATTTTGAGTTCCTTGGCTCCCAACCTGCAGATTGAATAAACCAGTCAAACTGCCATTCTCTCGTCCTGAGTTCTCTTCCATAACCACGCAATGTGGTTTCGAAACTTTTGTTGAACCCTATCCTAAATTGTATTAGCACTCCGTGACAGCCCTTTGAAAACCTTTTTTAAGTTCAAACATCCTCCTCCTTTCTCTATAAACTTTGCAGAATAAAATCCACCCCCCGTCTCTCAGCAGATACACACGCTGATAATCAAATTAAGTCAAGCAATGACTCTAGGCACGATAACACTTTGAAACAGGGGAAAACTCTGTGCTCATTTTCCACAACACACTACAGTGAGTGGTTGTTTTCAAGTTCACATGTGTATGTGTATTCCTGTCAATGTGTGCGTGTGTGTGTAGGAGGGCGACCTGATGAGAATCATGGGACACCCATGAGCTGACTGCCTACAGCCAGTCTCTCCTGGGATGAATAATTCCCTCTGATTCAGTCCTCGCTGTGGGCTGTGGAATGTCAAAGCACTGGGCCCTTGTGACTAAATTATAAATTGAACTCTTGTGGCGCTCAAGGGGTCATCAAACAAATGCGAGCTTTAGGCTTTGCTCTGGCAAAGGTTATCACAGCCTACATGAATCACGGCGCAGAGTTATACTATCGCTGGCATGCTTCAGCGATCATGGGTACCGCGCAAATGTCTCATTCAGAGGTAAGTGCCGTAAGTTTCAAGGGTATAAATGATGGGTACTGAGCGAAGGGAGGATCCTTGAAGGGAGTGTGGGATGAGAATAGGATGGAGGGGAGGTGTTGAGTGTACCTACGCCAGCTGAAAGAAAGAGGACATGAGGCAAAATGAGGTCAGAGAAAGAGGAAAATACTGGAAAAAACATTCCCCAAAATGGTGTGCTCCATTCAGGGGTTCTTTAAACTAAATGTGAGAGAGAGAGAAGCAGAGAGAGAGAGAGAGAGAGAGAGAACGCTCTCGGTGCCTAAGCTCCTCCATACTTTCCACTGTCCCCAGTCCTGCTAAACAAACAGCCATCTGTTTTTGCTGATTGGTGCTGGTTTGGCCGAGAGCTCTGGGACATACTGACTCTCCTTGACTTTCCAGGCCACACTGTCAGCCACCAGCCGCTGCCAATGGAGCTGCAGCGGCACACACAGCCGCTTTACAGCTCAAAAACCAGACATTTGCATAAGTATTTTCCAAATAAATATATTCTGAAAGCGTTTGAAAAAAAAAAAAATTGTGGGTACATTTCAACAGTTTTCGTAGGTAGGGGGGGGGTGGTGTTTTGAGTGTGGTGTCGACAAAACACAAACCGGCTCAACCCTACTGGGAAATCAGGAAGCAAGCTGCAATTCAATTACCTTCGATGAGTTATATTAAACTAGATTAGCGTTAATTCACTTAACCTGAAGCGGAGGAGTGAAACGTGTACAATGGAGAGCTATTACTGGTACAATGTATTTGAATTTGCATAAATTGTGTGGAATTTCTGTGTGTGCGTGTGCATGTTTGCATGAGTGTGTGACAGATAGAGGGAGAGCTTGAGTGCCTCTGTATGTGTGGACATCTTATCTGACCTTGCTGACAATCTAACATGAGGACACTCCATTACTGATGAAGGACAGAGGACTTTGAAGAGATGCAGCCCTTTGATTCCCTCACTACTAAGGGCAAAAACGCTCTCATGCTGAGCAGGCTCAGATCTTTCTGTTTGCCATCACTATCTCCTGCTGTTACACATCACAGCCTGGACAGAGCGTCTGCATCACACTGACGTCAAATAGCAGTTGCCAATATTTCTTGTTTTAACCTGCATGGAGTATGGATGGGTTTTGATGCATCAGGGACAAATTACATAACCTCAAGGTTAGTTGTATCAAAGAAATCTATATAAAATTGACTTGAATTCTTTGTTTTGATCATGAAAAGCATTTACAAGTACTCTTTGACCCAGGCCTGATTAGTATTTTCCAACTACCTTCTATCATTCATGTTCCAACAACACTTACATAGTTGAGCGTACATATTTTTAATAGATAATGACTTTCAAGTAATGGCCAGGTGAATTTCCCCCCAGAGATGTGAATAATTCTATTTTTCTATGATACAGTCCAACTCAGTAAACATCACCACAAAGTCTTAATCACGACCCGGAATTCATGTCGGGACTTATTCACAAATCTGCGCGCTCCACACTCCACTGTAACCTTTGCTAAGATGCATTCCTCAGCGGTCCTTGCAGCAAGCCTCCTTCTACCACAGCCAAACAAAGAGCTGGAGCCAACGTGAAGAAATGCTATTGTGAGCCCACTGGGAGATTATGATAAACTGCCTGTTTAAAAATACAGAGGAAGCTCAGCTCAACAGCGGTAACCCCCCACTTTCTCCCTTCTCCTTGACTCGCATACACTGTTGAGCGAGGCGTAAATAATTTATCAGCTCTCTCACATGAATGGGGAGGGGGTCCACTTGATCCTCTAGCTAAATCCAGGGGGTAAGTCATGAGAAGCAGGGGGTGAAATCAAATCTGCCCCCACTCTTTACCCAATATCAACCCCTTTCTCTTGTCTTCTCCCCACAATCGCCTGTAGGGACTCATTAACATGTCTGTAGCATTCAACAGCTTTGTCACTCAGAGTGTTTAAAACCATGTTCATCTAAACCCCATATCCTTCGCTGAGACATCCGCAAACCCAAAACCAATGTCTAAATACAGTATATGCGAGGTTGAAAACAAAGTGGATTGCAAACTACCGCAGAGCAATGCTCCAAAGCAACACAGAGCTGAAACTGTTAATCCTACTCTCTTCACCATAACAGCAATAAAACATTTATCTGTTGGATCTTGAACTTCAGCCACAAAACTCATTTGGATCCTTTCTGTGTAATTCCAAGCAGAAGTTCACACAATTTGGCCCTGGATTGCTAATGTCTTACGCAATCAGTAAGAGCACATAATACCCAGATTGTCTGTTTAAACTTTTACAACAGAGCCAGTGATGGAGAGCTGGAACATTTGATTTAGGCATTAGTGCTACTATTTAAACTAACTGCAGCCTTTTAAAAGTAGTCAAAACAAGCAATCTTCAAGTACTGCAGCAAGAGTATTTGTAATTAGTTACTACTCGACTTGGGTCTGTATAGCGGCAAATACTTCTTACCATTTGTTTTAACCTGCTTGTACCAGAGGGGTGGGGTTTACTGCATACTGACAATTCAAGTAGTGAGTTATCAATCACCAAAAGCAAACAAAAATTAATTTCAAAATATTTCCTGTCATTGTGATAACATTTTCTGTCACTCGCTGTATTGTCTCTTATGGTAAACCCTGCCCATCTCACCTCTAAGTAGGCTAAAACCAACCACAAATTTAGTATTTGCTATCTGACACACATCTGCTTACCACCAAACTCTGAATAGAATTAAAAGAATGTCATTAAGATATTCTGATCCTGCCTTCATCCTGTCTTTTGTATTCTGAGACCAGTGAATGGGATACGGCATTAATCTATAATCGGAGGCTCAGGTGTTGGGATCCCCTACACCTCTACCGTGGGCCGAGTTCAAAGAGCGCTGATCCTGAAGGTACATCTGTGCATTCTTTCACTCCCTGCCTCCCCTTCAAGCCAGAGACGTAACGGGAAGCTGCCTGGAAGCTCCTCAAAGACCCAGACCATCTTTGATCCTTCCCCAAGGTCACACACTCAGACACACACACAAACACACACATGCACACACAAAAACACATTTCACACACATAGATCCACATGTACGCACACATATACACACACACAAAATGCAATGTAGAATACTTTTCACAAACAATATGCACACACGCACACACATGCACACAGAGGAGGCTAATTCCTTTCGGCAAAGCATCAGAGTGCACCTGCCTCCGCCTAATTATATCACCCAGTCAGTGCCACTGCACACAATATCTCCATCCATACGATATACAGTAATGCCACGCTGATGACAAACCGACACACACTTTTCAACTCTCCTCAACCTAATGACTGCAGCTGTCTAAGTCTACCTCTTACATAAACAGGTAATCCAGTGGAAAGTATAGAATCCTAAATGTGACTTCACATATACGAGTCAGTCCCTGCAGTGTTGTGCCAGCCACAGTCCCAGCCCAGCCCAGGTGCCAGTCACAGTGATTGACTGAAGACAGGGTCAGGACCTCAGCATGCTGCACCTCTTACAGCTGGGGGCTCGCTGGAGTGTAGAAGCTCATTAGGAGAGAGGCACTCTCTTTATATACTGCTTTTACAATGGAAACAGTGGATTTAATAAGGCTGTCCAAGTTGTCAGGAGGAGAGCGGTTTTTCCACAGAGCTGAATACATTTTCAGGCATGAGGTAAAGTTCCCCCAGAAAACCTAATTATCTACCCAGATTGTTATTTGATTTACATTTCAAATGAAGCTATTTCTTGCATAAACAATATGAGCATATTAAAGCTTTTTTTCTTGCATAAACAATAGGAAAATATGAAATTATTTAGCTCGTAAGCTTGTTTTGTGTGTGTGCAGACCACTGACCTGGTGTAGACTCCGTTCTTGCGGCAGAAGGAGTTTTTGACAGACAGGCGCCTGTTGTTGAGCTCCAGGGCGGGGAAACGGCCCTCGTCCAGACTGACCATGTCTCCGTGGGTCAGGGCGTTACAGTTGGAGTTGTTACCTGGACACACATAGAGAGACACTGTGTGACCACAGGCCAGAGGGACAGGCAGACTGTTAGTGGATGGAAGAATGAATGGAACTGATCAGTGAGTCAATAAGTGACTGAATGAGTGTATGAGTGTATGAATGAATAACTGAATTGATTAATAAATAAAAAAAACAGATACATGAAAAAAATAATTCATGGATGGATAAAAATGAAAGGATTTTAAGAAAAAATGAAATGAAAATTAAATGAATGAATGAACAAATTAATGAACGAATGAATGAATGAATGAATGAATGAACGAAGGAATGAACGAATGAATTAATGTACAGCTCCATATTTCTAAAAGACCTAGGTTATTACATGTACACGGTCCCTACTGGCTCATGTCACATTCATTACAGTGTGAATCTCTATGTAAACACTGACTGTGGATCACACTTGAATGGACAATAACACAACCTTTTCACCTCAACTCCCAAGTGTCCCGTACAATAGATCAATCTGCTAAACCCATGATCTGAGAGAAGAAGGCCTTGCCATGCCGCTTTATAATAGATTAATGTTTGGATGGGCCATTGGTTGCTATGTTACAGGTTAAGAACACTTTCAACTATCCTAAGAATTATAAGGGAACATAGCGAGGCCAGCACCTCCAGGATTGCTCCAGGGCTACTTGAGGTCAAGTGGTGGTTATGCAAACACACAGAAAAAGAGAAAGCAATGGGTAGCTCCATTGGCCTGGTCCAGACTCCTAGAGGGGGGGATGTGGAGGCTATGAGAGTGTCTTTGTGTTGGAGTGAGAAGGAGCCTCTTGTTTTTCCTCTGTCAGTCAAAAAGATGGGCAGTGACCCGCAGGCTCGCCCTCCCCTCCCCTGCCTGGCAGCAACAACACCCGTGGCAGAAGTGCTGAGCTGAGGGAAATACCCGCTGATGTCAGAGCTGAGCAGAATAGACAAGTATGCCCCCTACTCCTGCTCCCCCTCCTCTCTCCTTCTGTCTTTCTCTTCCTTTCTCTGCCTCTGCTGCTCAGTCAATAATCTGATTCACTCCAAAACAGAATATACCCAAAAAACGTTAACTCAAGTTCACTGCTCAGTATATTCATTATATTCGCTTAAATCACACTATTTTATAGGCAAAGGTCGAAAAGTTAAGATTGTCAGCTCCTTCGATGATATTCAATTGCAAGTTTTTAACGCAGTTATTTTTTTCAAACGGATGTCTCATCTTGGAATGAAATTTATGTACATGTTATTACTGTACCTTCAAATCCCTCTTTAGTGTATTTATAGTATTCTAGTGTACAGATATAGGCATTGCAGAGGTCCCATTTTTTACATGCTTGCTGCACAGTTGCTCTCTTGCAATACTAATATATTAGATCAGCGGTGGCCAACCATGTGCCAAAGAGGGCCAAGAGTATGCTGGTTTTCCTTCCAAACAATCACTACACCGGGTGATTTCACTAATTAGATGCTCCCTGTGTGTGCTCGCTCTCTGCTGGAAGGTGTGCTAATCAGTGAAATCAGCTTTGGTTGAAGGAAAACCTGCAGACTCTTGGCCCTGAATGGCACATGATTGGACACCACTGTGTTAGATGCAAGGCAGGGTGGCTTCTACAAAAGCTACACGGCTCATTGTACATGCGATCGTCTGCACCCACCTGATTCAGACTTCTTGGCATACTTCTTACTCTGTCCTCTAATAATGAGGATGAAAACCAGCAGCAGGATGAAGATGAGGCCCACCAGAGCCACCACCACCAGGAACCACCACTCCTCATAGAAAGGCGCCACCTTTTGGGCTGGAGGAGGAACAGAACTTTGGTTGGACAACAAATTCATTGTATCTGCAAAACTCAACGGGTCATATTTTCTGCTATGTCTAAATTACCTTGGGGAATTAAATTGATTCTGACAAATTAAATTCCAAGAGAGTATACTAGTATTTCATTATGTTTCAACAAATACATGACAGCTCACCAGATATAGACGGAGAGGGAAGACTCGGAGTGCCATAGCCGTAGTCGTTCACCCCAATGACGCGGAAGTCATAACTGACCCCTTGCTTCAGTATATCCATGTTGAATGTGTGTGATGTCACTTCCTTAGGGATGTCCTTGATCAGGATATCCCACAGGCCCTCATCTATGGCGGAGTAAAGAAGGACATTTTAATTGAGTATAGGTCAGGCAGGACTATGATAAGTTGTAAAACATTTGAATAATGTCAATATGTCTTTACTAACAGGCTGTTTTACAATGTTTGCTTGATGTAATGCCCCAGTCTGGTTGGCAGCATCCAGGGTAATTCATAATTTTCACAAATATTGTACAATCCATCAATTTCACTGCTCCCATAAAATTTACAACAGCCAGATCTACATCATAAATAGTGGTGCAGCCATATTTCAAATGAAGCAATGTTAGATGCCTTGCTGTTTGCTTTGGAAAATCTGTCAGAGACCATCCATTACACATGGGTGCTCATAAACTTCAGTACAAGTTTGGCCTAATGGAGTACACAAACATAAACAAGCACCAGAGTCTATCCTCAGTGCTGCTAAACTCCAGAGAAAGTTAGGAAGGTTGATGTAATTCAGTTTGAAGACTACGCTAAGCCGGCCAGTTATTGGATACTGTGGAGAGTGTCATGGCCCTTGGCATCTGGATAAGAAGAGATGAAGGGGAATGATGGGGTCCGGGGTTGGTTTAACCATCTCCATCATCCCTAGGGATTAGTTTAAGCTATACTTTACCACCGAGCCCCCGTGCAAAACCTCCTTAAAATCTAGGACTAAGTAGCCCCAACCCCCCATTTCCACCCTGCAGTGGTGTAATCCATCGCTCCCTGTGAGTCTCCTACCATCCATCAACCCCTTAACCCTGCCAAGCACTGTCAATCACAGCTGAAACCAGATGCCATTTGTCTCAACTGCTGCACTGCAATCAATAGCCCATTAAAATACCAGTGACACACACTCTGGTGCAGCATCTGTTGACACTTTCCACCACTTTCCTTAATCAAATTAGCAACAAGGCAAACATAAGACTAAGCTTACAGGTTCATGTGAAAAGCTGTATTATTATGTGCCAGCAGAGGCACGCACCTGAGGGTCTGGCCTCGATGACGTAGCGTGTGATGGGGGAGCGTCCCGGGTCTCCACTGGCCCAGTGAATGGTGAGAGCCGAACCATAGCGCGTGATAAAGGGCTCTCCAGGGGGTCCTGGGGCTCCTGAGGAGGAATAGCAAGGTTAAAGGTTAGAGAAATAGGTCCACCAATGTCACATAAATGAAGCCACAAACAAAGAACCATATACAGTATATTGCATCTCTTTTGAGTTTTCAGTTGAATGACATAGATGTCATTGTTTACAGACTGTAAGCTGCAGTAAGGTGTACATTCCTTGTAAAAGTAGAGGTTGAGTTCTTCAAGGTGATGTGTAACATTTATACTCACAACGGTTTGGATTTACTGCAATACTGCAAATACTGTATATTGGCTGTTCAAAAAAATTCAAGAAGGACTAGTATGGTCCTAGTACTAGTAAGGTTTCAAAAATGAAGGCCCAATCAAGTATCTTACAATAAGTGTTGTGTCTTAGAATAGTGCCGATCTGCGACCAGTTTACCTCTCAAGTACTAATACATTTTACATAGTCATGTGGTTCTATGGCCAATTATTCTCGATCAGTACCATATTCGTACAGGATTTATGAACACGGAGGCAGATGAGTAAAAAAGCCATTCACAAACAAACATCTGCTGCCGTTACCTTCTCCTGGGCCGGTGGTGATGTTGGCCTCCACTTCAGGGCCGTAGATGAAGGTTTTGGCCCGGATGCGGAAGTTGTAGGTGATGCCGTCGGCCAAGTCTTTGATCTTCATCCAGAGCGGGCCGCTCCCCTTCACGTCCACCGTCACAATCTTACTGACGCCTGGGGGGGAGGGGGAGTGAAGACAGTCGGCACAGGCCACTGAAGACTCTGGACAAACACACCACATTTAGAGCGGGTACACGTCAGGCCAGGCAACATGGGAGCGCACTCAACACAGACAAACACACACACACACACACGCACCAGTAATGGAATTAGTAATGGGAAACGTTTCAATTTTGCCATTCTCGTCATGTATTATGATGATAGCTGAAGACATGTCAGAAAGGTTTGCAATGATACATGAGCTATTTAGGGTCAAGGTGATGGTTAGCTGATTAGCTTAGGATAAATGCACATCACAAGGTTTTGACCAGATTAAGACCAACTTAGGTTGCCCTAAACAAAGAATGTGGTCAAATTCCATATAGTACCCATAATCATCATCTGTAATCATCAATAATTAAGAGTAATTTCAATAGATCTTGCAGTGTGCATAATCCCTTTCCAGAAAAAAGCAGCCATTTTGAGCAGAGAGAGGTGTGATGGGTAAAGGACAGGGGCTTACCGTCTACCGGGGTGCAGGGCTCATAGACCAGACGGTAGCCCTCGATGATGCCGTTAGGGTAGGTGGGCTCGCCCCAGGACACATTGACCGAGGTGGTGGTCAGCTCACTGAAGTGGATGAAGCCGGGAGCACTGGGGGCTGGAACGCACAGACAAAGGTCAGAGGTCAACAGACATATGGGGAACGGTCAATAAAACTAGGCAGACACAAGGGATTTTTTGTTTCAGCTGCTTTGATGGCATGCAAACGACCTGTCTTTGGCCATGCGGATGCACATACAGTATGTGCGCATATGTGTGCGCATGTGCATGCAGTTTTGTTTCAGCATAAACGTCTGTCTGTTTGTGAGACAGAAGGCACAGAACGTACCTATAATACAGCCTGGCTACAAATATCATAAATCAGAGGGAAGCTTATAGCAAAGGCTTAGGGTTATAGATTTATTTTTGTGACTTTATAACCCTGGAGAGGTTTTAGATTTTAGGTTTTAATGCCAGATGTCCTCAGGTCAGTTAGTTCTAGACCAGAGTTGAAAAATATTTACCAATCCTTCTCACGGTTTGCTAAGTCTAGTTGTGGAACACGATTGGTGGACTTTTCCACATAGGACAATAAGTACCAGAAAGTTTTGCAGGTAAGCATTTGTAAGTCAATTTAGTGTAATTGTCTGAGATTGACAACTTATGTGAGACTAGCTGAAGTGTTTTGATTCCGTCAACACCACCCTTTTGGTAAGTTAAAACAAATGCTAGGCATTATTTGGAAATACTGTTTGACCCAGGTCATACTAGTCCACAGTCATAATGGCCAGCCTCAGGCTCCAGGCCCCATTACAGTTGAATGAGCCTGTGACACTGCTGTGCTCGAAACACAGTTGGCCCTGTTGTCTTTAAACTTGTTGAGCAGGAGTTGAGACGCTTGCAGCACACAAAGCCTCTTTGTCTAATAAAAAAAAGATGGTCTAACTATCGGCCCAGTGCACCCCCCCCCCCCGCCCCCCCACCCCCCCCCCCCCCCCTTCTACCCCCCACCCCCACACCCCCATCCAGCTTGTCATCTGCTTCCTCTTCTCTATGGCAGTGGTCCATGAGACCAGCCAAGAGGTTGTGAGTGCATCCTTTCTCCTTCCTTTTACAACTCTGAGATATTAAAAACACCAAAACTGCAAAAAATAAAATCTTGCCTTTACGCAGGGGCTTTTGGGGATAAAACAAGTTATTTGGAAATGAGTGTACACAGGAAAGAGGGGTGGATATGGGGAAGAATAATCTGGCAACTGTCCTCTAGTGCTATTCAAGTCCATGAGTTAGAGATAAAGAAAGAGAGAGAGGGAGAGAGAGAAAGAGAAAGAGACAGAGAATGAGAAAGAGAGATGGGGGGAGAGGGGGAGGTTGGCCGAGGAACCACGGGGGTTTAGCCATAGCGTGCCTGTGGACATAACATCTCCAAGGCTCACTCCAAAGTATTTTCATACCATCCGCTTTTCAAACAAAATTGGAGATTCAGCGGATGACTCCAGAATGAGCTCGCTGATTGGGAACTTATGCTCGGTGTGTGGTTCCGCTAACATTGTTTGGCATGCTGACAGCAACGATTAACATCATCTTCACATTAAAGCTTACAAAGAAACTCTTTCTGGGATGGAAACATCCCAGATTGTTTTTTTCTGATGGTTGACTCATTGAATTTTGTTTAAACATCGCAGGGTCCTCCAATCTAACCTCACCACCACAAGCTCATAAATCTGACAAATGATTGAATGTGACCATGCATGCGCTAATTTGTCTATTTTAGTCATGCCATTGCTTCTGCATGAGAGTGTCACCCCCCTGACCCTGGTATTTTATTTTTTGTCCTCAGCTCTTCTTCCTTTTCCTAGTACTAGAATATTTGTTAGATATATTTTTGGGCGCTGTGGTCATTACTTCTTTCTATTATTAACTAGGAATTGAAGCTTTTTCTACTGTTGCACAAACTTTAAGTCGCTCTGGGCAAGAGCATTATCTAAACACCAAAATGTTTTAATGTAATATAAATGTATATTGGTGTCTAGTGGAAAGCCCTACCAGCTTGCTGAGTGCGTCCCCTTGTTGGGGGGCTGCGGGGTCCATCCCCAGCAGCATTGAAGGGGGCCACGCTGATCATGTAGGTGGTGTAACCAGTCAGGTTCTTCAGCTTCACCCCTCCTTCGGGCATGAAGAGGGTCCGCAGCCTCTCCGTCTCGTTCTTACGCTGGAACTCCCAGAAGTAAACCTACATGGACGAAGAGAGGCGTAAAGACTTACATATATCCAAAGTTGCTGTTCACGGAATTCGGCTATAACTCCGTTATCATCAAAACTCAGACCCCATTCCAAATCTCCCTTGAGGTGAAGATATGCAGTTTCCTTTTAAGCCCTGTGAATAGCCCTTGAGCAAGAGAACCTCATC
Organism: Centroberyx gerrardi; assembly: GCF_048128805.1. Classification (NCBI taxonomy): domain Eukaryota; kingdom Metazoa; phylum Chordata; class Actinopteri; order Beryciformes; family Berycidae; genus Centroberyx; species Centroberyx gerrardi. The sequence continues at coordinate 10,443,220 of NC_136016.1, read as the reverse complement.
ATTGTAAGCCCCTCTGGATAACAGTGTCAGCTAAATGCCTAAAGTGTAAAATGTAAAAATGTGCATTTAATTGTGTTCAGCATCAAGTAAATGTAGTTTCTCATGAACCACAACAGCCACCATTTAAATATTTAAAAAAGGATGAAAAATACAGAACAGATAATATCATTGAATCTCAGGTATTGGAAAGGGGGGCCATAAAACCTGTTGCTCCTGCACCCATCAGTGTATTCAAGACATAGGATGTTACTAAGTGTGTGCAACAGAGTGAGTCTTACCTTGTAGCCCTGGATGTCTCCGTTCTGAGCGTCCACAGGGGGAGGCTCCCATGTCACATCCAGCTGGGTCGCTGTTGCTGACTGAATGGCCACATTCTGGGGGGGTGCTGTGGGCACTGTGGTAGGCCATCACACAAATTAAGCTTACATTAATGGACGAGGAAATTTCTCTGCGTGAGGCGAGTGTTTATTTTAGTTTCTGGTGTCACTGCTCTGTGTGTGGGCAGGTACCGCTACGGCTTAAAGCAGAGAACTGGAAAATGATCCTCATCCTAAGCTCTTCAACCTACACAATCAAAACCGTGATATTCAAGAAAGACAAATTACACCTGAATGCTTCTAAAGGGGACAGTTTCAATACACGGGTTGCCAAGAGCGGCTGTGCAAAAGCCTCATTTTCTTGCATCGAGGGTGGTCAAATACTTGAGCATTTTGCGACTGTGTTGAATGAAATGACAGGAAAAGCACTGTGGTTAAATGGTACCAGCATACATACCTGCCTCTCCCACAAACACCTCCTGTGGAGTGCTGGTTGGCCCCTCGCCCACTGCATTATACACACTCATGCGTATCTCATAGCGCTTGTGTTTGCTCAGCTCTGCAGTAGGATGAAACAATTAGGAATGCATTATACTTCACACAAAAGATTCTGCTTGTATTGTGAGCAAGACGTCTAAGACATTGTAATTCATATGAGGCTATAATTACGGGGTTGTTGAGTGCTGCAGTGCAGAGGTACAGGAGAAATATGTGGCCATCTGGTTTTGTAGTGCTTATCAAAATAAATTGACACGCACAAGCCAAACAGTATGTTGGACTAGGGAGGCTTGTGTACTCAGTGTCCCAAAATGTCTCTGTTCAGACTGCGTCTATTGGCTTTAGCAGAAGTCTCTGTGTGAACTCGCTGCGAGTGTAAGCAACCAAAGCTCAATTTAATTTGCTTAACTCAATTGACACTCTGCGTTTCCTGTATCACTCTTCAAGGCAGCTGGGTGCATGAGACATATGGTAAGATCCAACATACAGATGGCTTCATTAACTTAATTAGATTTTGGGTTGAATCAGTGAGCACATATGAGTGTGCGTGAGCTTTTGTGTGCGTGGATGAGCGTATATATGCTCACATTCACACAAGAGGTTGTGTGAGAGTGTGTGCACGAGTCATGCATGCGTGTGCAAAGGTGTTAATGGAGGCATCCGTGTGTGAGGTGTGTATTTGTCATGTGGTAAAACAGTGTGAGACAGAGACATAGGAAAACTTACTGTCCAGCTCGTACTGGGTCATAGTTGAATCGCTCAGATTCCGTATGCTGTAGGGAGCTGTTTGTGTGCGTGTGTGTGTGTGTGTGTGACAAGAAGTGAGGGGGTCGCAGGAAAGGAAAGACATAAAAGAAGAGGGAAAAGAAGAGGGAGGTGGTGGAGAGACAATTCATTGTATTAGTGCCAATATTTAAGTAGTTGAGAAGAGTATCACTGCTGACATAAAAACCCCACACAATCAGAGTGATCATAGCTCTGAGAGAGACTCAGAATGACTCAACTGGAGTGAAATTATAGGCTAGGTTACACAGAGCAGTAGAAACAGAGTGGCTCCTGAGTAAACCTAATAACAGGCTGTGGCTGATAGCTACTAATCACAAGATGAAAGCTTTTGGCTGAGAAGTGTCAAGAGCAGCCAGGAAATCATGGGAGCACAATGGGCCCATGTGGAAGTTCCTTAAAGCAAAATGATGGCGCTGTTCACACCTGGAAGAATGAATTATGAAAAGTGATGGAGACCAACAAGGCTACAGTGTGTATTCTTGGGTCAAACCAACGGAGCTTTTACAAGTGAGATATTTTTTCCAAAATATATCATTATCAAATGAATTTAAATAACAGCCATTAGCAATACTCTGTGGAGCTTTGTGAGCTGCATTTTAATAACATGGTTTACAATATCCTCTCACTGCTAACTTGATGAGTAAATTAACAGTCTAGAGGGTCTTTATTTTGTGAGGACAAAAAAGAAACTCAAAGCGGATCATTGTGGCTTGTAATAGTACCAGTCATTTGTTTTGCTTGCATTGGAATGGGCCACCAAACCCTTCATTATTTCTATTTAATATGAGGAAAATCTTAATCTAGCACCTTTAATTCTGAATATCTATATATAATTTGGTCATGTTAGCTGCAGTTGTTGTTCCTCACCGGTGAGCTCGGCCCAGGTAGTGGAGGGACTGTTGACGGTACGGACAGAGTAACTGCGAAGACGGTCATACAGGAGCTCCCGGTATCGGATCCGAAAACCCAGTAGGATTCCGTTAATCTTTTCCTCAGAGGGGGGCTGCAAGGGAAAACGCGAGGAGTTAAGTTCATATCTAACATAGTGGATCTCAACTGAACTGAGCCCCAGAAACAGCTTAGAAATGCACCACCCATTCCTGTACCGTCTTAACCTTTGTTCCAGTCTAGTGCCTCTCTGCCTTTCAAGGTAATATGGCTTGCTGATGTCACCTTAAAAATTATTTCCCTTATATGCTTCTCCAGTGTAATATTACATTTTATCACCATATTTTGTCTTTTGCTTGGTGACAACAGAGAGACGAATTGTAATTGAGAAAAAATCTCCGTGCAGACTGAGCTCATCCACAGGTGAGTCACATGGAGAAATCCCCCATGGTTAAACAAGAGACAACAGGCCCAGAGGGGAGAAACAGAAAGAGAACAAGTACCTCTCTATCCCTATAAACTCTACAAGAGTTCTCCATAAAACCGAGATTGTGGCTCGGGGCCTCCTATTTCCCCTTTATGACCTGTTAATTCAGGTGTGAGTGTGGGAGAGGGTGTGTGTGTGTGTGAGAGAGAGAGAGATTGAGAGAGTAGAGGGTGTGTGAAAGTGTGTTGCATCCAGTCTAAGTATACCCTATGTACTGTCTGGTCTCTCATTAGGGCCCACTTTCTAAGAGCTGCATGGGTTTCAATACACAGCGAATCAGATAAAGGCTGAGCCAATTACACTGTCTCCTCTTACCTGCCAGCGGATCAGCACTGACGTTGTTGTGTGTGGCGTGACAGAGAGAATTGTGGGTGCTTCGTCAGGCGCTGAGAAGATAAAAGTGAGATGAATTAGTGAAATTGAGCTGAAAATCTGCACGATTCAAGGAGCCAAATCGAGCCATGTGCAGTGGCATTCACGGGGCATAAACACAACAGAGCATAAAACGGCCGTTGATAGATGAGTCAAAAATAGCAGCTGGAAAGATCAGCGGCGGGAACGTGTCTTTAGTCGGTTAGCACAGGGGCAGACTTGGGCAGACTTTGCCAAGGTTTTAATGCTGCCCTCTTGTCTCATGGTAACTGCAGATGGTGTGCACATGACATCACCTGCTGCCTCTGCCAAAAGTGTCCACATCACAACAATAAGCTAACTCATCCTGACAGCCAATTTAGATGGGGCTTTTTACACCAGGGATTCAAAGGACACACAGTCTCTGTGTAAGGGAGTCTAGTTCACTATATCACTGCAGAATGAGGCCATAACTTTGGCTTTATTAGCGTGTTTATATTAGACCTATAAATGTTTATATACATATTTGAGACATTATGAGACATATACAGCTATTGCCCTTATAGAAATCCCAGTAGTTTTTATATGCTTGCTGCCCTGCTGCTGCACTGTTTCTCCAACCCCAAGAAGAAAGTAAAATTCTGCAATGCTAATCCACAATAGATGCAGTGTCTACAACAGCTAGCACTGTAAAAAGTGCATCTTTTCATCAAGCTCATCAAACCTTACCCTGTGAATCAGAAAGTTGTCTCATACATCTGACATGAATCTTACCGTCCTGTAGAGTGGTGATAGCTTCACTCTCCTCGCTATATTCACTGTCCCCTATGTCGTTGGTGGCCTTCACTCTGAACTGGTAGGAGGTGAAGGGCTTCAGCCTTGGAGGTGGAACAGGGCAGAAAAACACATCAATCTTAACTATAAACCACTGCTGGGGATCGTTGTAAGCCAGAGACCCCAAAGGAGAAATTTAGTCTCAGTGTGGGACCTCCGAGCTCATTAAGCAAGCTACCAACCAATTTGGGTCCTTAACGATAGTTTAAGGAACCAGAAATTACTGTATCATTAAGTTTTCACAAGGTATGCTAATGGCATGTTATGATCTCCAGAAGTCTTTGCTGCATTTGCCTGCACATTGAAATAAAGCTTTACTGAATACCTTAAACATTCTTTGAATAGCTTCAAGCATTGTTTATGTTCTGATCTATACTTTAGGACACCCTGCAACATTATTCCCTAAAACCATTCTGTTAAATCGGCAACTACAACCAGGGGGGTATTTAAGCATATTTAGTGCTTAGTGGAGAGGGGATTAAGTGTTTGAATTAATATTACCCTTCACATCTATAGAACACAAGGGGAATGAAAACCATTTTGCGGTAACAAGGGGGGGAATTCAGGGTTTGCTCATTATGAATCAACCCCGGACCGTAACCAGCCTTTACTAGGAAGTGTACCCTACCTGTCCACTATGTAGCAGCTGGCCTCGTGGTTGACAGAGGCAGAGTGGACAGTCCAGTTGCTGTCTGGAAGCTCTCTGAGCTGGACGGTGTAGTAACGCACTGGGGACAGGCCGTCGCTGCCCGGCTCCCACGACAGCAACACCCAGCGGGCCTGCACCTCCTCCTGGGGCACCGTGGGACGGCTGGTGGGCTGGGGGCGAGCTGGATGGAGGGAAGGGAGATGTGGATAGATAGAGGGAGTGAGGGAGGAATGAGGGTAAGGAGGGAAGGAGGCAGTGGGATCGAGGGATCGAGGGAACGGGTGGGAAGGAGAGGAGACAAGGAGGGATGCAGGAATGGAAAAAGGTTAGAGCCCTTACAAATGGTAGTGGGGAAAATGATTAGAGGCTTGGCTCACTACACTGCAAAAACATCCATCTTAACAAGTCATTTAGTCTCATATTCAGCCTTGTTTTTCTTAAGCCAGAAGAAAAATTCTGCCAATGGGGTGAGATCACTCCACTTGTTTCCAATGCAGTTTCACTTGTTTCAGGAATTTTCTAGAAATGAGTGTGAATATCTTGACACAAGTCAGAATAAGCCAGATCACTGCACTACTATCAAGAAAACAACACTTGATTCTACAAAATTCTTGAAACAAGTTGATTTGCATTGGAAACAAGTGAAATTATCTCACCGCACTGGCAGATTTTTTTCACTTATTTGAAGAAAATTATGATTTTAGGACTCAATAATAGACCAAATGAATTATTAAGATGGATATTTTTTGCAGTGTAGTACAGTTTTCCTGGCTGACACTGTTCTTTTATTATTGAAAGAAAAACATCTACTGGGTGTATAAATCAGAAAGGAGGGTCAATCTAAAAGAAAAAACAAAACAAAAAACTAGAATAGAAACCTGATACTCTCGACTTTCTCACTTGCTCTCACATTTGCAGAGGCTATGTTGCATGGACGAGGGGAAAAAAAAAGTGCTATTTGGACAAATGAAAGGTAGCCGAGTAAATGAAAGTAGCAGAGTAAACAATCCACAACATGCCTTGAGGGAAGCAGATGGACTGACTCGTTCTCACAACTGCATCAGAGTGCTTCTGATAAACACCCACAGGGCACAGACACTCCTTCACAAAACACATCTGCTTACTGGACTGTTAACTGGAAATGAACTAAGTGTAGCGCCGGCTTAGCTCGGCTCTCTCCGAAGTTGTGTCAGCGTGGAGATCACACACCTGGCTGTGCCCTCATGTATACAACTATTACAGCTGTGTTTTGGCTTTGGCTGTACGCTCTACACATCATGCTGCAATGCTATTATCGTAATCCAAAAAAGCCATTTCAGAGTGCCATTTTAGCATACTAACATTAGAGATAATGATTTTTTTTTTTTGCATGCTCATTCCAATTATTGCTGTATACTCAGCTGCCGCATATCCAACAACCAGCAAGTACATATCCATCCCATAATGAAATAAACCACACACGTGTCATGGTTACCTCTTTTCTCAGTGGTGACCACCAGCGCCTCTGCGGCCTCACCCCAGCCCTTCCGGGTCTGGGCCGTGATGCGGAACACGTAGACGGACTCGGGCTTGAGGCCGGTCACGGTGTACTGGCGAGCGCTGGGGTTCAGCACGTCCACCGTGGCTGTGTTGCTATTGGTGGAGTTGAGGCGGTACGTGATCTGATAGGCTGGAGGGGAGTTGAGGACACAGAGCAGCGCGGTCTGATTGGCAGTCAATGTCATAATGAGATCAGCGTGTTTCAGCTAAATCTGGGCTGAAAAGCGTATTTTAGGTATTTGAAGCACTTGTGGTTCGTGGTGTTTGTCCAAGAATAAGTGGAGGTTTTCTTTCCAAGCGAGCAAACTGCAGCAGAAACCACTATGTCTCTCGTGACATCCTTATGGTTTCGCTGATTCCATTAGCCATGCTGCTCCCGCATGCTACTATATGGGTCTGTCAATATGAAGCATTTCACAGATATATAAAATGTGTGCAGTTTAAAATAAACGAGCCGACAGAAGTATCATAAATCAAATACTCACAAGGAGCTGCAAGGAATCCCTAACTAGCTAACAAGAGTGTGAGGAATCCAACTCCCTCTACAGCACTGACTGGAAAAAACAAGATTGCGTTGCCTCCAATAGGTCTAAACTTTATCAGCATTTTGTTCATCAAGTTGAAAAAGTATTTGCGAAGCACGATAAGCACATAAGGAACTATGTCTGTGATAAGAGGCTCCATAAAATCAAAATGAAGAACACTTCAAATACAGTATTTTGGTAACTGTTTAGATTCCAGGTTATTTCCTAATAGGAACTGCTATTAAGGCAGAACTGTCTTGACAAATGTCCTAGAAAGAATCCACACATTAACTGACCAGGAAACTTTAGGGTCATAAATATTTCAAACATTTGAATGGCTGTACAACACCACCTGTCTGAAAAGGCCTAAGAGGAGCTTGCATATTGCAGTTGGTGTACTAACCAAGGATGATGCCGTTGGGCTGGGAGGGAGACTGCCAAATAAGCCGGACTGAGGTGGTCCGCACCTCAGGGAACAGGATGCCCACTGGAGGTCCTGGCACTGCAGGAAACAGATCCACATGATTTATAACACCTCAACAGCTCCAAACAGGCTACAAAAAGGTAGTATTTTATCAAACTTAAAATATATTCCTCACTTGGTCTTACTCAACACTACAAATTCTGCTAAATAAATTTAATAACAGCAAATAAATGAATCTGGTGCTGAGAAAAAGCAGAGTGAGGATTTTTCTTTATTAAGTTTGATATAACACAACTGCCATTGGAGGTAATATCAAAGGGCCCCTTGTTAACAAGAACGTTTTCTCCCCAACACAGCACAACAGTCTGCCACTTTTCACCACCATAAAGGCCATGAGATACAATGGGGAAATTACAAATATTGACGTCAGTTGTCAAATGGGACAAATCAGTGTGGAAAGCTTTGTGGGCTAGAGAGGAAAAAAAGACTTTTGATCATAATTGTTGGCAAGCTTGCCTGTGTAACATGGAGCTAAAAATCCCTTTTATGTGTTGTTATTGGAGAAAATATTGTTGTTTTTCCGCTGTCAGTTGTCATGTATGTTTTATACATCTTTCATGCATTTCTAACCATCTAACCATACTATATAACGGTGATGCTGAATGTACTGCAGATGTGCGCCAAAATTGAAATATTGAATATTGAATATTGAGATGATTATAGATAGCTGCAACCTCAAGCTTAAGCTCATGTCCCTACCATCGTCTAGAGTCCTCTCCAGGATGGGCGGAGAACTGGGCCGTCCGTCTCCGATCCGTGTGAAAGCCAGGACCTGGATCTCATACAGCACGTATTTCCCCAAGCCGGTCAGCTGGACACTGTGGCTGGCATTCCCCTCCACTGTCCAGAACTGGACTGCACTGTCTGAGTCCTTCTCTTTGTACACCACCTGATGAAGGGAGGGGACAAGAGATAAAGACAACTGGGGGGAAAAGGAACTTGGAAAGCTAGGAAGAAGTGGACATCCTATCTCTCTCCACTATCTAAAAAATAGCAGATAAAAAGCAGCCGAATTAGAGGTGCTACCCTGCTGCTCAGTAGATATATGGTGAATAACTTTGTGCAAGTGACTGCTACACAGGCATACCTTGTAGCCCAGAATGAGTCCGTTTCTGTCTGGCTCTGGGACTTCAAACCAGCGCACCAGGATGCTGCTAGAGGTGGTGGCAAAGGCCGACACATTGGTGGGTCCACAGGAGGGAACTGAGAGAGAGAAGAGAGGAGAAAACACAGGTTTGAATGACGTTAGAGAGATGCAGTTTGAGTGATCTGCTGTGGGCAGCGTGTGCCTATGTGTGTGTGTGTGCGTGTGCATGTGTGTGTGCAAGTATCTCCAGAGGTCCCGGTGAACCCTCCAGGCCTGCTGTGTTAGACAGAAATAAAAGACTCAAAGAACGGACCCTTTCCCTTCCTTGGCACTCATCCCTGGACATAATGCACTGATTCCTAAGAATTTGCTGGAGTGAGTGGAAAAAAAAAAGAGTGCAGGAATTCCACATTCTAGTCCATGTGTTCCCAATTTCCTCCGACTCCCTCCTGCACTCCCTGGAATCGCTCCATTCCTCCCTACCAAACGTCTGGTAGCCAAAGTGAGAGCGCAAGCAAGGAGAGAGGGAAAGAGAGAGGGAAGGAAGAAACGTCCTTGCCGAGACAGAGGTGGGTTGATAAAAGGACTCCAGCCAGGCATCGGAGTAGAGTGTGTGAACAGAATGCCAGAATCACATATGATGGAATGTAAACCACATAACTGTATGCTTGTTACTTCCAATATGTCCAATAATGTAGACATGGCCGTTTCTTGGCCACCAGTTTTTGGGGTTATTTGGGGTTTCGTTTTTTTCCTTCCTCAAAATTAACATGACCAAACACATTCATCATCAGATTCTCTTGTATGCTGATGTACCAACGTTGTTTATCGCTGAACTCAACGAAAGTTACGATATGATTGGACAGTCAGATTGTCAAAATGGCCGTGAATGTACAGTAGATATTTCATACAAATAGCAAAAAACATCTGATCACAAAAATAATCAGTGCTTTGAATGTTGGGAAAATCTGTGAAAATGGTAGTTATGGGATTTATGTAGGAAGGTATGCGCTACTGCAGGCTTTTTATAAGGTATAACACAAATACTTTGCATGTTATTGTAAATATTTAAGTCTTGGCAAGAATTTGACACTATGGTATTGCATTAAGAGGACAGTATAAAGTCATATGAAAAAAGTTTTGAACAAAAACAGTGTTTTGATACTCCCAAGAACGACTTGCGGGTTGCTGTTAGTCTTTGATCATTGGTCAGAAGATCTGTACCAACCAATTTCACAAAGGGTGACAGATGAGGTCTCCATCTTACCAGACTCCCTGGTTCTGCCTCTGACCGGCTGGCTCCACGGCCCTGTCCCGATGCCGTTGATGGCCTGGACTCTGACCTCGTACTCCGTCCACTCCTCCAGGTCCTCAATGGTGAACTCTCTCTCCAGGCGGTCAGCGATGACGTGGGTCAGCGCCCGGCCCTGCGAGCCCGTCCGGGAGTACTGCACCCTGTAGCCCAACAGCTCCGGGTTCCCGTTGTACTCCCATTCCGGCAGAGGCTGAGCGGATGCATAACGAAAGAGGGGGTAGAGAGGGAGAGAGTGGGTATCGATAAGACAGAGATGAAAACTTCTTCAAATGTAAAGCCAAACAGAGCTCAGACTCCTTTGGTTAGGGAAGCATTTTCTAGCTTCTGGCATTAAATAACTTTAGCTACAAAAGTTTTACTGTGCAACATAGACACCACCAAGATTGTAAAATACTTATATAACGCAGCAACCATCAGTTATTAGGGTTTCAATCTCCATTTCTTTGGTTGAAAGTATAATCACTGATGGTCATTGTGTTAATACATGCAACTCTTTTAGGATCACACAATCTGAGCCCCTCCTTTTAGCAATATTATACTTTCTATAGATTAAAAATGTAATGGCTATTTCAGAGATATACTTGCACATTAATTTTTCCTTCAACTGCTACAAGCCTGGCAGAAATTAAGATTCCTACTTACCACCCATCGGAGCCAGAGGCTGGTCTCGCTGGCGGTGCGCAGGGTGACGTTGGCGGGGGCCATGTCCGGAGGAGCCTGCAGGGTCTGGATCTTCCTGGAGGGCTGGCTGGGAGGACTGGTGCCCACGATGTTCACTTGCCGCATACGGAGCCTGGTGGTTGGAATTAAACATCGCTGATATTATAATAATACTTCATGCAACCTGTGCAAAAGGGCTTGCTTCATTCCAACTGAAATCACAGCTCTGAATCTGCCGGCTGGAAATGAAAATCGCCAGCGTTTTTGTAACACTTATGCATCCTCTTTCACCGAGATTTATTGCACTGAAACTGAGATCACAGCTATGGATATGCATATAAATCGAGTTCTGCGGATATGCCTATGCTGTGTGGGGGGCTTGTTTGTGTCTCAAGGGGAATATGCAAAAAACAAATTTCTATGCAAAGTGACATTTAACTCTACTGAAATGTAAAGTGGCCGTGTTGATGAATGAATGGTGAGGAGAACTATAGCTGGAGCGAGGCTTGAGGGATTGCCTGAAATGTTAATTGGCTATATTTAGTGTGATCATGTGCACAGTCACATTACACCAACAAGAAAGAGGTCATACACGCACTGTAAACACAATATCATTATCACAATAACTATAGTAAGCTTGTATCCAAATCACAAGAAAACAGAATAAGATAAGGTTGTTGTCCTGGGATATAGTGAAACTAGTTGGGATCCTGAGGCACACTAACAACACCTTATCTTGTTTGCTGTTGTTTTATCATGATCTGCACAAGCTTAATTTCCATGTTATATGGAAGCAGCTTAGAATATTCTGTTCATTCCTGCATACGGGGAAAACCATGAGCAGGGTTATCCTGAATAAAACCTGCAGGTTATGACTTGTTATCAGCAATAATTTGGGGGATACGTGTGTACATATAGTGCATATAAACACACTAATGGAAGCAGGCATACAGAAGTGGATGCAGTTCCCAGTAGGCTACCTGTAGAAGGTGTATGGGTTGAGACCTGGCACTTCCAAGGAGCGCGCCTCAGGTTCGTTGGACAGCTGGTGAACCATCACCCAGTCCTCGTTTTCTCCTATCACACCCACCTGGGACCAAGGTGACACACAGCATGACAGATGAGCATCAGGGGGTTTATTTGTCACATAGTACCAACACTGCAAAAAAGTCACTTAACTCTCATATTCAGTCTTAAAATTTTATTTTTCTTAAAACAAGTGGGAAATTCTGCCAAGAAGGTGAGATAATTCCAATCATTTCAGTTTTACTTGTTTCAAGAATTTTCTACAATCAGATGTCAACATCTTAAGGCTTGAGATTTAACTCAACCAATAAGATTGAGTTTTAAATCTGTCTCACCTGGGCCTCCACCTGCCAACGAGAGATGGAGGTCTTGCCATCATAGCCGGGTTTGAACTGCAGGGTGACAGAGCGTGGGCCGATGTTGGAGATAGCCATGTTGGTGGGAGGGCCAGGAAGCTCTGCGAAGAGAGAGAGAGAGAGAGAGAGAGGAAAAAGAGACAGGTAGAGAAAGATGGAGAGAAAAAACGATGACTGAGGTAGCAGATACTCTAGAACCTCTGACTTATGGTCAGATGTGCATTTTCAAGTTTCGAAGTTCAGTTTGTCATTGGTATTTGTATTTTGTTTGCCCACATCTCTCACACTTTGATTCTTGGGTATAGAGGTTGCTTGGGAAAATGTATCTACTACAGCGCTCTCTTGTGGCGGAATAGATACTGCACACAAAAGAAGTTAACAGGGATCCCACTTAATTCTCTCCCTTGTGCTCCAAACTTCAGCTAAGACAGCACAAGCAGATTAGATTTGGGGAAGATGCTTACACACAATACCCAGACAGAGACAATGCCATGAATGTCAATTACATTGCAGTTATCTGGAGATATGATTCAATCTGATATCCTACTGTTTACACTTGAACTGAGTAAACAATAAGAATGGATTACTCCCTGCAAATCCTGTAGGGAAAACAACTCTGAAAATGGCAAATTCAAAAAACAATGGGAGGCCGTTTTTGTGTATGTGAGTGCGTGTGTGTGTGTGTGTATGTGTGTCTCTGTCTAGGCAGGTATGTGTGAGAATGTGCAAATGTAAAAAATATTTCATTCTTCATCTTCTTTCCCCATCGCTTCCCTCGAGGTAAACATTCAATTCACCATTACATATCCCCGTTCCAATGCACAATATAGTTTACATAAATCCTAGTTATGAAGATATGAATGTCAAACCGTGACATAGTGTGGACAGTGGCCTAATATTATCAAGATATAATCGCTCCCATGGGCACAGTAACCAATGTTCTATTCCAGATTGCTTAAATGCGGGTCTATTCAACCCTAATGAAATGCACAGATTATACGCCTCATAGTAAAATCCGCACCTCTAAATCATTTGCATGACTGGTAATCCAACCATAAGCTTTTAGCAAGATCTCTGGGGTAGAGTTGCAGGCACATAGGCAGTATCTTTATACATACAGTGGGATTAATCACCATTCAGGGGACTATAACCACTGCTCTATAGCCTACTCTCAATATTACATCTTTTTATTTGACAGGTTTCACAGACATATAGGCTCTAGTGTTGAGTGCTGCTATAATAATTGACTGTGGCTATTGTATTTCTATTATGCAGTTTAGCATGCTTTTAATATGAAATCGTTAAAAATCCTCATGGGGACTCTTATTTTTTGGGGCTGAACTGTGTATTGGTCTGCTTCAGTCGCCCTGCTGAATGCCTTGCTATTGGCTGGTTGAGTGTCTGTGTAGTTTATGGTTCTGTCCCAGCTTCAGCTGACTGGGGTCCGATTTCATTGTGTCTGGCGCCAGACAACACAGGGTGTGTTCACTAAGTTAGACGTGAAACCGTAAATCTGCAGGTTCACAAAGGTGCACACTGACTGGAAGGGGATGTTCAATATAAGCTAACACCCATTCAGTGGATGGGAATAGGGAAAGAGAGCAAAGCAAAGTTGCAAATACAAATGCACAACATTGGATTGTGGAATGTTTTAGTGCAACATTTTGGTTCTGCTTGCTGCTCCAGATTTAGTCTAAATTACGTTGCTCCACACATATTTAGAGGCAGTAATAGTAGGGTTTCTCTGAGCACCTGATGTTGAAAAATTGCCTGGCACGGCAAGTATGGTGCTTAATTAGCTCTAAATATTTTGTAGCGCGAGTTTAGCCTGTGGAGTTGGATAATGTGATTTTGCAAGCATTTGCATTTGTAGGTGCTATGTAAAGCTTATGCTCATGCTTATGTCTTTGCTGCGGGTCAATATCTTTACAGCAGGTTAATATGTCGACTGACCTGGCGGGACGCCGGAGGAGATGGTGGAGGACGACAGCTGGCCCTGGCCTTTGGAAGTCATGCCTGCCACCTCGATGGTGTAGGTGGTGAGAGCGGTGAGTCCGGTGACCCTGTACTCCAAGGTGACGTTTGGCAGGTAGTGGGTTACCCTGGTGTTGGTCCGGTTGAATTCCTCCCAGGAAATACGGTAGCCTGGAAGGCAGGAGAGATCAATAGACCGAGAATCCTCTATGGGAAAATAAGTGTCTTTGGAAAACTACAGCATTTTTTCTACAATAGTGACTCTCAGCTTGTGTGCTACGGCTCAAGCTAACAGAAATATTAAATTAACTTCATCAAAAATCGAATATAGCAAATTAAATCAGCCTGTGATTATACCCCCCCACCCACACACCACTCGCCCTCTCAAAGTTAATGCAATTTGCTTCTTGGCCAGCAGCTCTTTTCATATGATTACATAAGGCTTTAGGTAACATTTCTTACCAATCTATAATTAGGTATGGCTTGAGAGTGTGTCTCCTGGGAGTGTGCAGCACATTATAAAGGCTGAGAAAAACTGCAGTACAGCATGTTGATAATTCTTAAAGTTTGTGAATATATGAATATTAATGTCGCTGATGGTTGTGCTGCACTCAGAGTTTGTACTGACTGATGTCTGAGTATTATGTAGCTGTCTTGAAGTGTACCCACTCTGAGAGCTTCAACTGCAGAGTGGGGCCAAGAAGTTGTAAAAAGAAATGCAGGAACTCTAAGAATGTCTTCCACTCTTAGTTCCACTCGATGATTCATCTACCTTTGATTGCACGTCTTGGCTACCTTGGCCTTGCGTTGTGTGAGTGGTCACTTTATACGCAGCACTGACATAGACCACGTCGGACGAGCTGCACTTTCTTCACCCTGCTTAACCCCGCTTTACTGAGTATAGAGCGAGGTAAGGATGTACCTGTGAGAACTCCATTCTTCTCGCTTGGCTCCCTCCAGCTGACTTTGAGTGAGGTGTCCAGGATCTCAGTGAAACTCAGGTGACCCACAGCGCCGGGGGCTGGACAGGGAACAAGAAGACTGATGAGCTAATACAATGGGAAATCAAGCCAGCACTACATTCCACACATAAGCTCATTCATAATTGGTTGACATACCCAAAATAGCCACAAAACTATGGCAGCATTTGCACTGAAAAGGTGTTTATAAAGAAATCAGCAAAAGCATGGCTGATGACAAGTTGATGCCAATTAGATTTTTTTAAAGCTGAACCAATAATCTCTAAGAAAACGGATCCCAATTATGGCGATCCCATCTGGAGCCAGAATGTACTGGTTCATTAGCACTTCCGCACAACTCAGTTCCGCATGAATAATAGATCTGGCCTAGTGGAAGTGTTACTGCGGGACGCTGATGTCCACTCATCACCATGGGAGAAGGCTGTGAAAGAAAAGGGTGGGGGGTGGGGGTATGGGAGGACATAGAGGGAAAAAACAGAGAGCTAGAGAGAGAGAGAGAGAGATCACTTACTGTCCTCATGTGTCCTCAGGCCTTTGGGTGGGCTTCGGGGGCCGTCTCCTGGCGTGGTGAAACACAGCACAGACGTGAAGTACTCTGTGAACTTCTTCAGACCTGTCACATAGCCCACATGAACGCTGTCCTGGAAGTTCGGTCGCGCCGTCACCATGGCAACCTCCTCTTCTTGTCCCGGCTCCCAGGCCAGCAACTAAACAACAAAACAAAACAAACAAAAAAAAAAGGCGAATAAGAGGGAAATGCATCCAGACAGCCGAAAAGAAAGCAGTAATAGTGTTTCTCTAATCATTCTCGCGCATTTATTCTCTCAAAACAAACAGTAGACTCTCTCCTGTAGCGCCGAGCCACGCTGGGGAGTCATTTGGCATCACAGCGTTCAGAAATATTATTGAGAAAGATACTCTGAAGAGATTTTTGTCTGGGAGGGAAGGGCTGGGGGGCAGATTTGAACGGCTCCGCAGAGACAGGGAGGGAGGGAGGGGAAAAGAGAGAGTTTGAGCTCAAGTGAGACACGATAGCATCCCATATGGCATGTTGATTGCACACCCTACAGCATCTACAAGTGGGAGTCGGAACTTGGATTGACCAATTAGGTGCTTAGGTAATTAGTCCCCAGAGCACGCCTACTGGGTTTATTTCTAGTTCCCAGAGAGGTGGTGGCACTTCCTGGGAAAGTGAAGGGTTGGCAACAGGATGTCATGCCTGACATGGCATGACATCCAGCATGGATGGATGCCTGACTGTCTGACACTCTTTCCCTGTCTCTCACTCTGCCCACTCTCTCTATTTCCTTTCACACTCTCTCCTTCCCTCTTTCTCACTCTCCCCATGTGCCTCCCCCCTCTCTGTCTCTCTTGCTCTCCCTTGTTCTCCCTGCCCTGTAGTCTCTCTCCTGGGGAAAATCCTGTATTTAACATTCAGAGTGAGTTTGTACGGTGACCCCGACTGCCAGCTGAGTACGGCCTGCCGAGAGACACACTTAAAAAAAAAAAAAAAAAAAAAATGACATCATTCACTCTAAACATAGTCAAAGGGAAAATAGCACTACATAACGGATGCGGCTTTACGATTCCCTGTGGGCTAGATACACGAGAGACAGAGAGACGGACGACATTCAAGTGCCCATGACAAAATAATGAAGACATTCATCATTGCGTGCGCACACGTTCACTGTAAAATATATGAAAAATGGTTGCAAGATAAAGAGAATGACCTCAGACTGACAAATGGATGAACAAAGCCCATCGTTCACAATGGCACCAAATATCTTTCGCCCCTTGGCTTCTCTCTGCTTCTTGCTACACGGGATGTGTGATCCTACAAGTTCAGCTCTGACAGTTCTGTCAATGGATGTGATGGCTGCTGGTGACGGCGCTGCGGTGGCTACTGACCTTGTAGCCCTGGTTGATGCCGTTGATGAACTGAGGGTTAGGGGCCATCCAGGTGAAACGGATGGTCGTCGAGTTAACCGGCTCCGCCTGGACGTTGCCGGGGGCGATGGTGGGCACTGGGACAGAGGGAGGGAGGGAGGGAAGGAGACAGGGGGAGGAGAGAGTGAGGGGAAGGGAAAGAGAAAGAGTAAGGAAGAAGGGAGAGATAGCAAAGCAAAGCAGAGATGTCAGAGCACCTTTCAGTCGGCTGCTGGAAGTCTGCCTGCGTCTATTTTGATGTCGGTATTGATCGCTGCTGCACAGGTCACAGACAGATCACTCTGTCTCTTTCTGATGAGACGTACACCCAGGACCAGGGACAGGTTGCTGTCTGTGGCTTAACATGTGACTCTGTGAGCTGCTTGTGGATTTTAGGAAGATGTCACACCACACAGCAGAATTAATAGGAATACACTTTAATCAAATTGCCCTTCGGGGGGATTAATAAAGTTGTATTGTACAGTTGGGCGACCAGTTATCATTGGATTTTGGTGAATGCTTTCACACGCAGATGTATAAACACATCCACCAAGCAGCGGAATTTCCTGCTTCAACACTGTACTTGCCGTGTATTGACTTCCTGCCTTATTCATCATACATGAATCATAGAATAAATATCAGTGCAGACTCATTGAAAATGACACAATCATTACTGAAGAAAAACATACTCTGCATATCATCTTTCGTCTTGGTATGATGGACAAGCCAAAGAATCAATAAAGAATGAGTCTGCTTTTGTGTGTGGAGGTTTGTGACCTTTTGAGCTTTACAGTATTGTTTCATAACACTAAAGGTTTCTATTTTCCCCGATGCTTACAGTTAGCATATTTATCACAATAAAGATTCCAAGTAAGAACAGTAAGAATCAAACCTGGAACCAAGGTAATGATGGCACAATTAACCGTCTCCTATATCTTCCTCCTTTGTCTGAAAATGTGCCCATGTTATGCAAAAAGCTCTCTTTTCTTTGCATAGCTCTTCTCTATCAGCCATTCTTTTGTCACAGAAATAGTTGTTCCATCTGTTGTCAAGGTGCTGTGGCTTTAACCCTTGCACTCCTTACTAACTATGAAATTACGCTTTTTCTACTGTAGCACTCATTGTAAGTCAATCTGGATCCATAAATCAGTAAAATCTGGAAAAACGTATCCCCCAGTCACTGCTACAACGGGCAAATGAAAACATAGATGGGGGAAATGTTGGTATGTGCGCTCACCTCCCTGCAGCGTCCACTCTGTGACCTTGTGACTGAAGGTGCCCAGACCGGCCCCATTGTAGGCAGCCACTTCAATCTCATAATTGGTCCAGATGATGAGGTCCTCCAGGAGCAGGTTGGTGACGTCTGGGTTGGAAATGTTCTTGGACTGGTAGTCCACAGGCAGCCCCGTGAGACGGTACCTGACATACAGATACACTAACTCTTAATGCTGGAATAAGTGCATTAGAAACCTAGTGTGGGTTAGGGTTAGAGTGTTTGCTGTGATGTATGCGTGCTGAATTTGAAATTGTAGTTTATGGAGGAAAAAGAGATACAGAAGTGGAGAGAACGAAGCTAGAGATTAATACGCTGCCTTGTTTTTTTTTGGTCGTGACAATCCATTACTCTATAAAAAAAATTATTTATGACTCACTCTGGGTCACTTAGTTAAATTGTAGTATGATATATTTATTGTGATATATTTGGGGAGGCATGGTGGCCTAGAGGTTAGTCCTTCAACTGGATGACTCAGGCTCAAGCCTCTGTATTGGCAAGCATCCGGCCTGCTGAAGTGTCCTTGAGCAAGACATTGCAGGAGCGTCACTGTAGGTGAACCTGAACTCTGCGTGCAAAAAGAGAATTTCCCTCCAGGGACCAATACAGTATCATTATGAATAATCAGTCATTTGATTAATGGTATTGTCTTAGCCAGTGTGACCGCTTGTACGTGCTTCACTGAAATCAACTTTAATTTACCATACTGGAGGAAATCAATAAGTATTTGGCCACGCACTGCCAGTTCAGAGCAACAGAATGCTTTGTTGGTCCAGTCATGACGCGCAGTACACTGGGACTACAGCAAGGGGGAGATAAAGCACCAGCCAACCGCAGCCATTAAAACAACAGTCGGTGACAGCATTGACTGTTGTCTGCAGAACACCTGCTGTTTCATTTAGGTGTAATGAATAACAAGACGACAGAAAACCAAACTAATAACATGTTTACAGGGTTTACAGTCGGTTTGGCATATTGCTGACTCTACCTGTTAGAATATGCAGTGCTCTGTCAGAGTCAGAGCAGTCTTTACATTTTCACTGAGACTGAATGAAATTAAAATGCAGCGGTGGTAATTGACACTGCCAGGGGCTTTCACTAAAACATATTAGCACTATGTATATGTGACAACGCACAGTAGTATGTGACAGTGTATCTATAGCATTCTTTACACGTACTGTATAAGGGGGTGTATGGCATTTTCACTTTTTTATTTATCTTCACATTTCTGTACATTTCCTCAGCCAGGCAGGTCAATTAAGTGGTGGTGGTTGGGTGTGTGTGTGTGTGGGGGGGGGGGAGGTGTAAATAAAAAGAAAATCAATCACAACTGCAGACAAAAAAACACAGCCATGATAAATGGGCAAACACAGCGCCTTGCAGAGCGACTCTGCAGCCACTGAGCATCTACACAGAGTCAACATTTGGCTAGATTCAATTCTCAAAGGGTGAAACATGCGCCTCTATCTTTCCCATTGTAGACAAAACCTGGACACTGACACGCTCCCCTCGCAAGAGCTGTTTTGAGTGTAGCAGGTCATAGGTCAGCCTCACGCTGGACAAAATGGAGTGTTTGCGGTGTAGCTTCTGTGTTAACAGTTAAAATAAATGGTAAGCAGTGGACGGGGGTCAGTGCGGGGCGTGTACGGGGCGGGCGGACAGGGGGTCTTACCGGACGCTGTAGCCCCGGAGGATGCCGTTCTGGTGGCTCTCCGGTGGAGGCTGCCACTGGATCATGATGGACTGGTTGGTTCGACCGCTGGCAATGACGTTCTGAGGGGCAGCGCTGGGGGGCTCCTCAGGGAGAGAGACACTGCAGAACACACACACACACACACACAGAAATATGTAGAGAGAGGGAACTGAGACAAGGGACTAAAGGAACTTTTCCTGTCCTGCAGTCATCGTCAACACAGAGATTTGGTTTATTTCAAGGCAAAATATGAAGCTTTGAAATGGACTCAGTGTTTGTATCCAACAGATAGCTCAAATGAAGCATAGCAATTTGAAGTTGAGTACCACAGTATAGTTTCAACTGAAATAGTTGCTGTTCATTTCAGTGTGCTCTCCCTTTCTTTTTCTCTCTCTCGCAACTGTTTCTTCGCCTTTGTTAAAAAATGACACCGTTGCTTTAATGCCATTATTCTCTAATATAGTGCTATATCTCTGTTGCCCACCCTGACAGAGTGAGCTAATACCACAGCGGAGAAAGTCATAGGATACTAAATCAATTCAGCCACATAAAATCTATATGCTTACCCTGACAAAAAACCCTGAGCGCCCGGGGAGAGGATGCGCATGAGCGATGGGAGCGAGATCAATGGCTGCGACTTAGGATCAAACAGCGTCACAAAGTGCTCGGTGCCAGCCCCCTGCACACACGGGCGGGAGCCCCCCGTGGCTCTCCTCCGGCTAGGGGAGCTGGCAGTGTGAGCTAGCGTGACAGACTGGTGGAGGGAGGGATGAGGGATGGAGGAGGGAGGGAGGTACTGTAAGTTATGTGAGGCCACAGAGAGGCCAGACCTGATCTCCCCTCACACCTAAATCCCTCTTTCAGCTTTCAGAATGAGGGAGTGTTGTGTGTGTGTGAATGTGCGTCCGCATGTGTGTGTGTGTGTGTGTTTGCTAGGCTTACACATATATCCCTCTTCACTGATAAGCACACATAAGATGAACACCCTGGGGTGAGGGGATCAGTCAAACTGGTTGTCTAGGAAACAGATTGCCTTATCAAACTGTATTATTAACTTGTAACCATAAAGTTCTGGCCCAGATTTTTTTTTTTTTTCACATTACTAACATTTCTCCTTCCTATTTCCAATTATACTATCTAACAGCGCACCACAGTTTCATTGGCCAATTTTTCTGGCGAATTTGAAACCAGTGAAATGGGTCATGAGTCTGTCTCCACTGCTTCCACACATTAAAAAAGTAATATTTTTTCATTAACCTGGGTCCCAGGAAGAGAGTCTAAATATTGCTAGAAGGTAGTGTATGCACATCCTTACCAGGCTGTCTGGTGCAAAAGACCATGAAATAGAAAAAAAAAAAAAAAGATTCCTCCACAAAAAGAAGCTGAAACAATTTTGCATGACTTGGTTAAGTGGGGCGAATAAACCTGGTATAGTGTTAATATGGGATGGCAGGAATGGAAAGTGTGTGGATAGGGGGGGGGGTGTGGATGGTAAATTCTAGGACCAGATTGCGTGATATCCAGCTCACCGGTCGGTCTCCTTGCTGAACTGTCCCTTGCCCACATCATTAACGGCACAGAGGCGGAACTGATAGGAGCGGGCGGGGATCAAGCCGTTGACCGTCACTGCTGTGGACTCAGGCTCGATGTTGGCCAGCAGGATGGCCCAGGGAGCATCTGGAGGAGAGAACATCCGGACTGAAAGGGTTTCACTCTAAAACATATCTTCCTGGCTCCAAAATGCTACATGTCCATCGCTCATGACTTGAGAAACACTTCAACATCCTTTAAAATCTCAGTTCTGCAAGTAAAGCGTTCAACTTTGCTAACAATTTTCCTTAAGATTTTTAAATTCAAACTCATCAAATAATCATGCTAGGGAGGAAGAGAGAGGCGAAATAGAAAAGTAAGACCTGCACACAACAAGCCTCCAAGGGTTCTGCAGTGCTGCAACTTAAGTAGAACACGCTCCTCAAAATAAATTAATGCTAACTGAAAAATTGTTAAGTAGTAGAGTGTAGGGTAGAGTACGTATCCCACTTAAGATTAAAAGCAATAATGGGCTTTCTTAATTGATCGTGCTCCTATTTCTTCTAGAGGCTAGATTCTTTGCTGTAAATTTTTCCTTCCTTTCCACCTAGGGAAAAAAACAAGACACCATAGAGGCCTGCCTCCTGGAAAGAAAAAAAATCTTTCTAAACAACCAACACTTAAATTCTCTTTTTCACTCATTGCAGCAATATTGATCCCAAGAGCCTGGTTCACTCGGTCCCAAACTCAACTCGTCATAAATAATGCATCGATGCGAAAGTTGTGTACACAGACGCAAAAGAGCGCCTGCAGATAAAGCATGGAAGGTAGGGAGAGACGCGATAGACGGATCCGTGACTGGATGTCGCTCGGCGGGGAGTGACTTACTGTTCTCGGAAACCTCCAGGATGTAGCGTATGAGGGGACTGTTGCCATCAAACGGCTTGGCCCAGGTCAAGTTGATGGCTCTCTTTTCTGATGTGCTCAGCACCGCTGCGGGGTTCTCCGGGGCATGGGGCAGCTGCCTGCAGGGAACGACGGGACAACTTAGACAAACAAAGAACGCCTCCTATCAAAGCGAGCCCTCCGCGGGGGCTGGGGTGTTACTCAGCAGTTTGCTCCTTTCACCGAATGTCCGCGGTACGAATTTGAAGTGAAGTGTTTGTTTTTAAAAGAGAGATCAGATAGGTGATGAAATACAGAGAGACAAGACAGTAAGATGGTTTTTTTTGTCAAGATGGACGGACAGGCAAACAGAAAGAGACAGATATCACCTAGAGTGGGGAATGGATTGAAAGAGCTAAGGAGATAGATATGGAGCAAACACGCAGAGAAAGACATGAATAAATGAAGCCAGAGCTGGGGATCATTAATTCATTCCACCATAAATTCAGATAAACAGACAGACAGACAGATCGATAGATGAACTGTATAGTAATGAAGAGATAGACAGTAACTCGGTCAAAAGGCAGCCAGCCAGCCAGACTTAGATAGATAGGCAGACAAAGAAAGAGACTGATATGCAGACAATCAGTCAGTCAGTCTGACAAACAGAAAGTTAGATGTCTCATTCATATTCAATTTACTCTCGCTTCTGCTGCAGTGACTCACTCTGTGCCAAACTACAACAGAAGAAGCAGGCAGAGTTACGGAGAAAGAGAAGATTCGAGATGACAAAAGCGGCAGAGAAGAATGTGTGTGTGTGTATGTTGCATTATAGACAGGTAGGGAATGAGAGAGAGAGGTGTGTGGGGGGGGTAGGGGTAGGGAGGTGTGTGTGGGGGCGTCCCTTGGGGCTGGAAGTGTGTCAGGGGAGAATGAGGACAGGAGAGGTGAGGAAGAACAAGTGTCATTTAAGTGAAAATGAGTCAGAGGTGTCAATAAGAAAAAGGCTGGAGACAGACTGGAATGGCAGAGAAAGGTGGGCGGTGAGAATTGTGTGTGTGTCCGTCAGGGTCTTGTGTGTGTGCACATGTATGCGTGTGTGTGTGTGTGCATGTGTGTCTTTAGCTGTTACAAAGAACATGTTCACTGTGAAAAAAAAAAAAAAAGCATGCGAGAGATAAAAGTAGAAACGGCAGCGGCGGTGGTGGTGGGGTGGGGGGGGTCTTACCTGACGCGGAGGTGGGCGCTGCGGGAGTCGTTGCCGCCGACGGAGGTGACCCTGCACGTGTACGTCCCGATGTCGCCCGACCAGGTCTGGGAGATGTGCAGGGTGCCGTCCGTGTCCAGCCGCATGCGGGGGATGGACTGGGCATTGATCACGGAGCCCTCCTTCTCCCACACATGCCTGCAACACAAACGCTGGCTGTCATTACCATCAATCAGCCGACCTGTTGTCGATATCGCCCCCATCATCGCCAGCATTGTCGCCATCGTTGTCAATGTCATTATCATCATGCATCTTCATTCCATGCCATCAGTGACAGCGTTGAACATGTTGTGTACTTTATCAGTTTATTTATTTTGTTATTTATTTTCCTGAGCCACATTGGCTACAGCATGTTCACATGTACAGAGAATTCCCTTCTTAACCCGACTTGTCAGTTAACCTGGTCTGGGGTCGATGCTTGTAAACATATAACTGTTAGAATAACAGTAATAGTATTAGTAAGCTCATACTTACTAGATGCTATTACATTGACTAGATGCTGTGTTACTATTATCAGTGTTTTTTATTTGTTGTTTATTTTTGGGATCCGGCAAAGCACTTTGAGCTACTGTCCTTGCATGAAAGGTGCTCTATAAATAAAATGTATTATCATTATCATTATCATACTCTGATTATGTGAAACCCGGTTAAGATGCCTGGCTTATAAGCGGGTTACTGTCCTTTAGGGAACAATCATATAATGACATATATTGAAAAAATATAATGTGATATATTAACAAAACATTTGAATACATGGAAAGACTCCACATATATTTGGCAATACATGCCAATATATTGTCATTTTTCTTCAAAAATATATTACAAAATGTAATGACTGTACATCATCAATTTTAAACATTTTTTTTAAACATTGTGACAGGAATTTATCAATGCATAAATGAGTGGCACTTAATTTTGGTTTTCACCGTCAGAAACTTGCACAGCATTTTGGGTCCATTTTAAAGTCAGCAGTGCTAACTATTACAGTTACTACTGACAGAATTATTTATTTTCCCTGTACTAGAAGTAACCAAATATTGCTCAGTCAAATAGGGTAGCCGGGGGCTGCAAACAGAGTCCGTCTATCTGTGGGCAGCGCACCACAGGTGGACAGGAATATTCTGTTCACTGTTTTATTCATGGTTAACACGGAGACTCAATTGCAGGGTATCAAAGGATAATATAAACAGCTTAACCTGAATAAGACCTTAACTGGAGTTTGGCCAAGAGCTGAGCGACTCCGCGCATGCAAACGCAGCCGCAGACTGATGATGCTGATTCACCCTCTCCTCAATGTCAATGTCAGACACTCATATACGCAAACACATAAAGTAACATTACTTTATGGCCTGAGTGCATGAATGTTTGTGCGGCAGGTGTTTATCTAACAAATCTCTCTGCTGTTTCTCCTCTCATTTACATGACTCCAGCAATGTAGCAGTAAATGAAAATGTGATCGCCATAAGAATTAGTTATTTCCAGATTTCCAGAATAGTATTCATTTATGTTTAACGGTCTTTACCTTACTTTCATTAAACGTACATCATTTCGATACCACCTATTAGAATGTGTACTATGGTGTACGGATGTTTTAAATGGTGGGTTAACGCTTTCTGATATCAAAACGGTGCGTAAACTGAGGTTTAGGTGGGTTTTCCTTCCTCCACCACCACCCTGGAAAAATCTCTTCCTATTAGTGAGGTATTTCATCTTTCTCCCCTCTGTCTCTTCAAGCCCGGCATCAGAGCCGGCCTGCGTGCTTATCACAGCAGCTGACGCCTGCATATCAAACACCGGATTCGCACTCATCAAAACTGCGAGGCTCAAACGTATCATCAGACCGAGTCCTCTCATCTAAGTAGAAAGGGACAGAACGCTCTATTGATCGCTACTGATGTCGGCTGTTGACAAGCATGCAGTTCAATGAAACTCCTGCCGTGAGGACAGCGTGTCGCGCGGCTTGGACTGCAGTTTTGTGGTGAAGGTGTGTGATAGAGGCTTTCTGGGAGCGACACACACACACACGCATTCATACACACGCTAGTGTTGGTTGACAAACATGTTAAACAAGCGTACGTGGTTGCCCTTGTACCGAATGCATGTGTAGGCCACGTGTAGGGGAGGCAGCTTTGTGCGTGGATGCGGGGGGGTTTGCTGTGTGTGTGTTTGTGTGTGTGCGTGGGTGGGTGTGGGTGCGTGGGTTTGTAGATGAAACTTTAATGATTCCCGTGGGGAAACTGGGTCGTAGCAGCAGAATAATATATAAATAATAATAAGATAAATACTGAGTATTGAAGATAATGAGATAAATTACAACAGATAGATAAAAACCATGCGTATAAAAAACAGCAAGTAATAAATAAAGATGCAGCATCTTCATTGAGAGATTTACAGATTGAATCGGATGTGCAAGTGCGCATCTAGCTGGCTATTCGTCTTATCAGGTGTCCAGATGGGAGAACAAATCCACAGAAATGTGTCCAGATGTGCAAAAGAGATTTAGTATCCATGTGTTTGTGTATGTGAGTGCACGCTGCTGAGTATGGTTGTGTGTGTGTGTGTGTGTGTGTGTGTGTGTGTGTGTGTGGGTGTTGTGCGTGTGGATGTGTCTTACCTGACAGTTACACTGGGGTCATGCGTGACTCCACAAGTCAAAACAGCCTTAGTTCCTTTGATAACACTCTGGTCCTGGGGAGGGGTGGTAATCCGGGTGCGGGCTGGGGGGAGAGAGAGAGAGAGAGAGAGAGAGAGAGAGAGAGAGAGAGAGAGAGAGAGAGAGAGAAACACAAAAACAAAAGTGAGAATAGAAAACAGACAAGAAAATGTCCTCCCTGAGGAGAATACTGCCAGAAAAAAAAAAAAGAAAACATGAGAAACACATTTGGAAAAACTCATTTCAGTTGAAATGACTTGCTGCTGTTTTGTGTTTTTTTCCTTGATGGCTTCTTACAGAAAACACATCGGTGGTAATTCAAAACTTGCACACAAAAGAGTGCCTTTGTGTCTGTAAAAGGTGAGTTTGGCTTTATTTTTACATGGCATGACCTCGTTTCTCAAAATCTGCTAAGTAAACAAGCTTCTCGATATAACTCCACCTCCACTATCTCTATCGGAATTACCAGTAGAGTTCACATGAATGAGACAACAAAATGGCAAATACAACTCGGAAAGCCAGAAATTCATGCTGTAGGCTCTACCTTTACTAAAAACCTTAAAATAAAGATTTTGTGTCTGTCATTATTTAGATACTTCTGCTGGTATTGTGAGCTCAGGTCTACAATTTTTATTGGCCCAATGAACGCATCATTTTAAGGTGTAACACAAAAGTAACATAACGAGTAATGTAACTAATCACTTTTCTCCAGGAGTAAAAAGTAAAGTAATTCATTACTTTTAACAAAAGTAACAAATAATGTGTATTTTATTTTTCCAGTAACAACCCCAACACTGATTGCCACACAGCCATTCCAGTGGAATTCATGTCCGTACAGGTGAAGGATCACCTTGACATTTACAGCACATAACCAACTTCATACATATGTATGTGCCAGCTCCACCTGACCCGTCCCACTCACCCCACACCACCAGGTCGGCCGCGGCCTCGTCGATGCCTCGGGAGTTGCTGGCCATGCAGGTGTAGGTGCCGGCGTCGGAGATGTGCGAGGGGGAGATGAGCAGGCTGCCCGACTCCAGCAGGGTGAACCTGGGCAGCTGGACCGAACCGCTGGCCAGCACACGCTCCCCTTTAAAGACAGGGGGTGGGGAGAGGAAAATAGATAGGAAAGGAGAGACATAAAGTGAGAGAGAGGGAGGAAAGGTGGGAGAGACAGAAAAAAAAGAAACATGGAGGGAGGGAGATAGCGGGAAAAGATAAGGTAAAAAATTTAAGACAGTGTTTACTTGATCTGCTATTCTGATACTAACATGAAAAGCCTGATGCAGACCTAAAGTGTAATTGCAGTGTGGAGGAGGGGTAAATCCTGGTAAAGGCTTTATGTTAAGCCATGGTAAACTATTGCACCATGCATAATAGATGGCACACACCATAATCCCTAGATGTGTGTGTAAGTGTGTGTGTGTGTGTGTGTGTGTAAAAGAGAGACCTTTCTGCCAGGTGATAGCTGGTCTCGGGGCGCCGGAGGTCTCACAGTGCAGGATGACTGACATGCCGTCGATCACAGTGCTGTCGGAGGGTCCGGCTGTGATATTCGGGGCGATGCCTGAGGGGAGACACACACACACACACACACACACGTTCACGCGCACACACAAAGAGAGAGCGCAGCAGAGGTACAGTAAGAGAGAGGGTTACAGAGGTGAGAGAACAAACGTATCTATAGCAGAACTCTATTTCAAATGTATTTGTGGTCAGCATCAACCTGCTGCACCACAGTGTTTAGTCAATGCTTTGCCCTGCTAATTCTCTGCGGATTGACACACAGCCCTCACCTCTGTGCCGCCGCTCTCTACTGCCTCTCTATTCTTTGCGCCCAGAGAGATATAGGTAGAGGGAGAGATATACAGAAAGAAAAAGAGAGATAGAGAGAAAGAGAGAGAGACTGAGAGACAGACAGAGACAAGAAGAGGAGGGAACAGATAACTAGAACCCCTATTTGCGATATGCAATAAATCAAAGCCTTACAGGATGACAGAAAACGGTATCACTCCTAAAGGAAAAGGAGGAGAGAAAGAGGAGAAAGAGGAGTCTGGCACAGGAGGAGCGTTGACATCGGGAAACGGGGAGCAGGGAAGAAAAGAGAGGTAGAGAGATGAATGAGTTGAGAATAGGTGGACGATAAGATGGGATCTAGGAGGTGCGGAGAGAAGGAGGGAAGGCAGTGTCAGAGACGGAGAGATGGGGAGGAAGGGAGGGAGGAAGGGAGGTGGAGGGGTGGAGGTGAGGAGCAAGAGAGAATTTCATGAATTCTGATAACACGGTGCAGTGCGGAGGGAAGGCAGCAGAAATTGAGACAGAGTGAAGAAAATTAGATGTCAAAAACTTGCCAAACAGATGCACAGTGCGAGTAAAATTACCCATGATTTTCAAATCCCAGCAGTGACACATTCGCATTGCTCACAACACTCCAACCTCCAATCATTTTGGTGATTAGATTCGGTTATCTACTGCGGTATGGTTGGGTCTTGTTTTATGTAAATATTGAGTAAACTCAATCAATATGGGCCCAATTATAGATATATGGGGGTGCAGAGATTCATTCCAAAATGCGACATCCGCCATCATACTGTATGTTCTTAGTTACCTTTCCACTGAGGGAATGCAATCATCTGTATTTTTGAAAAATTAAATAATAAATATGACAATAATAATTTCTCCTCCCCAATGACTTACAGCATTATGGAATGAAAAACTTCATATATATAAATATGTTGAGAAAGAGGTGGGGAATATAAGTGTTGCTTGAAACCAGTGTGTGGCTTTGAATCCCAGCTCATGCAACGCTGTCACACTACTATAACACTAAAATCACACTATTTTCACACTGCTATCACTTTCCTACCCAACAAAAAAATACAAATCACTTCTCTCTCCACACTTTCCTGCCTAACATCAATGCAAAAAAAAGATCCTGTACAGTCCCACTGTGCATAAATACAGTCGAAACGGGGGGAAGGATGTAAGCGGAAAGAATACTTTTCTGTATTCTTTTCAATAAATACATCTTTGTCTTGTCCACTGCCGTATTTTGCTTTTTTTTTCCAGAAACAAATGGATGTCCATTGAAAACCACTTGTCTTAAACCACTAAAACGCTCCTTTTCTTCTCTCCCTGTGCTTCCAGGTTTGAACTACAATCCATTTCTGTATGGCAGCGATGTATAGTCTGAATATGAGAAGAGGATTGTGGGAGTTGTGTGAAAATTCACAGCTAAGGTGTGAAGATTCATAGGTACTATTACATTTTCAAAATCGTACAACTTTCATCATTCTATTAATTACATGCAGCTGAACAAAGAACAGCCGTGATTTGTAGAATATAGAAAATCAACAGCTATGAACTGTGAAGGTTTGAAAGAGCACAGGTGTAGAGGAGTGAAGTCTCACCCTCTGACTTCAGTTAGCTGTGTACGGTGCCATGACGATAGCACCATAGTTAAAGGCATACTGAGCAGGATTTCCCCCCTTGAAATAGCATAAACTCATCCATAAATTATCCTACTCAATCATTACTTATGGCCCATTGGTAGTCTGTGACTGTGTGTGTCTGCAGAGAGCCTGCCTTCTGCCTGGATTTTCCTCTTTCTGGCAGCGGGTGTGTCCGCCTGCAACCAAAACCACTGCTGAATTGTTGTATCTAAAAGCCACGCTGGCTACGGTACCGATCCCGAACTCTAATACAAACTGGAGTTCTGGCCAGAGCTAGTGTGGGTCGTGAGCTGGCAGCTAGCTACCGTTGTTGGCGTAGCTTTGTTGTAGTAGAAAAGCTGATAGCTAGCTAGCTAAGCTAACCAGCACCTACCTGTCAACAGAAAACAGGCCAACTCCTCTTCATACCCATCCTCTCCTCCAACACTCGCCGACGGGTGAAAGCCAACCCCAGGTTCACTCTCGTTTTGGAACTAGCCTTGTCTGCTTGATGTTTCTTCTCGCTGTACTTTTTTACTGTTTTTTTTTTACTGTTCTGGCAACCCCAGTGAGGAGGGGTCAACTTTGAAAGTTGTGTTTACAAGCCACAACCAGCAAAATCCTACTCTGAATGCCTTTAAAAAAAACACACAAAAACAACAAACACAGAAACTGGAAAAAAAAACAACTGTTGGACTTACTGGTGACAGCCAGGTAGGTGTTGGTCTGGACTTCTCCTGCCAGGTTCCTGGCGAAGCACTGGAACATCCCGGTGTCGTCCGGCAGAAGGCCGTTGACCTGCAGGCTGCCTCCCACCAGCACCCGGTACCTGGGTGTCTTCACTGGGCTGATGGGCACCGCATCCTTATACCACACAATGTCTGGCTGGGGCACTCCTGGAGAGAGAGAAGGGGTGATGGAGAGTGAGTCATACATATCACTTTTTATTTTTTATTCTAATTGTTTTTTTGTTTTTTTTACATTTTCAATATGCAATCACATTCATTCAAAAATGAAATGCAGTAAAAAGTATTCTTCACTTTAGTTAATTGGAAAATGCATTCCAATTATAATTCGATCAGCCTCATTAATTAATCATCCACTGGACAATTTGCACAAGGGTGATATTGGTCATGTAAATTGTAATTTCTATATACAGTTTCCTTATATTCTATAATTAACTACAGCAATGCATGAAGAAAGTATACTATTCTTCATGACATTCTCTGAAACCATTATCAAAGATTACTTCAATATGTGAGTAAAATGATGTAAATAAAGTGATTGCCTAATCTTTATTCTGATTACTCACACACACATAGATTGACACACACACACACACACACACACACCCCTCACCTCGTGCCTGACAGGGAATGTCCACCACCTTCTCCATCTCAGCTGTGATGTGTTTCTCTGGTTCCTTCACAAATTGTGGCGGTTCTGAGGGACAGAGTGGAAGAGAAAGACAGGATAAGGTGAAAAAATAAGAGGCAGGATTACAGTAATCTCATTGCAAAATTGGTAGCTGTAATCCGTTGCAGCTATTGTAAAAAAAAAACGAATCATATTACAGAGGCTTTTGGAAAAAAAACAAAAAAAACAGATAACTTGATTACACAGGGCAAAATTATTTTTTATTGTGAGGTACGCATCTTAAAACAATGGCTGACAACAGCTGTAGAGGTTAACATTGGATGATAAGGCTATTTGAATTTCTGTGTGTAAATCGTCAATCTCTTCAGTTATTGATTTTGAAGGCAAAGTAATCAAAAAGTGACTGAAAGTAATGAGATTACGTTACTGATCTTGACTAATCTAGTGGATTAATTGCAGTTTTCAGCAGGTAATTGCTAATCTGTAACGGTTTATGTTGTGAATGTATCCTTCTCACCCCTGGGGAGAGCAATGACTCAGTCAGCTGTATCAAGGGAAAAGTTCACCACACCCTGTGCTTTGAATCACATCATAACCTTGAAAACATCAAAGCGTTTCAGTGGAATGGAATGAAAGTGACTGAAGCAATGCTATTAAACAGTTTCTTGAAGCCAGCCATTAGCTTTTTTCCCTTTTTAAGTCAATGACAATCTCCCTTCACTGCCTCACGACTTCACTGCTGTGACTTGGCCACATTTATATAGTGAGACTAATAATATCAATATGAATATTACATTGGCTCTTTGTTGCTAACTTCCAAAGCTAAATGCTGACAATTTTACACCCACATTTTTGCCTGATGCCTGTATGTAGATTATACACAGAAAAGACCAACGTTATCACTATGCTACAGTATTGCATCCGTATGTCACCTATTCCATGCTGATATATGCTATTCCATGCTCTTTTTCACAGTAAGCTGTGAAAAAGACATACAGTACTTGCCTGTATGACTATGTCACATTATTTTATCCATGGGCGGAGATTGCGGGGTGGCCAGAGCGTTAGATCCATGTGTCTTTAAATTAGTAAAAAAACAACTTTATCAGAGATGGTGGATAAAATGTAAAGTCTCTGACGGGGCTCCCGTTTTGCACATGCATAGTATGGTGAAATTCAGTTCAATTTAATTCAATGCACTGAAGCACTGCAACAGAGTTATGGGGTAAATAATTCCACTAAAGTTACTTAAATACCACAAGATAATAGCGTTACCGACTGTTAAAGTTTGTAGGGCAGCAGAAGACGAGTTATCAGGATACTGTTTACTAATCCCGTTATTAACACAGGAGAGTTTGGAGCAACTTGTGGAATGTTAAGTTTCACTTTTGTGAGACTGTGGATTGAGTACAATGCTGCTGGTCTGCTGGTCTGTGCATCTCCACATGACAGACATGACGTGATGTGACATCAGACGCATTACAGATCGATTTAGATTCATTTCTCTTCATTGACCAACTTTTGATTTTGTGCCTATGGGAAACACTGCATCTCTTAGTCAAAGATGCCCTCTAGAGGCCATCTGACGAAGTGACATCTCACTAAGTGATAGCTGACTGACTGACTGACTGACCTGAATTTGCCTGGTGATAAGTGAAAAATAGATGCATTAGGTAAGACGGCTGTTTATTTGAAGTTTGTGTGTGTGTTCAGTTGTATGAATGGAATGTATCTTGAGGTGTTGGTTATAACTTTTTCATGCGCTGTCTACTGGCAAGTGGTCCATGTTCCCACCACGCAATTAGGCTACTTTGCAGCGTACAGTATTGAATTATGCAAGCCTGGGTTTGGATGTGTTCGTTGGTTGCTGTCTGCTTTTTAATTTGGGTTGTATGGTCTGTTGGCTACAAGTGATCTATTTTGGCATTGTGTGTGGTGTGGTGCAGCATAGTTGGGAACTAACAAGGATATAGTCTGTTTTTTTTTTTTCTGTTTTTTTTCTGCTCCCCCAAGAATAAAAGTCAAACTCTGCCTATGATTTTATCTCTGTACATCTACATTGTGCATATAGTTCAGCCACACTACACTGTAAGGCACAGCGCTGTCAAAAGGTAGAACTCAGTGACATCAGCAACTACGGTATGCTACATATGTTTTACTGAGTGTGTGTCTCCTGGTAGCTATAGGTACATGCAGATTATAAATTCTGACAAATTACATATTTATAGGCTGCAATATCTTCTATCGTAATAGATCTATTGTAATAGTTATTTTCTAACCTAGTAAATCTAGGTATCTGACAGTATTATTGCCTAGTGCATATAGCAGGGCTGTTATAAATAGGTCACAGTATCTTCTTATCAAGTCCCGTTAGGTTCCAGTATTATTACCCAGCACCAAACCTGGGTCAAACCTGCAAATCATTCTCAGTGCTTGTTTTAACCTGCTTCACTGCAAAAAATGACAAGCTGTGCAGTGATTTTAAGCTTATTTCATGATATTTTTATTTTTATTTGGAATACAGGATGGGATTTTCTGCGATTGACTACCCATCATCTAGTCCAGGGAGGTTAAAACAAACACATAATTTGCAAATACTATTTGAGTCAACTCTACCCCAGCACATGTTGGTATAGGATCATTTTATTCATACCTAGTACATGCAGGTAGGCTCCCGCGCTGACCGAGGGCACGCTGCTGCTGCGGAGAACGGCCTCACACTCGTAGTAGCCGGCGTCGCTCACCACGGGGCTGAGGATGGTCAGCCGGCGGTTGTAGTCGCTCAGACCGCTGGTCACCAACACACCGTTCTTACGCCATGAGATACTCAGCTTGATAAGAGGTCTAAAGGAAGGAGCAGGAAAGAATAATAAGGCACATGTAGACTGATAGTGTGTGTGTGTGGTAAGTACTGTGAAATAACCAAGTTGTCAATATGCCTCTGCGCAATTGATTTATGGTAATGTATTTGGTAATTAAAGTGATTCTGATTCTGGTTCTGCAACACTGGTTAAAAATTAACCAGTGCACTTTTCCCACACGTTGCACTTAATAAGTAATTTAATCTAGTATTGAATCTTAAAATCGTACTTTTCTTAAAACCATAAGAAGAACCAGAATTGGTAGAGATAATTCCAGTTGTTTCCAATGCAAATAAACACCTTGAATCAAGTTACATTATCTTGGTTATAGTGGAGTGATCTGCCTTGTTAAGATATTGACCCCAAAAAAATCCTGAAACAAGTGAAACTGTATTGGAAACAAATAGAATTATCTCACCTCATTGGTTTCACTTGTAAGAATATGATGATAAAGGAGTTGGATTGGAATAGATTTTTTGCAGTGCACAATTTATTAATTTTGTTTGTGGAGAGGCAGAAACCCTGGGACACCAAAACTTAGGAGGGGATTATCAACTGTTTTTAGCACTTGCAATTAGGGATGGGACGATACATCGAAATTCAATATATTGCAATACAAAAATGTGACACTACGTTATCGTGGTGCAGAAAAATGAATCGATATTAGCTCCATTTTATTCTGCTGCAGTCATCACAAATGAGATGGTTTGCCCCTTCATAATTTCACAAGCTCTACATCCAAATTCTATTATTGGCACTTTGTAATGACATTTTTAAATTGTTGTTTATATTCTAGCAAGCCAATGCCATCGCTAGAAAGATTATTGTGTCAGAAAATAAACAAAATTCTGCACAGACTTTGTCATCATTGAACTTTTATTTATTACATCGTATTGTGGTTGTATTGAATGCTGAACCCCATATCGCGTATCGAATCGTATCATGAGATAAGCAGATCATCCCATCCCTACTTGCTATTGTCTAATGTGCTACCAAAACAGACTTAAAACATCAAGCGAATCCCCAGTGGGTTAACACATAGGTGCGTGGTGTTGCAGTTCCAGGATGTTTACCTGGCGTTGGCCACACACTCCATGGTGACCTCTGAGGTGCCGGTGACCACGCTGGTGTTCTTGGGAGGGATGATGATGGTGGGGGCAATGGGATCTGCTGGACCTCCCACATCTAGATAGACAGACAGAGAAGTAGCCACACACACACACACACACACACACACAGAAGTTAACCAGGGAACAGTGAACTATGCAGTGCACCCGTCAACACCATATGTGCCTGCTACAGAATATATGTGAGAGTGTAATAGAGAGCGGAGGTGGTGAGTCCACTGGGAGATTTAGTGTGGTTTTCTGGACAGCGCTGTCCTATACATTTCATTTCCACACACTGCACTCTGTGGGTGCTCGTCGATGTGAAATATTGGAACTGACCTGCTGCACACGCTGCCTCTGAGTTCTGACAGAGAGATGAGCCCGACAGGACAGGACAGTGCACTCGCTGTGTGTAATAAGATGCGTGCTGGCGAACCAGAAGCAGGGATAGAAAAATACTGTCCGGCCAACAGCAACGCTAAAGGAGACGAGGGGCGAGTGAGTTGCTGTGCGTGAATATCCGCATGTGTGAGTCAGTCTGTGTGTGTGTTTGTGTAGGTGTGTGTGCGTGTGTGAGTCGTGAGTCTCATAGACAGGCAGCCCATGGCAGCGAGAGCAGTGTGTGCGCTGCTCGAGATGTGTCATGTCTGTGATAAACTCACGCTGATCCGTCAATCCCATCATGCCCTGGGAGTGTGCTCGTGGCTGCACATGTCAGGTGTAGCTTCAGGGGTTGTCACGGCTCAATCTTACCAATCTGGGGTCATTAGATGCCGTACACAGGCACATGTGCACACACACACACACACACACACACACACCTTAAACAAGGCCATGGTCTGATTGGCAGCCACTGGGAAAACACTGCTGTATATCTGACAAATCTATGAATTCTTAAAAATGAGCTGTCATGTACTTACAATAGCACCAGTTTCGACAGTGGAGAGGTAGTGTGAAGCTAAAACAATGTCAGGGACAAAACAGCCTTCCCTATGGT
The DNA here is from genome assembly GCF_048128805.1 of Centroberyx gerrardi. Taxonomy (NCBI): domain Eukaryota; kingdom Metazoa; phylum Chordata; class Actinopteri; order Beryciformes; family Berycidae; genus Centroberyx; species Centroberyx gerrardi. Next base: position 10,407,463 of record NC_136016.1, on the reverse strand, counting down.
CTTTGCTGAAGTTTGATTCAAGCATTTAAACTTTGTCCCGAGTACGGAAACTACGATGTGAAAATAAAATGCTACACTTCTCCGAGTTCTCCTCTTTTTCCTCCTTATCCTCCCCTCTTTGCCAAGACTTAGGCAGTACGAGTGGAGCCAGGAAAGCTCATGGGAAATGCAGTGTCAGGGGCGTCGCTGCAGGAACAGCTGCTGTGGCATACAGATACCGACAAGACACACACATGCGTACACGCACGGATGCATGCGCGCACACTAATACACACATACACACACGGTCCCCTGTGGAGGACGCATAACCCTTGCTATCAGCTATCCCAGCGGCTTGGGTATCGCTCTCTCTGTGTGTGTGTGTGTGTGTGTGTGAGTGAGTATGTGGAGCATTTGCGGAACATACATATAAATTCATGGCATGTGTCCCCTAGTCCTGCCGAGCTGAGACCCCCTACCCAGCTCTCTATCGAACCTGAACCAGCCATATGTAACATACAGCCTCTCTCACACCCCCTCTTCTTTCTGTGTATATATGCGTGTGTGTGTGTGTTCCAGTGCTGGTATAATCAACTCAGCTCACTCCATATGTGCCGCAGGCTACGTCTGCTCCTTCATATTGTCAACTGTAATATCTTACCCAGTACCTGAGTGCTTCTCATTCTCTTCCACACCGAACTCCATTCTACCATGTCATAATATTGTCCCCATTAGGTTTGCTCTTCTAATTCACTCTGCTGAGCTGCAGCCCACTGAACTGGTTTGATTTATAATGCGTAATACCTTTGTCTTGGGTTTTCATTGTGGGAGCTAAGGATGCTGGTGTGTCAATACTGAGAACTACTTGGCAGTAGCACCGTCTGTGTGTCCCTCTCGCTCTCTCTTGCTCTCCCTCTGTGCGTGCCTGTGTGCGTGTGTGTGTGTGGTTGTTTGTGAATGCGGCTACGGGTACACTTGTCATTTCAATGCAATTTTTGAAATTTGAATATAAAGACTGGATGTTATGTGATCACATTGCTGCAAGTCCACACTCGCCTTGCAAATGCCTGTTATGCCTCGCCTGTGCCTGTATTTATTTAATGTTTCTGCATTTACTTTTTCCTGCCCTGTCTCTCCATGTTTGCTCTCATGTAGAGATAGATGGGTTGTGACTGTGCTGAATTCCAGTCGCAATCCAAGGCTAACCACTTCTAAATCTGGTTTTGAAGATCCAAAAGCAATGTGACCAACATCTATTTGTATTTGTATGCATCCAGACCTGTCAATTAATTTGTCCTAGCATAGCCAGATGATAAAATCATAGTCAGACAACATAGCCTCATATGGTATGTGCGGTTGCTTCCGCTACTCACTCTCTACGGACAAGGTGATGGGCTGGCTGGTCTTGTTCTCTCCGTTCTTGTCATTTACCGCCTGGACATAGTAGCGTCCGGCGTCTGGTGCCACCGTAGACAGGATGACCAGCGTGTTGTCCAGGGTGATGGCACTGAGGAGGGCACAACCAGAGGAACAAGTTAGTGTTTAAGGAATTTCTTAGATAGTAGAAACTGAAGCGAGGTCAGAAGGATGGGTGTGAAGAATCCAGCGAGAGGAATCCAAAAGAAACAAAAAAAGGTAAGGAAGAATTCAAAATTTTAAATTAAGACCGTGGGTGAGTTGAACCTGCAATGTGGTAAGAAAATAACATGTGCCTTAGCCTGCTGTGCTACCAGGATGCCCCACAGCACAATGTTCCTTGAACTGAACAGACAAGAAAGTCATTGCTGCCTTCTTTCAAGATCAAGGAGTTCCAAGAAAGCCTCAGAGAAAACATGATAACGGATTTTCAGCCAAAGATTGCGTGGGACTGACTAATTGGAGCTAATATGTTTGAAGTCTGGTTGCGTGTCCGCACTTCACTTGAACTCACCGCTGCAAAGGGCATTAAACATTTTAACGTTTTAATTATACCGTTCAAGCAGCATTAGGTATATTGATTTACAATGTGTAAACAATGTGTTGGTGCTGACTGTGCAAGGTAGAAATATTGACAACCTCCCCTGTTCATACTTCTCCTTATGGGCTACTCTGAAATATGATAGCTCTGCATAATAACCCCAAGCTTTTAATTGGCTATTTGTACCCCTCCGCTTCCTGTGGCCTGTAACTCTCTGATGTATTTTGGCAGGAAACCATTTTTGGCAATAAATGATAATGTATTCCAAGTTGCCTGCTGAAATGATGCTTGAATAAATAAACTATGATCCATTTTTCAGCAGGTGTTCCTCAGGGGCTAATACCCGGTGTCCTGTTGTCTCTATTAAGTCCTCCTATGGACCCTCCCCTCGTCAACCAACCGGTGAGGCGAAAACCCCCAAAGCCCTCTGCCCTCCTCTCTCCTCCCCCATGTCACAGCCCTCTGACCGTGTTTACAATCGATGTTTTCTTATTATCAGCGCCTGTTCGACAATCTGGAGGTAGATAGCGCGTTCCGACTGGGCGCCTTCCTTCCTCCACATCTCTTTCTGTCCCTCTGTTCGGCCCTATCCCTCCATCAACCGTTCCCTCCTGCTTCCTCTATCTCGTCTACCCCCCTCCCAATCCTCCCAGATACTGAATGCTGATGTGGTCATCATGCGGAAGTGGTGTTTGGTATTCTGCCTTGAAAGACGCACGGCTACCGACGGACTGTGCAAAAACACAGCTATGGAGAGGAAATGCCCGCACACACAAACACGCACACACACACACACACACAAACACACACACACACAATTCATATATGAGAACAGTCTATTCATACATTAAGGATATGTGCACATTTTTGCATTTGTCACACATTCAAGTGCACGTTGCTCGGCAAACAAAAGAGCTTCAGTCAAGAAAAACACTACTGTGTTGGAGGAAGCAAATCAATACCATTCAAATGGCTTTGACTCCCACATAACCCCCCCATTTCTCTTTTTCACTTTTTCTTCTAAGATCCCAGAACTACTGGCAGTGCTAAATCTGGAATAACGGTGATCCTAGTAGTCAATAACAAACAAAAAAAGTTTGATCCTCAGCAAGACTACTTCACAATCTGTGTTCAAAGTTCTGTGTTGTGAATAATGAGGGGTTCCTGATAAGCACCGCGGCTGGGTCACGCCGATAAACCCCTGCGGCGTGTGCATCAGCCCTGTGTACCTGTTCCACTGCTGATGACCACCTCTCCTTCCTCTCTTCCTCCACTCTACCACACTCCACACCTCCATCCACACATCCCTCCATCCTGACCTGCCTCTCAGTCAGTAGGGGATCTAAGTACCTGCTGGGCCCTATCAAGGGAGCCAGGCAGCTAATGAGAAATGGAAGAAGAAAAAATACACGCAGGATATAAATGGGGGGAGCAAGAAAAATACACACGAGCACATAAAGCAAACACACATCGGTGTGCACATGCACGCGCGCTGACAAGAGCTATGGCTGCTCAAACTCCCATTACATCTCCACAACACCGAGGGCTGCAAGGGCAGCACCTAGGGTAGAGGGAGAGCATTTGAGACAGCACAGCCACTGATACGCTGTGTACAGCTACCTGTGCTGTAAGCATTTACAGTATGATGACTTACGAGATCCATCTCTGGACTGATTGATTTTCAAATATCTCTGAGCGGACCCGGGATCTGGGCTCATTTGGGATTCCCAGTGCATGCTGAGACTGAAAACAGTCTTCCTGAAGGGGCTGGCAGGCCTCAATGGCTGCGGCTTATGATCTGCGGTAAATATTTAATGCTAGCTCGCTGGCGCGGTGACATCCTGGACGCCCGGCCATGAATTATGGATCCCCTCAGGGACGTGGGCAGAACGGAAGTGTCCGCAGCACTAAATGAATCCCAGGTGATTTCCCGGGACCTTTCTAAAACGGGGACACGACTCGGGGCTTAACTTCTTTAGCTGTCGCTGGAGAAACTGTTGGGGATGAATATATAGTGCTAAGTTATAGGAGGCAGAGCTCTATAATGACCGACCATACGGAGACTGTATCCTCCCTGGGATACTGCCATGCACTGTATTATCTCTCCACTATCTGACAAGCATTTACTCTTTCTCTCCATTTCTTTTTCAATATTCTGCCATCATCTACCACATACACAACAACAACTCTTGATTTAATCCATGTTGGTGAGAGTGCAGGGCTTTTTTCCACTGCTTGTTGATTCTAATGTGCTCCCCCGCTGTGTGTTCTCCCTCCCAAGCCTGTAATCAAGGCTGGTGCAGCGGGGGGCCATCCGAAACATTTACATGGCACGTCCAGCAGATCCCGCTTTTCCCTCCCACTCACCACACACGCTCGGCCCGAGGGATCAAAGACCATATGATGCGGGCAGAAATTAAAATTAGGCTAATTATCCTGAATGGTTTTCCATGTCTGTATATCAAGGGACAGCGCCGAGGGAGGGGAGAACCGGGTTAAGAGAGGTAAAGACATGGGCCTGTTCTTGGTCTGCCTCCTGATGTGATTTGTGGCAAAGTTTTTCTTGTTTTAGTATTTTCCTCCTTTTTATCCGTTTCATCATTCTCTTTCTGATTGCATTTCTGTCCGTCTCTCTGTCAGCCTGTCCCCGTCTCCCGGTGGTGCTGTGAGCAGCTGTCAGAGGCTCGCTGGTAACGATGGCTTAGCACGTATCCGGCATGGTGCGGGGATTTATCAAGCCACAGAGCTGAGAAATTAGGACAAATCAGATATGTGTGAACATGCCTCTATCTCCGTCTGTTTTTTGTTTATTCCTCCTTCATCTTTTAAAGCTCTCTCTTTTGATTCCGGCCCAACTTTCTTCACATTATTATTCTCTAGAAAGAGCTGCGGTCCACAAGAGAGCCTGGCAGACTGGACGGCTGCTCGGAAACATCGCGGCTTCCCATGCAGCTTTGCATGCCGACTCAGACCCCAGCTTTGCTCTCGGCAAGACGCGACACCGGCTTCATATGCAATTACTTTCTTGTGGAGCTATTTATTTATACGTTTAGCGACAAGGGGGGAGGTTTCAATGACTGCCAGTGTGATAATGATTCTCCAGCACTTTAATCAATAATGATGAGGAGGATGTATGTTTGAGTGAAATAGAGAAGTGAAAGATAAAATGCCTCATTTCTGCTTCCAAGATGTGCTGTATACAGAAAGTGTATGAAAACGTTTGTTGTTGTTGAATTAGGATCGGATTATAGAACTGTCTACTCTGTACGTGGGGAGATAATAGTAGTGGGAGTGAAAGCTTTGATTAGAATACATTAGAATACATCACCTCATACATTCTCAAATTGGGATCATTTCTAATTCATTAAAAAACAGTGAAATAGTGAAATAGTTCCTTATTTTATATGGGACCCCCTGGAATCCCCAGGAAGAACCGCTGGTCCCTGGACCCCATTTGATGAACCACTAGTTTAAGAACACGGATGTCTTTGTATCAAGTTCAACCGCCGACTTTGTCTGTCATGGTGCGTATCACATCGTATTAATCCAGTGCTGACACAGTGTGACAGAGCCGAGCCTGTTCTGACACATACACACACACACTGGGGAGCGTTATGGCATCTGTCGTGGTGGTCCCTCTCCGCTGGGCCGTGAGGGGCCTAACCTCGGTCCGCAGCCTCAGACCTCCATTATGCGCAGACAAATGGCCCTGGTCGGCTGTCGGTCTCCCCCAGGAGAGAGAGAGGTCGGCGGGATCAAGCGGCTCACATGGCTGGCTGGGGCATGACTCAAACCACAGCCAGCAGACGGAGGAAGAGAGAGAGAGAGGGAAAGAGAGGAAGGAATCATGCAAAAAATAGAAAGAGAGAGAGAAAGAGAGAGAGAATAAGCAGCAGGCTGTGTGCCCTACTGCTCGATAGACCTGTGATGAAAAAGCCACAGCTCCTGGGGATGGAGAGATGGAAGAGTGGGGGGGGAGGAGGAGGAGGAGAGGAGGTGAGGGAGTGTTGCTCATGAAAACAGCCACTTGTTTTCTCACCGGGGGCATGAACTAGAGATTTGTGGCTCACTGCTCGGTTTCTGTTTCCCTGTCGCTTGCGGTTGGTTTAGTGTTCAGAAAACCAACCTCAAAAAAAAGAAAAAAAAAAAAAGTCTGCATGTGCTGAATGTGTCTCGATTGCCCCTAAAAACAGATACTGTCCCCTAAATCAACTATGCAAAGACTAAAAATCAGCCTTGATCTGCTCAGTAAACATTGTGTGTATTCATAACAACAACCATAACCATCCATTAATCCATCCACCCACTCATCTATTCATCCATCCATCCACCCACTTATCCATCCATCCATCCATCCATCCACATTCATTCAGCCATCTGCATAACAACCTGTCTTTCTATCCATTCATCCATTCATAAACATTTGTAAGCTCCTCACAACTGTTGGTGCTGCCTCACCTGCTGACCTGCAGGTTGCTGGGTTCACAGCTAATACTGGGCAGGCAATAGGCAAATGAAGAGGAAGGGGCCTGGCTATTCATTGGGCCCGGTGACTAATGGGGAATCCATAGCAGACTGACAGGACCTGAGCGTCACAGGCGGGGGCCATTAATTGATCAGTAGCTACAGCAGATTACTCGGGGTAATTGCGATGTGTGTGTCAGGGATGTCCTCCCGCTGACTTCCCCAAGTCAGGCCTTGTGTTCTATCTTACAACAGACACCTCTACAAGGTTGTTTGCAGTGTAATGCAGATAAATCCATGCACAAATGTCAATGTGAAAAGAGAAGTTTCCGGGAGAGAAACCCAGGTGGTGGGGGAAAAAAAACAGTTATTGTCAGAAGTGAAATAGTGAGAGGACGCGATCCTCCGTCCTGCCCAGCACCCGACTCACCTTCCAGCCGGCAGCCCTACAATTCCTGGCAAATGTGTTTACCGAAGGAGCCTCTGATTATACACCACATTAAGTCTCCAAAATAACACAACAAATCACGCCGGCCGAATGGAAAAGGCCCTTTCAATTGCATTCCCATTCAATAAAGGAAGAATAATGACTATTAGGGCTAAATAAGTGCTTTTTCTCCTCGCACCCAGCTCTACACCACTGCATAGCAAAGAGGTTAGGACCCAGGCCGAACCAATCCATTGCAGAGCAGCTAGACTGAAGACACCACATCTATCAAGACATTGCCAGTCAACCGTCAAAAAGTGATTTGGAGATGCAGTGAGGAATTAGCATTTCCAGCTTGAAATAAAAATGGATGAAAATTTCAGCTTGGAGGTGCAATAAGGTTACAATTGAGTTCTTGAATCTAGGCTAACGTCTCAAAGAAGACAAGAATAGTACAAAAAAAGGCTTTCAAAGAGAAACACTACAAAAAAATGAATCCTTCAGACTTTTTTTTGACAAGGGTGTTTTAACTGAGAGGGAGCACAGGAGTCTGCTCATGCCAAGAACAACAGCTGCAAAGGCAACATGGCAAAGAGCGAGCAGTCACAGGGCCACACTGAGAGATTGCTCTGTTATGGGGAAACTGGACACAGGGGAGCCAAAATGGAGAATTCACAGACCCTATAGATGTCTTTACACACCCGGGAGGGCCAGAGCGGCTCAAAAAAGTCCTTGGAATCCACCAGTGTCGCCGTGGAGTGATTTCCAGTCTGCTGCCCTCTCTTTGCTGTAGGGAAACTCAGACTGCAAGAACACCCGCTGGTACCCCATGTGACACAGTTTTAAGAAGCAACTCGACCCAAGCTGCCTGCACAGCTGATCGCGACGTGAATGTCATCACAATGTGAGGAGGAATGCACCAGAAGTACAGGAGCCTGCAGAGGAAGCGGCATACACACAACAGTCATTTTTATTAGCTGTTAGATTGGTTGGAGGTGATTACCGCAGTTATTCTGGGTCTAGGTGTTTTTTTTCCCCTCTCCTCTATGGCTGAGGTGTGATTAAGCAGAGCACAGAGAGAGGCAGCGAGAGGGAACCCTGGAGAGCCTGCAAATTACAGTTATGACACCTCAGGAGGGATGGAGGGAGCGGGAGAGAGAGAGAGAAGGGAGACAGAGAGGAGGAGAAAGAGGGGGGTAAAAGCACACATTGGAAAAGTAATGGAGATATTGTGAATGGAAGAAGAAATGGTGACCATGGCTGCAGTCCACCGCATTATCCGCATGTCTTTCCCTTCCTTCAATGCCATTCCCTACAGTAGCTTGGCCCCAATAGGCCCGGCTATTGTGAGGATGAAATGGTGTGCAGCATTATATGTACACCTGACTCCCATAGACCTTGCGCTAGGCATAGAATGCTATTGCAACAATGTTTAGGGAAACCATGCAGCTGGTACTGACAGCCTTCATCAAGGTTACTAGTGTTGGTTTGGTGCAGAACTCTCTCTTTCCCTCCCTCTTGCTCTCCGCAGTAGTGAGACTTTGATGCCTCTACAGAGCCGATGCCAGTGGCACAAATCAAATTCAATTAAATGATTTTCAATAAAAAAAAGAACGCCTGTTATCAACGGTGCTCATTTGCACATAGTGACCTTGGTAGTGCGCATGAAATTAGCATGCTCAGAGCTAGAGGGCAGGAAGCAAGGACGGAAAAAGAGGGAGAGAGGGAGAGAGAGAGAGCGAGAGAGAAAGAGGGAGAGAGAGAGAGAGAGAAACAGAGAGAGACAGAGACAAAGAGATAGACAAAAGAAGAGAGAGAAATTGAGAGACAGAAAGAGACAGGAAGAAAGACACAGACAGAAAGGGAGGGGAGTGAATGAGAGAAATGTGGAATTAATAAAGAGTTGAAAGAGTGTCTGAATTTGGAACAGGTGCTGTTCTTTGATGTTCTTTGTTTTTTTGCTCTCAAAAAAAAAAAACATCAAAGAATTGATGAAGTTGAGAAAGTCTGGACAGTCACCAAACTTTCCAACTCGCCTTCACAACAGCAATCTCTTAAAATACCAAATAGGTGGTTGCTTCATTTACTCACAGCTCCCCTTGAGGAATGTGAGACGGCTGTTGTTGCGGACGCCGAGCTCTGCAAGTCACTGATGACTGTTGCCTGACTTTATCCAACAACTTCACTGCTACCCAAAAGCAATCCAGATTTACACAAGACGGAACAGACCCAAGTGACTGGCCTACCCGCGGCCATCCTAGGCCCCTCCACTTCCCATTCAGTCTAGGCCCTTGTCTCATTGTCATTCTAGGTCAGCGTATGATTACTGATGATGAGTAGCTGATAAGAAAGATTCACTCTAACCCAGGGCAAGGTCACCTCCCACTGTGAAGAAATGCAGACATGATGAGATGGGGATAAGTGCCTTCCAACGCGTGCGCACACACACACACAAATGCCCACACGCACAGACAGAAACACATGGATTTGTGCACAAACACAGGCGCACAAGCACACACCTATGAACACAAGGTCTAATACAAATGCCTAACACAAAAAGAGAGCCAAAAAACAATCAGAAAACACTGTCACCTTGACTGGAGCTATGTAGCCTAATGGCAGCTATAATATCTATCCTTATTTTGCTTCAGCTCGTAAAAAGCGGTGCCTAACATTTGAAAATTGTGCAAAACAGTAATATTCTTGAGGACAGTTCAATCTGTATTTTTGGAAAATATATAAACTTTAATGTATCATTAAGTTTCATTTTCAATTTTCAATTTTTCTAAGATTGGACATTGAGCGTATTGGAACAAAACCCTTCGCTTGGAACCAATCATAGCACTGAAAATGAGCAGTGCTCCTTGCTCGGGCCGCAGAGCGAGTCAGAGAGAGAGAGAGAGAGTGCCTCTCTCCCAATCCACCTCTCCATTTACCCCCTTCCATTTTAAGTGAAGAGAATGGGAAAGCAAAACAAGAATCCCATTTGAGGCTGTCAGCGGCTCGGGGGCTCGGTAGCCCCACTGGGTGCTGATGGTGCTGGATGGATGCTGCCGCTGGCTGGCAAACACTGATAGCTGACCTCGGAAACACAGCCTCCATTTGGAGAGAGAGAGAGAGAGAGAGAGAGAGAGAGAGAGAGAGAGAGACATAGATAGATAAAGAGAGAAAGAGGCAGAGTTGAGGTAAAAGGAGCCTTGAGAGGACATCTCAAAGAGAGCATAAGACCCCTCTCAAAATGATGATACAGATCATGCCGCACCATAGCGATGGAGCTTTGGAAGCAATTTCACTTTGCTGTTTTTAGTTTTTCTTTGAAAATAAAAATGAGAAACAATGGGGCAATTCTATTTCACACAGTGCCAAAACCATTTTGATCTTGGCCCCTTGTTCTGCCAAAGAAATTCAGACCCCATCAGAACACTTAATCAAAAAGCAGTGAGATGAATGACAAACGGCAGGTGGGAACAAACACTGTCAAACTAAAGCACTAAAAAGGCTCCCAGGAACAAACGCAACACAAAGCGTAGGAAAATAATTCACAGGAACACACAAACACAAATACAAAGTGAAGCACAGAAACGACTCGACAGGAACACAAAAGGCCAAAAAGGACTTACATGCGGCTGCTGGGTGGGATCTTGCGTCCGTCTCTGAACCAGGTGACCTGGGGCTGGGGGAAGCTGCGGATGCGCGGCGCCGGGACTACGGCGCCCTCCCCCTGTGACACCGACTGGGTGCGTTCGCCCTCCTCGAAACTGCCCATAACTGCAGGAAGACGCGGGGGTGGGGGGGGGGGAGAAAAAACAAAACAAAAGTCACAAAAAGTAAGAAAGTAAGAAGTAAGAAAAGGAAAGGGAAAGTTAAGTCAGAGGCGCAAATTCTCCTTTCTCTCTCGAATTTGACTTTTTGTACCCGCAGAGCTTCCGCCATCTGCTTTCTGTGCCGAAGTGTTATATGAAGCCACTTTGATGGACAGCGCACAGTAGTTGCCATGGTTTCCAGTACAGCGAGAAAGGCTGGAAACAAGATGTAATGACTCACTGAGGGACACAGAGGGGACGCTGGATTGACTCATATTCATATTCCATATTCTCCTGTGTGTATGCACCGATGGCAATCAATCTTCATCACATCCCATTCTAAATGTGTGTGGAAGTCAATATAGTAGATGACCAGTATTGCCACTATTCTATTATCTTCTAATACATTCCATCCATTCCAATGGCCCAGTATTTGTGTTCTACGCTCTGTCTAATTGCAAGTGAGTTCTATGGGAAGTTAAGGAACTATTCAGGATTTCCCGTCAGTCAGGCCTTGCTTTGATCGTTGCTTCAATCTTGGCTGTGCAATCCTCTGATGCAATCATATTGGCTGATGCTGACTGTCGACTTTTATAGGAGAACTGTAACCAGCAACTTTGCCTTTTGTCGTTTGCCTCCAAGGTTGTTTGAGAGGAACACAGTGCAGACTTGGGTTCTGAGCAAGTCACAGTTGAGTGCCTAAAGCTCGGTGCTTTGCTACATAAGAGGCTAGGAGAGTCTCACATAAGTCATCATTCCATCATCTATCTGCCTCGTCAAGTCAAGGTGAACAATCAAAGGAAACTCTGCTAAAATCACTTGAATATTACATCAAACACTCAATTAAGTCATAACACACTTTAGAAATAATAACATCTTTGAAACACGCAGGAATCCGGGGTTTGGGCTTTGAACTAGGGATGTTGGAGTGGCTGTGCATCCCGATAGTGGTCGATGGCAATCTTATTTCTCTCGCTCTCTTTCAAAGAGAATAAAAAAGGTAATCTGGCTTTGCGGTGCGGCTGTGGTGCTTAGCTTAAACGAAAAATCGGGGAAGTGTGCAAATCCCCCGACTTTGATCTGCGGTTTCGGCAATGTGATGTCCCCCTCCACTTCTCTAATCTCTAATGCCTCGGCATGTTTCCTTTTCTCAGAGGTGTGTCTCTGCAATCCTAATTGTGCTGCCTCAATGGAATGGCTTGCAAAAAATATCTCCCCATCTCTGTCTCCCTGTCTTCCCTTTTCTCCACCCTCTCTATCTCATCTTCTTCTGCAGGTGTCCTTAATTCTCCATTCACCCCGTCTCACCGTCCACACCCCTTCATTGGCAACTGATGAGGGAGAAGAAGTGAATTATGGAAATGGGAAGAGGTGGAAAGAGAGAGAAATAGAATAACAGTGGGGTGGGAGCCAAAATGTAAATAGAAAGCGGTGGTGGGCAGACAACAGAAAAAGTCAAGAGACAGGGAGACGGGGGAAAAGGAGAACAAAGAGAAACAAAGCATTGGGAGCAACAAAGAGTCAGCTTGGTGGAGGAGAGAGGAGTTGCAGAAGGAGGCAGTAGGCTACAGTGACACTGTGTTTGTGCAACACTAAAGAAGTAGACCGGTGGGAGTGTTAGGCCCTCTCTTGCCCCCCTCCCATCCCTCTCTCTCGCTCTCTCTCTCTCTCTCTCTCTCTCTCTCTCTCACGCCTGGTTGACTGCATTGTTCAGTCAGGTACAGCGGCATGTCACATCCACTCACATGTCCCTGGAACAAGGGGAAGCCAATGAACCCGCCATACCCAGGGAGGGCAGGCGAAGGGCTGGGGCGGGGGGGTGGGGTGGGGGGGCGTGGTGGATTTAGCGTGACACCACTCCAGACACCTCGGCGGCGTGTCCGTAATCGCTCGTTAACAAGACGAGGGAGCTGCGGCGGCCCGGACCCGTGCTGAAAATTTACGGGAAGCGCAGTGCATCTGAGCCCCCCTGTTTTTACGCCAGGGAACAACAGATGTTGTTGACAAAAGAGCGAGAATGAAATAAGCGGCGGTCATATTGAAATGAAGTAAAGTTAAAAACAACCACGGCAAGACAATCAATCTAATGAGAATGCTGAGTGGAACAGCTGTCCGGGTAGATAGCGCCCCGAATGAGATGCAGGTAGATCTTTCACCCTGCCAGCATCTGTCCCTCCCTAGTCAGTCCTTGATACAAAGGCACCAAACAGAGCGTGGGCACACTGTTTACTCTGCAGGCAGTCACACACACGCACACACACACACACACACAACACACACATTCTCTCTCTCTCTCTCCCTCTCTATTGATCTACAGTATCTCTCTATGAATAGTCCCCTAATTATTTTTTCATGTTAGCCTAAGTGAGATAGCCTATGTATTTATGTACGTAGATAGATGTGTGTATGTACACTACCAGTCAAACGTTTGGACATATGTGTTTTTCTGTATTTTTACTATTTTCCACATTTTAGAATAATAATAAAGACATCAAAACTATGATAACACTACAATGTTAAACAAATCAAAACTATCTTATGTTTTAGATTCTTTAAAGTAGACATCCTTTGCCTTGATGGAAAGGCAAAGGCTTTGGAAAGAAATTCATACATAGGCATCAGCTTCACTATTTATATTTGAAACAAATTCCAAGCATTTAAGCAGAAGCCTTTAGATCAAAATGCCTTTAAGATAATGAAAAACATAGTACATTCAATCAGGTGTGTCCAAACTTTTGACGTCTATTCATCTGTCCATCTGTCTATCTTTCCACTCATCCATCTAGCCATCCACCCATGTGCTTCACCCCCTCCACATGTAACCACTGACAGTGAAGCAGTGCTACTGTACTTACAGGCCACCTGTACTTCTGTCCTCCTCTGCAGCAAGGCTCCCACCCGGTTCCTGACGATGCAGCGGTAGAAGCCAGCATGGGAGCGGTCCAGGGAGGGGATCAGGTACCTGCAATACGCACACACACACACACACACACACACACACACACACACACACACACACACACACACACACATCAGATAAGATCAGCTGCCACTGCAGTGTCAACTGATGAGGATTTTTCTAAAGTGAAATAAACCAGTAAACTAATTAAGACATAAGTAGAACTAAAACGGGGTATTTATGTCGGGTGTATACACATAGACACTTGCAAAAATGTAAGCACACACATGCTGGAAAGTCACAAATGCACATAGGCACATAGGCGTGCACACACAGTTAAACACACACACACACACACACACACGCACACACAGACCAGAGGAACATCACATACTTCACAATCACCAGTTAAGAACATCTAATAGAGGAGCAAGGGCAGAGAGGACATCAGAGCTTAGCCGTTGTTTATTCCAATGATAATGATTCTCGAGAGGCTAACCAGCTCTCAGAGAGGAGCTCTAACTCCCTAAAGACACACACACACACACACACACATTCATAAACAACAAACACCTGTATCAGAATACCCTGTGTGCTTATACATATTTGTACACACACAGACGCACACACTCGCCTGGTACTATGGGTGAAATGGTACGTCTCCAGCAGTTGACACTCTCCCCATGACCTTGACTTCAGCATCCAGCTGTATAGCTGCAGTATTGCCTCCTCACCATGTGGGGGCAGCGTAACATACACTTTGCACAGATGCTGTGTGTCATGAACTGTATGTAGACTAGCCTGTGGTTGGCTGTGGTAATCCGAGTGATGCCAAAATAATAAGTGGTACTAACTCAGCATCTTCAGTTCAGAAATAGAGGGAAGCAAAACGAGGTGGCTCTCATTTCAGGTTTGGAACACTGCCAGTTCTTTTTCTTTTCTCTTTTGATGTTGGAGATATTTCTGCATTGTGGCTATGTGTGTGTGTCTGGGTGTGTGTGTGTGTGTGTGTGTGCGTGTGGCTGTGTGCGTTTGTGTACCCACACTGTCCCCACGTGCCCCCCCTCCCATAACAGCTTGTAGATTCTAGCTGGATAGCATCACTATTGGACTAACATCCAGTCTATTGGCTTCTTAAAGGTAGAGACTGCTGTAGATACTCATCAGTGATCAATGTTTTTGTGTGTGTGTGTGTGTGCATGCGTGTGTCCACAAGTGCATGTGTGTTTCCCATATCTGCAATACACCAGGGCATAGTGAGAGATAACCTCAGTAGCACTTGGATACAGTCTGGCTTTTGCCTACTTTGAATCAAAAGTAAGTAATTTCAGGGATTTGGAATGGTGAGAAAATAAGAGAGGCAGCCTGATGTGCTTTAAATTGGGATCAAACCAGGCTGCTCAGTCGGCCAGCCATCATCTCTAAAAACTTCTAAACAGCTCTCCAATAACTATTAGATGATTACACGATGGGAGATACATGAGGCGGGCAATTTCGACGGTGGCTCTCATGACATGTAGACAATGACAGTACAACATGCAGAAGTTGTTAATTACAGCCAATTGTATATGTTTCATTTTAATCAAATCTACTGCAGCACATTCTTGTTAAAATAAATACTTCTTGTGGGAGTTGAAACGGTAGCCACTGGAAATTGTCTTGTCATCTTTGCTGTCACATCCCCACATAATGTGCGCTCAAGAGTGCTTAGCACACTGCCTGACAGCCTGTCTGATGAGTGTAACCTTCAGCGACGGTCTGTTGGTTTCTATAGTAACCACATGCAATTTATTTCAAAAGTTCTTTTGATTTAACCTTTTGACGAAAAAACGTTTTTTACCCTTGGGATGATCACATGTACACAAAAAACGAAGTCAAAGAGAAGAAATTCAGAAGTTCAGAGGTGTCGACAAGCTGCTTAAAGGAAATTTAGTAAGGCTGTTATGCTATTTAAAAACTGTATGCCTGCCAAGAAGAGAGAGATATTGCAAATCTTTGTAAATCACAATTTATAGTCAAAGCTACTCCTTATGACCCCTGTGTGTTGTCCCCAGCCTGTTCACTCATGTAACATGTCTAATTTTTATTTATGTTCTCAAGTATTGGTTAAGCGTGCCGACCAAACGCCTTGTTCAATGCGACACACGTCCGGTAAAACAAGGCAGCGAAGGCAAGAGAGAGAATACGAGAGAATGGACGGAGATAGTTGAATGGTCTGTTTCGATCTGGGTGCTTTAAAAAGCTATTGACCTCAGATGGCAATCAATAGACACAATAGACTGGGAGAAGGTAAAGAGATCCGCTCAGACAGGGGGAAGAAAATGAGAGGAAAAAGGAAAGAGATAGGAAGGGGCGAGACAAGCGAGAAGGCCGGAAAAAGACAAGGAGATGGGCATGGCATCTGGTGGAGGAGAGAAAGGGCTTCCTCTCGAATTGAAGAAGGGAGAAAGACAGAGAGAGAGAGACAGAGAGAGAGAGAGAGACAGAGCTTGACCTTTCAGTCGCTGCTTTGGCCAGAATCTCAATCTCTAAATTCTTCCTTTCGGGTGGTATCATCATCATCGTCGTCATCATCCTCCTCAGCGTTATCATTAACCTCTTTAGTGTTTAAGTGAATGGCACCATCCACCTCAAAAGACAATGGCTGCAACTATAACCATTACCACTCTAAATACAGAAGCGGTCAGCCATTGATCACATTGATAAGGGCAGGACAGGGAGGCAAGAACCAACTTTGATTGACAGGAGGTGGACGTATATGGTGCTGCCAAACGGGCGGGTCTGTAGAAGGCTGTTATTAGCCGTACCAAAAAATGATGAGGTATCAAACCTCATTAGCAGCAGGGTCGGTTGGGGGGGCATGGACTAAATTAGTTTTAGCGCAAAGTCTATTAAGGTTTAATCAACTAATCAGGAGGCTCTATCAATGATGTGTGACTCCTTTCCTGCATTCCATCAACTAAATTAACACATGTATGTGTGTATGCATGTATAGATAGACAGGATATGAGGGGAATGCGGAATGTGTGAAGAAGGGGAGGGAAAAAAAGGAGGAGGTGCAGCAGAAGTGGAAATGTCACATCAGAGTTAGGGTGGAAGGTATATTTTTCATAGAAGTGTTAATTGTATCCATATAGCCGATAGAACTGAGCAGGGGAGAGAGAGAGAGAGAGAGAGAGAGAGAGAGAGAGAGAGAGAGAGAGAGATCTAAGGAAGCAGAGAGTGAGAGAAATAGCTGACAGGTGGTGACGCTGCTCCAAGTTTAACCTTGCAGAGGCCAGTGGAGAATTCACCCCTCGCTCTAGAGCCAGAACCTTCAGGGTGACTTTAGAGAGTATCCATCGCCTCTCTCTCCATCTCTCTCCCTCTCTCTCTCTCTCTCTCCGTTCGAACTCTCCCTCTGTCCCTTATATAATGAATACAATTAACCTTTGCGGAGCTGGTCGTGCTGGCAGCAGGTTGGGGGAGTCAGCGGGGGCTCGCCATGTTGGACAGAGATTGATTGATGTTCCTGTGGACAGCGCACTCTGTCAGGTCCCCTTTAATTAGCCCCACTCAGGAGAAAAGGATTGGATGGAGGGAGTGACAAAGAGACGGCAGAAGAAAGAGGGAGGGAGGAGGGAGGGATATAAAGCGGGACGGAGAAGGAGGAAGGGAGACAGGGAAGGGAAGGACGGCTGCGGTGATGGAGGAATGGAAAGATGGAGGGATAGAGGAAGGGTGAGATTGAGGGAGGCAGGGATGAAGGGCGACACCGTAATCCATGGCTGGAGATGATTGAGGTGCACTTTATAGGGAGTGTTCCCATGGCAACTTTATACCTGCGGCCAGTGTAAGCTCCGGCGACACTTCACTTGAATTGGTGGTTATAAGCCATTATAAGTCATGAGTCAACTGAATGCAGCTCCTCTTCATACTGGACTACATATTTTGAGAGGCTGTCCATTCAAAGTCTGCTCAAACACATACTGACAGCTCTTCTGATCTCTGTAGATTAAGAGTCCTCATTCTAATTCCAGTCTGTGCTTCTCTTAATACTGTCCATGCACAATACATGGCAGATAATGACGACTTCAAGGCTTCTGGAAATCAATAGTGGATAATACTAGAAGGACAGGCCCAGAAGGACAGGCTCCAAATGGTATATGTTCTATCTTTATCTAAGTATCCACATAATGTACGAGCCTTTTTTGTGTTCGTCCCTTGCTCACTTATGCGTTTTTGTTCATTTATGCGCTTTTATGGAGCATTAAAATTTCCCTTTTTGCATTCAAGGTACTTCCTAACTGTTTATTATTTTTTATCTACCCTTCTTAAGGCCATAACAGATGGACAACATTTTTCTCCATAGTGTTTTTTGTCCGATTTGCCAATCCTAAACCCTGTCAAAGCAAATATTCCCTGCCAATTCTGCTTCAGAAAGTTGCACATCGATCATTGTCCTTAAGTCAGTAATACAGCTGCAATATTGTCGCTTTTGATACATATAAGAACATTTTAGTGCCAGGAAACATTTTAATATGGGTTTAATATGGGTTGATGTAGATGGGTTGCCCATGTACTTCATCAAAAAACTGTCTATCACCAATCTAAGACACAAGCACAGATATGGGGTTTCTCCTGTACCCATCCTATGGTATGGCTGGTGTATTGTGCTCATTATACAATATCAGCAACCTTTGCTTTTCCTTTGGAATATTGAGCAGGTGTGGGTCTGTTTGTGTCAGAGAGAAGCCTGCAGAAACCAGCACTGAGTGTACCCCTGCCAGCACCCTTTGAATGTAGGTCAGCACTAAATATGTTTGGGAGCCTCACCAGTACGCTTCTATCCTACCCATACTGAACCAAATTGTGGGCAAAGCACAAAACATACTATACTGTGCTAGTACAGTCGGTCACAGTAGGGTGCACTTATACAGTGGAAGAGAACATAGCATACTATACACACAGAGCTAATGGCGTCTTAATGCAAAAGGATGAAGGTTCTGGCTAAGTAATGTGGTCAGATGTCCTTGTGCTTATATGTATATACAAAGGCTTCATAATGCTGTCTGTAGAGCAGCAATTAGACTGGAGACGGAGCAGCATGCTCTCACTAAAACTTATTCAGACACGCACACACATACATACACACACGCACAGGTACACACTAAAATGAATGCCCTATCCCACTCTCCCTCTCCCTTTCTCTCGCTCTCTTGCTCAGACTTTCTGACTCACCCTCGCTCACTCCGCTCGGCAAGAGACAACAAGAAGTGAGTGAGTGCAAGAGGGAGAGAGAAAGGGAAAAAAAAAATCTATTGTATCTGGGGGCTGTGGAGGAGAATGCCAGGGAGGTAGAAAATGGACGTTTTTAGTTACAGAAGGGAATCCATTAAGGTCATCCAGAGAGAGATGCTGGCTGCCGGTGTTCAAGGGCTGCCAGTGGCTGACATGCTCGGATCCAAGTACACCCTCTCTCTCTCTCACTACTTCTCGTTATTGCACTCTTTCTTCACTTGTCTACGACTTACTATATGAAGTGCTTTGTTTTTCTGGATGTGCTGCTACTGTTCGCCAGGTCTACCTTGGAAAAGAGATCGTAATTTGATTCAGTTAAATCAATCAGTCAATTAAACACTGTCTCATACATTCCCATGCTTACGGGTTGGGGAAATATTTAATAGCTGTGCGCCTACACAATTACATAATAAGATAATAGCAGATAATGGTAAAAATGTATTCTCTCACATTCTATCCATTTCTGGCATTTTCTCTGGATAATGGTGCATATAATTCTATTAGGAGTGAGTTTTTTGTTTTTTTTTCAAGCATATTGTCCACATTTGGTGGAGTGGTGCTACATGTTTTTTTTTTCTGTTTCTCCACAATGCAAAGGCTCTTCACGGCCTCGTTGCAGGGACTCTAATTGTGGAAATGAGAGTAGTTGTGTAGGACAACAATATGGGTAAACTAATGAGTGGAACAGATGTTTGTATACTTTTCGTTGCGAAGGACTTCTTGTCCACCTGGGTATGTCTAATACAATGTCTAATGACGAAAGTAGAACGGTGGAGTTCTGCTTTGTAAGAACGCGTGGGCTATATAATTTAGCAGGATAAGTGCTTGCACATACTTTCAAGGAGAGTTTGGAACCCACTTATTGCGTTACTTTTCAAAACAAAATGGTTTAAAAGTGTAATACATGTATCACATCTACAAAACATGTTGCGTTAATATTTGTAGTTATAAGGTAGACTCACACACACACACACACATATACATACAATACGTACACACACAGAAACATGCTTCCATGGACCACAGCTTTGCCTCTTGCTCCTCCTTCCTCTCATCTCGTTAGCAAGCCGAGCTTGTCGCCTCTCCCCCCCCTAGACATGGAATATTATTGGATTGAACTTGTGTTAATTTGTTCAGAGCCACCATGAAATTATATCTGTTAATAAAAAAAAAAAAAGTATGGCTGCTCAGTGGCGGTTCACATATGATTATTGGCTTAAACCGAAGCAGACAGGATGAGCAAAGGGGAAGGCTGAGAGAGAGACAGAGAGATAAATGGGAGGAGAAGGTTGCTTTTGAGGAAATATCGCTGCGGTTTAATTTACCACTCTTCCTCTTTTTTTTTTTTTAATTCTTTTTCTCTTTTTTTGGTTTAACCAGTACAGTACATTGAGTGGAGGCTACGTGGTCTGACTTGCGCTCCTTTACTGATCGTCTTGCAGTCATGTCATGCACTGGCTTGGTACTTGGGGTTTCAAACACTTGGGCGAGGACAGTTTAATATAAACTTTCTCTCTCTCTCTCTCTCTCTCTCTCTCACACACACAAACATACACATACAACCACTGATACATGCACACAGAATCACAATCACACAGCAGTTGCAGCAGCTGTTAATCTCATTTATACCCAGGTAAAACCAATCAAGCATTGTGTCAGCTTATTGCTGACAGTTTCATGAGTTCACTGTTCATTGTGAAAAATAGGTTTCGTATACAAAACAATTAAACATGTTACCAACATTTCTAAACACAGACATCAATCATATCACAGACATATGTGACACTCTATTATGCTAACTGTCACACTGTTATATCCCCTTTCCTACAAGGGGAGTAGAAACTATTTCTGTTATGACTGCATTACAGAGCAAACTACTTGAATGAATTTAATCAGCATTGACGAGTGTCTTGAATAGGTGTTTACATTTCGCAGTGACATGTACTTTCATTTCGCATTATTTCTTCTCTCTGTCTGTCAGTCTCAATACACCATCAGCACCAGTGAGAGGTTTACCATTGGCTGGGAACCAGAGCATCAGGCCATTCCCAACCAGCTCAGCCAAGAACTGATTGACAAACACAATTGACTGTTGGGGTTTGGCTAATAATTAACTCTCTTAATTAACTTTCTAGGTTAACCTGCAGGGTAAGGGCTGGTGGCGCGCCAGGTAGTCGCCCCTGAGATTTTGGTCATGTGATAGGAGGCTGCGGTGCTATACTGTGTATTTATAGCCCAATGGATCTAAAGCATTGTGGGAGGAATAATTCACTGGCTGATGAGTTCAAACATCCTTAATTGTATTGGATATTATCTTCGATCTTAATTAATTTTAATTTGGAGATAAATCTTTTAAATGATTATTTGGGAACAAAAAAAAGCAGGATACCAGCCAAATAATGTGTATACATGTGTGTGTGTGTGTGTGTGTGTGTGTGTGTGTGTGGCTGGCACTGGGATCCACAGTGATGTTGCTGGTATTTGACAGCGATCAATGCTGAGCCTATTCTCTCCTAGCGTGGCACTCTCCACTGCACTGCCCACAGCAGATCACTAAAACTCTGTCTCTCTCACCTTCTAGCGCTCTCACTCTCTCTCACACCTACACCCACACCTACACGTTGAATAGTAATGCCCGAGCACACACACACACACACACACACACACACACACACACACACACACACACACACACACACACACACAGGTATTGATCGGTTGCCAGAGGACACAAGGTCAAGTCGCATGGTGTCAATATTTAAAGCAGCACTCAGCACCGGGGACCTTTACCATAACCTCATTAATATGGGGATCTGCTCTCTCAAATACACTCCTGGGGGGGGGGGGGGGCTGCAGTCCCACCAACCCACAAACACACACACACACACATACATACAAAGACATGCTCAAATACAAGAGATACAAAATTCAGACTTGCACATCTGAGTCACACACATACACTACCAGTCAAAAGTTTGGACACACCACATTTTTCTTTATTTTTACTATTTTCCACATTTTAGAATAATAGTAAAGGAATCAAAACTATGAAAGAACACAAATGGAATTATTAAATCAAAACCATCTCTTATATTTCAGATTCTTTAAAGTAGCCGCCCTTTGCCTTGATGGAAAGGCAAAGGCTTTGGAAATAAATCCATACATAGGCTTCAACTTCACTATTTATATTTGTCTAAGAAACAAATTTCAAGCATGTAAGCATAAGCCTTTAGATCAAAATGGCTTTAAGAGAATGAAAAGCATAGCGCATTCAATCAGGTGTGTCCAAACTTTTGACTGGTAGTGTACATGCAAGGACAAACACATGCACGCACACACACACACACACACTGTCTCACAAAGAGGAGGCGCAAACACACACAGACGCACAGAATCCCGCACTGATTGGCGCGTGACCACTTGCTTAATCACCCACTCTATCACTCAGTCACTCCTTCCATCACCCAGTAGCAGTCACAGGGGCCCTGAGGCTCTGGCAGACAGTGTGAGTCCCACATACGGCCCCGCTCTGCTGCGTTGCCGTGGCAGTCTGTGGGTCGTGGCGGCCCTTCCGACCCCGCTGTTCTCACTCTGCTCTTATCTGCCTCAGGAGATTGTAAAGAGAAAGGCCCAGCTCCATCAACGAGGCTGATGTTGGCCCTTTGTTCACCCCCTGCTTTTCACACACACACACACTCACACACACATGCACAAACATTCATTCATACATGCACACACACATTGCATGCATGCACTGTACACATTGAATATCTCTCTCTCTCTCTCTCTCTCTCTCTCTCTCTCTCACACACACTCACACACACATGAACACACATATCCATATACTTGTCCCAGATCAGTGAAGTGTGTCAACTAGCTTTCTTTCAATGCTCTAGTGTTTCATTTACACCGCTGTATACACACACACAAACACACACACACAAACACACACACACACACACGTTTGCAGCAGACACACCGCTCTCAGAGATAAGGCCAGTGTTTGCCACATGATTAGGATCTTCCAGTTAACATTAAAGACACTTTATCTCCTGCCCTCACACTCGTTCACGCCCGCCTCTGCCTCGCTCTTTGTCTCTCCAGAGAGAATGATGGAGGTCACAGAGGAGAGAGAGAGAGAGAGAGAGAGAGAGAGAGAGAGAGAGAAAGCAAAAGAGGACGTCTATTGTTGGAAACATGTACATACTGTATACTGCATCTGTAAATGCTTCATGCTGGCCTGTTATTCTTTATTGAAATATAAATATAATTCTGCACAAACAAATCCAATCACTGAGCTGATCATTCAATCAGTCAATCAATCAATTAATGCATCTCTCTCTCTCTCTCTCTCTCATTCAGATTTGAGCCAGCTCTTCCTCACCTGTACTCCAGTGAGAAGCGGGTGAGCTCGGTGCTGTTGTGGATCCATTTGAACTCCAGCGGCCAGCTGCCCTCAGCCATACAGGTCAACACCAGCCTGTTGCGCTCCAGATGGAGCTGGCTCCGCACCGGCTCCGTCTTGAAGTAGGGAGGCACATCATCTGAACAAACAAAGAACAAAGGACAAACATTGCTTTTTGATGCTCCTTTAATGAAACATCTTGCGTATGAAACCAGCGTATGAGAGAGATACCTCAAAGCACCTGAGCAACAAACTCTCAAACCCCACACATCCATGAACCCGCGCGCACAAACACACAGAACAAAGCATAACAGAAAGAAGAAAGAGCTAGAGGGAAAAGAGAGAGAGAAGCAAATTCATTTCGTAAACTTTACTTTCATCCCACTAAGGTAGGCGTAAGACGTTGAGCAAACATCAAGTTGTCAAACTACTGTAACCCATTAAGCGACAGCTTGAAGAATGAGAAAGCAACAGTTGATGCTTACGTCTTCCTGGATGACAGATTGCAGATGGTCAGATGCTGGGATCTCACCTAAGACAAAGCAAACTCTTGGGTATCTGCCGTGATTACCGGCACATGAACGCCAAGCTGCCACTCTCCAGATGGATAGGCCTATGTGAATGTGTCACACTAGAAGCTACCTAATCTCACGTGATGCATTGTTGCTTGCACTTGGCGATCCGAGAAGTCTGGCAGACAGGGAGGAGGGAGCGGAGGCATCGGGTCATGGAGGATTGGTCCTGCGTCTCCTGCTCTGTGTATGTGTATGTGCGAGTAACTCATCGGCGTGGCGCACCACTTTCCCCGAGCGAGACAGAATAGACGAGAGAGCATATCAGCTGAGGAGGAGGCATGAAATCCTTTCATCATTCTCTCGCCTCCTCTCCGTTTCGCTCTGTCTTTTGCTCTCTCCATGTATGTTTCTTGAACATGTTCTGTCGAGTGTGAAGAAATGGATTGAGGAAAAGCACCTACCCTTATATAGAACAGTGCTGCATATACTGAAGACACACACACACTGGCTAATTTTCACATCTCAATCAAGTAGGGTCACACACGAACTGTCAAGGTCCCTCATGGCTTCAATATCTCAACCTTGATAAATGATACAAAAATGGAGAGCTTACTTGATGATCATTGTAAATATAGAACAAATTAATTGGATGGTTGGATAATATAATTATCAAATTGACTGATAATCAAGCATTGAAATTAAACTGTCAAAATGATCTATAGTGCTGATATTTTGCTCTCCTATTTTAGTTCTACAAATCCGCTGGAGGTAGACAGATAAGAGTGAAGGAGTGGGGGAGGACAAAATGGGGTGAAAGTAAAAAGAGAGAGAGAGGACGAACAAAGGATGATTTAAAGGCATAGTTCACTTTCAATCACATTCATATTTACTATTGAGCCTTCTGGAAGTGTCGTTCGTTTAATTTGATGAAAAATGATTGGGTGGCAACCCCACTTTCTTCTAACATCCAAGACAGATTTCTACATAGGTTTTCACTCTAGTTTAAAAGCACAAGGGATAGTGTCTTATGTCTTTTCTATTATATCTAGTTTTCAGTACTTTTTCATATGTACGTTTTCATATGAAGATTACAGGTGACCTTAGTGATCAACAACTGATACTCACCTGTAATCATGATGTCTTTTGTTCTAAATTACATTTGAAATTATTGATAAAAAACAAGTAGTGAATTTACACTCCAGGGGAAAGCTTATGTCAGAAGCACCCAAGTCAATGCAGGTAAGCACACAGAAAAATGAAAACTTTGTAGCAGAGTGAAATATCACTTTAACTTATTATGTTGAGGATCCTCTAAATAACATAATACTGTGAAATCGGTGGTAGTGACAGTTTCTGACGCGAACTAAAAATACTACTTTTGCCTTTACAAAAAAGAGATCTAGGGGTTATCAACATGGTACCAAAGAGGGTACATGATGAAGAAAATCGAAGGGAATTACAAGCCTTGGGAACTTTGGATTTCCGTTTGTTGTTCAAAATTGCATGACAGTGTGCGTAAGGCGCCAGGACATTTAAACTCACCGATGAATATTTATAATTTTCCCCAGTTGCTTGATGCATATTTATGATCAGCATTTTGGTCTGGCTGCAGACTTTACAGACAACCTGAGCAAAGCGTGTAAACCTGTGGGCCAGCCCCTATGAATAAATATTTATAACAACAAATACAAGTAAACAGAAGAGACTAAATATAATATCATGCAATATTGATCCATCATATCCAGCTAAGGTTCCCACCTGGCATTTTTAAGTTAGAAATCTTCACCCCTCACTGTGATATACTGGGTTAAATCCTCTCCCTTAAGCTACTCAGACATGAAGAAAGCCTCCACACACAGCAAAAGCATACAAAGTAGAACCGAAGACACAGCTAATGAGACACATTGTGAAGTGAAGCCTCTGTCAGTGTAAAGAATACAGAATGAAACTGAAGAAAACGGGAAGCACAGGTTAAGTGAGGTAGGCGAAAAATGAGAGAGGAGAGAGCAGCACAGCAGGAACGGGGCTTAGCGGACCCAAAATAGAGATGTAATGTATGTAAAATAGATGAGTCTGAGGCGCCTTTAGAGGAGGAGTGCCTGGGCTCCTCCCAGTGCATTGTGGGTTAATGCTATGCTTGGCACAGAGGAGGAGGAGACGCTGCGAAAATGAGGGAGATTGAGACGCGCAATAGCGATTTGATTAGATGGCCGAGACTAATTGTTCCCTGGTGATGTGCGCCGTGCTTTTATCTACGATGGGGAGATAAGAGAGAGGGAGGAACGAGGGAGAGTGGGAGGGAAGGAGAAAGATAGGGAGAGAGAGAGAGGGGTATACATACAAACACACACATACATATACACACACCCATCCTCATCCACACACTCATATACACCCTTAGAAACAGGAAAACAGCCTATTCTGTACTAGGCCAAAGAATAAATTGATCACTGATGAGTATCTCCAGTCCTCTTTCTCATTAGGGAGTCCATGAGAGCTCAACAGACTGGCCTGTTAGTCCCACCGCGATGATATCTAACTGTGATCAGCACCCTGCAGTGGGAAAAAAGCTTCGGGGACATGTGGGGATACATGATGGCTTAAAGATGCCTTCAAGTGCTGTCAGGAATATCATATATACAAGTAGAGTGCGCATGAAATGACCAAAATAGGTCACAATTATGAGTACACCTACACACACATAATAAGTCTAATGGAGGAAAACAAATCAAATTTAGAACATCGACTTTTACCAAATGAATTACTGAAATGATTTGAAAGATACAGCAAGAACTACAAATTGTTTCTTTACAGCTTTCATAGCTATGTTGCTGTCATTTGCAACCATGACACATAGTAGGAGCTTCTCTGAAGTAGGAGCTTAGGAGGAGCGCTTGAGGGTGCCATAGGGAGACAATGGCTATAGTACTGAGCTCATTGAAGATTTAATCACCTAGATACATTCCAGCTATTGAGAACATCCCATAACCAATACACCTCACCCTAAGGCCTAAGCAAAGTGTTGGGTGCAAACTAAGCACTGAAAAAAAACAAAAAACACGTCGCATTCAGTAAACTACAAACAACCTATGACAAATGAGGCTTATTTAATCATGAAAGCAGCCTCCCGCAGGGGAGCATATTACCCGCCTTATGCCACTGCCATAACATGAAACGCACAGACACGGAGAGACAATGAGAGTTGTGCCAAGGGCAACGTGTTCTCATGCACTTCCAGTGAATGTGAACGGTCCCACCAATGCACAGAGAGACAGGCCAACCTCCACTCAAGGTTCCACTGTGTGCCTACGTGGTGCCTGTGCAATACAAAGCAATTACTGTGTGATAGAGGTCCTCATCTGCATACAGCACATCTCATGCCAGAGGATGCTCCCCGAGGCCCCAGTCCTAGCTGGGGCGTAGATGTGTTTGTCGTAGTGTGTGTGTGTGTGATGTGCGTACAGGTTAGTGTGTCAGACGGACGCTCCCAACCAAGTCTGCAGCACACAGTCAATTAAATCTGCTCTCTCATTAATGAGAACAGTGCCAGGTACAAATGCTTGCCCTGGGGTGAGCATTCATAATTGAAAAGAACTTTGAGAATTCATTTCTAAAATAACAGGGGCCGTAGCTGGGGACATTTCTCCTGCTTCCCTCCAAGTACTCCTTACAAAGGTCAAAACAAGCCTCAATATTCTCCATTATTACCGACTCCATTAGTCTTTAGTCTCGAACGTCCCACTTAAACACATGCAGTATATAAAAATGGAAATACAGTATAAATAATTGGGAAGAATAATGTGGTCAAGGACGGCTGCACACAACAAGATGTAGACCACATTTTAGTGAAAACAATTAGGCTATCCAACACAATACAAGGAGATAATGTTGAAATTAAAGCATTTTAGCTATAACAATTGGCTGGGTCTGCATCTTTTGTGATTAACCCTTCGTTTTCACTTGTTGGTCATGTTGGAGATGCTAAATGGTGCTGAAGACAGAAAGCTGTCGGTATTTTACAGCCACACTGCAATCATACTTACTGTAATCTGTTCAATGTGTTGCTTTCAACAGATTAAGTGTTCAGTCATTTCAAATGAGAGAATCCATTAACACCACATCGTAACACTGCAGATGCACTGCAATGCAATGCAGGTGTTTGTTTTATGCCACTTTAGCGTGGATAATGCATGTGTGAACTAAAACAGAGGCTGTACTTTGATAGCTGTCTGCAATTTTTTCATGATGACAAAAAGGTGCAAAGAAATTACATTGTTACAGTATGATGCTGTAGGCTGAATCGTGGCTGGATGTGTAGAATCAATCTTACCAGCTTAATCACTTATGTGGCTTGTTGGTCGCTGGGAAAATAGCCTCTTATGATTTTCATCGAGAGTAACATCGTGTCTGGTCAATAAACGCACCTCCTGACTCCTTCTCAATATGTCTGAGAGCTCAACACAGTCAACACACACTCAAGTGCACAGTGCAGATGAAGTGTTTTCGCAGCTTTAGCGAGTGTAGGCTAGTGCGAGCGAGCCAGACTGCTGGGTATTCACAGACCGTCACAGGCAGTAGACGCACACTGGGCTACTTTCCAGTTCCCAGAAGGCCGTGGTGCTGCAGTGGCAGCCAGTAGCAACCTCCCTCCTAGTTCAATCCTCAGGAGCCCAGCGCTCCCGGGCACAGCATACATATTTCAGCTGCGGCCTGGGGGCCCCACACACACACACACACACACACACACACACACACATATAAAGAAGCCAAAGACACACAGGTGCATGCCTATAACTTTCACACTTACTGTATAACGAAACTGAACTGCAAAATTGGCTCATTATCATTGACAGACAGAGCCAACAAAATATTAGTCAGAAATGTGTAATGTGTGTGTGTGTGTGAGTGCATGATTGTGTTGATTGTGTATATGTATGTATGGGCATTTCTGTGTGTATGCACATTCATGTGTTTGTGTGTGTGTGTGTGTGTGTGTGTGTTTGTGTGTTTGTGATGCTGATGAGGATGGGAGGTTGTTGGTGGTCTAACTGAGCTGCTAATGGCCCCGCTGGGTGTGAAAATCTGTTCTACTGTCTGTCTTTATTTAGCGCACTGGCCTGGCCCTCTCGCTGTGTGTGAGAGTGTGTGTGTGTGTGTGTGTGTGTGTGTGCAGGACGGGCAATAGAGAAGCTCCAAAATGTGCCAAAGTATGTGTGTCAGCGCAGATCTGTGCGTGTACATCTCATGTGTGTCTGTTATGTGTGCGTGTGTGTCTCATGTGGTTGGGTGGAAGCGTGTGTGTGTGTGTGTGTGTGTGTGGTGACCAGCACTTCATTCATCCCTTAGAGACGCTCAGAGCAAGGCCAGCTGCTCATTTCCACCAGCCTCTGTCCGCGACACACATACACAGTACACAAGCACAATAACGCACTCATCGACATATACAATAGAACCGATCGGCTGTTCACTTCACACACATACACACACACACACACACACACACACACACACACACACACACATGTACACAAACACATCTTGCCCTAACACACAGCTTCTGGCCAGTCTCCAGGTTATTACTGACAGGCCTTTTTGTTCCGTTCATGGCTCAGTGACGCCTCCTCCTCCTCCGTAGCACTGCATTTCCCATGAGGCCGTGCTGCCGGCCACTAATCTCTCCCCCTGCTGGCCTGCTAAGCCCTCGCTGGTTCGGTTCAGCTGGCCATCTTACAGAGCCGCGGGTCCATGAGACCTCCACAGCGACCGGGAGGGCGACTCCCAGCGGGTTGGGGGGGGAAGATGACCGGAACCCTGCTGAGGTCACAGGGAGGAGAGTAGGGTTTTTTTTTTTATTTCTACAGTAGATAATTTGTTTTTAGTCTACCTAGTGGATCTGGCTGACCTCAGTTGTGATAGAATTGAACCATAGAACCACCATAGAACTGAAGTTGCTCTTCCCCTCTGGCATCTTGACTTTGCTCCAAGTAAGCATTAGATTTCAGTCAATCTGGGACGCCAAATGGTGCGTCATTGGTAGATCAGTGCGAGGAAAGACAACGTGAGCAGGAGTTAGCGGGGCATGGCCGGCATGCTAATATGGAAGAGGGGAATCAGAATCACCGACCCACCATTTTCATAAACTGACATCAAGCACTTTCCTCTCGTCTCCTCTGCTCTCCTCCGCTGTAGGGATACGATAGGAATGTCTGGCCGCAATCAATCAGCTCAGCTAAAACATTAAAAGCGTCTACCTCCTTAAACAGCCCGGGCCAAGAGGGACGGCGGCTCGTAAATCTATGGGCTAACCTTTAGTCGCGACAGGCTAAGCTCTCTGCGTGCATGCTTACCTTTATCACTCACCCCAGAGCAATCCTTCCCCCGCCTCCAATAATGTCTTGCAAAGCTACGCTAAGCAGCTAATGTCACGAAACAGTGCTGCACAAAGACAAACTTTTAATACGGATATGCGCGCGTGTGGGAGAGACTATGTACAATAAAAAATGAGAAAAAGATTACTTTAAGTGTGTCTATACGTGCTGCTCCATTCCTTTTAATTTTGTGCAATCGCCTGTTTCCTCCAAATGTGTGTATGTGCGTTTGTGTGTAGGTGTGTGTGTGTGTGTGTGTGTGTGTTTGCTCATGAGCAAGCTGGTTTAATTTCCCAGAAGATCCAGAAATAAAAAATCTCCTCAGTGGTCGAGCGTGGAGCACAGTACGCTGAGCATATTATGCCATTATGTTTATGGAGGCAAATCAATTCCGGCATTATGGGACACAATAAAGCCGAGAAGTGTCCCACGTGTCGGGATCATATGGCTGAAAATCCCGCATGCAACATCCCAGCAGATAACCTTCACCAGAACACGCTGAGGTCCTTATATAAGACAGGCAGGACTTAAAGCCCCCTTCCTCTGTCCAGACTTCTACATAAGCGCTCATCCGTTATGTCAAAAGGGATTTTTACATCAGGTAAAACAGCCATGAAGGAGATCAAAAGAAGTCTACAAGCGAGGAGTCGGAGTTTAATCTAAAATGGTAAAAGGTGTGTTAGAAACACCGGGGATTTGAGTATGAGGTTATTACGGACTTTCAATCTTGCACTCTGACGTGTACACACCGGCAGAGACTTGACGTGCGCTGTACGAGGAGACAAGCGCAGTCAGAGGAAAGAAACGAACACACGGATAGACAGACAAACACACACACACACACACTCACAGACAGCACGCATCAGCGACCTAACTAACCCCCAGCGTAGGGATGGGGTGTGTCCGCAGTCCGCCCCCGGCCTGTTGAAAAATTAACGTCATGGAACAATGTTCTTCGGTGCTCAATAATGTATGGGCAGGTTACAGCGGGGGAATCGTAGGGAGAGAGGAAGCGAGCGAGAGAGGCGGCAGAAAAGTAAACAGACACGCACGCGCGCACTCTGACGCGGGCCCACACGAGCACACAAACACAGGTGTCGTAAACGAGGTGTTTGTGGAATTGTCACTCGGATTTCATAATTGAAATGCGACACACCGTGCATGTCCGAAATCCAGCTGAGTTTACTGAGTCTGCGGTGGGAATGCACAGAGAGAGTGTTGCTCATGCAGTGATGGCATGTCTGCCGCTAGACCACACCGCTCACACACTACTTGGCCATCATTCATTATATAACAACGTCGCTGGATGGAGCTGCTGCCCGTAACGCTGAAAGCAAGGTGTGAAGATCAGTACTACATAGCCAGTAATGTAGGGATACAGAAAAAAGTTGGCTAAAAGAAACAGGAATATAAACAAGAATCAATGAATTCATGTTTTGTTTCTGTTTTTGTTTTAGTTTGATGCATACTACAGTTTTATATCAGACAGGTTTCTGCCAGCCCAGGTGGGTAAAGCCTCCTCTACTTCACTATGCTTAGACCAACATATGGGTAGACAGATACTGGAAAGGAGAAGAGAGAGGATCAGATAAACCAGTGATTCACAATCCGAGGGTCGGGATCCCTAGGTGGCTCGCAGGAAGATTAGAATGGGCCGCTTAATTACTGCATTAACATCTAAAGCTCTGCACTGTTAGGTTTCCAGAGCATTCCTAAAACCCTGCAATGCAAGGCATGTTGAATTCAAAAATAGTGTGTTGGTATTCTAAAAATTCTTAATTAGCCAGTCAATATGCTCACAAATTCAGTTTTTTGGTCTTGAGATGTTTGTTTTTCTCTTCTTTTTTAGTCTCATTTAGTCTCCGGGAAAAAAAACAAAACGATGACCACAGATGACATGAAGCCGCATTTCTACTTGTGATAGAACATTTCAAACTTACAAAATAGTCTCGGTACCTTCAGATTCCTTTTTGTAATTGCTCAGTTCTTTAAGAGCTAAACTGGAAGAACTATTATCACACAAAATTTACAAGAACAGCGTGGGCACACATGACTGCCTTTGTATGAGATAATATGAATTAATTCAAAATAGTACTTACTTTAAAAGGGGAATTTGGGGGATAATTGTCTAAATTGCCACTTAGTGCGGGTGATTAGTGCAGGTGAATACATGGAGCGTTTGATAACTTAGGAGGTTTGAAGGAGAGGCCATTATCCACCATCTCTCCTGGCTCAGCGCTTGTTCACTCTGGAGTATGTGAGAAAACAATTACACTCTATGGCCTTGTTAGAAGGCTTTTAATGGACTGGAATGGGCTTTTTAGTCAGCTTTTGCTATTGCCACATATAGTTGGTTAGTGGCTAAAAGGAAGAATCTAGATACCTCAATGAATGCAATTTTAACATGTGTTCCTGTCTGTCTGAGAATGCTCTTTGTCCCTCCTTCACTCTCTCAGTGCGCCCACACACTCTTCCTCTTGGTCTCTTCGAGTGTTTCTTACTCGGTTTCTGTTTGAGCCATTCTCTCTCACTACCTTTCTCACTGGCTATGATATGGTTTGCTGTAGTGGCACACCGTTTTCTCATCCAGTGTGTGTGTGTGTGTGTGTGTGTGTGTGTGTGTGTGAATGCATATGTGCTTTTCTGCTGCGTTTGTGTGTGTCTGTGAATATCTGCATCGCTGTGTGTTCATTTGTGTATGTGTGTCTGCGCGTTCATGTTCGCAGGTATGTGCATGAGTGGGATGTGGGTGTGTGTTTGTGAGCATGTGTATCTCTGTCTGTTTGTGTGTGCACGTATGTGTGTGTATGCATGCAGGCATGTGTATTTTCATGCAGACAGCAGGTGGACGCTCACTAGGGAATGTCACCCCCTCCTCATCCCCCCCCCCCCCCCGCTGGGTTCTTAACAAAGTCCTCACAGAAACAGAGCAGCATGCACACACACGCTCCTCCCTCATCCATCTCGTCCCCATCTCTGTCGGCTCTGTGTCGGCTCAGCCTCCGACGCTCACACAGAGACAAAGACGTATACAAACAAACAAGAAGACGCCACCCCCCTTTACATCCCTTCGATACACACACACACATACAGACGCAGAACACACACACGTTGTAAGCCCCCCTGGGATAAATGTGATCATCGCTCTGTCCCCTCTGTCCTCACCTAATGAAGGGCATGTCTAAATAAAGCCAACGGAATGGATGAGGCTGCTTTCACTGCTCAGCGGGCCAATTAGCTCCTTCTTACCTAGCACCATACATTTTCCTCTGACCTCCTGCCGTGCTCTCTAGCAGCAATCACGGTTGGTTTGCCAATGACCCTGGCTTTCCTTTCCCCTCATGTTAATGCCGCTTTCTAGGGATGCACTGATACATCGGCAGACTGAAAGCCGATATCGGCTTTGAAAGGGTATCGGTCCGATATTATTTTTACTCCTGATATTTGGACAGTTGTGGAATTGACATTTTTGTGACTGTTTTCTAGGAGTGTGTCACTTAATACAGCTGTAAAATTAGCAACAGAATAAACCTAACATGGTGTTATGTTTAAAAACCACTTAATTATCTTAAGATAGACATGTCTGAAAAGCCTGTTTTGCACTTACATTTGTAGCAACATTCTTGCAAAAATTAATATCGGTATCGGCCGATATGGGTGGGAAAATATCGGATATTGGTATTGGCCTCAAAAAACCATATCAGTGCATCCCTACCGCTTCTCTTGCATGGCTATTCATAAGTGTTCAGGGATCCAAAATGAAATATATTATTATATTATAAAAAAAATTATAATAATGCACCTTGCCATTCAGGTCTTCTGTACTTCTATACTGTACTGTTAAATTGATGATAATGACTTAATGGTCGTGGACTGCTCACGCAATTTCCACCTATTGAACGTATGCTATTCATGTGGTGTTTATACCATACCTATTATAGTAGAGGGGTCATGGCTTTTCTAATTCAGGCTGGATTCTGAGGTGCATGTGTGTGAGCATTGGAACAAAATATACCCCTGCACGGTCAACTTTGCTCCTTTAGGGTATGGTTCTTTGTGTGTAGGCCACGGAATAGAAGGCCGCTGTGCCCATTCAGAGGGGCTGTAATCTTTCCCTCTGAAAGTGGATGGAGCATAAAAGAGGGAGAGGAAGGAAAGAGAATGGAGGAGCAGAGCAATTAAAAGGCTGGAGGTACAAAAACATTTTCTAAACGCTAAACTCTATAATAAAGTCCGTGGATTAGGCTGTAAGGGAAACAAGGCTTTTATATAGATCACTGCACACAGAAACTCTTAAGCCAGAAGCCTTATTGGGTGGGTATTAGGACTGGATATTGTGTTGCACAGGGGCTGGCAGGCAGCAGGCAGTGGGCAGGGTCGCCACATCCTGTGCTCTGTGCCAGTTTGCTGTCAGTCTGTGCCCCGCTCTCCTAAACAATCTGTCATGCCAAGCGGGAGACAGGAGTAGGTAGCCAAGTGGCAACCTGTTGCTCCCTGCGTTAATGATTTCTAGTTTTTTAGCACACCGGTTAATGGATCCCATCATAGCCCAATGGCCTCGTAAACACTGGGCCAGTTCTGAGCTATGAAAAGAATAGGCAGAGGGAGAGGGAAGGGTTGGAAGAGGAGAAATAGGGCAGCAGGAAGGAAAGCAGCACCAGCCAGAAACACATCAATGGACTTATGAAGGGTTCATGTTGGGAGTGCATGTGCAAATGTCTGCACGGGTGTTTGTGTGTGTGTGTGTGCATGTGCGTGTGTATGTGCGTGTGTGTGTTATAGTACAGCTGCATCCAAGCAGCACTCCAGGAGCACCTTTCTGTCAAAGTACAAACCTCATACCTCTCAAACGTCACAAGGCACTACTGGATTTATCTTTCTTGTCGAGCATCCTGACTCCTCCCACCCCAAAGCTTCAATGTACTCTTTGAGTGACATGTTCATAATGTAGGTAGCTATTTCAATAACATTCTTGGCTAAGTGGCAGCTCTTCTCCTTCCAGTCTAAATCTTTTTCCCTCCCTCCCTCCCTTCCCTCCTGCCCTCTCTCTCTCCCTCTCTCTTAGGTGACAACCATGCCATTAATGCACCTCCCAGGTGACTGACAGCTTCCTTGAAGGGAAGTGTATTGGCTGTATTGTGATTGACAGGTCTGCCTCCCTCCCCCGTAACTATGTCTCCCATTGTCTGATGAGTATCTGTCTAAGAGTGGACACTCAAAACACACCCTCCGCCACTCTACTGCCTCTCAGCGAGTTACTCACCACCACTTTATATAACAGCACCAAAAAAATTACAGCAGAATTTGTGCCATTCGAGTTCCGTACCATGCAATCCAGTTTACACCGCTTATTTTGCATCGTGCCTCAGCACTCCTCAAGAAACCTCACAGAAATCAGTCTTGCCGTGCTATTTCCGTAACGTGCACATCAGCGCTAAAAATGGAGAGGAGATTTCATGTTGCCTGAGACAAAAACATGCATTTATAGGGCTGCATAAAGCTGTGTTAGAACCACAGCTAATTTCGCTGCTCTGCTCAGACAAGCATTAGTTTGCCCTCCTGCTCTGTAGCTGTGCCATGTAGTGGCATCCAAAGTTAGACTGGACCATACTGGAGGAAAATAGTTCAGATGAATCCTATGATGGAGGTCATTGTGGGTGTCCTTGTGTGTGTGAACTGACCATGAGTATGTGGAGCACTGCATTGCAATGTGTGGCTATCTGAGAAAACCCATTGAACCTGATTTAAAGTCACAGGTATTAGTTTGGTTTATTACAGAACTCCAGCAACAGAGGAAATCTCACACACAGCTACACACAAAGCCACACACACAAAGCTACACATACATATACACATACACATATACATACACAGCAATTCAAATAGAGACTGCTTAGAGACGCAAGTTACACTAAAATTAATTAAAACTGGGAGGGGATGATTGATAGTTTATAAGTGGTAAATATTGTACAGGCAAAAGCCTTAAGTATGGCTTGCTTCAAATACTTTCCAGTGCTCCAGCATATATGCTAGTGGAACCATTCCTGATGGCTTGAGCAGACACAGTGGCCTGGTGATGAATGGGCGCAGGGACTCTGGGGTCCTTTCACACAGGTCCTGCAAACCTCCCCGCCTAATGACGCTGCAAAGAGAGCCGGGGTTGGACCATCCATCAAAGGCCCTGCGCTCATCACTGTCTACAGGCAGATCGCACCCTCATTGGCAATGCAATGTGAGGCTTCACCTGTCCTTTACCTATCCTAAACCCACTCCCCACTTTCTCTCATCAATGCCCTGCCGACCCCTCTTTTTCTCCGCGCACCTTCCATTCATCTGCCTTTCCTTTAATGTCCACCCCCCCCCCCCCCCCCCCCCCAACCACCCCCCACCCCCCCTTCTCCAGATTACGACACGAAACGATCCGCTCATCAGGTGACACTGACCTCTGGCACGGAGAGGAGGTGGGTGTGGCCTGATGGCTCCGAATGGCGAGAGAAAGGGAGAAAAGAGAGAGAGAGATGGAGACAGAGAGAGCGGGGGAGATGCAGAGGTAGTCTAATTGTGCTGTCTTGCTCCCTTGTCACTGCTGAAGGTCAGAGCCATCCCTCAATCTGTCACGAGCAGCGCCATCATGACGGAACAACCTGGAGAACCTCTGATTGACATCCTATCAGCTGTCTTTTTGCATCCCCATGCCATACACGTGCACATATGCTATCATACACACAGACACACACGCTTAAAAGCACACAAGCATACACATACTCATAATATCAGCATGCATGAATGCCCTGTCAACATACATGTACACACACACACGCTACATGCCACACTCTTGCACACTCTCTCTCTCTCACACACACACACACACACTCCTCCTATCACCTTCCCATATCAGAGGGCCCTCCATTCATCGTCGCCTTTCCCCCGTGGCAGCGACGAGACACGCTCCATTTCTCTCCCACCTCATGCAGACACAGTTCAGGTGTGGCGCATACGGGCCAACATAAAGTATGTATTCACCGTCACAGCACAATAGTACATCAGTCTATGACTGCCATGAAGACTAATGGCCCGCGAGTCGCTCCTTTTAACAGTATATGAGGCACTCTTTGCGCGGCCAACAGGTCTCGCTCCGTATTACCCTATTTGTATTCATACATATGCACAAAGGGGGTGTCAGTGCCAAAACACGACGCATTACAATGGGAGCTCAGAAAACGGAGGGTTTTTGTCGTGGAGTAAGAGCAAAACGGATACAAGATGGGCGCTTGAGGGAACAGAAGGAAGGTGCCTAGAGGCTTGCCGGAGTCCTTCAGCCTTCCAGGCTACAGTCAAAGCTTTGGCAGTGGGCCATTGTGTGCTGAACACTGCTATATTGTACTGCATCTAGCTGCCGCTACAATACTAAGGCCTACTAAGAAGACTATTCAAGTCTTGTCTGACTACAGCAGTTCAGACAAAACGCTTGGAAGCTGTTCACAGTAGCCAACGAGACAAAGATGGACGTTACACAGGATGAGGGATCACACACTACCTGATTCTGTCATTTAGAAACATTTTCCCATGTGTCCAAAACAGTTTACTGTTGATACAATTACAAACTAGGCGTTCTATCATTTCTTGCTACATGGTACAGAAGCTGCAGTTTACATTTACATTACAAATGCATTTTGAAGTGACATCATTACAAGAATTTTGTATGAGACTTCTTTCACTTCCAGACATGCTGCTATTCTATACTATTTTATATAAGATTTATCCCTCCAAATGAAACTGTATAGCAATTTATCAGGAGTGGATCAAGTGGATTTGGGAATCTCTTTTTTCCTATTCTTCCTTCTGTATCTAAATTCCCACTGGCTGTTGTGTCACTCTCAGATTTACTGGTTTCACTCTCAGAGTCACTCTCACTCTCAGAAACATGTTTGAAAAAATTGCGTCGGGCCAAATGTCCAGAGTTGGCAGTCTTCAGCTCATTCACACTAAAGAATATTCTGTCCTGAAGGTCGGGAATGTTGGCTTTATGTGGTATGTATATTATATTTAATATATTTTTCGTTGTTCTACAATGTTTCCGGGCATGCTAATGAAAAAGTTAGTCATGCCTCAGTGCTAAAACTCTCTAAGGACATGCTCTCTTCTCGCTCTCGCTCTCTCTCTCTCTCCCTGTGCCCTCTACCTGTCCACAGGGATCTAAGAGCCAGAACAGCAGGTTAGCGTCCCCACTGCAATTAGCCGAGTCTGTCCTATTCTTACCTGCCGCATTCGGCTTCTTTTATGATGCAGATCAGAGCCAAGCGGAGCCCTGTGATGCATTGTCCCGGCAAGAAGAATGCTGTCATTGTACGAAAAAGGGCAGAATGGCCTTTGCCAAGCGGGGCAGACGAGACGAGATGGAGGGCCGGGGTCCTTCAAATGCAAGATACCAGGAGCCGCTCGCCTCTGCCATTTACACCCCAGACGGGGGTCACGCCATGCAGCCTCCTTGCTTCCGCTTTCTTCATGTTTGCTCTTCTCCCTTCGCCTCCGTTCTTTCACATCTGTTATCCCCCCCCCAACACTCACACACACACACACCCATCCATCTCCACTCCCCTCTTCAATTTTTTCGCTCACTTAGGCAAGTGAACAAGCTGCACTCCCTCGGAGTGACTGGGCCTGAGCAGATGTTTAATAAATGTCGCGTCATTGCCAAAGGATGGAAAATTAATTACCTTTTGAAGTGTTATGGTGCTGGGAGTAGAGGGACAGAAAGGGAGAGAAATAAAACATTAACCTTAAAAGGAACTGTGGAATATGAGCGAGGGCTCTTTTTCTCCCTCTCATTTATTTCTCTGAGGAGAACAGGCGTAGCGGCACTATTTTGATTGGAGGGGGACAGATGTGCTAGAGTGCTCGTGAGTGAGTGTTGTTAGGACAGGACTACTACAGCAGTGGTGGCACGGATGACGAAATATACTTTACACTGATAAAGATGAGAGAAGGCGGAAGACAGGCACTTGTGCAGCCAATTTGGAGTGAGAGTCCTGCTCTGAGAGGCAGCTACAAGTGGAAGTGAAGTGTTCATTAGTCATCTCAGGCCTTCGAGGAGCCTTACACCTGCAAGATCCCTCACTGAAGAAATTACAATATTGTATATGTAGCTTATTACATCTTCTAAAATTGTTAATGTATCTATTTATTGTCTTTTCCTGCATTATTATTCATGTGAATTAAATGGCAGCATCTGTTCTGTATCATGGAGTAAATCAAGTATTATTATCAGTAGTATTATTATATTATATATTATTATATTTGTTGGTTGTTGTTGCATGGTTGGCAGAGGCAGAATGAGGCGGGAAAATCATATAAAATCATCAAATCATATCATTGGTGAACCAAATCTAAGCATTTGCATTTTGATTAGACCACAATGTTAGCCTATTCATCTTTTACATATTTGGCTGTCTCCACTGTAAACGGGCCGTAAAGTGCTAACAAATGATATGTCTTTAATCTAACAGGCATAAAGAGACACTGCCGGCTATACTAGATATCTCTATGATCGAGAGGTGGGGGAGGGATGGGGGGAGAGAGAGGAGAGAGAGAGCCATGGATCCACAGGCAGATGAGCAGCTCTCTGCAAAGGAATGAGATGGGACGGTGGGAATGAGAGGGTGTCCCTGTATGCAGATGGGAAGAGAGACTGCGTATGTGAGTTGTATATGAGAAAGAGAGAGAAACTAAAAAGAGGTAGGTCACCGCACCTAGAATTTGAAATTATGCAAAAAAGCCTTGCCAGCAAATGAGGGCCAACTGAAATGGGCACAACTGCACATTATACCCCCCGTTACCCCGGTGAATCTCATTTTGACTGGAACTGAGATTGGTGGAGATAATGACATGTCCCTTTTTGAAACAGAGTGTTTTCATGAGATGTTGTCACCCGAGGAGGGCTTTATGAGTGACCTATTAGAGCCAAGTAGCCACTGTCCCCTCTGCTGCCTCTCAGCCAGGCAATGAGGGTTCCTATTAAAAAAAAAAAAAAAACACATAGCAGATGAGAGGGAGAAGAGGGATTGCCATGTTGACTCTTCCTCTCCGTCTGTCTCCGCTCCAAGAACCCTCAGACGATCTCTCAAATGTCAAGCAAACTAGGTGAAATGTTTCCATATGCTAATCGCTTCGTTTTTCTCTTTTTGGGTCAGTTTTATATGTGCAAAACTCTCACTTGATCTATCCATTTCAACCCCCTCCCCTCCCCTACTTTACCATCCCATCCTCCTCTGACCGTGTTCCTACTCACATCATGGGGTAATTATCATGATTGCTGAGCCATCGGAGAGAACCGCTCCGCTTTGATGTAGAGACTGCGATCAATCCTCCTCCAAGTTTAACAGGAGTTCACGCCGCCCTAAAACAATGCGTTTCCGCTTTCTATCCTCTGAAACAAAGCAGCGGGTGGAACGGGGGGTGATCTCAATGATCAATGAAGCACAACATTAGCGCAGCGGCAAAGGAGCGGATGTGAGCCGTAAGTACAATCAGGGGGCAAAGCGGCGCTCGCGCATAATCAGAGGGGCTAACAACAGTACACAGGCACTCTGGGAAATACTCCGCAACACTCAAACGTGCTTATTTGATCCTCTCCAGGCCCAAACAATTGGCCAGCAAAGCCTATCAGCAAGTCTAATCATGGGGCCACTAGGACAGGACAAAAATATATATGCATGCAGAGATGCACATAAAACAACACATTACACACATGAAAAACACACACACGTTTGTATTCTGTAACTGTGCGGCCCTTCATTGACTACATTTATTCACCATTAGATGCCTAACCTTAAGCCTAAACCTAATCCTAATTCTAATTTTAACCATAAACCTAAATCCAAACCCTGAATTAGACCCATAAAGAGGTGAGTACCGGCAAAATGTCCTCACTTTGCAGGATTTTCCTAATTTTCCAATGTAAAAGGCCTTAAAACTAAATTTCGAACTTAATGGCAACCGGTTTAATAGCAACCCTTGGTCATGGTTTAAATCTGTGTGTGTGCGTGTGTGTGTGTGTGTGTGTATGTGTGTGCGTGAGGTATTTAATGATAATGTAGCGTATCATAAAGAGAGAGGCTGTTCCTGGATGGAAGCCCCCGGTCTCACACTGCTCAAGGTCATTAGCGCTAATGCCACGGTTTTTGCCATCTGCTGAGATTGTTTACACTTGCCTAGATAATTAGCTCCTAATTAGTAGTGGATGGTGGGGAGTATATGTTCTGTCTGCGTGTGTGTGTGCGTGTGTATGTCTGTACATGTTTGTGTGTGTCTAAGAGATTGTGTGTGCCTGTGTGTGTGTGTGTGTGTTTGCTTTCAGAAAATGTATGGGCGTGATTAAGAACGGCAGGATGACCCAAACATCTGCAGATCTGAGAGAGAGATAGAGAGATACAGAGAGAGAGAGAGAGAGAGAGAGAGAGAGAGAGAGAGAGAGAGGGAGAGAGAGAGAGAGGTGTTTGTGTGTGTACGTCCATAGGCAAGGGGCATGGCCTATAAGTGTTATCCACTGGTGAACTACATGGGCTTCTCACTAAAACTCTCTGGAGGTCAACTGGTTCAAATCTAAAAAAAGAGGCGGTGACGATATTTCCTGTGATTTTACCCTAAAATAAGCAGAATGCATGTCCTCATATACTGTATATCAACATGAAGCAGCGTTCCCTTTCACTTCCCTGAAGCTGCTCCCTGTGGAGAGATGATGCGGTGCTAATGCTGGGAGTTTTAGCATTAACCACAAACAAACCACAAACACATTAAATAGGTACATATGTAGTGAAGCTATAATGAACTGGCATTTTAATGAGAAGGCAAGTAAAAAAAA
Source organism: Centroberyx gerrardi (assembly GCF_048128805.1). NCBI lineage: Eukaryota > Metazoa > Chordata > Actinopteri > Beryciformes > Berycidae > Centroberyx > Centroberyx gerrardi. The sequence continues at coordinate 10,365,506 of NC_136016.1, read as the reverse complement.
CACAGCCTGGCCTTCTAATCAAAGGAAACCTACACACTGTGCCGTCTCAGCATATTCTCTTCATTTGTTTTCCCCCCTCTTTTTTCCCCTATTTTCTGCCTCTTGTTTCTTCTCCTTCACTTTGTATCCAGACAAAACACACATCCTAATCACTTGATGAGATTACATCTTGGGCCCATGTGTTTGTAACAGAGTATGTGGTTTTCTCTGGTAATCTCCATGAGCCTCTATAGTAAAACAGATGTCGTGGAGGGAGATGGCCCTAATCCAGTGGTGTACTATAATCCACAAGTGCTGAATGGCATCACAGAGGATATTATGCTTCGTGGTTCAGCAGTTGTTACGTGAGGGGAAGGGAGGAGTGGCTGAGGGTACGGGTTGGGGGTGGGGAGGGGTCGACGGGAGCAGACTGTACAATCAGTGCTTGAAAACTGTTTCAATATAGCTCTTACCCAAAATTGTGCCTTTTTTCACTCCAATTCAGATATAAGAGGCTCTTGGAAAGGGGTCAGAGGTCCCGTTTTGCCGCTTTCCCAGCTCCTGCATGTCAGGGTAGATTTAACTGGAGCCCAGCTGTGGACTGCACAAACAAGCCCCTCTAAATCACTTGTCGAGAAAACACGGCACGCGCCTTTGTTTTGCAAAATAAGAAATGAAAGCGAACCAGAGGCCCAAAGCTTGCTGGGCGTTTGGGTATTTGCTGGCATATCTGAAGTGTAGCCCGGGGCCATATGAAAAGTTGAAGACGGGGCTGTTTGCTTCTTTTGCTTGGAAGGAATAAGACGTGATGACCGTAGGGGAAGGTCGGGGGGGGGGGGGGGGGGGGCTAAAAACAACACAGCTATGGTGGGAGTTGATTAACACAAAGATGCAGTTTAACAATTGAGAGCAGCATAACATCAAGTCCACACTGTCAGATCCAGCAAGAAAGATATAGATAGATAGATAGATAGATAGATAGATAGATAGATAGATAGATAGATAGATAGATAGATAGATAGATAGATAGATGGATGGATGGATGGATGGATGGATGGATGGATGGATGGATGGATGGATGGATAGATGGATAGATAGATGGATGGATCATACATTCATAGCATGACCGCATCAGCAACTACTGCTCCAGCCGGTTGAGTGGTGCAGGGAGCCTCTTACTGTACACTGGATCATGCATACGGTAAGTATCCTTATATGTGTTTATCACAACAAACCCAGTAAAACACCACACTGTGCAGTTGTAGAGAGAAATGGGAGTCTGTTCCACACAAATCACTCATCTTGGGTAACAGAGTTTGTAGTCAGCAGAGTTTGAATCTATGGTAGATACATAATTCAGTCTCTCTATTGTTGACAAGAGGCTTGAAAAGCAAAGAGAAAGCATCTCTTTTCCTTCCATTTCAATTTAGAAGAAAAAAAACCCATAGTGCCTTAATGCCTTTGGGAAATATGGCTTACAGAGACAGTAGTCCTATTCTAAATGATATCATTAATAAACTACAAGGCAGAGTGCATCGCTTCACTTGAATGTAGAATATATGTGTTTTTGGAGGGGAGTTAAGAACAAAATCTTGCCCGGGGCCCCCTAGAGGCCCAGGCCAGCACTGTTCACAGTTCAAAGATGTTATTGGCCTCCACGATCTCATCTGGACCGGGACTGGGAAGTAGATCAATATTTATGTTTTCGCCAGATCAAAGGATCACCATTCAAAAATAAACACTCCGTCCACCGCATCCACTGCCTCCCTCACTCCGTCCCTCTTCCTTTCAGCCTCAAATACTTTTTCACCTCAGAAAATCATAGTTCTCACAGCTCAGCGATGTTAACTAAAGTTCCAGCTGGGTAAAAAAAAAATGCTGCTCTCGCCTGAGCTGGTCAGCACTCATTTGGAGGCATTGTATTTAGATGCGACGCATGTAAATGAAGCAGGAAAGGTCATTCCCTTCTGACGCTCACCTGGATTGGAGGAAAAGCAACGCCCACGGCCGAGGGACCTTCACTCGGAATGAACATTTTCTTCAGCCTTTCTCTTACTCCACGCCTCCTTGTGTACTCTTTCAACTTTGCATTGTGTTTTGAATGTCAAAGACGGCAATGCTTTATCCTTTGGAGAGATGTAAAGAGGACGAGCAAGGTTATGCTACTGCTGGAGAGAGAGAGAGAGAGAGAGGGAAGAGCACTCAGGCTTTTGGGCGATTCTTGATGGATAATGGAGGCTATGGTTGGTCTAGCGGTCTATGAGGGAGGTAATAGAACACCCACCATGTTGGGAAGCTGGAAGGATGTTGTAATGTTTTTGGTCAATGCATTTCTGGGTACTAAAAACAAACAAAAAACGCTCTAGAATCTACTGCTCATTAAAGAACCTATTCCTGTACATATGAAGAATTCATTTACCGTTTCATTTCCTGAAGTTTAGCATTCAATATATCTAGAGGATCAAGTCTGTAAAAGTATTAGCATTATGTGAACCAAGGGCAACCAACCAAGTTACCTTCATTACCATCTTGTAAAAATTCTCATCATGATTGCACCAAATCAATTATCCTCTTGATTTTGTGCAATCAATTATCAATCTTGGAACAAAACTCTCTCTCTCTCTCGCTCTCTCTCTCTCTGTCTCACACACACACACACACACTCGCCCAGGCCTATGCTGTTTTACTATTCTAGTGGCAGCCCCATCTCAGTGTGAAAGAATCCCATTCTCATCAGCCCTGCTAGTCAAACATCAGGGCAAACACACCAGAGCTAATCCCTCCATGTTTAAAACTCTACAATTACACCAAGCTCACTGTCCAATTATGCATGTGTGCTAAGACAGGACACACACACACACACACGCGCGCGCGCACACACACACGCACGCATACAAACCTAATCCAGGAAACAGCCTCTACACTATTACGCTACTAAATCCCTTCATCTCGCCGTGTGAGGTGCAGAAACACAATGCGGAAAGAAAAAAGAAAAGAAAAAAACAAAACAAAACAAAAGAAACGAGAGAGCGATTATGTCTGCCAAGGACAATACGGTAATGTAATAAGCCCCCGTGTCACAGAAAATGCCTTCCCTCTGTGAAACATGGTCGCTGACACAAAGCGAACACGGGATCAATAGTGACCCACTGGACCTCCCTCCATAGGCCTAATCAAAATAATAACAATGATAATAATTGTAATGGCCTGGTCACACTAATAATGTCCACAATAATTACAATGAATTACACGCTGTCCAACGTGACGCCTTCAACGGTCATTGTCCATTTAACAGAATTAATCACGCTGGCGGGGCGGGGGAAGCGTGGCGCCGGGCTCCGGGGGTGCGGGAACAGCGGCGGGTGACAGAGTGCGGGTTATTAGCGGCTGTTTAGGGGCCCGCTGCCCGAACGCGGCGTCTCTCCTCTGTCACCGGCAGATAATTGAAACCAGGAAGAGAGATAAATATATGTGTAAATTACGTCTCTCATCTCCAGTCGGGGAGGGAAAGGTCAGCGTCTCTGATGGGGCGGAGCGGGTAGAGGGGGACCAACGTCTGCGAGTGGGTGAGAGAAGAAAAATGCTAATGTGACTAGCTGAGGCAAGTAGGGAAAAGTAGCATTAATACCCATTTAATGGACTGTGGCGAAGCGCTGGCTGACGAACTGCGTGGGGATGTGTGTGTGTGTGTGAGTGTTTTTTTGTGTTAGGCGTTGGAGGCGGAGGGTTGAAGGTTTAGGGGTTCTGCCGAGAGGCATTGTGTGTTAGTTTAAGCCTCAGATTTAACCCTGCTGCACAGGGAGCAAGATCAGCTATTACTGTCAGCAGAGTTATTACTGCTGCACACCAGTTGTAGGATTACTCTGTCTGTGTGTGTGGGTGCATGTGTGTATGTGTGTCTGTGTGTGTGTGCGTGTTGAGGAATACCAATGAGTTTACTTCCCACAAAAGCAGATGGGACAGGATATCATATGTTGTTTGCATGCTACTGCGAGAGTAGTGTAATGTGTGCATACATGCATGACAATGTGTCGGGATGTACAGCGCGCATATGTGATGGTGTGTGGCAGGTATACTTACCTGTAGGTAAGAACTTACATACAGTATTTAACACACTGTCATTACTTGTGTGTAGTTGTATGTACGTTTGTGTTTGCTTTTATGTGTTTGCACATGGTCTCACATTGTGTAAGCAGCCCTACACTACTGAGTATGTGCGCACTGTGTACAGTATGTTACATGCTTGTGTGTGTGTGTGTGTGTGTGTGTGTGTGTGTGTGTGTGTGTGTGACAGAATGACATTCCACAGTTGACAGCCACTGCCAAACCTCCTGACCTGGACTCTTTCCTCACAGTATATACAGACATCACACATTCATACACACAAATTATCCACTCCCCACCCCGTTTTCCATCACGCAATCCGCTCCTCAGAAGTCAACAAATTGCAACTCTTCAGTGCTTCCAGGTAAAATGTACTCCTCTTTCTCATTACCTCCATCTCCATCTCCCTCCCTCCCTCTATTCTTGTCTCTTATCTGCAGATACCTAGTCTCTCGCAGTCCCCCGGTCTCTTTTCAGAGCTTCTATTTTAAGAGCCGAGTTGCTCCCTTCGATCACACTGTCCCTCTGTAAGCCCTCCAGACGACAAAGGGAAATAGGATCTGTCTGTGTGTACAGTATGTGTATGTGTGTGTGTGTGTGTTTCTGCGTGCGCATGCATCTTTGTCTGTGCATGTGTGTGTGTGCCTGTCTGTCTCGGTGTGTATGTGACTACTTGCACACTCCACACATTCCCAGTTAAAACGGCAGACCAAGACAGAGTGTTTCCAGATGGAGACACTCCGAAAAACCACAGTGGCCCTTCCCTTTATCCACCAACCGCACACACACACACACACACACACACAGCGCTGTTTGTTCGGTAGGGGCATACCATATCCCACTCTCCTCCTATGTTTATCTCTAGTGACAACTTTTTAGGCCAGGCTATTGTTTCACTGTTTATCTGAACCTCTGGCTCCAGAACCAGCAGCACTATGACTCACTCTTTCTGCCCCTTTTATAGACTGTGGGTATAAAGTTTGAGGGAAGGAGGGATGGAGAGGGATGGAGGGAGGCAGCATGCAAAGAACAAAGTATTTTTTTCCCAAGGTCTTTTCAAGGTCTGTCCATTCAAAGCTCATCAGAGTCTGATGGGGTGTGATGAGACTCGAGATAGAGCGGTTCTGCAAATGTTCAGAAAGTCAGGCCTGAACCCTTGGACTAGCCACAAAGGGGCTATGGGATACGTCTTTCCCGCTTCTCCTCCTTCTCTCCTCCTTTTCCCATGCTTATTCTCCTTTTCATTGCCTTCTCTCTTTTTTTTCATTCATCATTTTCTCCTCCCCTGTTCTCTCTCTCTAGCCCCCTCTCCTCTTCCACCCTTTCTCCCATAAGGGCTCATTGTGGTCGGCGTGTTGCAGAGACGGTGCTGCCCTTTGGAATCTCAGAGCCGAGCCAAGGACGGCCCCGTCAAAAGAAAACACCATAAACGAGGACAACCTCCACAGTTGCTGGGAATGAGCGCTCCCCTCTACATGTAAACAGCTCTCCTCTCAAGACTTAAAGGAGGCAACGCTGCGGCGAATCTATTATGCCCTTTGACAAAAAAAGTGAATTCGCAAACGTCTAATGTTAATAATTGAACAAGGGCGATGTAGCTAATGAGGAAACAACATTAAAAACTGAAGAAGAGCAAAAACAGAATTAGCGGGTATCGCTCTCGCTCCTCAGCGGATACTAAAGCCCACTCCGTGTTCTCGGGGAGCTCTGCTGAGCTTAGAGCCCATCTCGCTCTGTTTCGCTTCGACAAAGTGGATGTCCTGAAAATCCCTCCTTCACTCTGCACCGTCCACGGGCCTACAGCTCAAAGCCCCGGCACTGACTAAGAACCCGTCAGAAACACCACACACACTTTTTAATCCCCTTCTCCCCCTCGCCTTTGCCTTCGCTCGCCGCGACTCAGAACATGCAAGTGCATCAGCTTTGGGCTCGAGCGTTGGGTTCGGCTATTTTCTATCTCCAGTAGGCGTGCGCACGACAGAGATGACTTCTTAAATCCATCTGTAGACTGTTTTCTGATAACACAGGCAATCTTTTATGTATTTTTTTTTTTTGTTCTCTCCCTTCTCCCCTTCCTTCCTAGACACAGAACGAGGCAGATACTGCTTTAGGAGATAATACTGAACCAATAGACTGCTGTGGCTTAGAGGGAATTCAGCGCACACAGGGTGTACCTTACAAATGGCCTGCCATCTTTGGCTGGAAAACACTGCCATAGCAGCATGGGCTTCTATCATACTGTTCACTCAGCCTCAGCCTTCCAGCATGGTGATTCACTCTGTACTACCCCCCATCTGTATAAATATATATCTCTGTATATACATCGGCGAGCGGCATAGGATTCATACAGCCTTCATTTCCTCTGGCTCGGGGCAATGATTCCGCTGTGTGTAAATCTGCAGGTGGTTTGATCGATTCGGGCCAAAGCACACAGAGGGGCAGGCGAAACAGAGAATTTGGGCGGTTCAACGCAAGACGCGGAGCTTCGACTGCGGATTCGGGGAACATTTGGAAATCGTGGCTTTCGCTAAAACCACTGAGCTTAAAGGCTCTGAGCCGAAAGGGGGGGGGGGGGGGGGGGGGTATGAAGCTTACCCCTGGACGAGCATATTTTCATAATACTCTTTAAGCCATTTAGCAGCTCAAGCTTTCAGTAGATGAAAATGGCAGGGAAGATAGATTGTGGAATATCAACGGTGTACTGTTTTGTTAAGGGCCCACAACTCTGCCGTGGTTATGATATTTAGGAAATAATCCCCATGGTCAAGATGTACAGTTCGTCTCGTTGCGCACGTCTGATTGTCAGGCTTCAGAAGCCTTTACAAGTAAAACATATCCCTGCTCCTTTTTAAGATTAACACAAAGGAAGGATTTGAATACAGGCTGTAATACAAGTTTAAATCCTCTGCCACTTGGGAATGTGAGAAAGCGAGGTAGATAGTGTGAGAGAGAGAGAGAGAGAGAGGGAGAGAGAGAGAGGGAGAGGGAGAGAGAGCAAATATATTTTTAAAAAAAAAGGAGTAAAAAAAAGAGTATTGACCTCTTCTCTGAGCCCTTGTTAGTGAGGGGCAACAACCTCACAGTTCTTCCGTCCCACGATGCCGATGCCTTGGCAAGCCCAAAAAGAGTAGCAAGCACCAAAGTGGCAACAGAAGAACTAACACCACAGCCGTTATTCATCTTCCCATTTGGCCTAATGAATATGCATGCCAATATCTTTGTAGTAATATGCCGGGGGAGTTACGGCCTCTCCACCTTATCCAAACACCAGGGAATGGCCTGAGGTGTTACAGTCATATTAACACACCGGGATAAGAGGCTAAATGAAAACACAGAAAAATGCCTGAGGGAGATTTGCCCTGCCTTGTCTTTTCTCTCATCAATGCCGTCTGAGCTGCGCTTTCTAAACTCTAGCAAGCTTGGGAGGAATTGCCGGTGTGGGCTGTTGTGCTGATCAAAGTTGTTAGGTGAGAACTGAGGCTGAATCACGATGATGAGGTGTGAGCTGCACGTTCACTCCCAATAAGCAGAGATTCGCGGCATGACGGCACCGCTTAATGCAAATGCGCCCGCGCAATTTAACAAATTCACACATTTCACACTCATTCACATATTTTTCACACATCTGGATAATTGATAAATGCACGGGAGATCACGCAGTGTGTCAAATAGACAGGATGAGAAGGATTTACCATTGAGCTATGTTAGTCCCCCCCCCCTCTTTCATTTCCTCACATTTAATCATATCCCATCATCTGCAAGAGGTAAATAATTTTCCTCCAGGCTGTTATTTACATTTCACAAATCTGTGTGTCTCTAATCCTTCCTCCAGTTCCACTAGGGTGAGATCCAAGAGGCGGTTATCTCAAACAGAATCATTTACATACATAGGATGCTGAGGGGGGCATCCTGAGCTTTTTGCTGCAAATAGCCTCTGAGCTTCAGGCTGGCCCAAAGCACTTAAGACCTTTATTACAGGCACTTAACCATGGGGCCCGTCAGTGTTGGTGATGGGCTCTAAGTCACGGATAATGGGCCAGAACACACACACTCTCACTCTCTCTCTCTCTCACACACACACACACACACTGTCTCTCTCTCTCTCTCACACACATACACATACACCGGTTATGGTATCATTATGGTATCATCATCTGTTCTCAGTCAGCGGCGTAAAACTACCAGTGTTTGACGCGGAAAGGAGATTACTGTGCGGATCAAAGGGTTTTGTGTGCGTGTGTGTGTGTGCATTCAGAGGTGTGTGTGCGTGCATGTGTGATTTGGGGTGTATGGGGTAACTGTGTGTGTGCGGGTATGTTTATTGTGCATGTCTGTGTGTAGTCATTGCAGACCCCTTTACAAGAGTGGTAAATAGTCAGAGTGCTGCTGTAGCATCATCACTAGCATGCACACTAACTATGCAAAATATTAGCACACACATTATCCAAAGAGGGAATGGCAGTGTGTGTGTGTGTGTGTGCGTGCATCCGTCCGTCCGTCCGTGCGTGTGCGCGCATGCGTGTGTGTGTGTGTACGTGTCTGCGGGCTGATTTCATTTCTTATTGCTTTTTCCAGCGGCTGCGCAGGACAATTAGCATTCCACTCCGTTCCTCTGGTCTCCTATGAGATGTCTCCCCATTCGAAGATGATACATCCCCTCAAGCTTGTGTGTATGTGAGAGAGAGAGGGAGAGGGAGAGGGAGAGATAGAGAGAGAGAGAGAGAGAGAGAGAGAAGATGGAGGGTCTGGGTAGGTGAGCTGAATACGTGGTATTCCTCCACAGTCGAGGCTTTGAAGTGCAAGTTTAGCCTCAACCCTAACCCTAATGTAAAAACGGGCCAATCTTGCCTCTCAATTTATATGCCAGTAAATAATATGGGATTAAAACTAAGAGACACACACAGACAGGAGGAGAGTGATGCTGTAGATAGAGAGCGAGGGGTTTCAGCTATATGAGCATATCTATACTGTACACTCACACAAACGTGAACGCACACTTGTGCACTAACGCCTAAGCGAACGCATTCCAAATGCAAGGCACACACACACACTTATAGGATTCACTCTTTAATGCATACACACTGGCACACTGTACACGGAGACACACACATATCCCGCACACCCATATCGACCCTTCCTCCCATGAGTCACCCACTGCACCCTCATTCATCAATATTAGCACTCAACACATACACACACACACACACACACTTACCTAAGAGGGCTGTTCGAGGGACACGTGCACACACACACACACACACACACACACACAAACAGACACGCGCACACCGTTGTAACACACACTCGTTTACCACCCTCACATTTACTCTGCAGACTATACTTCCCCTATGTGAGCCAAGTAGATGGGCTGGGGGAGGACATTACGGGGAGCAGAGGACACGGAGCTGCACTGCAGTTTCTTGCCAAATAGTTGACTTTTTAGCGACTGGCACCCATTCTTGCTCCCATGGCTCGCGCTCTTCCTGATGAAACAGAGCTGACGTCCAAGGATTTGATCATTTCCTCAATGACTCCCTCTCTCCTCCCCTGCTGTCTCATTTTCTCCTTTTCTCGTCAGAAATGGCGTCTCTCTTCCTCTGATTTTGTTTCCCCTGCTGTCTAAGTCCCTCACTCTCTATTTCTCCCAGTCCCTCTCTCTTGTTCCTCTCTCTCTCTCTCTATTATCTTTATCGCTCCTTCTCCTCTCTTAGTGCCTCTCTCTCTCCCTCTCTCTGTGCCGTACAAGCTTATCCTCCAGTTTCTGATAAAAAAGTAATAAAGCTTCTAATGGCTTCAATTTCCTTCCCTCCTCCTCTCCTGGCAATCCGCTGTGTATTCCATTCCTGAAGATAGCCTCTGTTGTTTCTAAAACAAAGGGCAAATGAGACCGGGAGAGAGAGAGAGAGAGAGAGAGAGGGAGAGAGAGAGAGAGAGAGAGAGAGAGAGAGAGAGAGAGAGAGAGAGAAAGAGTGTTTCCAGGGACGCTTGTGAGTATATTCCAGATATAACTGTAGGTAGGTGCATGTGTGCATTGGCCCGTATGCATGTGTGTGTGTGTGTTTTCAGCATTTGTATGAGTGTGTGTGTGTGTGTGTGTGTGTGTGTGTGTGTGTGTGGTGCTCCCCTGTGATTCCACCCTACCACTTAGGCCCGGGGTTTAATTGAATATTGGAAGTGGTTGGCTGCTCTTGGCTTCAGTGGTAGACACTACCCATAACCCCCCTCGGGCCAGGCTGGGGGCCTGCCCGGGGCTATAAAACTTTCACTAGAGCAATCCCAAGCACGCTCCGGCCACAGCAGAGCGTGTGAATGTAGGTGTTGATATGCGTATGTGTGTGTGTGTGTGTTCGTGAGAGAGAGTGAACAAGAGAGAGAGAAATGGGACCCCCTGAAGGTCAGCCTCCTCCTCCGCCTCATCTCCTCATCCCTCCTTCCCAGCGCCATAGATCCACTTTTAATCTCCTTTCTGATCTCCCAGCCTCCTGTTAAAGGGACCCAATATGGGCCGGGGCTATGGCCTTATAGTATTCCTTTACTCAGACAATGCCTTGTCCCACCACACAGGATGAATGGGTCCCATAAATACTGAAAGTCTGAAATGGGACCCATCCACAGGAACCCATATTTGGCAAACAGAGAGAACTGCTGCGTATAAGTTAACTTATAATACATATCCAGGCTGGGAAGATGGTGTGGGGGTGAGAGGGGTGGAGGGTGGGAAGGGGTGGCGGTGGGGGCACTCTAGAGGAATGTGGTTACTCCGCACAGCCTTATTATACCTGACAAAAGGAGGTTGAGCTTTCGATATGTTTGATTCGTCCTCCAGGACCTCACCAGAATGTAGTTCCTCAGTGAGACCTTGCCTTACTTGCTAAGCATGCTGTAGCCAAGGCCTGAAGCGATCAATTAGATCGAGCAAGAGACAGAGAATTGAAGGATGCCATAAACGTGAGTGAGAGAGAACTGAGAGATTGGTGAGGGACAGGAAGCATCAAGAGTCCGGGGGCCTCATTTATAACAGCATTGAGAATTCCACACTTAAATCGTACGTACAAAAGAGGGAAAGTGCATTTTTAGCAATAATCTGATTTCTAAAACTCTGCCTATGCTTTCTATCACGCAGATTTCCCTTTATAAATCCCAATCAACTTTGTTCACATGAAAGAGCACAACATCCCACCCTGTTAACTACCACAATTAGCATTAAATGGCTAATGAAACGCTCTTCATGAATATTGATATTCACATAAGTGTGCTTGTCATCCGATTCTCTTTGTGTGAGAAAATGGCAAAGTCGGAGCGCAAGACTACAAAGAGAAATTTCACAGAGTGTGATATTGAAGTGCTCCTGGAGCCGAGAGGCATTGTTTCGTGGCCTTGATGGATGTCTCACCTTGGAAATTGGTGAAACCCTAATCAGTGGCATTGTGCCAGAAACTGCTGTGGGTGACCAAGGTATCCACAATGTGCCTTTTGCTTTTGGAAAGAATGAACGTAATTTCGCACGATAAGTGTGAAATGTGTGATTATGTTAATTCTTTTGGTATCACACAACGGGTGTGACCAGTGGTGAAGAGGTGGCTGAAGAGAACATAAATGATTAAGGCCTGGATGTTTCTCTGGAATATTATTCTTAGGAGTTATTTGATACGGAGCGTAAAGAATTGATTCAACGGTCATTATTTTACTCATTTTCACTGTTTTGCCATCGGAGTGGCTGTGTCTCAGTGTGTCCAAAATGTGTGTACGCATGGGTCAAAGTTTCCGCAAAGGTAAGCACATTCTCCCGTCAAGTTTGGTTTTTATTAAAATAACTCTTGCGTGGAAAGTGGCATGTGCATCTTTCAAACCCCAACGTTTATAAATGAGGCCCCAGTTTCAAAAAGTTTCAGTTTCCAGTTTCCCAACAAAAAGGTGGTGACTCTCTCTTTAAAAACAGCCTGCCTTGATATCTTGTGCTTCGACAAATGACAAGGTCTAAATGAGTTTGAGACGGATGTCACCTCTCCAAAACACTGACTGACCCCTGCTCTTGTTTCTTTTTCCTATCCGTCTGGGCCCACTCCTAACTGAGATAGCCCTCGGAAATGTTCTTCCCTGAGCCCCACCTCCCTCTATCTCTCTCTCTCTCTCTCTCTCTCCACCCCCCCCCTCCCCTTAGATTCCGTCAACTACACTCTCAAAATGAGCTTGGAACGGGCGGAAAGTGAGGAAAAGAGCCGCGAGTTAGAAAGAGAGAGATGGAAAGAGGAGCGATATTAATAGTGACAGGGCAGGGCTATTGAGAGCCTGACGACAATACCTCTGTCTCTCTCTGAGGTGTGGGGACGAGGTAATGGGTTGATGGTGGCATCTAGAGATGTGAGGATGGAGGTGGAAAGGTAGATGAAGGGCTAATGCCTATAGAAGGTGACCTCTAGGGAGTGAGATGCCATTATCCTGACAGGGTTAGGTTGAGAGGCCTCTAAAAGCCCGGGGTTCTACCTCAGATCTAACTACCACCGGTCCCCAGACTAAGCGAGTTGGGGCTTGTCTGGATAAGTGGACCTGACAACCCCCAGACACTGCCAATGAGGTCTCCCTATAGACTCACCACTCCACCGGCACACCGTTTACTACAGCCTACAGTATGTCTGCAGGGATTTTTTTTTTAATCTCGATCCTCCTTGGCTTCCAACTCTCAGGTGTCGTCACGTCTACGAATGTGCCAAGTCATCCATCAGCATGAGGATAGCAAGAATAGACGTCTTTAAGATGCTCATGTCGTTTTCAACAGATTTGTGAGTTTGGGACCATGAATGCGATGTGCTACTAGCAACAGATGATCATAATGTGTTGCTACTGGCACGTCTTTAACACATGGTTAGTTGACAAGCAACAAAAGATGTCTGTTTCCTTAAAGTCCCCATGACATTAACTCCCATTACTTTTATTTCCTGGAAAACACAGTATCTTTAATGGCGACCTCATGCTGCACTAGTATGTGTAAATGTCAATTTATAACCGATAAAACCATCATATTCCATTGGTTTAGACTTTTGAATGATCCCTCACTGCTTATGTCCCACCCAAACATCCTTTTTCAACAGAAGTTGAAAGTGGCAACACATCTTTTTCGTACAGATGTGTCACCTGGGTTCTAAAAATCTCGGATCGCTGTCTCGTATGAAAGCAAAAGGGAAAAACCATGCACTGATAAGATACTGCATGTCGAAGGTGAAAGCACACATGAATATTTCACATGCATATACACATATTTCCTGTATACAACGCAGTGCAGCCGCGGGAACAAACGCGCAGCTGTACGTTTTGCTGTTTGCATAATGGACGAGACTATAGCTGTCAGAGCAGCACAGTTTAGGGCGGCGGCGGGGAACAGGGCTGAGGAAACAAGCCGTGTCAAGCAGAGGGCTCTGGCTGTGAGACACGCAGCTAGTTGTTAAATCATTCATGCACCCTGATCATGTGTTGACAGAGAGACGAACTGAGTGCCGGGCTCTTCCTTTTTTTTTTTTTTTTCTTCACTCCACTACTACGCCATTCACTTTCTTGCCAGTTTCGCCTTTGAATGCTGCTGTTCTTGTTCTCGCGCTTGTCCAATCTCTTGTCTCGTTCCCCTCCTCGCACCATCCCTTCATTTTCTTATTTCTTTGCATCCCCCCCCCGCTGATAATCAGAGTTCTGATGTGTTGCAGAGGCTGGCCTCTACTCAGAGCCGGAGCCAAAGAATCAAACAGCGGCGTGGCCCTGCAACAACTCACCAGAGGGCAAAATACAATCAGTGATGAGATATGAAAGGATGAAAAGACAGAAAAAAAAAACAGCACGAGGCCAAAGGCTGTCTTCTACATCGGTCGGCCCATCTCCCTCCCTCCCTCCCCCTCGCTCGCTCTCTCTCTCCTTCGCTCGCTTCCAAGGCGCCAGACGCCTCACACAGCTGGCAGAGCTACAGACAGAGCGAGGGAGCATTAGAGAGAGAGAGAGAGAGAGAGAGAGAGAGAGAGAGAGAGAGAGAGAGAGAGAATGAAAAGAGGAGAACTTCAGTGAGGGCCAAATGGCTTGTTGGCCTGAGGCGATGGTCGGCGTCGACTCTCCAAGAGGCTCCCCGTGTTCACCTGATGACTTCAATAAGGGGCAAACAGCCTTACTCAAAGACGGCCGTGAAAACCTCCCCTGATATCACACCTTGCCTCCCACCAATGCCTCCGAGGGCATGCGCTCACACACATTCACACACCGGCGGAGCAGAAATAGGACTGTCCGTCTGATCCCGGGGAGGGAGGCTTTTGTCGGGCTAATCTAAGCTGCTGGGTGTATTATTGTGTTAGCTGCCACCTGAAATGTGGGCAGACTGGTCCAGAATTGTTCCCATCAAGGGGTAAACAAAGAATAATGAGGAGGAAAAAAATTGCACTAAAGCGGAAACCAAAGGCTGGTAGTGAAGCGCTGGCACCTGATCAGGAATCTCCATTTACAAGACAAAGGAAGTCCGGCCAAGACATCGATCCAGACCGCCACCTGGCAAAACCCCTACCTGCTTCTCAGAAAAAGAAGCCTTAAAATCTTCATGAGACAATCAAAGGTTTTTCCTTTCCGCCTCCATTGGGTTCTCTGAAGAATGCATTCTTTCAGAGTCCCTCTTAATTATTCAAGCCTCGCTTCATGTTTATTACACTTCTTCGGCGGTGGCCTAAAACAAACGTCTCTACACTTAAAAACACGATCTTGATCTTCTTTATGTATTTTAAAAAGGGAAGAAGAGAGGAGAAAGACTGTCAAAACGTGTGTGTGTGTGAGGAAACTTTTATTGATTTATTCTGAGGGGGGATGTGCTTTTGAATAGTTCAAAAATTCACCAGTGCAGCTTCGCCGTGCATGAAGGTGGAGGAGGGTACGGGTTCAATGGGGACAAAATCTGGTGGGTTTTGTGTCAAAGGAACAAACATGAAAGGAGCGCATTTGTTTTGCTGCTAATTTGCTGGGTGGTAACACAACACACAGGCCCGATTTTGAGAATTCAGCCTGGAGTGGTCTGCATGCCTCCCAGCTCAGTTCTGACATAAAATGTATTAAAATAAACACCCTCCCCTCCATCATCTGTGCTTGCAACGCCACTGATTTATGCAGTCACGGCAAAATGCAGTGTTGCTTAAATTGCAGGTGGGGACCCAAAATGGGTCACAGCCAGGCCTGTTTTTGGCGGGTCCCCAGATGACAAGAGTCAGCATGTTCTAGTCAATGTGTTCATAGAATGCATATGAAAATGCATTCATATGGTTTTGTCAAATATCAATGAACAGTTCAAGTGAATTGTTAAAAAGCAGCTCCCTCAAGTTACTTAGTCTGCATGATCATGGGCTGAGAACTTTGAATTTCCAACCAGGAATGGCAACTTGTCATGAGTGTGTTCACTGCTGAGTTTGGTTATGGCAACTCACCACAAATTATATTCCTCCTGGTCAACCAGCGCTTCGCCTACATTTTGCAATAACCAGACTTAATCAGTTAGCATGCTTTAGCTTTGAATCCTGGCTCAGTCTGTGTTCTCTTGTCTCTTTTCTCTGTATGCTTGCCATGAAAATAAGTAAAGTACTTGAGCCAGCATGTTTCACAGAGGCATTGTACTCTTCCTGTCTGTCTCTGTGTCTGTGCCTTGCTGAAAAGCCCTGTCAGAAGGGCTGACTTCAGAGTTCCTCCATCTGTCTCGCTCTGTCTCTCCCCCGTTTTTTTTTTTTTTTTTTTTTTTTGAGAGGGATGAGAACACAGGCCGCCCCCTCTAGCTGTGCCCCCCTCCACCCCCACTCCCTCTTGGCTGATCGATAGGCAGCTGTAGGGAGAGCGATGGAGCTTTGGATTGATCTAACTACCGCTGGGAGCATCCATGCTGCAGAGAGGGAGATTGGAGAGAGGATGAGGGAGAGAGACAGAGAGTGAGAACAAGGAAGGAAAGCGAGAGAGCGAGACTTGGAGAGAGAGAGAGAGAGAGAGAGAGAGAGAGAGAGAGAGAGAGAGAGAGGATAGCGAAAGTAAAACAAAATCACAACATGCAGAGGCAAAGAAGTCAAGCCAGGATCAAAACATCACAACATCAATGTAAGGGAAGGAGGTAAGGATGGAGGAAGGGGGACCATATGATTCAGAAATATGTATCTGAAGGGCTTGAACGAGCGATATTGGCAAAACATGGCTTGACTCATATTGGATGGTACCATGGGTGGGACCACAGACAGAGGAGGCTCAAATAAGAAGTAAAGTCTTTCGGCCCTATTTTCGTGAATTGGGCACTGTGCTACTTCACTCAGAAAACCAGCAGATTTTTGGTAATTCCATGAGCAGAGGTGCTGGCACAGTGGTGGCAAGCTGGCGGTGCAGTTGTAAAAGGGGTTGGAGGAACAGAGGAGGAATAAATTATCAGTAGGTGTGGTAGGGGCTGGCGTCAATAATGGCAAATCAAATTAGCTCCTCTCATTCCCTTTAAAAGCAGTGCACTCCCCTCCATTGCGCACTGACAGTTTCATAATGGTTATGTCAAAAAAGCCTTTCCCAAGGGGAAACTAATGTCCTTGTCCAGGAGGTGCAGAGTTGCAAGGTGTGAATATGCAGCACCCGAAATATGCCAGGGCAGATATGTCCCTTTTTGAGGTAAATTCATATTTCTGGACTGAAATCCCTGTCACCCCTTAATCTAGCACAGACTCTGCCTTACTCACATTATTGCTTTAATCACATTGCAATTGCATTTTTCATGTGCATGTAAATATGTCTGCTGGTTGAAGAATTTATTTCCAAGTGAAACAGGCAAGCACAACATACATAAAAGGGGCTTATGTGATTTTGGAGAGGTCTATGTCGTTGCGCCTTCAGCAACTAAAGCCTCCAAAATAGCACAGAACTCCAGCGCTTGCGTTAAGACGCGGTCTGAGTAGGCGGAGGTGCAAGCGGAATTTTTTCTACCGAAATTGTCACTGCGCCACCCGATTTGTATTGACACTCCCCTCTGGTGCGCTCTCCTGCCCATTTCCAAAATGACCGAATGGACGCAGGTGGGAAAACATCCGTGTGCGTTTCCTCTCAGAGTGATGAGCAGCTTTGGCCATGCCTGGCCAGGTTGGGAAAAGTGGTTGGCTCAGCCGTGGTCCAGCAGCGCTCAACCTGGTTCTAGGGACATTAGAGATGCTGGCTGTGAATTAGACAGGCCACAGTATGGCTAAAACCGGGCCAATAGAGAAGGCAGTACAGTTCAGCACAGTACAGTACATCACACTTGATCTGCCAGTCAACTGCTATTCTAAGCAGTGGCATAGATCCATGTTTCTACACAGTTCACTTTGGTTAAACTCTGTAAAGCAGAGGGCGATTTGTTCAAACTTAACAAGGTCGTGTTTTCCCCGTAAAATGTACAGTTAACAAGATGCCTAATTCATAATTCATACAACATATTAGTACCATTCCCCTTTATCCCTCCTGGCTTGAACTTTGACTGAACAAGAGAACTACAGTACTAGAGCTCTGCTGTGTTGGCCAGAGCTGGATAAACCCTTGGTTCAATGTGTTTTTGAACTCAGAGCACCACAGACACCTTTATCGATTTGCTCAGCTGGGTCAGCTGTACAGCAAAATTACATGGCGCAATGTTGTTATCAAACACCCCTTTAAAGTTAGGTAATAGCCATTTTGAAGCCTGGAATGGCTAACTGCACTTACACTAAAGCTGCCAGAGGAAAAAGAAGAAAAAAAAAAAAGTCAAAGTCACTTTAGCAAGTGTAGAGATTGAGAATCTTGTTTTCGGACTGAAATGCTCTCAGATACACAGCTGGAGAAAACGCTCCTCTACTGATCTTCTGCTCAAGTCCTCCTCAATTTCCTCCGCCTTTGGTATTACCCCTTCAATCGGCACGATAACTAGAAGCATGTACACTCAAGGATAATGGGAATCAAACACGGAATCAAAATCAGAAACATCACAAAAATTATAAGACACAAAGAGAGAGAGAGAGAGAACCATGTCGGCCTCACAAGGCAGGCCCCCGGGGACGCGGAGCCTACAGCTGCGAAGCCAGACAGACAGAATAATTCACACAAGAAACAAAAGAAATATTAATCAAAAAAGAGGACATCAAAGTATCCTCCACTAACCCTCTCTCACTCTACTCTCTCTCTCTTTCTTTCCCCTCTTCTGAGAAGAGAGTTGGCTTTTGAGAGCTCTGATTTGAGGGAGCCACAAAGAGATAGCCGTGGCGGGCGCACAACGAAACCATGAAAGCCGAGGCTAAGCCGAGGCTAAGGTTAAAAGACCGACGGCTATTCTGAAGAGAGAACCGCAAGCTGTCCAGCGTCTGGCGTGGGACAACCTCGGGACGCCGGCCCACAATGACGGACGAAACAAAGAGGCGCAATATTGCTTCAAAAAGCTGACTCCGGCACTGTCGGCGAACGCCCCAAAAAATGTTTACAGGCCTATCTAACTTTCCTTCATCTCTCTCCCTCTCTGTCTCTCTCTCTCGTTTTTCATTGTATGCGCTTCGCTCTCCGTTTCTGCCTCTGCACGTCTCCTTCCCTCCCGCTCTCCCTTCCATTGTCTTTCCATCTACCTCTCTCTCGATCTGTCTCTTCTCCCCTCTCTTTCTCAGGATATGGAGATGACACGGGGCTTGGCCAGACAAAGTGATTCCACAGTGGTGAGGCCTGCAAGGGAGAGATAGCTCAGGCACACTGTCACCGCTGTTAGCTAGACGCAGGCTACAGAGGGAAGGGAGACCCAGGCTAGAGGGAGAGGGAAAGAAAGAGAAATAGAAGGAAAAGAGAGCGAGTTTGGAAGAAAGAGACATGGCAAAATGGCTTTGAGAAACCAGAGGATGGAACCAATGTTCCAGTGCAAACAAAGTTCCAGTATATTGCGCTCTCTTAATGAGACTCTGAAGAGAGGGTACTTTTTTTTAATGTATTTTGTTTTATCCCTTGCTTTGAGCACCTCTATTAAATCCTAGAGGAAGTTTGCTGGCTCCAGCTGAATGAGATGCACCCCTCAAAAGAAAATCTGTGTTGACCCACTTCTCTCTGTGTGTCAGTTATCTGGAAGGAGGCAACAGACACACACTCTCTCTCTCTACTCTCTCGCACCTCAGAGGCCTGTGCTTTGGCTAAGAATAGACACGCACACACCCTGTCTCTCTCTTTCCCTAATCTTTGCAGCTCTCAGATATCCATGTATTGAATATAGCGCATTGGCCCACCCGTCGATCCATAGATTAGTCTGTCCCCCATCCATCAGTTTATCCATCCATTCCTCCATCCATCCTTCCTACTGTACGTTTGTCCGGTGTGGAGTGAGAAAGTTTCAAATGGAGGCTGTAAAATATCTCTTCAGCCAGAGGCGATGAAAAGAGGCGGGCCTCAAAGGCAGACCTGTGTCCAGCTGTCACACATGCTGTCATCCTATCCCTGCTATGGAATGTCTGTGTCTGTGTGTGTGTGTGTGTGTGTGTGTGTGTGTGGGTGAAAAGTACTGCCAGTGCTGGTCACTTTCTGGCCCATTGGGATCCCTCAGGTTCATAAGGCCAGCGTGGAGAGCAAAGGAAAAGCCATAGCGTATAGATAGCAGCCTGGAAACAGTTGTGTGGAACAGGTGGCTCAGAAAGTGAGAGAATGAGACAAGAGAGAGAGAGGGAAAGACAGAGAGAGAGAGAGAGAGAGAGAGGTAGATTTTGTTCACGTAACATTCATGCCAATAATGCATGATTGGACTGAAGTGAATTGGCAATGACAAAGTAGAGACAGACAGAAAGAGAGAAAAAGGAAAAAGCACAGGGGTATACTACTAGCCTGTAGAAAATAATATAGAAACCATCAAAAGGAGAACAAAGAACTCCCATTCATCCATTGTACCTCTGGGCATGTGGGTGGCATTTACTTTGGATGGCTGGAGTGTGATTATGGGTTTGCAGTTATCCTTCTAGGTAGAAGGTGGGTACATCAGTAATCTACAGGCCTAACGAGGCTTTCTGTGGATTTAGCATACCACTATACAGCTCGGTCTCTGCGTGCTGTGTATGTGTGTGTGTGTGAGCGTGTGTGTGAGTGAGAGAGAGAGAGAGAGAGAGAGAGAGAGAGAGAGAGAGAGAGTCGGAGCTAAAAGTCTACACACTGACTTGGAAATGGCAGCTGAGCAGAATGCCAACTGGCCGAGTCATCTCTAAGCCATTACCAGATGGATTCACACATGCACACACACACACACACACACACACACAGGGAACATCCAGCGGCATGGGTAGATTGGCACACTGGAAGAACTAGGGCCATACCTGTAAGGCATCCAACACCACAAAAACACACACACACCTCACACACACAGAACATCCAGCGTGCATGGGTGGATTGGCACAGTGGCAAAACTAGCACCATTCCTGTAATTCGTCCAACACACACACACACACACACACCCCGACACAGTGTTCCTGCTGTCTGGCGGGGTGTGATGCCATGCGGTTGGGTGTCACCTGGCAGGCATATCAAAGTCAGGGGCGCGTCGCCGCTGCACTTCCAGTCTGGTAATGGAATGGAGCGCTAATCTGGCAGGCAGGCAGGCAGGCAGGCAGACAGACAGGCAGGCAGGCAGGCAGGCGGGCGGGCAGGCAGGCAGATAGACAGGCAGGCAGGCGGGCAGGCAGGCAGACAGGCAGGCAGGCGGGCAGGCAGGCAGACAGACAGGCAGGCAGACAGACAGGCAGGCAGACAGACAGGCAGGCAGGCAGGCAGGCAGACAGACAGGCAGGCAGACAGACAGGCAGGCAGGCAGGCAGGCAGACAGACAGGCAGGCAGGCAGGCAGGCAGACAGACAGGCAGGCGGGCAGGCAGGCAGACAGACAGGCAGGCAGGCGGGCAGGCAGGCAGACAGACAGGCAGGCGGGCAGGCGGGCAGACAGACAGGCAGGCAGGCGGGCAGGCAGGCAGACAGGCAGGCAGGCAGGCAGACGGGCAGGCGGGCAGGCAGGCAGGCAGGCAGGCGGGCAGGCGGGCAGACAGGCAGGCAGGCGGGCAGGCGGGCAGGCGGGCAGGCAGGCAGACGGGCAGACAGGCAGGCAGGCAGGCAGGCAGGCAGACGGGCAGGCGGGCAGGCGGGCAGGCAGGCAGGCGGGCAGGCGGGCAGGCAGGCAGGCAGGCAGGCAGGCAGGCAGACGGGCAGGCGGGCAGGCAGGCAGGCAGACGGGCAGGCGGGCAGGCGGGCAGGCAGGCGGGCAGGTGGGCAGGCAGGGTACGCGGGGCAGCGCTGCCTGTTTCTTTAGGGCACGGTGCCTGCTGCCAAATCCCTCTCTACCTCTACTGCCTGCCTGCTGCAGTGGCACGCTGACCCATGGCCCAGTTGTTCTCTCACTATTGATGAATGAGGGGGCAGCGCTGCTTGAGTCACGCAAGAGGGAGGATCAATGCCGGTGTGTGCACGTATGAGTGTGTGTGTGTGTGTGTTTGTGTGTGTATGTGTGTGTGCATGCGTGTGTGTGTAGGAGTCGGAGGAGATGGTAGGTTGAGCGAATGTGTGCACGTGTAAGAAATAGTGGTCTGAAAGTGCATCTGTGTGTGTGTGTGTGTGTAGGCGGGTGTGTGTGTGTGTGTGTGTGTGTATCTGTGTGTGCTTGTGTGTAATTGTGCGTTCAGGCTACAAGCAACACGATCAACAAGTCACCGGAAGTCCATTCATTTCTTAAAGTGTGGATGGTGAACAAGATTGTCGGCCCAGAAAAGTGGGCAACGGCTGAACTTTCCGTGGCCATCGACTGTTAACAGCCAATCAGATTTGTGTTTCGCCTAGCAAGTGCAAAATGGATGAGAAGTTGATTGCAGCCATTCAAAGCTTCCCAGTTCTCTACAACGTGTATTTGAAAGACTACAGGAATAGGAATAATGCTTTGGGAACGGTTGCATCCATCATTGGTAAGCATTAAATCATGTGTGTCTGTGTGGAGAGTGAATGTGTCTGTGTGTGTGTGTTTTTGGGGGCGTTTTGTGCTTATACAGAAATAGGTGTTATTATATAGTGATGGGGATCTGGCATGGTTGGCTGTCTGTCACTATGTCTCACCCCCCTTTCCTCTCTCATCCTCATCCTCACTCCTCCACCCCCTTTTCCGCTTTGTCTCCAATTCCCTATTTCTTCTCCCTGAGACCCAGTTGTCTCTCTCTTGTTCTCAGCAGGCAGGACTCAATCAGGTAGCAGTTCTCTTACATCCTGGCCATTGTGTTGGAGAATAAGAGCCTTGATTTGAGATTTGGGGACAGGTCCTGATTGCACTGGCTTGTCATTACTGTTCACATTGTCTGCACATGCCACTGATTCTTTCACGGTCATGTCCCAAAGAGAGAGAGAGCGGCAGAATGAAGGAAGAAAAAAAAAAAAACTTTGCTATTTGCTATTATCTGTGATGTGGTGAAAATGAAGGTAGATTCTTCTGCCGATGGGAATCTGGGGCAGTGCGAACGTGTGGGCCTGTTTTGGAACCAAATGGCACAAATGAAATGTGCTGAGACAAAGAACGAATATCAACATGTTGAACAGATGTGCGTTAGTGCTGTTAGAGTGAGAAATGAAGGCGAGTTGCAGAGCAGAGGAGAGAGGGAGGAAAGCAGAACAGGTTAGATGGCAGGGGAGGAGAGAGAGAAAGAACGGCAAAGAGAGAGAGGGGGTGGAGGGAGGGGGACAGACAGAAAAACACCGACCAACCTTGACTGAGACTGTGATTATCGACTATTGCTGTTATGCTACCACAGAGAAGAACACAGAGTCTGGGAAACAGAGTTTTCGTATTGACACACGGTTGTTTGTGTGTGGCTTCACCTTGCGGTCAACTAAGATCAGAGGCTAGCTGGAACTTCAAAATCGAAGGAAAGCCCGAGCTCTGGAAAGAGCAATTTCAGCGGCCATGTCGATACACGCCAACGCCAAATACATCCGCCGTATGCTACGATCCGTGGTACTGAGCACATTGTGACCAGCCAGAGACACTGACCTGATGGTATTCTTTTTCCTCTGTCCGCTTCATCTGATCACATTACTTCCACAAACACACATTGACATAAGATCACAGAAACACATACATTTCTTGGGGATAGGTACGCACACACATTCTATGAAACCTAGCCTATTACTACTTGCATTATGTAATAAACGTTTAATACTTGCATTACTTGCACTTGTATGCATTATGAATACACAAGCATGCATTAACACACACCTACTCCATCATACTCTGTCAACTGAACTTTTCAATGATAGCAATTTGAGCTGTATCTACTGTATGTGCTCCTGATGAGATGCCCGGCATGGCATAGCCCCAGGTGTATGTGTGTGTGTGTGTGTGTGTGTGTGTGTGTGTGTCTGTGTCTGTGCCCAGAGAAAGTCTAGCCAGCTTGCCTCCATTGCTTGACCTCGGCGGGGGGCATGTTGACAGGGCAGAGCTGGGGGCCCGGGTCTAGCTGCCAGGAGCAGGTGGGTAGCTGGCATGAGCACCCAGTGACTGGGGCAGCTGGTCCCTACAGGCCTGCTGGCACAGGACAGCCGTGTGTGTGTGTGTGTGTGGGCATGGGTATGTATTTGCAAACGTCAGCAGCTGTCGTCCTCACACCAATTTCCTCTTCCATCCGTCTGTCCATGCGCATGCACACTCTCTGTCTCTTTCTCTCACACACACTCAGACACACACACACCTACATAGAAATATGGAGTCCAGGTTGGAGCTGGCATCTGGCGCGCAAGTACTTCCTCCACTCTTTCTCCTAGTCGGTATAAAACTGCTGGCCGAAAAGCATTAGTCTTCAAAGAGTCTTCAAAGAACTGCTGTGCTGAACTTAATCAAAGACATCGCAGACAATGAAAGACCAATAAAACAGCGGCCCTTTCAGTGTACAGCCAGGGCATCTATCCTGGGTGCCCAGAGGGGTGCAGCATAGCCTCCCAAGTCAGCAGATTTTTCAAAGCAATATCTCTGCTTTGTGTCCAACCTCCACCTCCTCCTCCAGTGAACCAGGTGGCGCTGGCAGTTTGGAACTATCGCCAATCTCCAAATCAATGAAAAATAGACTGTACGCACATCCGCGTAGATCCAAATCAAATAATACATTCACTGAAGTCTGGAATGTCTTCTACCATTGACTTCTGTGTTATATTAAGCATAGGACCGCATTGGGTGGTTTTATGTGGGAGTACAAGGTTATTGAGCAGCTAGTCCATTGGATTGGCCCCGGCCCGCTCTGCCCTGCCCTGCTCGTATCTGCAGAATAGCGTGTACAAGGGCATCCAGCAAACCTGCAACCCTCCTTCCCACTGCTGCTCCGCGCTCCAGAACATTTCCTACAATGGAGGCCAAGGAGGGGAGGTAGGAGTTGGAATTAATTTATCTTAGGTAAGGGGAATTTCAATGGCAATATCTGTTTCGTGCTGGAGCGCGGCCAAACTGATCCGTCTTTTACAATGATGTAGATAACCGTAAAGACGGAGAATAAAAAGCGGGGAGGGGAGAGGAGGAGGAGGGAAAGGGGAAGGGAGGAAGATGGGGAGGTGCGGGAGAGGAAGAGGAAGGTAGCGAGAGAAAAAGACAGAGAGAGACATGAGGGAGGGAGGAGATCAGGAGAGGAAAAAAAAGAGGAACAAGGAAATGAAGGCGCGAGCGGATGAGAAGAGAGAGAGCCCTCCTTAATCCTCCCTCTCTGTAGTGCTGAGACACAGAGTCCAAGGTTGGGCTTGGCATTAAATGCATTAGAAAAATGGGTCCCTCCAGTAAAAGAGTGAAAAATGGGAAACTGTCTCTTTCTTTTTTTCCCCCAGAGGGACCTGTAGGGGTCCAATCCAAAAGTGGCCGTACACACACAAATATACACACAGAGACAGGCACACACACATAAAAACACACACAGCCACACACGCCCACAGTGTGGCCGCTGCCAGTAAGACTTTTGCTTCGTCAGTAAACAGTTGACCGTCCTTGTCAGTAAAATGTTTATGTAGCTGGCCATAGTCCTGGGGAAGCTGGCAGGGGGAGCTGGCTCCACAGATAAGACTACAGATGAGAGAGGATCTGGAAGGATGATAAATAATGACACAAAGCCGCAAAAGAATAATTACACAAACAAAGAAAAACAGAGGCAAAGTGGGATCTTTAAACTCCCCGCGGGGAGATTAGCAAAGTGTGTGTCTTAAAGACTTATGGCCCCTCGCCATCAGACATGACTGATACACATCTAGACCTACTCCTGCTCAAACAGATCACACCGGGCAAGACAGCAGAACGAGCTAGTACACACACAGCAAGGTCAAATCAATGTAGAACCACTTTGGCTGACAGTGCAGAAAATGTGAATATATTCTACCTAAAACTTTGGTGGGTACAAAACCCCTAATACAAGGCCGTATAATTTGAAATTAAGTATCGGATATAAGATTCTGGTGTTATCCGTTGAGAGTGAGTAAGCTCTAGATTGAGGTTAAAACATATTTGCAATACTGGGATGATTTGTTTTACCTTGCTTAGGTACCAGCTGGGTAGGGTTTGTTCTGGGAAAATATTTGAAAGTCAATTTAATATACTTGTCGGAGTCTGACTACGCCGCCGAAAATTATCCGAGCTGTCCTAATGCGGTAACTGCCACCCATCTGGTACTGTATGCAGGTTAAAACATATGCTGAGAATTATTTGCAAACGAACCCGATCTGGAGACTGAAAAAGACAAAGTGAAAGCAGCTAGCAGTTTCCTGGTGTCTGTGTGAGGGAACGCTGTCAGGAATAGTTTTCTTGTGGGCTGAGCGGCACTGCCCCGGAGAGGAAATTAAAAAACCATAAGGGCTTGAGTCATGGCTGCGGCAATGCCTGCGCACACACACATAAACAAGGTCATCACAGCTGCCTCTGTCTTTCTAATCGTCTAATCTTATTCTCTTTTTCTTTCCGTGACCCTCCCTTCACCTTCAGCCCGTGTCCTTCCCTCTGAATCCCTCAATCAGCACCCCCCCCACCCCTCCCTTTCCTCTCTCCTTCCCTCCGTAGCTCTCCCACTCCAGCGGGTCAGACCTTCCCCTCTCCTGTCCTCCGGTCCTGGCACCGCTCGGGCCGATAACGGGATGAGGGGATGGAAAGGAGCTATCATGCATTCCTCACAACAAATCTGATGTAATCCCCCCCACATTGTCGCTATTTCTTCAGCTCACTAATCCCGCCGTCCCTCCATGTCCCCATCCCTCCGTCGCGGCCCTTCTTTCTCCTTCCCTCCGACTCTCGCTGCCTTTTTTGGCTTCTGTTCGGTCCGTTCTACACCTGAGATTTTGGGGGGATAAGATGGAGTGGAGCGGGCCGAGGGAAGACACCGAGTTCTGTCATCCCGTGTCTACTCCTTCGTCATCCCCTCCATCTCTCGTTCCCCCTCTGATGTTCCCTTCTCCTCCTCCCTCCCTCCCTCCCTCCCTCTCCTCCTCCCCGCTTCTCAGCCATCCTCCCCTAGAAAGCTGATCTGTCTGTGTCTTTGCCCCAGGTTGTGGCTGTTGCAAATCCATTACATCAGATAAAAGAGGGGACAGAAATCTGATGCCGGCTGCTTCCCTGTGGGCTTGATAGAGAGAAGCAGATGAAAAACACGGGGGATTACTCCACTCTCTCCTTATTAAGTCTCCGCAGAAGGAGGTCCGTTGCAGCCATATGTCCCATCATCAACTCCCATTGTAATCTGATTGAATTGTGGGGATGACGAGTGGAGGGGGGAGGTGTTGGGAGCACAGACCCCACTAATACCCCACCCCTTCCTCTGAGGTTTCAATCCTGGTCAACAAACACAACAAATCCAAAATAACAGGCGGAGCGGCATGGGGCCATGTTGGTGGTATGCTGAACGTTCTTCAGGCCCAGCGGTGAGCGAGAGGCCACTCAGACAACTAATAATTCCCTATCTGAATAATGGCTGTTATTCGATTTCATTCCCGGCTTCTCTCCATTTAGGCGGCTTGTAATTTCCTCTCTTATCTGCGGCTCGGCTCCCGCAACGTATGAGAGTTCAATCTGCATCCCCGCCGGCCCACTGAATGTAAAGTGAGAGCCGTCGTATATAATTTTTTCCCCTTTCAGTGCATGGATGTGCTACACCTTGGCTCTCTCTCTCTCTTTCGCTCTCTTGCTCTCTCACCATCTCTCTCTTTACCCGACTCCGCTTCTTTACCTCTCTCTCTCTCTCTCTCTCTCTCTCTCTCCGTCTGTCGGCTGTCAGCCTGTATGCGCAGCTACCTGCCCTCCCCTCAGCGGCCACCTCACATTGTCACAGGAGTCATTAGAGGTGGAGGGCCGCCGATATCAAACGATGCAAGTAGTCAGGCTACATTACCCTTTTCTCCATTTCCATTTGGCTGACATAACAGAAACCTTGTTGGTACTGCTTGGACAGAGAGAAGAGGAGGAGGAGGAGGAGGAGGAGGAGGAGGAGGAGGAGGGGCGCAGAGGGGAGAAGGAAAATAGTACACAGCACAAGGTATCTCCTCGCTCTTTAAATAATGCTGAATAAACTCCGGCTTTGAGGAGGCAAACAGGAGCCTGCCGCCAGAGGATACAAAGCAAAGTTCATCTGCCACCATTACGATAACAACAGTCGAGCACCCACCCCGAACACATGGCGGATAACTTCCAGCGCTCACAGCCACAGTCAGAAATAATAGGAACCCTTCCAAGACATACTGTGGTAATGGGATCTGAGGCAACACTGACGTCCGCACGCTACAGCTATCCTTACAACTTTGAACACTGTGCAGCCCTCCTCACTGGTCTTGGACTCTAGAGCACAGAAAAAAAGTAGGGGGTATACTTCAACAAATAAACAGCCTTTATTTTCTCTCTTGGGAAGTACCAACTTCCGTGAAACAAACAAAACAATGTCACACTCAGTAGCTCAGTAGCTTGGGTCTTCGGCATAACAGCATCACAGCTCCCAGTCTCCTCCATCTACTGACAAACAAAAGGGTATAGGAGGGGATAAATAGGATTCAAATGCCTCTACTTATCTCATCAGGCCGCTCATTGCCTCTTTCTCGGCCCATTTCTGCTTGCTACACACTGCTATTGTTGCTATTAGTTGTAATACCCCAACTACTTTGGGGCAGTACTGATTATGTAGAACATCTTTCAGCTGGGAAACCTGTGTTCAAGGCTTTGTGTCAGCGAGGATCCGCCCTGCTGAAGTTCCCTTTGGCAAGATACTGAATCCTTATCAGCTCCAGGTTCGCTGTTCTGTATCTGATAATATGCTCTGACCTTCCTGTGGAAGCGGGGCAAGGGAAAAGACAATTTCCATAAAGTATCGTATTATTTTTAGTGCAGCTACCATCAACTTTACTTTGGTGTGTTTTTGGCTATCCAGTGTTATATTAGTTAATAGCCCGTTATCCTGGCTGTATTCCTGGGCGAGTCTGGCTCTGTTATAAGTCTCACATATCACTGTCAGATATCACCGCAGTCTTCCATATATAGCTCACTGGGTCAGAGGAGGACAAATCACAACACTGCCTCCCTCTCTCGTCTCTCCTCATTGCCCCTGTTGTTTGACAAAGCTGTCTCAACGGTCGGTGACAAGTTAAAACACTCAAGCGAAGATATTAGCTACAATCTCTCACTAACACTCTCTCCCTCCCAACTATTGTTGGGCAAAGTTGTCACAACGGTTATTGAGACTTTAAAACATTGGAGCAGTGACATTCATTAAGCCCTCTCTCTCTCTCACTCTGTCTCTCCTCTTTTGGCCAGAGTTGACACAATGGTTATTGAGATATTGAAACCCCCCCCCCCTCTCTTTCCGTCTCTCTCACTATCTCTCTCCTTCGTAACCGTTACTCGCCGGAGCTGACACAACGGTTACAGAGACATTAAAAGAGCGGAGCAAACATCGATGTCCGTTAAACAGTCTGAGACAAATGAGCGTGTTTGGGGAACCGTTGAGTGACCTCACAGCAGGAGCAGCTGGATTCCTTCGCGGTTTATCACACTGCTGTTGAACGCAGCTCACTGGACCGTTCCCAGTCCACAAGACCCTCAGTAATACAAACACAGCGATACCATCCACCTCAGTCCAGGACCCAGAACACCACCCAAACTTCCATATCCATGCAGTCGTGTATATAAGTAGAGCACTGCCAGAGATAAGGTGTTTGATTCCCACTGGGACTATCCATGCAAAGGTTGCCAAACATATACCATATTTGGTATATGTTAGGCAACCTTGAGCCCATTTTTAGCATGGGTGGCCACACTGGCAGTTGAATCCCTAATACTGGCTGTGTGTTAGCCTCATGCTCCACCTGTTAAAGGAAAAATCCACTCTAAAACACTTAAACACTGTTAAAAAACAGCTATTGGCAATGTGCCTTGCGTTCTTGTATCCATTTTGTGGTTTGGTGGCGTATTTTTTTCTTATTCTCATGGATAACTGGTAAAACAACACCACGTCAAGGTTTTTCTAGTGCATCGACAATGGAGTTTAATAGCAGAACATCAACACATTAAGGATAAACATCAGGTTTTGGTGTCAGTCCCTCAATCAAAGAGCAAGGGCTTCTTCCTAGACTCACCATTTTGCAGCAAGGCCATTAACATATTCATTATTGTGCTTTACAAATTATTGAAGGCAGAAAAATGAACATCTAAAATCCTGGGTCAAAAGACATTGTGGGAGTAGTAGACAAGGCAGGTTGAGGCAAAATGGGTAAATTACAACAAAATAACTCCTGGAATGCATTTAATATCACAGACTGGAGATATACTGTATAATAGCGTAAGAGTATTCAAGGGTGTAATTTTCCTTTAAGGTGTACAGGTATGCAATCATGGTGCTGTAAGGTGCTTTGGATAAAAGCTTCCACCAAATGGCGTACTGTATGTTAAAGGGCCCGTCGCCTCCCGGTCTTCGAGCAGAAGTCTGCAGACTGCTGGGCTTGCATTTTATCAGCATCATGCACTGCTTTTATGTGAATTATTGAATTTCTTTTTTTTTTTCTTTTTTTTATGCACGAACAAGTCAAGAGAGCTGATTCAGCAAAAGCAAATACAGTACGTGGCCCCGGTTTGATTGAGGCTATTTTTTTTTTTTTCATGCAGGGGAAAACGGAAGGTCTGGGGCTAAGATCCCTGTTGGGTTCCAGTGAGACGTCACAGTAGTGGCTTTGACTGTTTCAGGCCTATGTAATACTGTAGTGGACAGGCAGCAAAGAGAGGAAACGGTAGAACTGAAGAGAGCTTGCAAGGCGAGAACGTGAACGCCTCAGAGGGAGGAGAAAATGACAAAAAGGGAGCAAGAGGCAGAGGTCAAAAGCTTTGATAATTGCCTGCTATTTGTGTGCCTTAGTTATTAAGCTATCGGCTGCAATTCTTAAATAGCAATGTTCATTAGTATTCCAGTAATTTGTCAACCTGCGTACAAGTATTATATACCTGTGTGTGTGTGTGTGTGTGTGTGTAGGTGCGGGTGGCCTGAAGTAACATGAAACTAATGAACAATGCAGGCGTAGAAAATTGGCTTGTGTTATTGATTAGAAAAAGTATGAATATTGCAAGAAGCACAAAAAGCTTAACCTGGAGGATTAAGGTTTAGAATAAGCTCACTGGTTAAAACAAAACAAACAAGCGAAGAAAATTAATCAGTACAGAAATAATAAAACGTGTTGTTTACCTGTTCGTGTGGCCAGCGGTGAGGGAGCAGCAGCAGAAAGAGAGGGAGAAAACACAATTATTAGAATAATCAGAACACATCCAGTCATCAAATTTACTCTTTTAACACATTATCAGTTTGATTGTGAAAATGAATGTAGTCTCATTCCAAAATGGTATATATATTTTTACACATCAACGCTAAATCATTTTGCCATGAAAATGTTCATTGCTTATTATAAAAAAAAAAAAAAAAAGACAAGTGATTACATCCTCTAAAATGTTACTATTTTGTAAGGGGCTCAAGATGGCTGCTTTATATTCTGCAGTGTTTTACTTTCATGCCAGCAATCATTTTCTCTGAGAAGGTGTTATATTTTTTCAAATGGTGGATATCTCATTTTGTAACAAATCAAAACAAAGGAAAAAGCAATACTAGCACATTGACTCTTGCTCTCAGTAAGCTTTGCCTTTGCAGTGTTTCAACTCAATGTGGGTCCAAAGTGGGAGTAAAACTTACTGGGACCAAGATTCAGTGAAGTGGTTTTCTTTTTACTTTAGCATTGACTTCAGCCATTACCCTGCACCTGAGATAAAGTTCTATTGGGGATGTGCATACACTATTTTCTCAACAGAATCATTTTAACAGAATAATTACAGTCTGTAAAGTGTCAACATGAAGCAATGACTCATGGACAACATTTTGAGTGGGTCAAAATCACTGTGAATGAAAATATGAAAGTATAATGTTCACATGCACTGCTTCCAAATGTTGTCGATGTATCATAGACTTAAGAAAACACTGTTGATAACAAGTAAATACACACACGGCTTGGTTTGTTACACGAGAACACGAGTACGTCCTTTTACTGTGCAAGTCAGTTGTTATTGCATTATTATTAGAAGCACCACTATAAGAGCCGGGCTCTGTGTATTGATTTGTTTGTTTGTTCTTGTGTAACACTTTTGCAATGTGCACTGCAGGGGAATTACGGTATGTGCTATCTAGGCTGCACAAAGCACCAAGAGCTCAGGCAGTACAGTAGAAGCATCAACTGGAGGCTAGTTCACTGTACATCCACATACCAGGAGGGTAGCGTTGTGATTTTCTAACTGTAGTCCTTGCATGAATGACATATTTTACAGTTGACAGGTGTTAAAGTCAGGGTCGCTTCACTCACTCTAATCATGCACACCTATCCATCCCCCATCCAAGCACCTAGAAGGCGCTAATGCACTTGTTATTGTTACACTTGTTAATTGCAGCTTAATTTAGAAAAATTCTGTTAACATACATGTGCTTGGCAATAAAGAACTCCTGGTTCTGATACAGAGAGACTAGTAAGGAGGAGTTGTGCTTTGTCCGCAGCTTTCATAGCCTAACAGACCTTGATATTGAACACATTGGTATTCTAATAGCCACCCACTGCGTTGCAGTCCAACACAGAATACAACCCAACAAGCGAAAACTTCAATACTTTGCTCCACCTCACACTGTGAATAACAAGCTCTGCAGCCAAATAAGGAACATCAAGGTTAATGTTTGGATCCCGCCTCCCTACCTACTACCGCTGACTTTCTGGGGAACAAAACGCAACACTGAGAAGGAGCTCTCGGACGTCAACAGCAATTCTTTGGTGCCTCTGCATTTATCTCTGTCCATCTCCATCTCCCTCTTTCTTCCACCACACCCCGCTTCCCTTCGCTCCATTGTCTCTATCTATCTGGATGAGTCAGGAGGTGGCACAGATTAGCTGGCTAATCACTAATCTTTCCGATCCAAAAGGTTCGTCTAGCTCCTCTGCGGCGTGTGACTCTGCGCCGCATTCGTCTTGGACCTCTGCGCTGTGGGAAAACGGTTGAAAATTGGCTTCCCCCGGCCGACCTGTCCCCTTCATAGATCACCAAGATGTCCTCCAGATAGCCGGCCCACGTCCACTGCCAAGGCAATGCGCTCAAATAACTCTCCCTGATAGCTCTCTTTCTCTCCCTCCACTATCTGCGACCAGCCAAGCTAATATCAGATCGACTTCCCTGTACGCTGGCAACACCCCTACACTGACACATGGGTAATCTATGAGCACGAGAGAATACGAATATAAAGTGTATATAGATCTAAACTTCAGGAGTGGAGAAAGAGAGGATTAATAAAACATTAACACAATGACAAGTGTGGGCATTTTTTTTTGTCTTTCCCCTCAGTTTCCTTGGACGAGAGAGCCAGACACATTTTGTTTGTTGAGGAGATTTGAACTGTGCCAAAAAAAAACCCTTGTGGGAGTTTGAAGGGGGAGGGCTGTGATTTGCTGTGTCTTGTCTTTCTTATCTGCCCTTGCTACTTCTGTTTCCCTCCCTGTATCCCGGCCTCTGCACACACACGCACGCACACACACACACACACACACTTGTTCCAGTCATCATTATCTTCCCATCCCTACTACTTGCAGGTGTTGTGAATTATCTGTGGAGCAGCTTGAGACGAGGTGGCGTGTGGTTCTTCCCCCCTCTTCCGACTCTGGCAGGACTCTCTCTTTCTGACAACCATCCAGCCAGCCTGTGTGTGTGTGTGTGTGTGTGTGTGTGCGGGTGTGTTTGTGCGTGCGTTTGCCTGTCCTGGCTGTGCAACCATGAGGGACAGATGTAGCAGCTCTCAGCTAGCTGATAACAAGCCAATCTAGGAACTACGGAGAGAAGGACACACATCAGGACCACAGAACACAGAGAAGAGGAGAGGAGAGGAGGGGAGGGGGTGAGAGAAGAGGAGACAAAGTGAGAAAAGAAGAGAAAAAGAAAGGCGAGGGATGGGAAAAGAGGAGAGCAGCAGAGAGGAAAGCGTGGGAACATCTGACATCATTCACATGGCTTCTCTTCTTACTCCTCGTTTTCCTCTCTGTTTTCTGAAAAGTACAAGTCTGATAGGACAGGAGACACTGTTGACCCGTCCCTTTTTCCGCTTGTCTGATTCCTCTCTCCTCCTCTGTCTAGCTCTCTCTCCTTCTGTCTAATTTTCTTTTTGTGTCAAAAATAGCTTCTCTGATGGCTTCTCCTTCTTTCTCTGCGCTGTCTTTCTCTCTCCTTCTCTCTCTCTCTTTGTCTCCCTCTCTCTGCCTCTGAAGGACAATTGGTCTCATTCAATAGGAGGGATTGGAGGCAAATCAAACTTTGCTGTGTGTGTGTGGGTAAAGAGAGGGGAGGGGGTGATGCAAAGGGAATTGAAATCGACTGGCACTCAATGTCAAAATGTCAATCGGGATCAGTGTCATACTGTAATGAGAAATGAAAGCAACTTTAATAAGGGCCCGAGTCAGAACTTGACTCTATCCGGATGAATGCGCACGTATATATGCACAAGCGCACAAATACACACACACACACACACACACACACACACACACACAAACACGCTCCCATGCATGCATATGTGCATACATACAAGAACACTCGCCTATACACACAAACACCCACAGTGGTGCATAAGCATAATCTACAACCTAAGATCAAAGACTACGTGACTTCAGAGGCGTGCCCTTTAGATGACACACTATCTGAACTGTGACTGTGTTTGCTGACATGCGAAGCGAGG
Source organism: Centroberyx gerrardi (assembly GCF_048128805.1). Classification (NCBI taxonomy): domain Eukaryota; kingdom Metazoa; phylum Chordata; class Actinopteri; order Beryciformes; family Berycidae; genus Centroberyx; species Centroberyx gerrardi. Next base: position 10,331,179 of record NC_136016.1, on the reverse strand, counting down.
GGGTGGGGGGTGGGTTTAATTGGCCAGTCCTAGGCACTGGGAGAGGTTAATTGAGGCGTTCCCTCCTCAGAGGGTGGGGGAGTTTCAATTAACGCTGTGAAGGTTGCCGTCAGAGACAAAGCCACGGGAACACAAAGTCCATTAACGCTGTAATTAACACCGGCATTCAGGTGCAACACAAAGGCTGACTTCTAATAGACTTTATTATGCAGAATATCTACAAAAGCGAGATGAAAGAAGGGCATACGAGGGGTAAGGTAGCTTATAGTTTGCATGATTAGAACATTGTGTGCACACGTATTAAGGCAATGCTCACACACAGCGGCTCTCAGGTACTGGTACTCAGGCAACACGAACGTATTCATTCCAAAACACTATTCATCTGTTTTAATTAAATCAAAATGTTCCTTGAGGTTCACTACTCAATAATTCCAAAATATAGATTATTTAATTTTCAAAAAAGATAATATTTGGTAGGCAAAGGTCAATACCCACAAATGAGTTTTGTCAGTCATTTTGTAAGTGTGTAGGCATCATTTTCAAATTTTCAAATACTCAATATGATTGTTCTGTAGTTCTGTACAACAGAACTGTAACCTGTAAGTAAAGCTTCTCCCTTCGGCCTACTATAAAGGAGTCAGAGGTTGGCTTCCTCTAGGAAATAGAACTGCATTTCATGCACTAAGTGAGATGTCCCCATAAAGAGTTATGTATTTACAATTCCTCTTTTATGGGCCGGGGGTTGGTGGGGTGGGAAATGTGGCTTGAAAGGCGAGGGGGTCACTGGGACCACAGACTGCTGCGGCACTTGGATGACGCTGCGGAGCTGCTATCGGTCATGGCCGCAGCGCCTGATCATGTCTGTCCGAAGCAAAATGGCTCCCCGAAGGTAAAAGCACTTACAGAGGCCGGGGCGATTAGGCTTCATTTTATAGCACTATTCCATGGTGCGGCTGCCTGGCCCCCGACCAGATTTACTATGCCTGGGGGAAAGAAATAAACTCGAGTCTATATGACGGCTGAAGGAAGTAATGAAATGGCAGTCCCGCGAGAGACACAAATCCACACAGGTATTCCCAAGTGCCATATACCGAATCAAAGACTTGTGTCTGGCAGGCGAGGCTCAGAACACTGTCAGCCTGACAAAAGGTTTTCACAAGAAATAGCCTGGCGCAAGTTCTTAAGACATTTGAAAGCAAACCAAAAAAGGGGAGAAGGTAAAAGTTTCAACATGGAGATGACATGAAAGGTTTGATTGTGGTCCGTGTGCAGTGTGCATTCTGAAGAAGAGCGAAAATATATGACAGCAGACTTTATGCCTAACTATGTGGGTTTGGTAATACGCAGGCAAATTAAAAGCGGCAAGGCAAATTGACATTCCACTAAAGTGAGAAAATCAATGGCCATACTGTCATTCTCAAGGGAATGTGTGAACATCTGTCTGTATTAGGGTGTATGTGTGTGTGTGTGTGTGTGTGTGTGTGTGTGTGTGTGTGTGTGTGTGTGTGTGTGTGTGTGTGTGTGGGTGTGTGTGTGTGTGTGCATGTGGTTGTTAATTCCCAAGCATAGCAGAATATGCTCCCTCTGGTAACACGTATTCCAGCTGTTAATCTTACCTAGTAATAACCTTCAGATGCTTCATGTGGACAATGTAACAACTATTGGCTTTTAATTACCCGTTAGGGGCTGTAAATTTGACTGGTCATTGATTAAACATTTAACTGTAGCCTACACAAAGGCGGCCCGGGGAGACAGCTAGTGGAGGAGTTACATTATGTGTGGAGATAGTGACTGCGTTCAGATGTGACCATATTGTCTTCTTCAGATAACCAGAAGTCAAAGGCAGAAGCTAGAAAACAACACAGTAACTGTCTGAGCAATGGTGTTGTTTGGCCTCAGAGCGAGGAATACACTTGAAGATAACTGTGCCTGTGTCCAAGTAGGTCAGAAAAGGGTGTTCATTTAACAGGAAAAGTGGCAATCTGTGGTGTAAAGATGGAAAGTGGAATAGTTTGGGGGATGGGGACGGAGTAGAGAGGGCTGTAATTTGAAACCTTGCAGCCTTGAGTGCCTTCAGAGTGGTGGTCACGGTCGCTTTGTGTTGTGAAAACGAGTTAAACCACCCTTTAAGCTGGATAATTCCGATTATTTTCAATCTGGGCCTTATTGTCCTACTTTTCGCAATCATGACGATTGATTGTGTTGACAAATTCATCACTTAGGTCACTGCAGAGCTTTCATACCTCCAGATAACCAGGAGCGCTGCTGTCCAATACACACACACACAGGGCAAACACAATCTCCAACAGTTGAACCCAAAAAGCGATTAAAACACATCCTTTCAAATCAATAACACTCACACTGCAGTTAGTCCATTTGAAACTTTTTTAGCATTTTAGCACACCTTGTTTACTTTCCTGGCTGACAGTTTTCTACCGTCATTTCTACCTGTCATTCTGGAAGAAGAGGAAAAACTGGATTTTGTTGCTTTAGCTTGAAAGCGTTCTTTACGTGTTTTACTTGGAATGCCGACATACAATATGAATTTAAAATCAACCATAAACAAACTATAGCAGATGTGTCTTGCTTTTCGTAAGCACGGTTGATTGTAAATATAACTGATAATTTTGGACTGCCGACTTTGGTGGATTCCCTACTATGTTACGCTTACACAATTTGTGACATCAGGTGGGAGATAACTGTAACAATTCCCCCATTTCTTACTTGTAATCACCCCTAAGAGGTTGACATGAATTTTTTTTTCCCAGTCAGCAGTTCGTACATACAGAACATCTGAAATGCAATGAACGCACCATCAGAGTACTTAAGCGGTCTAGCTCACGCTAGTTAAAATAACATATCTAATACCACAATACATGCAAGTTTCAGGCAACGGTTAATGTGTACTAGAGCCCTGCACGGGACTGTTTTCTTAATCCCGCTCCCCCCCGCTCCCGCTGGATTTCTGACCATTACCGCCCGCTCCCGCAATGTGTGTGTTATTGACCGCCCGCTCCCGCCCGCAGCAAAGTTAAAACCGACCGCTCCCGCGAGATTTGTGTCGGGTCCCGCGGGTCCCAATCCCAATGCAGTCCTCTAGTCCCACCTGTCACTAATAATGTAGTGAAATTACGTTCTAGTGACAACTGACAACTGAGAAATTTGTCCAAATGTAAGACTTGCCTTGCTTTGCTTTGGTATTGTAATGACCTGCTTTGATTTTCTTTTCAACTGCATTTGTTGACTCCGTCTCCATCCTTCTGGTTAAATCCTGGGACCCGCAGTTTATTTTTTGACCGCCCCCTCCCGCCCGCTCCCGCCCGCTCCCACCCGCTCCCGCCAGCTCCCGCCCACAGCAACGTTAAAACCGCCCGCTCCCGCGAGATTTGCGTTGGGTCCCGCGGGACCCGTGGGATCCCAATCCCAATGCAGTCCTCTAATGTGTACAACATAATGTTAATAATGTTCTGAAAAAAATGTTTTTTTGGTTTTTGCTATTGGTGGTTATTCCCCTTATTGTGTTCACTGACTGGAGTTTATAGTTTGACCACCTTTTTATTGATGCTGCATCACCGAGAAATGGAGCAAAACAACGAAAGCCTTTTGATCTTCCAGTTCTTTCAACGAGCGTTGGCCCACTTATCCCGAAGCTGTGCCAGGCAGACACCACAGAGATACCTAGTACTACTACCTACATAGTGCAAGTCGTCGATATGTTTCTGCAACAGCGGCACCAAGACAAATTTCTACACAGATATTGACTCGATGAATAACACGATTCTGATTCTGATAACTCAGACAGGAGCACAGACGTTTTTCCAAGACATTCTCCTGCTGTACAGACATCTATTGACCTACAGAGGCCAGAGACTGAGTGGTCGTTAAATTGCGTTACGGAGGGAGATGGAACTGCCTTTGGGGCATTAAATGCCTTAAATGTGATTAGCAATTTAAAAGTGCCTCAAGATACCCATATTCACTCAGGCACCACTTGGACACCTCTCACGAGGAGCCGAGGTGGCATGGTTAAAGGGGAAAAGCTGCCGATGGAAAGGAGGGAAAAGTTGATGGGGAGCGCAGGGATGAACAAGCTCAGTCATTAAACTGCTCTGCTTTTTAAATTGCTCTTCTTGACATGACAGCAGGGTATATTTGAGCACATTAAATACTTGAATCCCTGAAAAAGGTGGTAGTTTTGAGCACTCTTGTGACGTTCTGCTGGTAATTTATTGCAAGGCCACATGAATACATGTGAAAATGGAAGAAATAAGAGAGAGAGAGAGAGAGAGAGAGAGAGAGAGAAAGAGAGAGAGAGAGAGAGAAAATGGTGGGCTGATAAATGTGAGATTTGTGATGACCCTCAGTTTCGGAGGTCACTGCCGACACAGAATGAAGGCTGACAGGTTCCTTGACAAAATAACCAATTGGCTGGAAAAGGCAGAGAAAAAGAACACAGACAAGAAAGGATAAATTATAGGAAATTCTGAAGCAATAAAAGAAGATACTTGTCAAAGCTGAAAATGCCATAGTGGAAATGAAAGTGGGGCGTAGCGTCTAGGGATACAGATGGCAAGATGGCTCTGACTAACCCTTTTACTTATTACTTGCTTGCTTTTTGCAAGCTGCAGCAGAATCGGCACATACAGCAAATTGCACCAGTTTATTGTAATATTAATTCAGCTTATCATGATCTTTTTTATGTGTAATTAAATTTTATTATGCAAGCTGAACTATTCTTATTCCCTTTGTAGAGTTATCACTGCAGAGTTACACTATCTTAATATGAATGAATGTTGGAACTTTTGTAATCCCAGTCCTGTTAAAGAGCCTCAGGAACTTCTCAGCGTCAAGTGTGGCCACCATACTGTAAAAGGTGGGCTAACAGAGTGACAGACACACAGGCGGGCCAGGGAGTGGGACTGGCCAGTCTGTTTGCTGTGCTCTATATTCCCAGAAGCCCATTGATTTCCTAACTCTAATGTCATTTGGTAGCACAGCCTACAGTAAAGTGAGCCAGGGACACACTCCACCCCGGCCCCATCCGCTATCAGTGATGGCTCTAATATAGCGGTTTTCAAAGACCAGGTTGGGACCCGAAGGTGGGTAACGGAGAGATTAAAATGGATCCCCATATCGATAGCCAAAGCTATTGACCATGTCAGCATGTCATAAATGGGTCAGGAGAATATTTTGAACCCTAGAAATAAAGTTTCCTAAAGAGCCTATAACCGTTTTCAGAGTCAGGCCCGGATACTGTAGCTCCTATACAAGTCAATAGTAATCTGATGGAGGAGACAGGGGTAAGGTGATATTGTTGTAATTCAAAGATACACATATCACTGGATACAGATAGATAGGTCTCTCATTCATTTTTATTGATGGAGCCAGGGTTGGGTTGGGTATCTGCTGTGAGTAATAACTATCTTTAGAGTAGAAGGCAGAGGATTGAACATAATTCCCCATAAACGTAAGATGGAAAAGACCGTCAGCAATAAGGCTTACTATTTTAATCTGCAAAGTATTTTTACAACTGGTGACATGAAGGAAGCACGCTCGCCTTATTTCTGACTTTTAAAGAGAACAAAAAACAAGATTCGTCATATGTGTCGCAAAGACAAAAAGAACTCACACATATGCACAAACACAGCTACAGACTACACATCAAGACACGATTAATGCTGCGCTCAGACGGATTCGAAACGTTCTGCGCCTCTCTCATCCTGAACTCAATTATATTTTACAAGGGATGAAATCCCCTGTTAATTGCAGCCTTTCCACATGAGGGAAAAATATTTGGGCCTCTCAATTCCCCAGCCATGTGTACTCCGTTCCACATGTGCAGACTTCATCTAATATTTGAAGTTATTACAAATTAATTTCATATACTTTGGAGCAGTGGAGGCTGCCCATTCCGGACGACAGTGGAACTGATTGGAAATTTTACATTATCTTCATCGCTACTCAGGACTGACTGGCATGCGAGACAGCGGCGGCTTTTTCCCCTCATTTTCCTGGAGATTACATTACTGGTGACAGGGGAAAATAAGTTGGAAATGAGAGTGACCATCATGCAGGAGATAAGGAAAGATGCGGAGAGAGAGAGAGAAAGCGAGAAAAGAAAGACAGGGTAAAATGGGCTGCACTAGACGATGCATGTTCCATTACATTCATACATTTATCTAAAAAGAATGAGCAAAATAGAGGTGGGCTAATGCAGTGAAAGGGACCTTGGGGTATGCAACAATGATGCCTGGATGACTCATTGTAGAGTTCATATTGAATTATTTTATGACCCATGTATACAGGAATAAAGAATGTTCCTTCGATCTGTTTCCTTCCCAGGAGGGAGGATCCAGGCACATGGGGACGAGGGTATCCACACTCATCTGACAGTAAAAACCAGCCTCTTTAGTCGCTCACTCCATTATCCCTAATTATTCCTCAATGCCTTGAGCATCCCTTGGCCTTTGACCCCTGAAGGGATCGCTTTCGATTAGTCAGACAACTCAACCCCACACTGATACTCTGACCTGCTGTGCACCAAATGTCCTCCAAGACCGAAGGCTTAACATTGACCTCCATTCACTATTTGAGCATGGCTTGTGTCTGATCAGTGACCCTTTATGGACCAGGTCATAATATGCTCTATGAGCCGTGAACTTGATGAATTACTTCCAGATACTGGGAAGAGAGGGTTAAGGAAGAGAGTAAAACATGAGTTAGAATCTATGTAATATGAGTATATTCATTACCAACTCCCTCTCGACTATCCCCTCCCCTTAATCTCCATCTTTATCTTTTTGTATAGCGAAGCCTTTAGCTCTGACCGCTCTATTTCTGAACTACCCCTTGCTTCTCACTTGATGTCACAGCTCCCATCTGTAGCCAATTTGCGTCTGTCATTTTGCATCCGTCTGAATGAGAATTAAGGTTATTTTGCTTGAGGGATGCAAAATGGCTCAAGTGCCTGGGATCCTGCTCACCCTGAATGTGTGTTGTGCTGTCTTGTGTCTGCTGTGCTGTGTTTTGGTGCGTTGCTCTGTTGTGTTGTGTTGTGCGTTTTGTGGTATTGCATTGCTTTACATTGTGTTGTGATTTGCTGTTATAATGTCTTGCAATTGTATTGTATTGTTGTGTTTCATTCCATTCCATTGCTTTATATTGTGCTGTGCAGTTTTGCATTGCTTTGTGTTAGGTTGTGCAGTATTACACTGTGTTGTGCTGCAATGTGCAGTGTTGCATTGCATTACATTGTGTCGTGCTATGCTATGTTGTGTAGTGCTGCAATGCTTTACACGGTGTTGCGTTGTGTTGTGCAGTGTTGAAATCCATTGCGTTGTTGGGTTGCGTTGTGTTGTGCAGTGTTGAAATCCATTGCGTTGTTGGGTTGCGTTGTGTTGTGCAGTGCGGCAGTGTGTTGCCTTGTGTTGTGTTGTGCAGCATAGCACAGCACAGCGTTTCATTGCATTTCATTGCATTGTGCCCTCACCAAGCAGGTGTATAAAGCCCTGAAGGATTACACTCATCCTCAGAGGGGGTGCCAGTAGAGGGCCTCCAGGACACAGGGGTTTGGGCTAATCTGGTTATACAACAACACTATTGTTTGTCACAGAGCTGTTTAAGTGCTGCTGGCTTGGTGAGATGGGTATTAGTGACATCATCACAAGCTGTCCAGTGTTCACAGGATTACAACACAACTTGTTTGTGTTGTGGAGAGTAAATACACATTGGCTCAATTATTCATGCAATAACGTGCAAACATGGAGACAACAGTATCCTCGTTGGGATGATTTATATGTTTAAAACTCGGGAATGACAGCACCTCATTGCCAGTGAACAATATCTCCCATTAGCTTTACTGCATTAAAAATTGTTTTATTTTTTTACCAATAACTCTCTATTGATTACAGACACACACACAAACAAAAATACATGCATGTGAACATCCGTACATGCTTGTGTGCACACAGACACACACACACACACACACACACACATACGCACTCGCACGCACACGCACACGCACACGCACACGCACACACACACACACACACACACACACACGGCTCCATCCACCAGTCACTAATTAATTGGATGAAAAAGCAAGCTATATTGATTTTCCAATGACATGGACTGGGGGTTTCAACATCACAGTGCAAGCAGTGTGTGTGTGTGTGTGTGTGTCTGTGTGTGCATGTGTGTGTATGCATGTCTGTAAGTGTATGTGAGTGTGTGTGTTTGTGTGCGCAAATGTGTGTGTGTGTGCATGGGTGTTATCTGGGGCAACCAGCATTCATGTCCATGTTTGGTCTCTTGGACAGCATGCCTTTTCAGTGTGTTGTGTGTCATGTCAGTAAACCCCCTTGCACACACAAACACACACACACAAGCACACACACACACACACACACAATTCTCCCCCCTTGCGAGCTTCGGGAATGATGCCATCCGGGCTGCCTGTCGTACAAAGCGGATCGTTCCACTTTGAGGGCTGAAGGGGGGGGGGGGGTCTAGCCAGGGAGGTATTTTAATGAGGTTCCATGACGTCTGCTTTAAATCCGCCTCCTTCTTATCAGTCTGCAGCAAAGAGGTGGTCTGGGATAAAGTCCACCCGGAAAACCAGATTCAAGTGTGCCATTCCCATGACCTTAGACACTAATCAGATTTGTGAACATTAATGCCATGAGGCTACAGTAGACTCCAGAGAACTACGGGTCTAATCTGTGATATCATCAAGAGACAATAACTGGAGCTGTCTGGTTTCCCTTGCCTCTGGTCTGGAGAAAGACCTGCTCATGTTCACCTGCCCCAGATCACAGGAACAGCACATTCACTTTGTATGTTAGGGTGGATTTTCTCTTCCAGGTTGCTAGGGAAGCAGGCCAGTTATGTGGAAACAGAAATAGGTCCAGTATATCAAGGGCAACTGTAAATACAGGGCGCTTTACAATGGTAGCTAGTTGCAGCCCATACTGGGTCAGATGTTCGTAATGGTCCACATCACTCTTTGGCAGGCCAAGCACGGACTGGGAGAAGGACTTCACTATGACAAATGGGACTGTCTTTGTCCCTGCACTGTAAATCTGAATTAAAGGGAAAGGAGATGTCTGTCCACTATGTATGCAAGCAGAAATGTGTGTGTGCGGTGGTGTGTGCCGAGTTTGCGTGTGTGTATCCTCCAGAGAAGTGCTGAGGGGTTAAGAGGGGAAAATGCGAGAGAGGAAAGAGAGGCAGAGACAGAAAGAGAGCTGTCCTGTGGCTGGCTGTGAGACACAAAGCCCTTAATTACACTGTACAGGCATCACAGGAATAGCAGTCAGCCTGGCTGTAATGGGATCCAGATGAGGGAATTATACCATTTCCTGACAAAATGGCTTCAAGATGGGGGAGAGCGCTACCGTCCTGACTTCTAATAGAGCCGATGGGAATCAAAAGAACTTCAAATTGCGGGGGGGGGGGGGGGGGGGGCAGCGCGGCATAGTAGGGGGTAGTGAGTGTGTGTGTGTGCGCGCGTACGTGCGTGTAAAGCACAGTGCCCTGTGTGTACGCGCTCACGGACACATGTACGTGCGAATGTGAGGTTTCTTTTCTTACGCCTGTGTGTGTGTGTTTGTTTGTGTATTGCGTGTTTTGCCTGGGCTTTTGTGGGCCGCCTGTGTGCCAGATATCCGTAGCGGGGCCCAGCGCTGTTTCTCATTAAAGGCTATGACCGCGCGACAGAAGTATGCCTCTCAACACGGTGAGAGCCAGGGAGAGGCAGAGTGATGAAACAACAGAGACACAGCGATTTGTGATGGATTTGAGACTTTGATCTGACAAAACAAAGCTAATGAGATGACACGAGTGACCGGTGAAAGAGAGACAAAGTGAGAAGAAATAGAGAAAGAGAGACCGATCTTGGTGACTTATTGTGTTAGATCGAGCTGCAATAGCAGAGGGTAGCCTACACAGCTTCAGTGTTTTCTCTACCACTTCCCCCCCTCACACTCCCTCTATCACTCCTTTATTGTCTGAAATTCCCCACATGCCCTATGTCTCTCTCTCTACACTCTCACCTACATCCTCCCTCCAACTTTCTCTCCACCTCTCTGCCCTCTCTCTCTATCTCTCTCTGTCCATAAGACATTTCCTCAAGTGACATTTTCCGGCGAGAAACAAAGATGCCGCGTCGAAGCTGCCGTGCCGGCGTGAAATTGAGCACTTTTTCGCGGCGAATCGCATTTTAAAGGAAGACATTTTATTCCTGCACACCTCTCCCTTTCTTCTTGTCTCTCCCAGGTGTGCGTGAGTGACGAGAATAAATAACGGGAGTGAAGGGGGGGGGAGGCTAAGCTGAGAGGAGCCAGAGAGACACTGGGGACTGCTTTGTCTGTGAAGTCTCTTCCTCTCTATCCAACTCTTTTACTCTCTCCCTCCGCCTTCGTGCCGGTCTTCACTCCACACTTCCCCTTCTCATGGTGCACAGCCTCTCCCTCGGCATCTGTTTCTACCTTTTGTTCTCCACCTTTCCAGCAATGCTCTCTTGATGATGTTAAGGGAAGGCGTTTACCTTTTAAAACGTGGCAGATCGGGGAATAACCGCCGATGGTTGCGATGCAGCGTTCTCAGTCCGGACGCTGTGTAATGTAATGATGGAGACAGCGCTTATGTGTGCGTGTGTGTTAAAGTATGCATGTGGGGAGTGAGTGTCTGTGTGTGTGTGTGTGTGTGTGTGCGCGCGCGAGCGAGTGTTCGCGCGTGTCTTTGCATGCACACTTGTGCGTACGAGACCGAGACAGAGATAGAGGCAGAGTGAGAGAGGAAAACTGCACGCAGAGCACCACAGAGAGAGGGGAAAAAAATGAAAAAGTGAGGGTGGTGACAGAAAGGCAGGTGGAGAGGAAAAGAGAGAAGGAGAGAGAGAGAGAGAGAGAGAGTGGGAGGTATTAGAGGCAGGGTCCAACTCTCTGGAGGGTGACGGCATTAAATAAGTGATAAATATTCAACAGAAGGCAAGCAGGCACTCAGGAGACACCTTGACAGCCCAAACAAATACTTAGTGAGCGCACTCTAGCAACCATACCAACATGTACCAAAATACACAGCAGTCCCCAGTCGATTTTACTGACAGCAGACAACATAGGCTGGAAAAGGGCTAGGGAAGACGCAGGTGATGAAAAATGAGGATGAGGTTGGGGTGTGTGTGGGGGGGACAGGAGGAGGAGGTGGAGACTGCAGGTGCAACACTGGGGTGGAACTGTTTGTAGAAGACTGACGACTGTGTGATACTTTTTTCAATATTTTCCCACACACACACACACACACACACACACACACACCAACAGCAATCTCTCTTAATTCTATTTTTTTCCCTTGATCCTTCTTTCCCTGTAATTCTACTTTTTTTCCTTCAGTCTGTCCCAATCTCCCCTCTATTCCCCTCTCTCTCTCTCTCTCTCTCTCTCTCTCTCTCCCTCTCTCTCTGCTGTATCTCTGAAAAGTTCCAAAATGGAGACTTGACCCTTCCTGTGACCCCTCCGGAGGGGCCATCCATCAGAGGGAGGAGAAGAGGGACGCAGGGGCCTGGGAGGGATAAAAACCCAGAGGGAGGGATGGAGGTGGATGGAGGAGAGTTGCCGGGGGTTAGGCCTGGAGGTCGGAGCGGCAGGCCGGGGTGCGGGTGGGTGGGGGGGCAGGTGGACGGGGGGGTGGAGGGGCGCCTGGACCGGGGGAGACTGAGGTAATGCGTTGCAGTCAGGTGAAAAATGGCCGTGTTGCTCCGCCGGGACGCCCTCTCTCCGCCTCACTCCACTGACCAGGAGGGGAGGCTTTTACTCGCTCCAGACACAAAAATGCACACATACACACACACGTATATACGCACATGAACACACACACACACACACACACACACACTCCCAGAACACACCACACACATACACATGCATAAACAGATACAGTACATGTACACACGTAAACACACGTGAACCACAAATGTCCCTGGATTTGCTCCAAAAATTCTGGTCACCTTAGCATACCAGGCACACACACACACACACACACACACAAACACACTCAGCTTGCACAAACATGTTCACACGCACACTCATACACACAGTTAAAGACACCTGCACACTGTATACATGCATGAATATACTTGCACAAATAAATGCACGTACACACACGTGCTCACACATACCCATACTCAACACTCTCTGTCACACACACACACACACATTGAAGGTTTCCATGTAGCCGTGATGTAAAGCTGCCATATATATTGAACAGTTCAAACGTAAGTAAACACACTGACAGCGGCAAACATCCTTGTTCCACTGCTCCAGTACAGGAAAAGCATTTCAACCTCAACAACAGTGTCACCTAAAACAATAAAAGTGTGCGTTCACACCTATCACTCAGTGTGTGTGTGCTGTCTAGACTGCATTCACATCATTCCCTCTTCCACGGAGCCATGCAGCCTGCTCTACCCCCAAAGTCTTCTTTTCAATCGGCCATTTCCATATCTTTAGCCCTCATATATGACAATGTGGCGAGATGCAGCATTCATCTCAAAGCTATAGGTGCCACTACACAAGCTGAGTCCAGGAGTGTGTGATGGTGTCAGCGGAGTGTGTCGGGCGCTCGTGAGCCCGCCGTTTCACAGAGCTGCTTCTCATACACTGTTATTCACCGTCCCTTTCGGCTTTCAGGCTGGCTCGAATCGCGGCATCCAATTCGTGCCGTCGATCACAGTCACGGTTTTCAGAAGGGTGTGTTGAGGCGGGTGAGAATGACAGAGGGAGAGAGGAGGATGGAGGGAAGCAGAGAGAAACAGAGTGATATTGGGTTTCCGCGATTCTCTCTTTTCCATTTCAGCCTGTCTGCTTTGGCTTATGTTAATGTCACCGCTGACATGACGAGACAAGGATAGAATGAAAACACCCGCGCAAAACACACACACACACACACACACACACACAAAGCATATGTGTACGTGTTGGCTGGCAAGCTGCTTGTACACCTGAGCTGAGCGGTGAAGTGTCGCATCTGATTGTGACTCTCAATCACGCTCTCACTCACCCATTACCATCTTGCAGGAGCAGGGGGAGTGCAGAAGTAACTGTATTAGTGTGTGCGTGTGTGTGTGTGCGTGTGTCAGAGGTTTTGATAACCATATAGCCATACCTCTACTGATAACTCTCCTATCAACTATCAACATCCCAGAGATTCATGAGAGCAGATGCTAATAACATGGGTCAATGAGTAAGTAGCCTAAATGCTACTTTTGATAAACAACCTGGAGTTTATCACACAGTATTTTTAAAATATAGGGGATTCAGTCTGCAAAAAACACCAAGAACTTAAGTTACCTATTATTGTTTAAAAAGTACCATCATTTTTTTTTTTTTAGCTTGTGCTATATATCATTTTGGAGAGGTGTCCCTTTTTTTCAAATTATATCCCATTTTGGAATGAAACTTTGGGAATTGGGAATTTGGGAACCTGTCACTGAACTGAGCAAGGAGTGGATGTAAACCAAATCAAAATCTCCACCTCCTCCTCTGTCGGAGAAGAGCTTCCGCTGATCACGGGTGGAAGAGGAATAAGTGGGCGTGATCACCCCGACCCCCCACCTACCACCCCCCTGCCCCCCGCCCCCCATCACCACTACTGTACCCAGTCCATCCGCACATACGCTCCCCTTTAGCCTGACCACTGAAACTATTCCTTTCTTCCCTTCCATCCGCAGGCCTTTTCTCTGGTCCTAAAATGGCACATTAACATTTGGAACACATCCACACATCATCCATTAACCAGCCCCCCCCTTACCACCCCCAACACACTCTTCCTCTTTCCAAATCATTAATAGTATGCAAATCCCATCATCACCATCACTCGCCGTGTCTTTCAACAGATGTTGACAGTCTCCATATTTTATAGGTCAGCGGCTGAACGCCAGGGCCGGTTAAAAAGGGCGAGCTCAAAGGCCGCTGGGAGGAAGGCAGTGATGGAGGGAGAGATGAGACGACAGCAGAAGAGCCGAGAGGGATGACTAGCTTCCTCTGATGTCACAGGCTCCCCATGGAGTCCGGACTCTTTGCTGGTTTGTGCCGTGTCTTTTTCACAAGCCTTCTTTTCTAACTGTACGTCAGTGACAGCAACAGCAAGCAACACATTCGTCATACTGTTCACAGACTGCTTTTAGAAGTCCTTTGAGACTGGCTGTGCTGGCTGGAACTAGAGAAAGAGAGAGAGAGAGAGAGAGAGAGAGAGACTGGACTGGCACTTCTGCCTGCCCAGCAACTACAACTACAGCAACTGTAAGACAGATAGACAGACAGGCAGAGACTGGATGGAAAGACTTATGGACAGAAACCGAAAAAGGGGGACAGGACAGAATAATCAAAATGAAAAGGAAAGCACTAATGAATTTTTGAGGAGTTTTTGTAGGGGAAACCTGCCTGAAACTCTAGTTTAGCAGCTCTCCAGATCCCAGGGTTTTAGGGCTGAAGCCTAATATCTTTGAAATAGTGCAGCCTTTCAAGTGAAGCTCCACTGAATGTGGGCCTGGAGCTCTATTACTGTCAGCGACTAAACCCTGCAGCCGTTTAAGGTCCTCTGGAACACTCTGTACAGTCTAGAGGCCTGCTGACAGGAGAAAATGTACTCAAGAATGACTGAAAATGCTCTTAATAAACCTTAGAATATGTACTTTTTATAAGCCTGTGCAAATGTATTCAGTATACCTTGGAAAATGTGCTCTATGTGAACTAGAGGAAAATCTATTTTCAGTGAAATGAATAAACTGTCTATTAGATTCCGCACGACTATCTATATGTCATTTTATCAAAACTATAGCATGGCAAAGTGACTAGGGAGAAATGACCAACGATGTTAATGGAGAAAGGAGAAACTTTGGAGGGAAGGCAAACGTGAAGCAAAATTGAGTCGATTATAGATAGATTTCATTTCTGTTTTGTGTTTTCTATTCACCACCATTCACACTTAGCCACACAGTCTGTGGCAGAATCTTATTGCTTTTGCTTTATCTCTGGAAAAGGGGCCTTAATATATTTTAGGTAATATACTAAATGAAAACAGAGTAGCTTCATACGCAAGTGCGTGGTTCAGCAATGATATTGATGGGTACAATTAAAGTCAGAGCGTGTGCATGGATCAGAGACAGAACTACCTGATTAATGGCGCTGAGTTTAATTCTGACCCAACGGTGACTCATTCTTGATGAATAGAATCAGACCATTAGTTATTGAATCGTTTCTTTCTGCAATAACATATTTTTGACAAGGAGACTGGGGCATGGCAACTGCCACAGCCTGCATCACCTGAATGACTGGCCACCATGTGTGTGATGTGTGAGTCATTCAATGTATATTTTCAGACTATAGAACAATCTGTGAGACCATCTCATCCAAAAGTATATGTTTTGGTTCTACTATAATGCATGTGTACCAGAGAGAGAGAGAGAGAGAGAGAGAGAGAGCGAGAGAGAGACAGAGAGAGAGAGAGAGAGAGAGAGAGGGAGACAGAGAGAGAGAGAGAGAGAGAGAGAGAGAGACAGACGGACAGAAAGACAGACAGCGACAGAGAGATAGGTGTCCCCATTTAGTGTAAATCAATCATACACAGGATGCAATCCAGCCTGGTACAGGTAGAGAGGAAATTAGAGAAAGGCTGGCAAACCACGCACACACTCAAACACACACACACACACACACACACACACACACACACACACAGCTTGACTGGTCTTGGTAGGACAGATAGGAAATTGAACAGCCAGGCAGTAGCCTTGAGTACTGGGCGGAGATTGTTTTGTCACTTGAGTTTCCCTTATTCTGTCTTTCTCTTTAAATAGCACCTGGAAATTGGTTTCTGCTAACTAGTAAGGAAAGCTCTCAGTCATTGGATCATGCAGTCAGTGTCCTGCACCAACTCTCTATCTCCAATTGAACCTTTTCCTCTAACTGACAGCTGACATTGAGCTCTTTGATCGTGAATCAATGGCGCACAGGACGTGGAAACTGATTTTTGGGAATTTTGTGTTGTCAGAGGCACGTGGCGCAACTGCGGCACAGTTGGAAACAGGGTTGGATTAGGAGGAATACATTAACAGTATATATGGCAGGGGCTGACGTCAGTCACGAGTCACGACCAATCAAATCAGCTCTTTTCCTTGCCTTTAAATGCAGTGCACTCTGCGCTCTTGACAATTTCGTAATGGAGAGAACAGACCAGAGCTTTTTTTTTTAGATAATTTTTTTTGGTCACAGTAGAGAGAGACAGGAAAGGCAGGGCACAGACAAAGAGCACAGGCCGGATTCAAATCCATGCCACTGCGTTTAGGACTCAGCCCTAATGGTACGCGCTCTACCAGTTGAGCCACCGCGGTGCCACAGACCAGACCAGATCTGCCACAAAAGCCTCGCCCCAACAGGAGTGCAGAATCACCACAAGCAAATGCACAGCACTTTAAATGAAATGAGCTCGGGGGGAGATAACAAACATGTTGGTCTGGTCCTAGGAGAACCATTGTCCACTGTAGGAAATATTAGACGAGGAGCTAAACAGAAGTTGGCGGAACCACCTGCGGGAGGGGGGCATGCACCAGCCAGTCCCTGATATTTATAGAGGATGAGGCTGCCTCCACAATCCCCACTCCGAGCGTCATGCATACTGACAGTTGTATGTTGGATGACAATCATTCACATCACAGGCACATGTGTATATAGTTAGAATGAAAAATGTTGTATCCTGTTTTTTCCTGCTTGAGGGATTTTTTTTACCAAATTGGCCAACTTACCATCCACAAAAAGTGTGAGTAAGCTTTTAAATAGGATCTATTCATACGCGCATTGCTTGGTAAAGCCACGGAAATAGCAGAGAACGTGCGTCATGTGCTTCTGACCTGGTCTGAGCAGGCGGACAGCGCAAGCGCAAATCCCTGTACTCCTTGACACCAAAATTGCTCTGCGCTGCTTGGTCGTTACCGGTTACCCTCTCCTCCCAGTCAAGTTCACGGCCTGTGTGAAAAAGCCCCACCTTAGAACCAACCAAACCTACTGACTATTGAGTATTGTGAAATGACGAAAGTGCACTTAGTCCTAGTCTGTCTTTTTTCTTCAAAGTGGGAACAAAAATGTCACTGTGAACTGTAAAATGACAAAAATGCACTGAAGTCGATGAAATTGACAGAAATGGTTTGTTTGCTTGATTATTTTTTTTTGCAGGACACAAAAAGTGCTGTAAGGTGACTAAAGTCTGAGCTGTGAAGTTGTGTAGCGGCTGACTTTGTCTGTCAGGTAGGAGTTGTAGTGATGAGGCCCAGGGAGTCCGCCTGCTGCCAGGGATCTCAACCTCCCACCTATGGGGGCTCCTCACGAAACGCTGACCAATCACTGCGCAGACTGACACCCTGCTGACTGAGCTGATTATGACCGGGCTTCTGACCGCCAGAGTCCCTTTCCCCATAAACACACACACACACACACACGCAGTAAACCCATTCACATGCTCACGTGTCTGGCTTTTCAGTTTTCAGTGAAGTTACCAGTTGTAAGGTGAGTTACCTGTGTGTGTGTGTGTGTGTGTGTGAGGTCAGGTCTATTTTCATGCTTGTTAAATGCCAGGTTGTGGTTGGAAGGCATAAATATTTCAGTGCCCGGTGGTAAGATAATCACTCTGATTAAATGGCTGACATGCTACAAGGCTGAATGGACCTAGAGAAGATAACTGGAAGTGAAGTTGAAAGGGAAGGGGAGGAGACAAGATGAAGTGCAGAGAGAAAAAATGAAAAGGGAGAGAAGGAGCAGAGGAAGAGAGGAGAGGAGAGGAGAGGAGAGGAAGAGAGGAGAGGTGTGGGGTTTCAATGGACTTCCACCTGGGGTTGGAGACAAAGGTGAGTGTCAGTGTAAGAGACAGATGTAACATGAGGTGGATGTGGAGGAGTAAGGGAGGAGGAGGGTTACGGAAAGAGAAAGCCTAATGTGTTTGGGTTAGCATGGGGAAACTGTGAGCCAGAGAATGTATACTGCAGTGATGTCAGAGACAGGTGCGTGTCTAAATATAGTGGGGAGCACCTTACTTTCAGGCCCAAACCAGAATTTATTTTGGCTGTAGAATAATTCAGTTAATCAATTTGAGAGTGAAAAATGTCTGTAACCCAATGAATGTAAATGTAAGACAGCCACTAGTAGGGTGACAGTCTTTCAACAGGGGGTGCCATTGAGAAAAATAACTTTCATCTTTCATATCTGTCTATAGCTGCACATGTACAGTATTTAATTTGACATGGATGTTTCCCAGACTGCAGATCTCGAATCAGTCCTGCAGACCGCCATGAATACTTGTCAGATCAAACATTCAGGGCAACCTTTACCAGATTCAAGGCATGTTCAGGAGTATGTCAGATGTTGAATAAGGTCAAGCATACTGTTAGTGTTCTGCAGGAAAAAAATAAATAAAAAAACATGTCTCAAAAAAGTCTACTTTTCTGGAGATCGGAAAAGCTAGGTGATTCTCACATGTATTTTTTAACCTTTTGCAAGAAAAGGTTCGGCTGCGCCTCGGATCCTAAAACAATTTCTACACGTGGCAGAAAATGCCAGCTGTCAGTTACAGTCAAAAAGGGCAAATTTAGAGATACTTGGATTTCTGTAAGCCACTGGCAGACGCTGATAGAATAGAGACAGAACAGAGTCAGAGCTAAAGAAATTCCGCAATCTGCTCCAAGCTAACATTTCCATTGTTCTCCTGCTTGTTCTTTTCAGGTTGGCTTGGAGGTAGAAAAGCTAATAACCAGAGGGTTGTGGGTTCAGTCTCTGGCAGCAACAGGAGGGTGTACTCCACCGGTGAGCTGACGACTAGAGTGTGGCTGGTATTACAGTAGATACACAATGTAAAAGCTCACTATTGCAGAACCCCTGAGCGAGGTGATGAATTTCAAATTGCACTGGGACACGACCCTGCACTCTGGCCTCTCCAATGAAATGAAACGCATATGTGTAGGAGGCTATGTGCACACTGCAAATAATCTCCATCTTAACAAGTCGTTTAGTCTATTATTGAGACCTAAAATCAGAATTTTGTTAAAATAAGTGAAAAAAAAATCTGCCAATGGGGTTAGATAATTTCACTTGTTTCCAATGCAAATCAATTTGTTTCAAGAATTTTGTAGAATCAAGTGTCATTTTCTTGATAGTAGTGCAGTGATCTGCCTCATCCTGACTTGTTTCAAGTTATCTCACCTCACTGGCAGAATTTTTTCTCTTGGTTTAAGAAAAATAAGACTTGAAGGCTGAATATGAGACTAAATGACTTGTTAAGATGGATATGTTTTGCAGTGTATCTAGAAGGGATATGGGGAAGGAGAGCAATTGATATGATAACCATGGGTAAATTAGCTTGTAAGATAATCCTCTTCCTCTCTTTCTCTTTCCTGCCCCTCTGCCATAGTGTCATAACACTCTAAAAGCATTTTGAGAACGGCCTTTATCATCAAAACTGAGGAAGAATACTCTCCCTTGAGCCCCAGCATTACACTCCGCCACTTCTGTAATAACACCACACCACCAGAGACCAATCTCATTACACTGATTCTCCCCTTTCTTTTTCTCTTAATTCATTTTCTGCCTCACTTTTACCGGCTTGATTAAAAGATAAGAGAAGGTTGATTAATTATTAACAGGCTCCCATCTCTTCTTTTAGGTTTCCGCCACATGATAATGATTTTTTTATTCTCTCTGTCCTCGCTCTGTCTGATTTAGTGTCTCTGATCGCATGCAAATACACACACACACTGCACAATTTTAATAATATACAGTAAATGCCAATTACAGACATGCTTTCATACCACTCTTTGTAGTTCCTTGCCTCCTACCTGCTCCATTCCAGGTGTAGTTAAGCACAGAAAACAAGAGAATGGAGGCAAAGCATTGGTTGAATTGGTTGTTTTGTCCTGCACTACTCAATCAGATAAGCTGATTGGTTATATTTGTTATCTTGGTCCTGAGGAAAATCTTATTGATTCTGTTTCTAAGAGTGTATACAGTAATTGAGGAACCCTGGACACACACGTGGAAAAAGAGGGGCAGACACATGCACGGACATGCAAGCACCACCTGTTGGCTTATAGTTACATTTCCAGATCGAATGTGATAACAATACAACATAATGCAAAAGACACAGAAGTGCACCCCACCACACACAGCCTGTTTCTAAGTCAGGGCTGAGAGAAGAACAGAAGTGAGAGCAGAAGTGGGACCTCTCACGAAGATCTGTGGTCCTACTGGGATCCAGCTGTAAAAACCATAAATATGACTTAGAGCAGGCAGTAGATGTGGAAAATGTGCTTGGTGTGTGCATTTGTGTGTGCGTGTATATGTGCGTTGTGTGTGCGCACGTGTGTGTGTGTGTGTGTGTGTGTGTGTGTGTGGGTTCGGAAGCAGCCATCCTGTAGACAGGTGCAGGGATTTATGAGCCTTCAGACGGAGAACTGCAGTTGCTGTTTCTTGCGACGCTGGGAGTCTCAAACACCTACAATAACACACACACATAAATGCAACAAAAAAACAAAAAAATCCACATCCACTGGCGGCTTTAAGTCGTACTGAAGATCTTTTACAGCAGGATCCCAATACACAAACACCCACGTACGCACGTAGACACACACACATACATATGGCGTACGAAACAAGGTCCTTTCCTTGAGCCACATATGCTAGAAAATCCCCAGCGTACCACAAACCTGGCACAGCTCCGCTCCGCCACCACCGCCCCCCAACCTCCTGCTATTACCTAACTCTCCCACCTGCCACCATCACCCCAGGAACAAGAAATCCATTTCCTTTTTCCATCTCACCTCCTACCTTTCATGCCCATGCGTGTGTGTGTGTGCGCCGCGACTACATGCTTGCATTAAAAGTTAAATAGATAAGAAGCGAAGCACTCCCTAGCAGCCATTGTGTAAATAGACATATGATTAGCATGAAAGTGCTTGCTAGGAATGGGGAAAAAGCACAGATTACGCATTTCTCACACCAAGAGAGGAGAACCGGTTCACTTTCACACGATAAGCCATGTTGCTATGAGGCAGTTAAAAGGCGTAATTGGAGAAAGAGACAAAGCTCACCAATGTGAGCACACCGCTGGAATCTTAAGCTTCTCATGTTGGGCAAAATGAGAAACACAGCACTTTTGGGCTTGTATCACAGCATCCGGCACCGAAATGATGACAAGCATTATATGTTAAGTGCTCCTGGAATTTTACAGACACAGTGTGAGAGATGAGGCACTCTGGCGTCGATGGTTTACCCAAATTGATGGTTTCCAGACACACTGCTCTCTTCCCTCTCAATGGGAGGCCCAGACTCAATTACGCAAGCCACAACAATAAGCAGCCTTGGCAGCATGCAATAAAAGTGTAAAACATAAACAAGTTATTGTCTTTTTATGACAGTGTCGGCCTTCTAAGTTGTATAGGCCAAATAGATGCATTATGTTCTTGGGTAGAATGTTTCAAACCCACTCATTCTCAAACCAAAGTCTGCATTACCTCAGTGATGCAATAATGTGAGGAGAAAAACAACACGGGCGCTACGGGATTGTAAAGCAATCCCAAGAAGGCAGTGCATCTAGCTGAAACGTCAAAAAAGGCCTCCTCCCTCTCTCTGCAAATATGCACACTCCACAATCCATCTCGCTCACTCCTCTCCCCCAAAGGATATAATCTCGGGTATATGGGAAAAAACCTATACATAATAAATATCCACAGGAGCTTCTTTGTTTGCAGTTGCGGGGGCCTTTGGACTTTCTGACAGAATGCTTGAGAATGTGTGTGCACTAGAGCACATGCTGGGCATATTGTGTACGCACTGCTTTGTTGCTGCGGTGATGAGAACAGAGGGGGCGAAATGGAGAAGGGGGAGGGAAAAAAGGTGTGATGTAGCCGTTCATCTCTGAATGAATCAATCATGGGAAAGAATACCATGTGGAGAGAGATCCTTGACTAATAGTGTGTACAGTGTAGGGCTGGAATTACACTACAGTGCTTGTATATGCTACCAGCGCCATAGCCAGGAGTGATGCACAGCACTGACAGCCACTGTGGCCAACCGATGGAATTAAAGCGGAATAAGTAGAACTAGAAATGTGAAAAATTAACACATTGAGAACCACCCCAGCACCCAACTTGAAACAGTGGCTCTTACGCAGCAGAATGGAAAATCAGAATGCTCCATATTGGGCGGGGCACCTCAACCTTAAAGTGGTAAATGGGGATTTTCTCCCAGTATCACTGTGCGTGTCATTGGAAGTGAAGGCATGCCCTCGGCGTGAAAGGAGGAAAACAGCTCTTTGCCTTTAATAGACTCAGTGGGTGAGAATGCTAACAGCTCCACCTCTCCGCTGCCCTACCACTGAAACAGTGGCTATGAGAGACATGACGTGTCACCACTGGGACAAAGCCAGAGAGACAAAGCCAGTGGAGGAGGGAGTGACAGCATGCAGCACACACTGCTAACTAGAGGATGATTGGCATCTTCGCTGTGATATTGTGCCGTACAGAGCCACGGCTGCTCTCGCCATCTGAGGAATTCTTGAGTTTCTTCTTTTGCATTTGCAGCCTGTCTTGTGTATCACACATACTCTTGTGCGCAGTCGGATTCACAGACAGAAACAAAAAAAAAAAGGTGAGACCCACAAAAAGGAACATAAAAGAGCAGACCAACAGACCCACAAAAGAAGGTCCAGACCCATGCCTGCTTTTTCTCTCCCAACATTCCTCCTATCTAATCTGACCCGGGTAAGCAGCAGGCAGGGTGAAATGAAAGAATCTGAAAATAGCGTGCTGACTGAGAAGAGCGGACTCAGAGAGATCACAGACCCCTGTAGTCACCAACACTTGCCAGTGCAAGGCACTCTGGGTAAAAGGGAGTAGTTTCCTGTGTCCGGGAGGCAGTTTTTCTGTTTTTGGATCTGCTCTCTCTTCCTTTACATAACAAAAACTGTGGTTAAAAGAAAATGACAGTAAAGAAAAAGACAAGGGGTGAGCCAAAAATGTTGTCACGGACAATGCACTGCTCTTCCCACTTAATAAAAAGTTAAAGAGAGGAATGAATTATACATGACTATATGGGAAGACATCAGCCTGCACATCCATAAAATTGTCAGCTAGCTGTGTATTAACGATTCCCTTTGTTGAACTCTGTCCCGATAGGCACCACCCTCCTCTACTATCGTCTGTGTAGACTCTGCAGCGTATCTTCAAGCACACTCACGCACGAGGTTATCATTCTCCTTCATTTATCATTCTCTGCAAATAGGTTCTACAAGGTCTCTTTCATGTAAAAAGGCCACATTCAACAAAAAAGGACACAGTGAAGAGACAAAAAGACGAGGAGATAGGAGAGGGAGCACTCTTTAGCGAGCACTCTGCCTGTAATATCTATTGCACAAAGTCAAACATTTTTATTGGCTCTTTCTAGACTGACTGAGGAGCGCTACTGTATGCCAGTGAACTGTAAATGTCAGGAGGGCATGTTATGAGAAGGCTTAGAAGGTTATTCATATTTACTCTGCATACATGACCATCATGCTCCATTACCTCTCACAGAAGTTCATGATTTGCATTGGACTGTGAGCACTGCTGGATATTTTATACAGTGGCAATTTGAGATAAACACCTCTTTTTAGAAGGATGCAGGCTGTATCTGCTGGCAGTTCTCCTTCTGGGCGACTTCTCTCCCATTGCTGTCCATGATGCAGCTTCCCACTTCAAGTACCCAGAGTCACATTAAATGTGCTACCCTCTCCGGAGAGGGCACAAATAGGGGACAGTAGGACATTGGGGCAGGCTCAGAGATACAGTACTGGGGTGTGTGTGAAAAGGGCAGCCTGGCCTGGGAGCCTAACACAGCCACAGAGGTAATTAGACACTTAGATGTCATGTTAAACATGCTCCCTCTACTCCCACCCACCCTCCTCTCTCTCTCTCTCTCTCTCTCTCTCTCTCTCTCTCTCTCTCTCTCTCTCTCTCTGTCTGTCTCTGTTAAGCCAAATGCAGGGATAGTTGGATACATACACATTCTGTACATGCACTGCGGAGCTTTACTAATCTTTTACTAATCCATTTTTAACCCCTGCTGAACCAACAAGTTGACGACAAACACGTTGTTATTACAGCAAAAGCCTGGGGGAGTAGTTGCAAGGGCAGGAAATGTTCCATGCACGCACACACACACACGCACACACACCTGGGATTTGACCAGTAGTACCACAGCCATACAGTTAGGGGTTCTGTGCTTTGCTAAAAGGCAAGTCAACAGTTGTTGAGGGAGGGGAGATCATTTATCTGCTTCCATCAGATAGATTTTCCCAGCCAGTGGAGTTTTGAACAAACTACCTACCAGTCACAAGCCTGCTTCTCCTTTGGGCTAGCATGCCCCAGGTCAGCCCCGAGTTCTGACTGACTATGATGATATTCCAGTTATCATCCTCCTTGCTATCATCCATAATAAGCACATTTTTTGGAATATATTTTTGCATCACTGCATAAATATTTTATCCATTATGTCCAATCAATTAACTTGTCAGATCAGCTGTCTGAAATTTGCAAAATGAGGTTCCACTGTATAGTTGTGAATAGGACTGCACACACACATACATCCGAACACAGTCACTCACACACACACACACACACACACACACACACACAGTCCTCTGCGCAGACCGTGAGTCATTTTCCCAGCCTCAGGGAAGGGTGTAATTGAAGCCTGGTGAAAGATAATGTAATTTGGAATAGATCATAAATAATGAATAGTCAGGACCCAACTAAAGTATATGGGAGGAAATATTATCTGGTGTTTTAACTGTAGGCTGGGTAAGTGATAAAGTGGATCTATCTCCAGTTAATACTGCTGTCAGCCCAGTGGGCAAGAGGAATTAAAACAGCAAAGAAGCGTTTGGTATAAAATCCCTTGAGCCAAAAAGAGAATAAGTCATCCATACCCTCCATGATAGAGTTCAATCACGGCATTAAAGAGTTTCAAATGCCACCGATACCGAAAACAAACACGCCCCAAGCAGACAAAACACACAATTTTCACTCTGCGGCCTTTTGACCCAGACGTCCAGACGCGGCAACCAACTCCATAAAACAAAAAAGCCATCTGACAGTGCAGACACTCCGCCGTGCGTCTGATGGAACCTGCTATTCACCATCTCTCCCACGTCAATCCTGGATGCCGGCTCATACATCAAACTCACGCAGCAGTCTGTGAAACGCCGTCTCTTTCACCTCTCCGAGGTCGGCCGCAGAGATGAGATGCTGGGATAACAATGGCTGCGAGGGTGGGCCGGGTCAACAATGACTGACTGCAGGGTTTAGGCCTCGTGACGGGGTTAGGCCCCAGCGTCTGACCCCCCCGCACTACCGCCGACGCTCCCCTCACCGCTGCCTCCCCACAGCCTGCCCCGTGTTTGCCTCTGCTTAAGCTGATGGATGGAGGGGGGATTGAAAGGGGCAGCATTGATCTCTCCTGTTCTGATCCCCGTCGGCCGTCACTCTCCCATCATCTCCTTCTACCCTGACTCCCCCGGCCCTCCTAATCTGCAGCGGTTCGGCCCGCTTCATCCGGCTAAATCCATTCTTTCACTCTTTCTTCCTTCCAGGGCCTGTCTGCGTCTGCTTCATTCCAGCATTGTTGTCCGCCCGCAGCTGAGGTGCCTGGCAACCCAGAGTCTCTTAACCTCAGTCCCCTGCTCCTCATCCCAGATGAACAAACAAAAGGAGCGGGGACAGTCGAGTCCAGGGCTATTTTTGACAACGGGTAATTTTCTGTATTTCCAGCGCTGGAAGTGAAAACTGCAGGGCCTCGTTCCAGACCGCTGAAGAGCACTAAAGAGGGGTTGAGGAATCTAACCGAGGCATTTATCGGAATCCAGCCCTGCATCAAGCAAATCCTAAAATAAACGATGGATTTCAGCGAAAATGCAGCCTGACCTTAACATGATTCATCTTAATTTAATAGACATGTGAGGAAAAACGAGCTCAGTGGAATGAGCTGCGCAGTGTTAAACTGGCCCAGAAAACAATTATTGAAGAGTTAATCACTTTCCACTGCAGCCCGAAAAGGAATAAACAAGAGGGCAGTAATGTAAATTACGCTCTCAAAATGACAGAGTAAAATGCCACTGCAATAAGAGCATCGAAGGCGTTGTAGTTACTCCACATTGTTGTGGACAGCGGCGGAGTCCCTGCCTGTGCCCTCTAAAACTCAGCCAGCCCTGTTGTTCATTACAATGCTGCCTGGCGCGCGGCCAGTTTTTACCCAGCGAAATGCCACCATTTGTCCTGAGTTGACAGATTCCAGGCCCAGGGTGAAAACAAGTAAAAAAACACACCCACGGCCCGCCGGCCCGGCCCTCTGTAACATCCTCGACCTCCATCACACGGCGCTGAATACCATCTGTGGTTTGATCTTTGCATTCAGGGGGGGCTGAAAGGGCTCAGTCATCCAGCAATGACAAGCACTGTTCCTCTGCTCTCATCCATCAGGTCTGGCATTGAATAAAGGACCACAGTTGTGTGTAAACACACACGCAAGCGTACTCGTGCGCGCGCGCACACACACTCACTGACTGTCAGCATTGTCATTCACCAGGCCGCTGCTTTGTCAACTCTTGTCATGCTCAAGTGACCAAAAAATACTGGACTCATTTGATATAGCTCAGCATGCCAGTAATTAAGTGTTTGTGGATATGATTTCGCACAGTATGTGTGTGTGTGACTGTGTGCGAGTGTGTTGTGTATACACTATGTAAATGTTTCCATTAAGGAGCTCTCATACATAAATAAAATACTAGTTTGGGAAGATAAGTTTTCATCCATTCATTAACCCAGAGACTGCTGCTCAAACTCTGGTGGGGATTGGCTAATTAAGGGAAGAAATCACGCTGCAGCACTCGGGGGACGCAGGCCAGTATGCATAGGAGAAGTAGTGGATGGGCAAAATGTCAAGACTTCACATTTTCTCCCCTATGTTTCCCCCTATGGAGCTAGCTGCGTTCCCCAAAGCATAGCCTCATATCTGCAATCAGCAGCTACAGTATGCGTGAGCCTTTTGGAAAACCAACAGTCGACTATCTCTCTCTCTCTCTTTCTTATTCTTACCCAGATTTATTTACATTTCTCTCTCTTATACAGTGGCTTGTTTACATCTGTTTCTCCCCCTCCTTCCCTTACTCTCTCTCTCCCTCTGTTTTTTTTCTCCCATATATATATACAAGCTTATTTACACACCACTGTGTTCCCGCACTGTGATCCCCTTTTGAAAACCACTTAATTAGAAAGGCCTGCAAGGCAGACATGTGCCACCCCCCTCCCACCCCACTTTAAACTACTAACTCTCCTCTCCTATTTCTTTTTTTTTTTTGGGCTGCATCCTCCCTGTACTTCTGTCAGACTTATCTCATGTCTCTCCTTGGTCTACCTGACTAATTACACAGAGAGATTAGGAGCGGTGGCGCGGCCCGGTAAACAACACAACAGCTGTAAGGACATTAATATTCATCTAGGTATTAATATAAGGAGTGTGGCGGCGGTAGGGCGAGCGGGAGGACAGGCTATTGAGTGCAGGACACCGGGGGAGGGCTGTCTGGATGATGAGAAGGAGGAGGAGGAGGAGGAGGAGGAGGGAGATGGTTGCATCGACCTGGTCTCCGGCAAAAAGGCTGTTTAATTAAGGTGGGCAAATTGGAAGAAATACACAAACTTCAGTGGGTCAAGCAATGCAGGCAGGGGACACGCGCTCATTAGCAACAGGTCCACTTTAAAAAGTGCGTGTGCGAGGCGAGCGGTAATGGGCACTGGCCATCAACTCAAGGATGTGAAGCCTGCATCCGTCAGGTCATCAAAGATACGACGAGGTTCAGACATGCAGCTGTCTCTCCATCTCCCCCGAGGTGCTTTGAAGTCTTCTTTTTTTTTTTCTTTGTAAAGAAGAGGTGCAGGATAAAAGAAGTGTGGTTTTCAAAATAAAAAAAAG
Source organism: Centroberyx gerrardi (assembly GCF_048128805.1). Taxonomy (NCBI): domain Eukaryota; kingdom Metazoa; phylum Chordata; class Actinopteri; order Beryciformes; family Berycidae; genus Centroberyx; species Centroberyx gerrardi. The sequence continues at coordinate 10,303,139 of NC_136016.1, read as the reverse complement.
AGCTGTTTTTCTACTGCAGGATGGTGCCATAGACATAATATAGGAAACCTCCAAACCATAACAGATCCCTACTGAGTCCAAACGATCATTCCTCTGAACTCTTGAGCTGAAAGTTCCCAGAAAAAGGAGGTTTTCGTTAGTGATTAAAACCACACAATGTGCCTGCCTTCTGTCTTTTGTCTCTCTTTGGATGTGACCTCGAGCGTGCTGTTGTTGAATCCTCTGTTCTCACACACACACACACACACACACACACGGTGCACTGTTGACTTGTCAGTGCGCTCTCAGATGCACACCCCCATCTTGCCCGGCCTACTTACCCTGACAGCCGGGAGTGGTGCTGCATGCCCGGCCCGGAAAACTGTGGCGGTATTGATATGCTATTTATAATTTCTTTTTGCATAAATTACATTAGTCAAAACGGGAAAGAGGAGAGAAGAAATGGGAGAGCGGCGGAGGCAACCTAGTTTGTGCTGTGTGCCTGGCTAGTCTTATTGGATTTGTTTTGCTCTCTCTCAGTTCTCATTAAGACCCAGGATCACAAACTCAGGCTAATGAAGGTGAGTGGGATGTGTGTCTGCATGCGTGTGTGTGTGTGTGTACTGAGAAACCCTAGTCAAGAAATCTCAGAGGGATGACAGGTTTTTTTTTCTTTGGCAGTTGGAGAGCACTTATGCTATGTGACCAAACACTGGCAGATCAAGTGTCTGTGTATTGACTTTGACCGGGACTAATGACAGTGGGGAGAGTGAAATACTGCAGCCCACATGCTGCTAATTGGCTTAACGTCTGAAGTGGACACGCCTGATTGGGTGGATAAAGGTGTACGCTCCATGACACAGTGGCTTAGTCATGGGCTGCATATTCAAAGGCCAAACAATGGAATGGGACTGTGCTCAGCTCTAAGCGTTTAAGATGAAAAGCGGCATCAGTCGCTGAAGGAGGCGGCGCGCCAAAATAGTTGAAACTTTGTTCCCTATCTCGTGTGGGCCACATGTTCTTCCAGAGTACGGGGTTTTTTCTGTCTATGCAACTCCTTGGCAGTCCAATAAATGATTTTCTTAACCTTTTAAATACCTAATATTCTTGTTAGCTGAATCTAATTGAGTTTCAGCCCCATTGTATTGGCTCCTAAATGGTTTCTGTGTGCTTGTCAAGCATCTCTATGGCCGCCACTATTCTTTGACGCAGAACACACCCTGCTGCAAATGGAACTGTCTAACTCCATCTAGGTAGCGTGTGTTAGTGACGTTGATGCACTGTGTGTGTACCTGCGTGTGTGTGTATGAGTGTTGGGTGGGTGAGTGGGTGTGTACTTGGGTGAGTGGGTGTGGGTGTGATTGGCTATGTTGTATGTCTTTAAGTGTGTATTTCACTGCCTCTTCTGCATTATCTCCTTTATGTCTACCTGTCCAGCAACTGCAGATGGAAACTAACAATTAGCTAAATGTGATCTCTCATTGTTTTTGAGACTTATATTCTGTTATGCATTGTGCCTGTCCAAACAAACTTCATAAATAAAATAAAATGTCTTTGAACAAGCCACTGTGATCTACTCTAACTCAGGAAGATGGGACATACTGCTACTATACTGTAGTCTCACCAGACGTCTAATGCCTTAGATCCCAGCTTCTTAAACGTCAGCATGGGTCAGAACCAATATATATTTATACTTCTGATCGGGTCCCATATGACAGAAGACATTTTTTAATGAGCATGTGTCTTAGGCTGAGATGCCAAATTGCCCATTTGGGTCGCAAACTTTAGAAATTTTAAGAGCCCTGGCTCTGCGGTATGAGGTTCGACAGTGAACCAGACTGAAATTTTCACTTCTCATCCTGATGGACTTCCTTCCCAAAACAGCAATGCACCCTCACCACATAAACACAGCCGCCCTCATCCCAGAGCACCAAAACAGAGCTCAGTAGGTCCCACAGCCAGACCCAGGAAACCAATTCACTTATCAGCTCTCTCCATCAGCCACTGAATTGCAGGGAGCCGTGTGCCAAATGCATCTGAACCCTGATCACTCTTGCTCCCGCCCAGCCTTCCAGCTTTGACTGCTATACACAGCCTGGAGAGAATTGGATAGGGGCGTAAGGGAGGGAGAAAAAAAAAAAACAGGTCGGCATCCATTTACAGTGTTTACGGGAAGGAGTGCTGATTACCACAATAAGAAGAAACATTTATTGGGATTCATTCCGCTGATTTATTTATGCGAGTTAAGGGATTGATGGAGGGGAGTCAGACGGGAAGTGGTGGCGTCTCCCTTTTTTCCCCCCGGTTCTTCTACTTTTTTTTTTTTTTTTTTCATTTTGTAAGCGGCGGCGGAGAAAAACATACGGCCGCCGATGGTCAACATTGCCAGATTCAATAAAGCAATCACCACTGAAAAATGGCAACCTTTCATTTCATTCTGTACCTCTGCCTCGCAATGCCACAGGGGCCTTTTTAAGATGTGGGATTTAATCAAGGCAATGGCGAGGCAAGGAAAAGTTTCCTCCTAATCAGAGTTGAGAGGGGTATTATTCTCATGCCATTTTCTGCCCTATATCCTTCTTGCTCATTTTACAGCAAATGCCACCTCTTTCTACAGTATGTGGCTGCGTGCAGGAGGACAGGCTGGCGGGTTGGTAAGGAGCCCACCTTGGGGTCACCAATCATGTGGAGGACTTGTACATAACTCTGTCACTTCCTGACACCTCCCCCTTCAAATGGGAGAGGAATGGCAGGCATAAATCGCAGCCTGAGGCCGCCCAATCAATAGGCTGCCTGGCTGACTGACGTGACATTTGTCATACCGGGCCCGGCTGCTTTCCTGTACCTGCTAAAGATGTGCCTATTTCCGGCATTTCATTTTACTGTACAGCCCAAGAAGCACTAAGGATGTCTTCGTACCACTGAGGCTAAATTATGGCCTGAATACATTGTTCTAGGAGTCCTGGTCTGTGCACTTGTGTTGACTTTGCTCATGATAAATGCACAATCAGTACGCAAAAACACAAACATTTCCATCAGTCATCATTAACGATTTTATTCATGGCATTCAGTGACGGCCCGATTCTCCTAACAAGTTTTGAAGAGAGGCACAATCTCTGAAGAATTCTAATTTGATCACGTTCCTCATTGTGTTTTGGGGGCAGCGGCCTGGATCCAAATACTACTTTGTTTTGAAAGGCCACCAAAAGAGCAATCATTAAGGCTGACAATATTCATAACTTAATAAATGAGATGGGTGATTATCTGGCGCTTCAATCCCGGGAGAAAAGATATGTCACTGTGTGTGGGCCCTGCCTTTTCTCTCCCGCCTTTGCCTGCCATCATTAGACAAGCAAATATAGAATATCAATTAAGAGACATAAAAGGAGGAGAACGTGGAACAGTGTTGTTAATTATGGGAAATGCCATCAGAAGGGTCAGTCCGGTGACTCTCGGGGAGAATAGCCGGAGCATCGGTTTCACTACAGAAAGAATGAATTCCTTTTATTTGGGATGAGCGGTCAGAGAGGTACACCGTAATTGCTTCCACTTTCACTGGGTTACAGAAGTTAAATGCTCCGCACATTATTTCAGTTTAATCTATTAATGCCGCTTAATTATTGATACACTGCCTCTTTGGCCGCAGTCTTGGCCCATAATCAATTAGTCATTTTAATGAGCGGGCCAAAGAGCCAGGTGACGGGGTTCACTACGAACTTCATACAACCAGGAGTTCAAGACAATACTTTAATGTGGCCAAGACTCAAATTTAATTCTAACTGCACTCAAGAGAAAGCTACAAACTCCAGATTCCTGCTCCAACCATTAGCATGTGCACAGAGATCTCATTATATCGCCCAGCTGCTGTAATTCCACTGTTGTAAGGATATGGTTGCTCCTTGTTATCGTTTGCAACTGGGAAGCAGTAAAGGAACTTTGATACTGATAATCGGGATTGAATGTGGGGCCTAATCCCTCCGGGAGATTTGCTTGACGGATACATCAATCCAAATGTCAGCCATATTGTTTGATCGGCAGGTGGCAAACAGAGAGAGTGGGGATTATCTGCTGATTCTTTGGAGATGGGCGCGACCAAACAAACATTAATTACTCATACGCTGATCCTCGACTAGGCTCTCACTCATTATTTGCCGCATATCACCAGCTGCCTTGTGAGTCTTAGGGAAAGGTTAATGAAGAACGGAGAGATATGAAGGCCGCCCAAACCTCCTGCCACTCCTCTTGTATATCTCCTATGTGAGTGAGTGTGTGAGTGTTGTGAGTGTGTGTGTGTGTGTGTGTATCCCGTCAGGTGGCTGCAACAGACGCGGGTGTGTCTGCCATTTCTTAATTATTGATAATGAAGCCCACCGAGACTGCAGCGAAAGATGAAGGGGAAATGGCAAACTGATGCAGTCAGACACAATAACAATGCCATTCCTGATGGTGCTGTAATGAGAACGAGTACAGCAGTATACCCTCAACAGCCACAACAATACAACCAATTCAGTCCGGTCATCATCTTCGCCATCCTCCTCCTCGTCCTACACATCATTTTAATCATCAATAAAACCGCTGTAGCAAAACCCCTCCATCACCACTAAAGCATCCACATCCATCCGAGCAAACTGTGGTCGTCCGTGTTTCCTCTTCTGCCGGTTTTACGCGCCCCGACTTGCATTGTCACCCCGGCAGAAGCCATGAATAATTCTGACAGTAGTCGAGGCTGTGATGAGTCGGGCCTCACAAACAGCACAGGGAAACGTGTAAAAAAGCACAGCGCTCTCCCTCCCGTGCCACATCAAACAATGCCGGTGACCTTCCCAGCCTCGGGCGAGACGGTTTTACATCCCAACACTCATTAAACCCCCTGAGGTTTAGGGCCATGATAAAGCAAACAAATGGCTCGTAATCACAGCGGTAATAAGCAGAGGGATGGTCATTAGAGACGCTATTCATCCCATATGGAACGCCTCGTCGAGAGCTGGAGACCCTTCTCTTATTGTGCCAGAGTGACTTATTGTCTCTGGCAGTGTGGCGACAGATCCTCCGTGCCTGTATGGGGGCTTATCCTCAAAGCCTGGCCAGCCACTCGCCTCATTTGCAAGGCTTTATTAAAGCCCAGCCTGTACTGACTCACGGCTATATGCTAGTCTCCGCGTACTGTGATCAACCCCGGGCCTGCAACTTTCATTTCCACTCATAACAGCATAAGGAAGCGGGCCGAGTGAAGGATTATGGAGCCAGCGCCTGGGCAAGGCTTCATGTCATGGCCTATCAGCGCTGGCAGTGGATGGAGCAACTTGCTGTTCTGCACACATTTGCCGGGTTGGAACTGGACCCAACTGGAGATAATAAATGAATAAGCACGGATATAAAGTCATCTGGAAGTTATGCTTTCTCTAAAAGTGCGAAAACTGGATGTTTAAAACTTTTTCGTTTTGTCTTGTTTTTCTTTTGTTTTTTCATAGCCGCTACTCGACCCAGTTTCCTGCACCGGTAGGGACGGAGGCCAGTGCCAAAGCTATGAAGAAAACCTTCAGACATAGCCAGATAAATCAGCGTGTGTCCCGTTCAGTGGTTTTCTTCAATGGTTCTCGGCAGAGCAAATAGTTGGCTGTTCAGTTAAAGAAGAAAAGCATGTTTATCTTGCTATAGCTCACGCTTTCAAAAGAAATAAAGTAGCCTTTCAAGTCTGCCTCTTGGAACGAGGCAGACACTCAAGGTTAGGCGTTGACATCACATAGGGGTAAACAGCGGCTGAGGGAAGCCTATCAACACGTTGCATCACTTGAGAGACCACGGTAACACCCCTAGTGACCTCTTCACACTCAGTGGCTGACGTCTACCATACCAGTCCAGAGAGAGAGGGGGGAGAGGGGGGGAGAGGAGAGAAGAGAAGAGAAGAAAAGAGAAGAGAAGAGAAGAGAAGAGAAGAGAAGGAGCATATGGGAGCTAGGCTACAAAGAGAATGACACATTAGAACGTTAACATTGGCACAGAGAGTGGGAACAGCACCAGTGTTCTTATTAGGCTTAACAGTGGCGGCATCTGAATTATCTGGTATCTCTGTTCTGTAATTGCTGTGGGTCAGCCAAAGTCAGCGTGGGGCCCTTTTTCATCAATGTGGCATCACATCATACGAGGAGAACAGAAGAAGAAAAACAGAAGATCTGGAGATAGATTCTTCTCCAAATAAATGTTTGATTTTCTTTATATTCAGTCTGTTGATGCAGACCTCTAAAAGCATGTATAGCACACTGCGAACTGAAGAAAAAATCTTTCAAAAGTGCAGAGTAATTCATACTTCCCCTTGGATTTTGTGCACTGGGTTCTTTTGATTTTCTATTTCTTTTCTTTTGGCAAAAATACAGATATTCTCTGCAATCAATTGTGTTGGACTGATGTTTGGAGCGAACTGTCAACAGACAAAAACAGGCAGGGGTCCTTTTGCTGACAGCGGCCCCACAGTCTGCCTCCAAACCAGAACTTCTGCTTCACAACAAAAGAGAATCAACAAGTGGTTCACATTAAATATGAAAGGTCTACACTTTGAAGGGGGGCTGAGTAAGCGGTGGGCTATTCTTTGTCAAACTCCGGTATATTTGCACACCTGGTAAAACATCTGGACTGGTGAAAAAAGTTAACACATTTCATTCACCTTGTGTACGTGAATTGAATAAAAGAAAAAATAAAGAAAAAATACAGAAATCCCAAATCCTTGAGCCATAGAATTTTTCTCAGTTGCTCCAAGCTACCCAGGATGAGAGTGGAACAAGAAAATCAAGTGAGTGAGGAAGAAAAAAATACAGTGCAGAACAACGGGTGTCTGTAGATGTTTACTATATACTGTAAGTATCGCCTCATTTCATTTGATATATGCCACCAGCTTGTTTACTTACTTACCAATTTGAGAGTTTTGCTAATTGCTTTCTTAAAGTAATTATCCAAAGAGTCTTAGAATTGGAAAGTCCCCAAAGCCGCTTGTAACTTTCTGCTCAAGCGTCACAATACGCAGAACGCATGCATAATAAATAAGGGTTCTTACCTTTATTTGCAACCGTTCAGAATGAACCAGCACCAGGGGAAAAAAGGAAAGAGAGATAAGATTAGAATAGCCACTGTGCTAAATTAACAAAGAAGCAAGCAATTCCAAACTAATCTCTTTTAATCGTGTTTATAACCAATCCCACAACTTCACGTAATAACAGTATTGATAACATCAATCATGGGCTTCTGTATAACTGTACACTGGAAACAAAGTAACTTTTACCCTAATGACAAATACAGTTAAATGAAATACACGTTTTTCACCCCTACAGAGTATGTGACCTGTATGCTTTATGTGTTTTTAACATTTTCAAATGAAGAAAAGATGTTTAGCGGGCAACAAGAGCCTGTCAAATCTCTTTTGATTGACTGGAGCATGCGTCACCATTTGCTAAACAACCCAACTCTCCACAATTATGATTCCATTATGGATCCATTAGCTGAGAGGGAAGAAGAGAGAGGGAGGGCAAAAGGGAGGGAGGCAAAAAAAAAACTTGAAGGAGGATAATTGAAGATGAGAAAGAAGCAGGGAAGGTCCAGGGGGTGGAGAGAGCTGGAAAATGATGAGCTGAAAAGCACACAAAAGGATAAAAAAAAAAAAAAAAGGTCCTTTCATCTTTTCAGCATTCAGGAGGGCTCGCGCACTGTAAACTGAAGGAGCAAAGAACAAGCCCACCCCCCTGCTCCACAACTATCAGCACCCATGAGGTGAGAGCTAGTCACCACAACAAGTGAAAACTACAAGAGTGGGTGAAAGAAAGACTGAGAGAGCGGCAAGAGATGAGAGAGACAAATAAAGGGGGGGAAAGAGGGCTAGACGGGGGAGAGAAAGAGATGAGAGGAAAAAGAGTGAGAGGAGGGAGGAGAACGTCGGTGAAAGTCGGTGAAAAAAGCGCATTGATAATAAGAACCTACAGTCGGCTGTAAATAAGGCTTTTTCAATTTTCAGCTATTGAAAAGGGCGAGAAGTGAGACGTGTTCCACAAATGTTATCGCTGTTCAGCTGCACCGACAAATGGCATCAGATCCTCGCTGTTCCAACCTGAGTCACACTCAAGCACACCTGACACATGACCGTTTATACCCACAGGTATGTAAATGTCAAATTCTTACACGTAAACATTCATACATATTTCAAAAATGTTACGCATGTTTTCACCTAAATACTGTTGGGCATGTTTTGTTCTTTCAGCCTAAAAAGATTAGTCTACAGTACATGAAATGAAAAAAAACACAGTCCAGGTAGAATAAAAAAAAGACTATTTTTTCCCAGTTCCTTATACATAATGCATGCGGTACTGTTTTTAATTTCCACTGTCAGCCAGAGTGATTACATTGCATTAGGACCGGCCATGCAGATAATAAGAAAACAATCCTGTTAAGAGAAGCCCCCATAACATAAAGTTAAACGCTATGAATTGCTTCTATCGTTTTACAAATAATTCACCCTCTTTGCTGTATTGGGCGCAGCGCGATTTCAGTATTCATCTTAACAGTGTCATCTGTGGTCAGGTCTGAAGGGCTAGTCTATCAGAGAGTATATTGGAACAGCTTGGGCAGTAAAGCAGGCCTCTACTTAGCTGAAGTTTCCCTGTTAAAACCCAGGCCAATGAAGCACTCTGCCAATTTCCCCCATGGTGGCAATCCAGCTTTATTGATCCCATCATTCCCGTTTTTATTAAGGCTGCTTATGTCTGCCACGTCCAACCGGCTCTCCACAAAAAGGCCGACTTTGCTCACACAAAAAAGCTTTGTGTTTGCTCTGTTTTGGGCTGTTTAAAAAGCCGCTGGGCTATTTGGGAAACAAGTAAACAAAGAAGCCAAAAGAGCTGTGGATATACCCCCGCTTTCGCTCCATCGGCTCCCATTGCTAGCGCTCCTCGGACGTGAGAGGTCAGGGGAACCTCGCAAATCATTGGTCCACATGAAAGGGATATTTTTTGGGACAAAGTCTAACTCCAAGCGACCGCATTTTTTGGGCTTTTTATATAAAGCGCCAGACTTGTGTCAGAGTCAAGTCTCTGGGGGACTGCATGGCCAAGATGGGTTTACAAAGGGCCCTCGCAGTGCTGTCACACCCTGCTGGGTTCCTCCTGTGCCGCGTGGTTTTATATGTATGGACAAAAGAGAATGGAGGATCTGAACAAAGTGCCAACAGAATGGAGTGAGTGTAGATGGTTGCTTCTAAAGGGCTTCAATTGTTGTCCTTCTGCTGATACATCTAGGAATGAATAGACTCTCCGTATGACTCCTGGCACTGCAAAGGCTTTGTGTGTGTGTGTGTGTGTGTGTATGTGTGTGTTTGTGTGTGTGCATGTGTTTGTGCACATCTGTGCGTGCCAGGACTAAAGGAGGGAAGAAAGACTAACTATAATGATATGCAAACAAATGAACATCTGCATGAATCTCAGGAACTTCTTCAGCCTCATATCCATAAATGTTTCATCAATTATTCATGTTTGAACACCTACTGTAGAGCATTCACAAGTACTTTTTGTGAGATAGTGGAAATTATGCATTTCAAGTGAACATCTGTTTATGTGCACAGCTTGGGTTGTGGGTACGAGTGTGTGTGTGTGTGTGTGGGGAGGGGAGAGGCTCAAGAGTCAACACAAATTTGAGTCAAAATGCCATGTGGGTTTCACAAAGTATTTGTGTTTATATTCATGAGTGCATGTACAATTAAGGTGTGTTTGTGCACCAGTGTGTCTATGTGTGTGTGTATGTGTGTGTGCGTGCGCGTGTGACTATGTGTTAGAGAGTTGGTGGGCAAATTGTGTATATGCACACACAGACACACACACACACACATCCTCCCATCCACCTTGACGGACGGTGCGCCATTTTCCTTTATTTTCACCACAAGACTTCCAAGGCCTATTACTGCATCTACCTCACTGTCAGCCAGGACACCAGAATCTCTCAATTATCAACTCATTCAAGGGCAATTTCTCCCTGTATAAAGAGAAAGAGCGGACGGGGTGGGGTGGCGTAATTAGGAAGGAGCACAACTGCAGAAGAACTAAGGGGGGTCGAAAATGCACTTCGCTAAAGCAAGACTATTTTGGGAGAATATTTCCTCTTTGTAGCTCTCATACCTCCCTATGAGTTTATGAACAAACAATACCGCTATTGTTCAGGGTTTTGGCTGTTTGGTTGTTTCTGTGTTAGAAATAAGTCCAATTTTGAGACTAGGTGTGCAAAATGAAAGCAACTGAGTGACACACCAGCAGATACCCATTTACATTTACATTTTAGGCATTTAGCTGACTTCCAATGAGGGCAATAAGAGAATATTCTTCAGTTCCTAGAACACTAACGTTACAAGCAACCAGCAGTAAGGAGCGCAGACGTCATAGGCATAATTCCCTGACAACATTCCCGTAACTACAGAATGATCATGCAAGGGAGAAATGAGCTACGGAGAAAGACAATGTTTTTTTTCTTTATTAAGATGAGAGAAAACTCAAGCAAGTAGAATATGATTCAGTGGGGAGAGGGTGGCACGAGGCACTTCTCGAAGAGACGAGTTTTCATCCTACGATGGAAGATGGGGGGAGAGACTGGAATATGAAGGTCATTTCACTATCCCGGGCCAGCCAATTACTGCAGTTGGCTGTTCATGAGCTTGTGTGGGGCTGCGCATGCTATAAAAGGAGAATGTTCTGCAAAAGTAAACTGCACAAAGCAAACTGCAAACCGTGAAGGAACATGCACTGAGATGAAGAGTCTGTTGAACACAGCGATTGTGCATCACCAATTATCTTGCAGCCAATTTAAAATGCGCAGGCATGTGGGGGGAATGAGGAGGTTCCGGTCATTTGGAAGCCTAATAGTAAAGGTTTCGGGGGTCATAAAACTGGACAGAGGTATTGATCTTTAACCCAATGACTGAAGTGTAAAACTCTGAGATGAGATTGAGAAAATGAGGCGGTGAGGTGTATGTGTGCGTGTGTGTGTGTGAGTGACAGACATAAAACTCAACTGTGTGTGTATTACCGCTTACCTGAAATATAGAGAAAGTAAGTCAGAGGAACAAAACGAGGGAGCATAAAAAGGTAGAACACACACACACACACACACACAGACTCCTTGCAGCATGATGCAGTAATAGGCAGCCCAGTGCCAAAGGCCAGCACCAAACCGCTCTAATTAAACAGAATGTTTACAGAGAAACCTTGACAAAGAGGGAAAGCAGAAAATACCCATGAAAAGAAAGAAGAGGGGATTAAAGAGGAACACAGCATGTTATCCTGAACGCCGCGCACATAGAACTGAAATACTGCAAAGTGCAATCCTCCAATTTGTGTTTGCACACTACAATAAGTGCTGTTTCTAGAAGATGTCTACTTTCCCATGCTGCACTGGGCAGAGGAAATAAAGTAGGCTTCTGCTTTCGTCCTAATTGAGTGAGTGTACAGTTAGCAAATTAAAACAATTACGTCTGCGGGCCAGTAGCCCACTGGACCGTGAACTGCAGAACAACAACAATACGGAGGGAGATTTCAGCAAGAAGGAACACTCTCATTAATACATATGGGGGGAGGGAGTGCGGGTGAGAGGGAGAAGAAAGCAGTGTAATCAAGCTGGAGCTTATTCAGCTGAAAACATCTAAGATTTAGCCAGAGATATGCAGCTACAGCTGGGGTAGCGCGAGAGCGGAGAGACCTAGATTGGCCGTGATTGAGTGTGAGCGTGTCTGTGTGTGTGTGTGTGTCTCTGTGCTTTTGTTGTGTGCATGTGTGACTGTGTGTGTGTGTGAGTACGTGTGTCTCGTTGTGTCTGCGTGTCTCCGTATGTGCTCTCCTGCGCACACACACACACACACACACACGCCAAATCAATTCAAATTAGGTCATCTCGTCACTCAGTCTAATGTTCCATAAAAGATGTAAGAGGCCCCATTCGTATCGCTGTCTGTTTCTGACATTACTTATCTCTAGGTGTCTGCTGCAGCCTCTCAGGCAATACAGACCATTTGTACGGCAACCTTAATGGACTGTTACATAAGCCACCTAAAGCCTGCCCTGCCATTCGTGACACTGAGTGTGAGAAGTGAGAGGGAATTTTAAGGGAGAAAGCCTGAGGAAATTACAGCGCCTAAAAGGGTCCTAATCTGGAATCCCCCCACCGGCGATAGGGCAGTGTTATGGGCTGCTAGTGAAATGGTCAAACCGAACTGGCTCCTTCACTCGAATCTTTGGACAACGAGTGGGTGGCTGGTGAAAATGCCACAGGCGTAACCCAGAGGGAAGGATGCGACCCACAGGGACAAGTAAAGCCTGCAGAGCTTGAAACCTCAAAAGAAGAGCTTTTTTTGAATATATATTTGTGTATTTCCCTTACAATGTCTATAGTGAAAGATACATTTTCTTTCATAATAACAAAAATGTCTATAGTGAAAGAGACATTTTCTTTCATAATATTTCCAATGCTAAATTGCGGCGGCATCAGCAATGAGCAGAAATTGTGAGGATAAGGACATGAGAAAGAATGACAGGCCTCTGTGAGAAAGAGGAAGATAAATAGAGTACAACATGTAGAGAATACTGTGGAGAACAGAAATAGAAGTGGGCCACCTGAAAGGGGGGTTTGGGAGCACAATGACTAAGAAAGGTTGTCGGTTCAATCACCGGTGAATAAGCTCTTCAAAAGAGGCGGGCGTGCACCGGGCAAAGGGGAAAACAGTTTAAGTTGTGCGCGGGTTAAGCCTACTATCATCCTAAACCACTCTGCCTCTCCGGCTAGCTTTGAAGAACTCACAAAGCGAGAGAATCTGAGGTGAACTCTTTTCTCTGTCTTCCTTCTCTTCTCCTTCCCTCGCTCCTTTCACTCCACATTGCGGTGCCACTCGCATCTGATCCTGCGAGAAGACTGCGAGGTGATAGAGAGATACGAGGGCCCACGGGGGGAATCCTGTGCTGTATGCACGCGGGGCGCCTGTCATCCGCAAGTTCAAGACGTCAAACAGAGACGTCAACGCCGGTGTCAAACTAAAAAAGCCCAGCGAAAAGATTAAATAGGTGAGATATGTGTGTAGAACAAGAGCAACAATACAAGTGGGTGTTTGGTAGGAGATGAAAGAGAACAGTGCAGCTTAATTTAGATGCATAAACCAACACCCACATACTGTACATCAATACCACTACTAGTATTCCTCAGCTCAGGAAGGAGAACTCTCACAGCGAAGTAGGCCGCCAATATCAGGCTCATCAACGCCTTGACACGCCACAACCGCTTTTCCAATATACAGGATCTGATGCAACTCTCCCTTGTGCCATTTAGAGCGAGAGCCTATGTGGAAACCTAGCTTGGACGTTAGAGGGGGAAAGGGTGAGAGTCGGACTGTCAGCGGACTTAACTGAGGTTCTCTACTGGCTTGAAACGACCCGCCCAACAGTTCACAGAAACTGAAATTGTATTGGCAAATTGGCATTTTATTATGCTAATGCTAACATCTTCCACACCACCAAAAGCGGTGTGAAAAAGCCATATAAAAGTGTTCCATATAGGACAGGTGAGGAAGTGCTTAGCAGACTGCATAAGATCCTTTTTTAGCACTGTGTTATATTATTTTAGTCTTTACAAAAAACCCCTGTGACACCTGCAGATCTGAAGTTCACTCATATGGCCCTTATGATAACCATGAGAAAGTGTGATAAAGCGATATGTATTGTGTGCATGAGTGCTCGAACATTAGTGTGTGTGTGTGTGTGTGTGTGCATGGTGTTGAGGCATGTTTAATTAAATTTCACACACCGCCAAGTGTCAGACAGAGAAACGCTCTCTCTCTCTCTCTCTCTCTCTCTCTCTATTTCTCCCTCTCTCTCTCCCATACACACACACACACACACAGTGCTGCTAGTGGGATGCAGATGAAATGTGATTTGGGTGGGTGAGGACAAAACTTGGCTGCTATTAATTTATGGCAGAGAGAGACTCCTGATAAGTGAATGGCTCGTCTTTAATTACCAGCCTGAAGGAACGCAGGCTCGCAAGTGCCTGCGCGCGCACACACACACACACACACACACACACACACACACACACACACGTACACATGCACATTTGCTGATGGGAACTGAGGTCAATCACTGTTTGAACATGTGTTATGTTTATATGGTTGTTTAATTGGACACTCAGAAGACTGAGACATTCTTTCTGGCATCACAAAATGTGCGGAGGGAGAGGGAGACGGGGTGTGTGTGTGTGTGTGTGTGCGTGTGTGTGTGGGGGGGGGTGAAGGGGGAAAGATGGAGAGGTGGATGGGTGGAAGGACAGAAAAAGAGCAGAGAGCAGTCGCTGTTTTTGACACCTGGGTGCTATTGTACACACAAGGGTGCTCAGATGAAACCAGCCAAAACTACCCGAGCCCACCTGAGACACGCACACACACACACACACAGCTGAACCTCCAAACACAGCAGGGGCCATGGAGTCAGTGTTGGTCTGCGACTGTACGCGCTGTGTGACAGGCGGTGCTATCGCTCTGTCACACTGCGCTGCACCGGGATGTGATAGCGAGGAGCAGTGAGACGAGGCGGGCCGGTCAAGCCCCGTCCCTGCTGATGGAAGGAGGGATAAGGCAGCAGCGACCCTCGTACACACACACACAGACAGACAGACACAGAGTTGGCCGATAATGCACAGCCTCCTTTCAGCCAATCATCATCACATACTGTATATCACCCATCTCCGATCACACATTGTGCGCGGCGTAGGCAGGATGACTTGTATGGAAACACTTTGAAATGTGCAATGAAAGGTCATTTTTTCCCGTTTTTATTTATAGCAGAAGTCCTTGCAGTCAAGGAAAAACTGATGACTAAGTATCAGCTCTTATAATAATAATAATAATAATAAGGAATAGGAAGCAGCAGCACAAGACACTCAAACGGGGAAGTACACACAGAGACAAAACCAGCACAGCCTGAGGAAGGCTCTGTGGGATGTAGTATTTTTATAGGCTACCTTCTGTGCTGGCTCTAAAATTTTACAAATTTTAAATCAATTTGAGAATCATTTTTGTCCCTGCGTGGGCTTTCCCATTTGAGTCTCTCACTCGAGGCTACATTTTAAATTACCAAAGATCAAGGTAATTTAAATCGGCAAAAAAATCAGCAAGGGAATTTCCACCGGCAGTGGATTCAGCCCATCGCTGATCCCCGATGCATTCGCCCAACCCTAACAGAGACTTACACCAACACACACATCTTGTTTCTCTACATGACATGGCTTCACAATCTTCTCCCTAAGCCTACACACAAACATACACACATATGACATACCACTCGAACACACACACGCACACACACACTGAGACCCACCCCACCCACCCACTCACACACACACCAAATATCCCTTGCTGTCATGTGTCCTCACATCAGCATCACACATGAATGAGTTTCATTTTCTTCCCATTTCTGCTGCTAAAATGGAGACGGTTAACGGTTACAAATACATTGGAATCTATTCTGTCTGCAGTCTGGGTCAGCACTGGGCTGACTCACTGGCTAAATGAAAGCTGGAAAACAAACAAAAAAACCCTCTTGTGCATATATTATTTTCTCCATGATGAAAGTATTAAAATAAATTAAAAATTCCAAAATCTGGAGACGAAGTAAGCTGGGAGGTTGTTTTTTTTTTTGTGCGGACCATTTTTCTTCTTTAAATGAAAACTGAAAGCGGCAAAACTCCATCAGGAGAGGGGAGCGCTACGGACCAGCGGTGGGAATATGCGGTGTAAGCGTCTGCCGAGATGCACATCATCTCTCAGTTGGGTTGTGTGTATGTGTGTGTGTGTGTGTGTGAGAGAGAGAGGCAGAGAGGTGGAGTGCAATGTTATTACGCACACACCTACGCACACCAGAGACCCCCAAGGCTCCACAATGCAGGTACTGTACTGTAAGTAAATAATCTGGATTCCCTTGTGTGTGTGTGTGTGCGTGCCAGAGTGTGTGTGAGTTTGTATGTGCCTTCATGTGTGCCTTTTGCGCCTCTGTGACGTCTCCTGAGTAGTCCGTGTTTGTGTGTATATGTGTATGCATCTGTGTGTGTGTGTGTGTGTGTGTGTGTGTGTGTGTGTGTGTGTGTGTGTGTGTGTGTGTGTATGTGCGCCCCTGCTGCCTCATACATGTTTGATCGGTGGATTCGGTCTCCTCTCCATAAACAAGGCTCCCTCAGTCTCAGCAGGGCGGCCCATCTGAGCATGCATAGGTAAGCCAGCAAACTAGCCTGATCAACATTCATACTGCATGCACACTGCCCCAATGACTCCACTCTCTCCTCTCCTCTCCTCTCCTCTCCTCTCTTTAATTCAGTTCTATTCTATTCTACTTCAATTCAACACAATTCTTTTTTCCCCTCCTCCTTCTGTTCTGTTCTACTGTCATCTTTCCTCCTCTCCTCTCTTCTCCTCTCCTCTCCTGATGTACATCTCCTCTCTCAGTTCTGATCCCTTTTGTCTTCCCTTCCACATGTAATATTCATGGACGGCCATTAAGGAAACACACGGACCAGGCTGAAACAGACCTCGCTTAGAGAAGCATGAAATAAGCAATTTGGAATACAAAACAATAATCCGCGGGAAAATCAGCACGCGGCTCACACATCCGATGCCGACGGCCTCCTAATGACTCTTTGTTTTGCCCCCACCACCCACCCATCTCTCCCACCCACCCACCCATCTCTCCCACCCACCCACCCATCTCTCTCTCTCTCCCAGCTCCATCACCACCACCGAGCCTCTCCATTCCGTTCCGTTTCCTACTGATGCGCTGTTCAAGGCGTCTACATAAGAGCAGATAGCAGGAGAAGTCGGGAAGGCAGTGGGTACAAAAAAAAAAAAAAAAAAGCTCTTTACTCGACTCGCCTTAAATGAAGTGACACTTTCAACTTGGGGGCCCTGTAAGTGCGAGCGGCTTAATGTCAGACAATGTTGCCGTTGTAACCGTGAGGGGTGCAGGGGGAAGGAGAATCAAAAGACCAGACATCTGCTGTCATTTAGTCACAGGGAGGAGACAGAGAGAGAGGGAGAGGTAATTAGCGCGAAGCGGGTTAAGAGAGGGAGAGAAAACGGCGGCAAGAGAGAAGACATAATACCACTGGGAGGGAAAGAGAGAGAGAAAGAAAGCGAGAGAGAGAGAGAGAGAGAGAGAGAGAGGGAGAGAGGGAGATGTGTGAAGTGAAGGTTGAGTGAGGAAAACGAAACCGTGGTAAGAGAGGGGAGGGGTAAGTGGGAAAGTGAGTTAAGCAAGGAAGGGAAATGGAAGCAAGAGCGGAGGAAAAAATGAGAGAGAGAACGAGAGAAAGAGAGAGAGAGAGAGACAGTGAAGGGCATCCAGCCCAGCAGCTAGCAGGTGGTGGTGAGGCGAGGTGTGAGTGATGCAGAGGCCTGGTACTCGCTCCCTCCAGAGAGCAGCGGGGCAGACAGGGGTCCCCTCCCAGCAGCTAGTATTATGGCAGCTGATGTTGTTTTGGCTTGGAGAGCTGAAGTGTTGTCCTACACAGGGCTAAACTTCACTGACATTACAGCAGTGTGTGTGTGTGTGTGTGTGTGTGTGTGTGTGTGTGTGCCTGCCACGCCAGAATCCCTGGCGGTCAGGGCCTAGGGGAGGCCCTGTCATGCCTCTCACAAGCCCGGCTACTCATAATGCCATTGTTAGCATATGGTTGTGCGCTAAGTGAGCAGCCTTTTGCCTTATCAAATATTCACAATTACAAACAGAGTGAAACCCTTGCCTTGGCTGGCATTCATATTTAATTGATCGCTCTCCCTCTCTCTCTCTCTCTCTCTCTCTTTCCATCTCCTCTCTCTCTCTCTCAATTTCTCTGTTGAGTTTTTTGACTTCTATTTCAGTATTGACGGTTTGCACACAGTCTCCTCTGTTTGTTGCCGGCTTGTCCAAGGATGCAGTGGTGTGTGCCAGCGAGGGACAGTTAGTGTGTGTGTGTGTGTTTTCAATAGAAGGATAAGTGGAGTGTCTACCCACGCAGTGTGACTGTCCTGCCCACCCGCCATGCCCGCCTCCCCCCTGGGACTCCATACCTGCTTCGCCTTCACACACACACCCCCTCCACCCCCCCAATCCCCCATCCCCCTCCATCCCTCCCCGCCTCCCACCTGGATAAAAGCCCCTGGAGCAACCACACGCAGTCCAATCAACCAGTCACAAACAGACACACACACATAGTCACAGACACACACACGCAGACACTTGCCGAGGGGAACCCAGGTCACCGCAGCTCTTTCATCTGAGAACAAAGTCCTAAATCCATACAATGTCTCCCTGTTGTTTCATCATTCTCTCTCTCTCTCTGATGAACAAAAAACAACGACACCTAGCAGTACACTTTGGTTGTAATACAGCGCGTCTCGGTTTTATTACACAGCATCTCCGTTTGTTAGACAGAAACAGAGGTAAAGGGATAAAAATCTAAAAAAAAAAGAGCAGAGGACTATCCAGATACTGAGAGATGAGTGGTGGCCAGTCAACTGCACAGGAAAGTAGGGCTGCACACAAAATTGAAATCGCTATATTGATACTGCAATTTTCAACTTGTAAGAGGCTGCAATTTTTTTTCGTCGGGAGGGAAAAGGTGCTTGAAACAGCTTCCAAAATAAGGTGGTTCTGGTGTCGGCGCTGAACCCTGTGCCTACAAATCACACTGCATGTTTGTCGGAAAAATCAAACTCAACAAGTCATTAGCATCTCGTTTTTTCTGTTTGTTTTTTAATCACCATAATCTGTTAGACAAGTATGGAAAAAGACAGAATGCTGGAAAAGCTTCATGTGTGTCTCAATTCATTTCATCAGTATTCAATAAACAAAAAAAGATAATATGATGTTTTGTCAATATCATGTGAACTATGTGTGACAGATTAGTGTATCAGAGCGTTCTGAGACTGCCTAGTGGGACTGATAAGGGTCATAGTACTTTAGTCCACTGTCCACCATAATGCTTGGAGAACCTCAGAGTAACATTAACCATGTAATGACAGCCATATTTCCAGTTTAAGACATTCTAAGGATGTTCACCATTATATTGCTATGTAAAATATGGTACTGTACATAAATAAGCTTACATTTTCTTACTTTACTTTCTTAAGTCTTACATTTTCACCATTTGCCCATATTCAAAATGTTCATAAATCAGTATTTCAATGTTCTAATTGAGTCCATTCTCAAAAATGTTGATTATTTGTGGGGGCAGCGTTGACTATTTTTTCCAAATGAGTTTAACTTCTTGCCAGCAATCATTTTGTAAGAGCAGGAGTCAATATTTTCAAATGGTGGATATCTAATTTTCAAACAAATTGGAACAATTGGAACTCCACATAGATACATACCATACACAAGCATACATACATACAGTGCATACATACATACATACACACACACATACATGCATGCATAAATACATACACATACACTTGTGTAAACCCATACACCATTCACAATGTTTCTCTTCCCATACTCTTTATTACACCACACACACACAAACACACACTTTGCCCTTGTCTCTGTGCTTTAGGCTATAGCCAGTAATCAGATTTTAGCATTAACAGGATTAGACCTGAGCAGAGGTTTTCCCTGTGCAGAGATAGGGAATGAAAACTGTCTATTATCCCACAGAAAAGAATATTGCAAACAGAGATATAAGATAGCAGGAGTGACACGCTCTATCATATCAGATGGAACAAATGATATCAAGCAATCATAGATCAAAATAATACGACTTTCTATTCGCCGGCGACAAAAGAGGAATTTCCCAACTCGGCAGCAATATGCTGGAGGAATTTCAAAAAGGGCGGATGTAGCTGTCTCCCATCTCACCAGATGGGTCTTGGCGCCTGTGGGGATGAAGCGCAGCATCTCTGGACATTCATTCAGGCATTGTGATGGACGGACACCCACTGAATCAGGACCCCAGAGGAAAAGGCAGTGGATAGACAGAATGGAGAGGCTGTAGCATTTCTTTTTCCTTCAGGGGTTGGAGGGGTTATGAGGTGGTGTGGAGGGGTGCCAAATCAGATACCAGTACATCAAAACTAGCCTCAGGGGGTGATACAGTCAAGGAATGACATGGAATCTTTGGCAAAACAAAAAGCACGCTTACATGGGCCCGCATACACACACAGACACACACACACATTCATTCTTACTCTGTATCGCAAGGGCAGGAAAAAAAAACAACTTCTAATTGACACATGAGAAATGCCATCTATTTCTTTCCCCTTGCCTTCACAGTCGCACACACTCACACACACACACACACACAGTTACCCACACACACTCAGAAATGCCCAACGGTCTGCAGACATCAAATTTTCAACCTACACCCGCCACGCTTCAGTCAGAAATCACATTACCTCCGCCACCCCAATCCGCAATAAGCACAATGCAGCAGCTAGATCCACCTTGTCAAACCTCGGAGAACGCCATTACACCGCTCCTCAGCGCTCTGTTGTGCCCGCTCAAGAAAACAATCCAAAAAACATCCATCCATCCAGAAAAAGGATAGGCTACCATTTCCAATTTTCCCTCTCATCTGGGACGGTAACGAGCTATTTCGAAACTGGGAGGGGGTGAGGTAGAAGAAAATGACAAGAGAACGGGGGGAAGGAAAGGAAGGAGTGAGTGTATGGTATTTAATCATTAGTGAGGGGAGATAGGCCTGGGGGGGGAGGGGGGGGGGTGACGGTGGCAGCAGTGCAATTGGCAGCTCCAGTCATTCATTAAGAGTGACATCCATTAGTCTGCTCCATAATCTGCCTCCTACATGGTGGTAGGATGAGGAGGGAGGGGGAGAGCGGGCTCCATGAATCAAGGACATGGACACTATCGTATCCAGGCCTCCCCCCCCTCGCTGGCCCCAAAACAAGGAACCTTATCGGGGGCTAAGCCAGCTAAATAATGAGGCTGCCAGATACTCCACAGCATGCCTGTCGGCCTTGGAACAGAGACACACCTGACTGCACACACGGGAGGAAGGAATACACACACAGACACACACACACACACGTACGTACATAGGTAGAGGGAAGCTACGCATTAAGACACACACACAGACAGTCACACTCAAACTCACCCAAGCATACACGCATATAAGAAACGTCCAACCACCCATATTCAATACAGTAGAATCACATACACACACATGCATGCGCACACACCTGCGTGGACCATTGCCATGTTAATAATTCATTACAACATGGCTGCCAGCAATTGTACCGGTATTTTTTTGTTTTTTTTCCCCCACTTCCTCCTGTCTGTTGTTTTCCACGGGACTAAACTCTCCCAGTAGTCCTACGGGACAGTCACTATCAGGTTAGAGAGAGAGGGAGGGAGAGTAAGAAAGAAAGAAAGAAAGAAAGAAAGAAAGAAAGAAAGAAAGAAAGAAAGAGAGAAGTAGAGGCATGTAGCAGCTCCAGCCAACTTGGCACAGCAACTCTCTTTTCTATTTTCATTTTTAGTCTTTAATTAGGGGTAATTAGGCTCTCGGTGGGTCTGTCCATTCTTCTCTCTCCACGTGAGGTGATTGAGCAGCCGCTCAGATGAATAAGGCACACTGCTGGGACTAATGGAGGGACCTGGACCTGCTGGGAGGAGGAGGGAGGATGAGTCAGTGGTGTGTGTGTGCGTGCGTGCGTGTGTGTGTGTGTGTGTGCGAATGTGGTGTGTGCTCAATGTAATCGCTCATTGTCACCTCATATTCCAGCATATGAGCGCACACAAACACACACAGACACAAACAAACAAAAGCACACACATACACACACACACACACACACACACACACACACAACTACACTTACGAAGAGCACTGTTTGCCTCAGAGCCCTCAGACTTTGTGAATAACACCCCACTCGAGGCACACAGTGAGGGGTGTAACACTCAGCTCCTCTCCAGCTAATTGGGGCATCGCTGTGACTCCTATCACTTTCAAACTGCCTGCGAATGTTTAAGAGTTCGCTTTTCATGCCGGTCTGTCTGACTGACTGTCTGAGTTACTGTCTCACTGTCTGTCTGACTGAGTTATTGTCTCACTGTCTGACTGACTGAGTTACCGTCTCACTGTCTGACTGTGACCGTCTGACTGACGAATGCTGCACAGGCGGCACTTTCTGCCAGCGCTGGCGGAGTTTACAGTTGTTCTCCTCTTGAAAACAATGCGCATCCAGATTGCCGCCTTCGACATGCTGCCAGAATGCGAATCTAGCATAACTGACTGACTGACTGTGTGTCTGTTCATCACTGGCTGACTGATAGACTTACTGTCTGACTGGCTCACTAGCTGTCTGTCTCACTGAGTTACTGTGTGATTAACATAGAGGGGAGATTTGAAAGAGATGGAGGACTCCTGCCAGTTTGGGTTATCTGTCTACCGGTCTAAGTATGCCTTGTGCTTCAGACTGAAGAATGTTGTGCCTTGTGGATTTAAACTGACTAATATACTATAAGAGCACCTTGAGATAAAATGATTTCATGATGCATATGGGATAAAATCGTTAATTTATGCAGGTCTATAAGCGGTAACCTTATCATAAGGGAATTACTCTAAGTGATTTAGCCGAGGGAAACAATAATACCAGTAAAGAATGAATAGTAATCTGTATTTTATGCTACTCTGCATACCTTTCGTAGATTGGACCCGCTAGGCATAAAACCCCACAAGGATTTCAGGCTTTTAGCATATGGATAAAGAAAGCATGACGCCAGGGGAGTCTGAGCAAAACACTCTTCAGGGAGAATCTTTTTCTTCCACTTTAATTGCAGTGAATTAATTGGCGGAAACTTTTGTCCCTGACAAAAGCAGTCCCTGTTTCATTAACAGGGTCATTAATAAAAGATGACGTTTCTTGTCTGTAATTAGAATTAGCAAAAGGGGGATGGAGGGCAATGGAGAGAGAGAAAGAGAGACAGAGAGGGATGGAGGGCAAGAAATAGGAGAGGAGAGGAGATGAGGAAGTGAAAGTGAGAAACCAAATAAAATAGTAAGAAAGTGAGAGACAATGAAAGGGGATAGAACGAGGTATGAGCACAGTGGGTGCCAATAACTCATGGATCTTGAGGATTTTGAATAAAGAGCAGTGGCTCTTCAAGCTCATTATCTCACACTGAGTAACTTAGTGCTATCTATTTATCTACAGTATCTTTCTGT
Organism: Centroberyx gerrardi; assembly: GCF_048128805.1. Lineage (NCBI taxonomy): Eukaryota > Metazoa > Chordata > Actinopteri > Beryciformes > Berycidae > Centroberyx > Centroberyx gerrardi. The sequence continues at coordinate 10,279,946 of NC_136016.1, read as the reverse complement.
CTATCTAGATAGAATGATATCGACAAAAAATTGTAATTGTGATCATTTGACAGAATATTGCAATTGCGATTTAAACTGAGATTCATATCAAGTTGATCTTGTCATACATTTATTTAGAACTTTAAAATTGAAGTATGGCTGAGTTTGAGTATGATGAAGGTTTTCACCAATATTGTACTTGATTCATGGGCCAAAGATAACTCTAAAACACCTTGTTTAGAAATCCTTTTTGGATGCCCTCTCTTAAGCAATTAATTGCAGCCTCAGCAATTTGGAAATTGCAGAAGTTGATATTGCAATTTTGATATTTTTTCTATTAATTGTTCAGCTCTAGCCTGTGTAAAGAGATAGAATGAAATTTCACTATCTCTCCATTTAACCATTTCTACGTACATTTGTGCGGGAGAGAGAGAGAGAGAGAGAGAGAGAGAGAGAGAGAGAGAGAGAGAGAGAGAGAGAGAGAGAGAGAGAGAGAGCACAGGGAGCACAGAGAGGATCTGTCTCCCATAATTACATGTAACACATGCTCTACCTCTGTGACACCCCAGGCCACCTCCCAGCGCAGCAGGAGCGTGTGAATGACATGCCGCCATCGCCTGCACCTGACTGAATGTCACGATCGTGGCTCTCCATCATTAAAAACTTGTTAATTACCCTGGCAGATCTTGTGCTGAATGGAAAACTTTGCAGCGCAATCTCCCGCATTAACAAACTCACAGCGCATGCTAATTCTATAGCAAAAACACATTTTTTGCACGTGGCCGCATCACACACACACACATATGCGCACACACACATTATGCATAATTGTGTGTTTACGAACCAAAATACAGTTGGGTGTGGGTGTGTGGCGTTTGTTAGCTGTGAAATGTAATGTAATTGTTGTTGACTGGTTTTGACAGTGATAAGAGATGAGACTTCAACTGGTTGTCTTGCTGCCAACACACTGAGCAATGAACTCACAACATTTCATCTTGTACTCCAACACACACACACACGCAAACAAACACACACACCCACACACAATTCAATCTCTCTGCGTTGCCAGCAGAAGAAAAGAAACTTCTAATTGAGTCATGATAAAAGCCATCTGTTTCTCTTCCTCATCCGTTTCGTCTTTTTCCCCTCACACTGTATTTCTGTTCTCCGTCTGGCTAAGTGAAGATAAGTGCAGAGAGCATCATATTGAACTTGGAGTGGAAAGATACTAATGATCAGTTAAGGAGGCAAGAGCTGGTGGCGTGCTGTGAGAGCCTGCAAGGTACACACTGCCTATCCATTAAAGCCATCAACAACCAATACACCATAATACAATGTCTTGTTGTATGTATTTCATACTGATGCAGCTCTAGCTGTTGTTTCTTCTAGCCCTGCAACTTGGCCTAAGAATATCCAGCCAGTACTGACTGATTGATTCTCGTCTCTGTCACGAAGAACACTAACAATCAGTTTATTTTATTTATATTAGTATATTTTCAGTAAAGCATACATTTTTTCCAATTAAAATACTTACATTGGTGTGACGTACACTATGAATTCATGCCAAACAAACTAAAGTGAACTGAATGAAGTAAAACAAGACTAAACAAAGCTAAGCTAAACTAAACCAACTTAAACAACTGAATATATAGTGTTAACTATAATGAAAGACACTCAGAAATTTACCCCAGCTCTGTTTTGGGTTGTAAATTAAAGGTACCAGACTTTGAAGGACTGAGCACTGTCAGCTTGTTCAACTGTCGGGGGTGTATCCACAAAGTCAAGTGTGAGGAGTGTCTCGTGCACGGCGTGTACACTTTTAATTGAATACCCAGTTACTGGGGTCAGAGCGTGTTCCTGGTAAATGCCTTCTTTGTTGTCAGGGATTTACGTTCTGTTTGTTTGGCGGGATAAACAGCTAGCGATGTGTGTGTGCCTCTGCGTATGTGTGTGTATGTGCCTCTGCGTGCTGCGCGTGTGTTTGTGTGTATATGTCTGAATGTGTGTGTATTTGTCTCCGTGTACATGTGTGTGTGTGTGTGTTTGGCTGGCTTTGTTCATCCTCCACCCTCTCCATGTTGAGTCTATCAGGAGGGGAACTTGTTGACCTTGCGACTCCCGAAGAACAATGAGAGAATGCCTGGTGTATACTAAACAATCTGGAGATGTTTCTGTGTGTGTGTGTGTGTGTGTGAGTGAGTGTGTGTGTGTGTGTGCATATGAACCTGGCTGTGCATAATCAGCAAGAGTTGGAGGAGCTGGAGAGCGAGAGAGAAAAAAAACAGAGCGGGAGAAGGTATCCGTGTGCGTGTGTGTGTGTGTGTGTGTGTGTGTATGATCTCACCTCAACCTGCAGGCAATGAGAATACATTGTCATCGGCTGTTGGCTGCACACACACACACACACACACACATACCTGCACTGACTTTTGCAGTTTGGTTACAGACAGCTTCATATGCTTCCATTTGGAGCGTTGGTGTTCGTTAATATGCAATCTAATATGCGATCTGTATCCACTGTGATTGATGTGGCTCATATTCCTTTTTCCCTTGCCAGGCTATGGGTCCTGTTTTCGCTATCGGCTCCGTTTCCCCGTTCATGTGTGTCTGCTAGTTTGCCGGTCTGCATGTCTGACTGTCTGCCTGTCTGTCTGAGTCCGCCTGAGCATCTACAGGAACAGCAGCAGGTGTCTTGGCTCTGATTCTCCAATAGCTCCCCTTCCCCTAATGCTTTGCTCTATATTTATGAAGGCTCTAAATACGGCAATAAAAAGCATATAGGCTGGAAAACGGTTATGGATCCCCAGTGGTAGGGTTTCAATGTTTCTTTTTACGGCAGAAACACAAATGATGTGTGAGGTTGGAGGCAATTAGAACAGGATCGAGGGCTGTACATGTCTGCTAAAGAGATGAAGAGAAAAGCAGAGGGTTTCTCACACACCCGTGTAAGCACACGCTCGCGCACACATATAGAGACGCAGACACACTGACACACACACAGCTGCTGTTTATGCCGTTACAATGATTCAGACCTGCCAGCGGGAAATTGTATGAGTCACCTATGAGTAGGGTTTCTGTTTGTCCACTGAGTCGAGACGCTCACTTTACCACTTCTGGTAATTGCGTTCACATAGACATTACTTGCGTGCGTTAAAGCGGTGTGCTGTATCTGCACTGAAAAGGTAACATGTTCAACAATACGTTCTTTAGAAATCAGTTCAAAGTTTTAATCCACAAGAAACTTTTTTTGTTGTTATTATTTTGCCGGCATCTTTGGTGCTCAGCGCTCATTGCTATGGTGTTTCTGCACCGCACTTCCCAGAGATCACCTGTCAATCAAACAGTGTTGATGCAGTTTGAGTTTCTGCAGGTGGCGCTCTTTTCTTTGTCTGTTCAGCCATGGTGGCTAATGCTGTTCATGCTAACTACTCAGTTCCTCTTTTAGTTATTCCAAAAAACTGCTGTTGCTGCTGCTGGAAACATAAAATGCATCACTGCCTGTGTGGCAGCAACTGTACAATTTGGTTATAGGTTTAATCACTATTGTGTTAAATCAGTTGGTTATGGAGAGAGGCAAAATTTATAAATATGAACATGTCACACATCATTACGTTAATTAATTCAGGGAAGAGAGGTTTGCAGGAGCATCATCAGTGTCCAAGACGACAAGAATACATATTTGTATTATATTTGTTCCATTGTATTGTGGAACAATAAGCCTCCACATATAGCAAAGCACCCACACACAGCATGCATAAAACACCACTCCACATGCACACATACACACACACACACACACACACACACACACACACACACAAAATGTGCTGTCAGGTGCAATAATATGGGCCTAATGTATCATAATTAGGTTCAGCAGGTTAAACAATCAACTCCTGAAACAAGGGAACCAATAAGATATGCCACAATGCACAGTTCTCTCTGCTAGACAAGGCGGCCAAAGGCCTCATTTAGCAAATGAGACGGCAGCCACGGCTATTGTCAGCACACACTCTCTCCCTTTTCCCTTCCTTGAAAGACAGCACAAGTGCTTAGTAATTACACGCAAAGACGTTCCTCTCCTCTTAATGCGACGGTGCTTTTGCGGCCCCGCTTGAGCTCGCCACTGCCAAAATGGAGATAATTGTTAGGACTGGGAATGCAAACAAAAAGGCACGCCCGGATTAATCACAGAACCTGATGAGGAAATCACAGGCTATTGCTCTCCGTACTGTAGATTAAAAACAGAGGCAGTGCCTGCAGAGGGATCTCTCTTTTGCCACAAGCATTGTTCCAATTATTGTTTGCTGCGTAGAATTTGAAAGTCGGATAAAGCGCTCAACGGAGTAAGAAATGGTTGCATACCAGGGATGGATGCATACAGACAATGATCCGCAAGGAGCCTACGCGCTATCTATAATGACACACACAAATGAAGCAGGCATGAATTGTATTCATTTCGACATAAAATTGCCTCAACGCAGTCCATACAGCAGGTTCCAAATGAGCTCCCTGTGGAATCACTCCTATTCAAGGACACGGCTGCACACCAGCAGGCAAAGATGCACACACATAAATGCGTGCATGCGGGTACACTCAAACACACACACACACGCACGCACAGATTGGGCTAATGGCATCCTCCATGACATAACAGTAAGCCTGCTGCAGGTTATTTTGTGTGTGTATGAGTGCGCTCAGACACGTTGATGTGTGTTTGCGTGCGCGTGCTTTACAGCGCCCGTGTAAATCTGTGTGTCAGCATGCGTTCCCCTTGCCACCGCGCTCTGCTGCCACGGTGTACGGGCCGTCTGGCTGGAGGTGGTAAGGGATCTTTAATCACACGCCCACAGTCCCTGGCAAATTACTGCCTGCTGATTGGAATCGATAAACCGATAGCCACATCAACCGCGGGACAAACCCTCGTCATAGCAGAACCTGTGCGGCGGAGAGGTAGAGTAAGGAGTTTGCCAGTCTTTTCTTACTTTTTCCCTTTCCCCTCTGCCCTCCCGTCCCGGAAAAGAAAACTCGCTGTTTCTCACGTCGACATGTGAAAGGCGAAGAAAGATGTAGCCCGCCGCCGTCGCACGCATGCACACACAAACACACAACAGAGCTATATTAGATGTGTTAGCGCCTGGCTTTAGATCAGTGAAGACCTAGATCAGACAAAGGCGCGCTGGGCAGAACGTGAGAGAAATACCCATGCTGCTGATGATAGGAGGTGGAGGTGGCCAAAGAGAAAGATAGAGAGAGAGAGAGAGAGAGAGAGAGAGAGCGGAGCTGTGGGAAAAGAGAAGGCAGGCATCTCGCTTGCCGCAGCAGCTGTATGACCCTGCCCATATAAATGACCCTGGCCCCTCTGTATGGGCAAGCCTGTAAACAAGTGTCTGGAGGATTGATCCTAATGCACTAATGATGCTGCAGCTGTCATGGACTTATCACTCCTCTCTCCGATAGTCTTTCCGCTGCTGCATGCAGACACATCCCTCATGCTCCCTTGATCTCCCCTCAAACCTTCCTCCCTCCCTCCCTCCCTCCCTCCCTCCCTCCATCTATTCTTCCAATGCACTCTCATTTGTCTTGCCACATCCTACTCCGCGCTTCTTTCCATCCCCTCTCGCTGTTATCGGCATTTCATCTCTTGCCATGTGGGGGTAACCTTGTCCTTTATTTTTATTCTTTCATCCCTCACAGGCCAAGACCTTATACTGCGCCTATGGTAATATAATCACTGCATTCGACTTCATGTACGACTGGAAATACTCTCCCAGTCTTGTCTGTACATCTCTAACATTGTCCCTCAACATTATCCTCTCTCTCTCTCTCTCTCTCTCTCTCTCTCTCTCTCTCTCTCTCTCTCTGTCTTACACTCTCTCATAAAGTGACATGTTTGCACAGCTGTTTGCTTTGCTTGAAAGATCCACCAATCCTCCATCCCCATCCCCGCTCTCCATCCCTCCACCTGTCTCCTTCTTTCAGAAGTCGCCTATGCCAATCTCCTCACACAACAGACAGAGAGGCAGCAGACGTCTCCAAATGTCCAATTGTTTTCCACGGCCAAGTGTTTCACGCTCCTCCTGGGGTCCAATTTGCCTGGCGGCGCCTGGAGCCCAGTGGCGTCACTCGCCTTGGCTCGCCGCACACCGTGTAAGAGCTCAAAGGGACAATGTGCGTGAGCAACTGTCACGCCGACAAATGGCATTTTGCTGTAGCGTGGCGTTCTCGCTTTGATTCTCGGCGGCAGATGTTGAGTGACACCTGTTAGGATGAACGCCAGTGGAAACAATGTCTTCTGTACCGAGGCACGTCATTGACGGCTGACAATGAAATACCATGTGCAGTTTTCTTCATAAGAGCTGTTGATCTCAGATCTGGGAAGGGCTTTTTCCCTTCGCCTGCTTCTGATGCATTGGCTTTATTTAACGGTGAAATGGGACAGAATTATCCCAAAGGCAATATTTCATCTCCAGCTCATGGGCAAAATGGAAAACAAAACATACAGCACTGATGCAGATCAGTGAGGGAGTATCTTGCAATAAATGTCACTAATAAAAATACCATACCTCAAAGCATCTCGAACGCTGTAGTTTTAGTGCAGTTTAAGACGTCATGAGAAGTGCTGAATTATTGACTGCAATTGAAGTGTTTGCAGTTACAGCCTCAAAAGTAAGGGGAACACCTAGATGTGGCAGTGATAATGAGGGCCTGCCATATCCCCATGGCAGGAGAGATTTTCCTTTGTGCATACTGGTAATGGCTATAATGAATGGCAGTTGGCCAGCTATGAATGGCCAGCTTCCAGTGGCCTTGATGATTGTAACCAATCAGTGTGTGTGTGTGTGTGTGTGTGTGTGTCTGTGTGTGTGTGTGTTGCCGGGGTCAGTGCGAGCCAACCCTCAAGGCCTTTGTCAAAACAAACCTTCATCACTCATACTCAAAGATGTACAGAGTAAATATTTAGCGACTGGCTGAAATAATGATGGAGGTTTATATTCGTTTGGTAAACACATTTTATTATCACTGTGCTGTCATGCAGTATGCCTGACCAAAACACATCATTAAATATGAATAAATATTTTCATAATAATGCATTTCCCACTAAAAACACAGCTTTGAGGCTATTCACAGTGTCAATTATGCCGTTTCATTCAGTAAATGATCTCTGCATGTACAATATAAGGGTAATGATTAGACATTGCTTTGCTGCATACGCTCTACACACACAACTATATGTCAAACAGTATCCATGATGCCATATTTGTTCCTAATGTGCAGCTTTAAAACTAATGGGGCCAATTATGAATGCCAATCAACCTATGAAATGAAGATAGTGAAAGAGAGCAGCACACTGGTAACTGGCTGCCTGAATGTTCCCCACTGAGGATATCACTAATGGTTCCCTGAGAAGGAGAAGAGCCAGAAGTACTTCAATATAGGATCGCGGTTTCCAATTCCCTCTACAGTGGTTCTAAATTAAATATTTAACTCTGCATATATACAGGACATTAAAGCCTAAACTCTGGTGCTGTTTTTCAATTAGTCCACGAGGACAAAGGGCCGAGTCTAAAGGAGCATCGGCTGGCTACAAAAGACGGGAAATGGTCCCCTAGGTTATCTCACACAGCTCCACAAGCAGGGGGCGGAGAGAGGAACTGGGTGCCAGATGAGCAATAGCATCACCACATGCATATTCAGCTAAGATGTGCATGAGGCGCATGGCCAGGTGAAGGCCGAGGCATCGACCCAAACCACCGCCCCCCACCCCCCACCCCCCATCTCAATCCATTTTCCCATTTCATTATAAACAATCTACAGTGTCAACATCAACATGACGCTGAGAGATTAACTTTACGATTCACCGATGAATAATTCAAATAAAATTACAGCCGTGCACAAATACTTGAGGAGTTTGGTTCCCCCGGAAAAACAGCACAAGGCAGAATTGACAAGTAACTTTATGAAATAAGGGAATTGGTTGAAAGAAGTAGTTCATTAAATGGGACTTGGCAACGGCATTCCCTTCAGTCATAAACACACACCCAGGGGGTAGAACAATGGATGTTAGGTAAAGCTGCCTGAGGAACGGATTTTATTGCATGGCTTTTTTCATGGGGATCTAGCCAGAAAACCAAACACAGGATTATCACCAGTGATCATTATTCAAACAAATAAAAACAAAAGGTGTGTCCCAAAGCTAATACATTTGTTGAAAGGTTGGAAATACTGTAGCAATAACAACATGCTACATTGAGCTAGAAGACAACACAGAAATGTTGAAATAAACAGTGGTAGTGGGGCAGATAGCAAGTTTCCAATAATGTAATTCCGTAGGGATAAGCAAATGTGCTCCCTCAAAAGCCCATATTTTATTGTAAAATGGAAAAAATATTCATGGAGGGAGTGTCATGCCAGGTCATCTGTGAAAACTCAGTAATTATTAATGTGGGCACTTTTGCTCAGATTTGAATTCTCCCTCCGCTGCTAAGAATGTAAGAAACAGCTAAACAAAATAGATCATTCTCAAACGCACATTTGTGCCGGACAAACATAAGCATAAACATCCACACCCCACAGCTGAGCTAATTTGTAACAGGCATAGTATGAGGTCAATACGGTGTCCCTCTCGCTGGGAGCGACAATAAACTGACTCTATACTTCATTAGCGCGGGCTTCACACAGCTTCCAAGTCTTCCAAGGAGCATTTTAGCCGATAGGACGATGAAGATTTATAGGTGGTGAAGGGGAGTAGGAAGTTCCCCCCCCGGCAGTCTCGTGCAGTTTCCTACTGTTGGGAAGGTTAGACGCTCACCCCGGCCATATCCCAGGCACCCGCCGCTGTCGCACGCTGGGCCCGCGCTCCCAACTCCCAGTCAATTTGATATATTAAACAATTATTGAATATGCCACCAAACAAAACTCAGTGACACAAAGGGCTGTGTAAATCTCTGGCTGCTTCCCCTAAATTATGTATGACTCAATGAATAATTCATGAAGAAAAAGTAGAGGAGGAAGAAGATGACGGCAAATAAGAAGGAAAAAAAAACGAAGAGTTGAAAATAAAACAATGGAATGTATATAGAAAAGGGAGGGGGGGGGGGGGGGGGACAAATGCTCTGTAAAAGGACGGGTTGCTTCTGTTTGGTGGCAGCCCGTGAACTCGGGGCGTTTGGCAAATCAGAATGAGTCAGTCAATTCAAATTGAGTCGGCTGTCATTCATGGATGAATAGAGGCTTATTATGATGATAACATTACGGTGACGGCTTGCATGCATGACGGATCAGCAGTCATCACACTGTTACGGGATAATAACGTGATTGGCAAATGAAAAGTAAAGGCGAGGGATGGTGTTAGTGTGTAAGTGTGTGTGTCTGCGTGTAAAAGTGTGTGTGCGTGTGTGTGTTAGGGGGTGATATTCTTAGTGTGGGAGTCAGTCGCTCATTCACTGCACCACAATGCCTCTGCATGCTGCTGCTGTAGCTATACAGTACATTACATGGGTCAGAAAGTAATCCCAAGCTCTGTACTGTACCTCAACACCAGCTCTTACTGAATTCATTACATGGATACGCACGGATTATATATCAAATTACCTAACTAAAAAGAAAGAAAAAAAACTCAAATTCACTCAAGTGGCAGGTGTAACAATATGTTTAATAGCAGAGGCTACAGCTGCTTAGCCCTGCATGTTTGCTAATGTCCTCAAGTAAACCATTAGCCAGATTGTGGGAGATGGCGAATACGGGAATACAACAAAACACAGCACAGATGCTCAATTTGCGTTCGTCCTGCGCAGGTCGGGTGCTGGTTTCTAAACGCGGCTGCGGATTGGGTCGGGCTTGGTGTTGCGCTGTATCCGCCATTCAGTCAGTGATTGCGGGCTGTAATTATGGCAAAACAGGTGCTGCGGGCTGGATGGGTTAGCTGAGCTGTCACTGGCCCCCTGCCTCATCGGCAACAGTGTTTTACATATAGATTGAATTACCAGGAACAGTTCTGCCCTATGTAAATGATCATTATGCTAATACTGCGCAACAACACAGAGAGATGCCTGTGTGTGACAGGGAATTTGAACTCTAAAATGCCTTAATGTCACCCTCCAAAACACTAGCAACAATAAAAAAACATAATAGATTCCTGTGTAAGAACAGTACAACAGCCAAACACACATACATATATAAAAGTACATTTAACATTAAGCCCCTGTTTAAGAGAGGAAGAGAGAGAGAGGGAGAGAGAGGGTGAGACATTCCTGCTTGACCCCACAAACAGACAGAGACAGAATCCAGACATGTAGGCTAAACCACGACTTAGCTTCGACCACCACACACCACTATAGGGAGATGAGCTCATAGCAGGGGCATACAGGGGACGCCAGAGAGAGAGAACAGGTGCAAGATACAAGGTCAGAGGACAGCTGAACCAGTGTAACTGATGAAGAATGCAGTGTGTATGAGAGAGCGAAGGAGACGGCAAGAAAAAGAGAGGAGTAGAGCGAGCGAGAGAGGGAATGAGAGATGCAGAACGGAATACTATGGGCTCATGAAGAAAACAGGAGAAGGTCAGAGAGGAAAGACAAAAAAAATAAATAAAAAATCTCCCCATCGTGCTCAGAAGGTCAAAAGGTGTCACATTTTAATTCTGCAAGCATGGAGAGTGAGAAAGAGAATGTATGTGCGCTACACAATTTGAATGTCAGAGCCGTCCGGCTTCGGCCGGCAGAGAGACAAAGAGACAAAGGAAGAGAAGCGTCATACTGGAGTTGAAGACAGGAGAGGGAAGCGCAATTGCGGCGACCATTTGCCGAATGCCAAGCCTTGGCTAATGAAGGGCGAGGTAGAGCACAGCGCGGAGCGGCGGGGAGCCGAGCCGAGCCGAGCTACTACTACTGAGTGCTTCTGGGAACGAGGGCTGTCGCGCCGCCTGCTATTCTGGTCTGATTGGAGCGGTCTGAGGCAGCCAGCCATTGTGCCGCGGTGGGTGGAGGATTGAGAAAGAGGGAGACCACAAAAGAGACGGTTGTGCCGGGGGGGTGGGGGGTGGGGGGGGGATGTGGGGGGCGATCAGGTTGCGAGGCTGAGGGTCGCCCTCCTTGGCCTCTTGCATGGGTTGCATTCCTCAGGCCGGGCTAATTTAAAGCACATCTGTTGCTCCGGCTCCCTCACCGCTTCCTCAAACGCCCCTGACTCCTGTCATGTCCTTCTGCTGGTGTCGGCTATGTCTCTCTCTCCCTCTACTGTTCTCTCATTCTGACTCTCTCGCTCTCATGCGGACTCTCTATCACATTCGCTCTTTCATCTTTCACCGGTATCCGCTTCCCCGCGATTCCCCTATCTTCCTCCATCACCATCTTTCATCCCCGATCTCTTCCCAGATCGCTCTGTTCTCTCCGTCTCAGATTGTTCTCTCCGTGGCCTCGGCTGTTTTATGTCTTGCCAAGCAGATTGGCCAAGGATGCCAAGCATACCCCCCGCACTCATTCAAATGCCATGCCAGAAAAGCATGCAGATGTTTGCCATCCTTAACAGTGATCCACATGTTCACGCCCATAAAAACACATAACAATGGCTGTAAATCAGGCATTAAAGAGGGAGCAAACAGAGCAATGCTACTTTTTGGCATAATAAGCGATGACAGGATTCCAGTGTCCCCATTCTGTGAATAGTCTTGATCGTGCTATTGGCAATAACAATGTATTTATCACATTGTGTGGTAATTAATATTCACAGAGTTGATGCCATGCTAAACAGTACACAGAGACAACCATGTTCAAAGCTGTCTAGGCTGATTAGCATGCCAGAGTTTTGCTCATGTACCCTGGGTGAGTAATTACTGTAATGTCTCTAATTACACACTTGCCGATGAAACCTGCATTCTTTTTCACAGTGACCCTGATATCCGCGTGACCAAAGTCGGGCGGTGCTCGTTTTCTTCCGTTTATTATCACTTTGTTTTTCCCCTGTTTTTTTTCCTGTGCTTGATGTAAAGGGGCCTAATTGTAAAAAATAAATAAATAAAGAGTGGAAACTTGGTGAGGAGGTTAAGTGCTCTCTGGCTAATTAGGCTGTAACGAAGGCACACTTCGTTACTAATCCTTTGCACTATTTGCACATTTGTATTGTACGCTTTGATTTATTAAATAGTTTGCACAGTAATATTTGCACAGCATTAATAATTGCAAACAGAGTCATGATTTAAAGTATTTTATTGAATATATATTTTACTAAACATTTTAAGTTTGTTTGTGTGAGTTATTTTATCTTGTCCTGCTGGAGCAGTTACTCAGCATGGTCAAGGATTGAAGCTCCACCTGAAGGAAACAAACAAATGTTCAGTACTCAACCTGACATGAAATGGGTTTTCATTGTTTGGTTGAATATCATGATTTGGTATGGGCAAGTGCAATATTTCTAAGTGCAATACTACAGTGGTGCAATGTAAGGGTTTTAATTGTTGGTTCATGCAATCACTTACCTGTGCTGTCTTGTCTGTGTTCCAGGGTGTTCGGGCAAAAGAGTTCCCCGGGGTGTCCGAGCACCTATATATAGTTCCGGGAGGGACCATGTGATGGGATAGCAGAGGGGGTGTTGTGTGTTGTGTGGGTGTTTGAACTCAAATGTATATTGTTTATATGTTGCAGTATTTATTGTTTGAGAGCAACATCAATTTGACTGTATGTATCGGATAGATATGTAGACTGGTAGGTTAAAGGGGGCAGTGTATTGTATTGTTGAATGTTATGCAAGTGACCCCTATAGTTGGTAGCATCCAGGTTAATTACCTGAGGCAGAGTATAAAAGGCTGCCAGTGTTCATCTGCCTCAGCTATTGGTAGGACCCTGGAGAGCTGCTCATAGCCATGCTCTCATTTTTTGCAACTTAGTGTCATTTTTGTCTTGTTATGTCATTTTTGTGGGTGAATAAACACCTTTGGTTGCACCGTACCACTGCCTCTTTTGCTGTGAATCCAGCCGCTAATCGGGTCAAGCCTAACATAGGCCCTGAGCAAATTGATGCAAGGACATCATCACCAACACTGAAAAAAACAGGGCAATCACTGTCAAAGGCATCTGAGTACATGCTGTGTAATGGTAGTATTTAGAAAATGTGGCTGTGGCTATAATTGCTATTGGTTTAAACTTAGTAACAGGCAGATCACCTCCTGCAACTGGACTGCAACATTTGCCTTGATAGCTGAAAGGCACTGTGCAACTTGAATATACACATAAAACCCATATAGTAATTTAATAGACTATCATAAACATGGTCAAAATCTGATTACATTTTTTGGGAATATCTTTGAATACATTTGCACAAATATGTGTGCTGTTTTTTTCAGATATCTAGTACACGGCCAGCTGGAAATAAACATATCAAGTGAAAGGCCTAAATGTGATTCCTCAATGACAACATGAACTGTGTGGGACGCCTAGGGTGAGGTTAAAGACTAGCACAGTTCAGCAGGGTTCAGCTGGTAATTGATTGGGATGGGGCCAGAGTAGCAACATTCCCCTCTAGTTGGACACTGACCTAGCAGGAGGAGGCAGGTCGGAAATCACCAATAAAAGGTCTGTGTTAAACTACTGGGAGCTGACCACCTAAAAAGTGACCCAAAACGCATGTACTGGCCACAGTGGAAGAGCAGTGGGACAGAAGTTGATAAGAGATAGGCGTTAGATATACAGTATACAGTCCTTAAAAGAGAATTCATGAATGAAACACATGATTACATTGTGACAGATCAGCTAGCGCAAGACGCCACAATTCTGCTAATTTGCAGGTACTTGTTTGTGATTTTTCATGCATGATGTTCTGAATCCGAATAATAAACCTTACAACGCTACAAGGCATCTTTTTTTAGTTGTATTTGGAACCCGAAAAAGCTGCTACACATTTTACTTCAACTAGTAATTTGCCAAATGGATCAAAATGTGTGTGTTTCAACCCCCTCTCAGTGGATCAGAGGCTTCTCTTTGAAGTGGATAACGAAGCCTTAAAACGGCTGCGGAGATGCTCAAAAGGCCCCCATGACAGCTTTTTTGATTGATTTTTCATTTGTCCCAGATATTTCATTTCAATCCTTTCTGAGTCTTTAAATGATTAAACAATATTTCTCTCTCTGTATTTCTTTCTGTGTCTCGCTGTTATTTATTTATTTTAATTTGCAAGTTTACCAAGCTAAAGGAGAGAGAGAGCAAAAAAGCTCACATGAACACACAATATGTTGTCTGATAAAATGTTTTAATTAAACTATCTTCATTAGAAAAGCATCAGGGTGATAAATATATGTGGCTCGCTCGACACAAGAGTAATTTACATGAGGATATTAATAGATGCGTCATCCTGGCTTAAGCACATCAATTATGAAAGGCCTGTAACCTGAGAAAAGTACAAAAAAAAGCCCCATTGAAATGTTGATGAGAAATCTAATTACTGCAAGTACAGCTGAAGCAAAACAAACACATTAACAATAGGTTATAAACACTGAATATTGAAATACAACTGTGCACAAATGAATATGCTTATTTATGGGCAACTGTTTTATAAGCACTCAGCAGAAATTAATAGCTGCTTTCTGGTGTTTCGATTAATCATACACTGTACATTGGGTAGTCATATTTTATCTGTCAGACACGCTCTTGTGTTTGCACAACTGCTTCAGTGATTGCTATTGACAGTTTTATATTTTACTGGTGTCAAACTACTGTAACTAACTAAACAATACAGCAAGAGAGATTAATCATGACAAAGAAATCCCATCCAGTTTTTGAACATTGAAGATCATTGTTTAATCTTCTAAATGATCTTTTATCCTGCTATCATTGAAAACCGGTAGACTTTGTCTGTCCATTGGCAATGTAATTTGTGGGTTTAATGAACCGATAATGACAGTCAGCAGAAAGTCAATGGAGGCTGATTTATATCTCCACCCTAGTTACTGAGGACTTCATGATCGCTGCCTTTAACAGTACAGAATACACTGCAGCAGTAATATGAGGATTTACATTTCAAAAGCATGTCTCTCCAAACCATGTTTAACCCTGAGCCCCTAAAAAAGCAATCCAGACTGGGATCCAACTTTGCCGTTTCCTCATGAAATACGGCAGCCTTGTTAGGGTGGGATTTCGACTGCATTCCGCACAGTAAACGGAAAAACTGCGGGAACACCTGAGTAAATTCAGCAAAGGAGAACCTTGCCAGAGGAGGAGCTGCTAGGGGGATTAGTTATGTTTGTAGAGAAAACACAAACGTACCGAGAGGAAACATCTGTGTCAGAGACCGCGGCCCCCTGAACATGAGAGGGCATGGGCCCAGTGGTGCGGCCCCCGTTCCTTGGGCCCATGTGGTGTCAGCGGGGCCTTGGGCCTCAGGGAGAGCTGCTTTAACTGGGGCCCGAGGGAATAGCCCCCGTCAAGGATATCAGGTGACTGGAGGGATGGAGGGAAGGAGCAGGGGAGAATGTATGGGAGCTAGGGATGGAGGGAGGGAGGGAGGGACGGCCGGAGGAATGGACGCAAGCGGGTAAAGGGGAGGGAGGGAGTGAGGGAGGACGCTGGGATGAAGGGAAAGAGGCCAGAAGAAAAGGAAGGAGAGACTGAAGGCGGAAGGGAGGCAAGGACAGAGGGAGGGAAGCTTTCCTCCTAGAGACGGCGGTTAGGATGCTACTGAGCTGAGGGGAGAGGAATGTATGTGTGTGAACGTGGGGACGGACGATTTGGGTTAGTATGAGCATATGGGCGGTGGGCATATAATGGAATGGAAGCTGTAGCGGCATGCGTGCCTACGATGACGACTGTGCATATGGAATTTTTACCCTATGAAAGGAGTCACGGACACTGCGAGTAACATGAGGAGGCCTTTGTGACTGTGATTATATGGGATCACATAGGGGAGAAGATCAGACGCATAACAGAGCCACAATAATGCCCCAGCTGTTGCCAAGGGAATGGGCTGTGGATGACGAGCGCGGGCCGCTCTGGGCCCCCGCCATGGCCCCGAAAGCACGCCAGAGGGACGGGGTAGAGGTGTAGGTCTCTCAGGGCGCTAACCCCCCGCCCACCCCCCATCCTATCCCTATACCCAGTTGGCACTTGACGCCACATGAGGCCCGATGTTGACACTCCTGAAGTGGGCCAACGCGGTCCCCAGACGCCCACCGTTCGAACTGCTTCATGACGGTCTCTGGTTCAGCCTCATGCCGGTCTCACCGCTACAGAAACCCCATCCCCAATCCGAGCGTCCTCCTATTACAGTACAGGCCTCTCCCCGCCATTTACATGGAGAGGGTTACAGCTCGCTCGTCACACTGTTTAGATAGGCGACCTACTTAGGGGAAAGGACAGTGAAGGAAAACTGGATTTTGAGTAAAATGAGGCTATAGAATATTGAATCAAATGTGTGACCGAGTTGCCAAGGAAATTGAGGCCCCCTGGAGAAGATGACGGGGGGGGGGGGAGGGCGGGAGGGAAAGTAAAAGGCGTAGAAAATAATAAAATAAATAATGGTAACCTATCGTGGAAGTACTAGGGAAAAATAATACATTGAGAATAAGTGATTTCTGTCCCGGGTAAATTCCAGGAGACGGGAGCTCATTTGGTTCCCTGGAGCCTATGAATTCATAATGCCTCTCATGCACACCTCTGGATGTCAGGAGTGTGAAGGGAAAATAACTGAGCCAATTTCAGCCAATACTACCCTTCTACAGACCAACACACACACACACACACACACACACGAGTTTCTATCTTTACCTATCTTTCTCTCACACACCAGACATTACCACTGCTCTCTGCCAATTCCTATTTCTCTCGTCACAAAAAAAAAAAAAGGCTGCGAGTCGGCATACTCTTTAATCCTTTTTTGGAAAGGGGTGGCATTTACAAGTCAAGTTGTAAGGGATTTTTTATCAGCGGTGGCATAGAGAAAGTCGGCGCAGTAATTCTTAGTAGTTTATGAAAGTTGTCTTTGCTGTCGGGGGCTGTATGTATGCCTGTCTTCATAGAGCCTTCACTGGCAGGGGCCCCTGAGAGGGTGGGGCGACAAGATGGAACCTGAAGTTCACACGTCAACCAATTTCTAGGATAAGCATGCTGGGAGAAAGCCTACTTAATTCTCTTTTTGCATCATCTCTCTCTCTCCCCGACTTCTTTTTCCTTATGACTCACTTTTTTTTTTTCCTCGTCGCCTTCATCTCCGCCCTCCATCTCTCTCTCTATCTTTTCCCCTCTCTCTCCTGATGTTCTCCCATGGATGAACAGCTGGTATAACTCTTGGTCTGTGTGTGTGTGCGCGCGTGTGTGCGTTTTGTGTGCCTGTGTGAGTATACACCCGTGCTTCGACTTAAGCAAGCCATCAGAGAGAGATGAGAGAACGTGTGCGCATGTGTGCATGCATGTACATACAGTGAGTATGCGTGTGAAACGTCTCATCTGCCCCACAGAGCCTTGTGTCTCCAGGGATGCGCTCTCCCCTCTCTGTCTCTCGCTCTCTCTTCAACAGAGCCTAGCAAATGTGGCTGTCACTCCTGATCTACTTTCAGCAAGGGGAGCTCCTTTTTCTTTGATATGCTGTTGTACTTCAATTCCTTCCTTTAAATACTTTTGACCAGGCAGTCACAAAACAGGGCAAATGGCATACAATGAAAGTGAGGTGACCTGCAAGGCTTCCATAAAGGCTGGCTGTACAATACAAGCAGCGGGGGGTTTGATGCACGCTCTAACGATGTTGTTTGATCTTCCAGAGGGAGTATTTTAACACTACAATATCTAGGTTATGAGATATGTATGTCTTGGCAGCGGAACACGGGTGGATACGGGTTGAAATGCTTATGTATTTCCATGTTAAGACCATGCTCCGAAGCTATTTCAAATAAACAATGGTGAGAGTTTACATGAGAGAAAGTGCATCAGCTTGAAAGACTCTCCATCCTTCCCTCCTCCGTCCTTCTCTCTGCCCACTGTATGCTAGCAGGGTGGGCCACACCCAGTCCAGCGCCAGACAGGCAGTCTGCCCTGGCTTTGTGGTCTAGCTGCCTGACTATATATGGAGATGAAATAGCAGGGTTGAGCCTTCACCCCCTTGTAAGGCCTTTGGGGCCGAGGCCTCAAAACCAACAGAAACCTTAAAACAGCTCGTAAAAAGCCACTTCCTCAGAGCTGAGATGATTATAGTCCAGAACAATGCAACAATGCAGAATGACTGAGAAAACCAGGAATGAAAATGGGTATTTGTGTTAACTTTTGAGCTTTGCTGTACTTAGAAGCAGACATATTTGCTGATGGAAACTGCTTTTCCTTCTCAGTGACTTCTTTCATGTTGTTTGATACTTGGTAATACGGGTATCGACATCCCTTTGCAGCATTTAAAAACTCTTTCAATTATTCCCTCAAAATGAAATCCATGGAACAGGGGATTCAGTAGAGGAGCCCTGGTGTTTTTGGGCAGTATTGAGCTAATCGGCTGATCAGCCGCGTCAGCATATGCATTCAGCGCCTTAAATCAGTTTACAATGATGAATGGCCCTCATTTAGCCCCACAGCTGGTCTTGTGCTGAGTGCTGTCCCTGTGTTTTTGTTTGTCTCTATCTCTGTGGGTGGAGGGCCGGTGTTTACCAGGCAGCGGCTGGGTGATGTGGCCGGGGGCTGGAGGGCAGGCGGAAGGTGGGCGGAGGGTGAAGGGAAGGCACAAGTGGTGATAAGCAAGAGAAATTCCATACAGTCAGTTTGGGCTCCCATTGCACCATGTTAAGCCTTTCCATGCCATGTTAAACACTCAGGATCAGCAATGAGCACTCCCCATGAGAAACCATGTCATAAGCCCACCTGTAGTGGCTTAGCTGGTAGGCTGTAAAAAAAACCTCCTGGGCCACTGGGGGTGGACACGGGAAATCGAGAGGAACGCCTGTAGCCTGAAGGTAAAACAGAGCTCAGGTAATTGTCCACTGCCTCCGAAGCTCTTCTCCTACTGAGTCACCACCATGCAGCAGCCGGCAGTAAGAACAAAGGGGGCCATAACGTAACAAGGTAGAATGAGAGTACACTCTCGCCTGAGCTATCAGAGTCATTACAATGATTAGGATCCCCACTCAAACTCCACAGCTCAAGTTAACAGATGAGCTGCACTTCATTTTACCACGTTGGAGCCTCTGCAGGTTGTAAAAGCAGGTTTTCTGATTCTTATCACGAGGTCAGCCGTGTTTATCTATCAATAATGAGGGGCTCAGCGGCAGCAATCACAGAGACTCTGATTGTGTTTGTGTGAAATACAGGAGGTCTTTGTCGGCTGGATCGGGTTAAATGACATTAGGGGTTTGGGTTTTGACATCTGGAGCAATTTGAGTAATGGACTACCACACTCTCTTCCAGAATAGCATGGTAGCACTTTCCACACAGAGAGAAATAAGACTCATCTGTTGTATCCGCCAAATCCAGAAGCTCACTGAGTGTAATGTGCAACCAGGAACAAATGATTAAATCAGTTAATAAACTGCTGGCCCAATCTTGGGAGTGAGAGAATTCAATTGGTTTCCGAGTGCGTATCTATCGCCGCATGGATCATGATACTGTATATGAGTCTCATATTGATTTTGACCCCACAAACCCATATTTGGGTAATGAAAAGGAGTGGTATGGTTGGTTGGACACAGCTTTTAATCAGGGTAAATGTGTTATCCAATAATCCCTCATCTTCTATTGCTCTGCAGAGAATGGATATTTTTCTCAAGGTTGCTCAATCAAGAGACCATTAATAACAGGGTAGACTTTCAGCCATGTAAGAAAGCACATTATCTCTCACGGGCCTTGGTTTTTCAACCGTTTAACTTCCATATCAAAGTCATTTAAAACCCCCCAGCCTTGAGGTCTCGTATAGTTCACTAAGCAGCAGCACTGCTTAGTTACCAACACAACTTTCCCTGTGAAAATGAAGTAAGAAAAACATTATCTCCTTCCCTGTTTTGGGTGTGAGAGGTAATCAGCGAGGTGACTGTTCCCTCCCCTCCCCAATTCAATAAAACCATCTTGATGAAGTTCTGTGATCAATAGAGCCACTTAGCATCGAGTGAGGTGCACCAGGTCTCAGTCTATATCTATACCTCTCTTTCTACTTTTCTATCTCACTATCTGCTCGACTTACACACAGCAGCACACACACACACACAATCAGACAGACACACGATCCCTCCAAACTTCTTTTGCCCCAGCTTGTTTTTAACACTCCTAAAAATAAAAACCCTGCATATCCACACCTCTGTCAAATACTGCTGGCCAAGTTGCAATGAGATGATGGTTTCCATGTTACAGGGTCCACTAGTTTTCATTCCAGCTTGGTGCTTAATTGCTCATCAGTGTGGTCGTTGGGGTGTAAAGCTGTCCCATTGGCACTATGTCTGAGGCAGAGTCACTAATTGAAAGGTATCTCTTAATGCTGCATGGTTTGGCACTCAAGGGCTGGAAATGTCTCCGCTGTGCAATCCACTTGATGTCAACACAACAAGACAACAAGACTGCAGGGGGTCCACGCTTTGCGAGCTATGAATAATGTCAGCATTGGATCCAGCATCCCAGATCAAAATCTGAGAGACGTTTAAAAGAAAGAAGCCCTAACATACTGTAACTCTAAATATAAGCATTACCACCCTCCCTAACCCTTTAGATAGCTATGCAGGAAAGCAAACACATTATGGGTCAAAAAGGTGACAAATGCCCGAAGACAATTTTGAAAGGTTAGTGTTACAACCCTATTTCTATTTCTCATTCTTTAATGAGAATATATCATAAACCTAACTCTTTAGGTCAAGTTAATTTCCCTAAAAAATTTATCTAAGGGTAACTTTGGTTCAAAGGATGAACAAAGTTCAAAGGATGTATCAAGTGCATCACTTTCATGAACAAAACTACAGCCACATTCACAAAGGGAGGGGAAGTCGTAGCAGAGTGTGATATGGAGGGAGAAAGGAAGATGCAAAAGAAAAAAAAAAACACTAGTAGAGGAATCAATATACAATATACGACTGTCGGATCGAGTTTCCCTGGTCATAAGACAGCTGATACAGCCATATCTTGTACACCTGACCCTGCCTCCCCTATTGCAATCAGCAGGGCAGGATATCGTTAGGATTTTACAGATTCTGGTGCCATTTTCGATTCTTCTTATCGATCTGATTCATTATTGATTCCCTTATCGATTCCTACTGCATAAATTGTCAGGGGCAAAAGACTACATACAGCTTTAGTGGAGTTAACTTTGTTTTATTACTCAAGACAGACATTGCTGTGTAGAGATACTCTAACTTTTGTCTCAGAATCACTTTCCAAAACAGCCAAGGCACATTTGACATAAAGCCTTACTTGAGAGAACAAAATACAAGAACAAGTGAAAAAATTTCAAGTAATTGGAGGTCAACGTCACTGAACAAAACCAAAATATTTACCACTGTATTTGCCACTTTATTGGGTTGTTCAAACGCGCTCTACCCGTAATTACAATATTTCCAACAGCATTTGAAGGCAGCATCTGCTTGCTACTGTTGTGACTGTTGGTGAGGTGCAGAACAAGTCCGTAAAATCTAGGAGATAATGAGGTAAATATTGGACTTTTGCACCCACGGTGCAATCGTTCGGTTTCAGAACGCTTGGATTATGCTGTTTGGACCTATTTTATGGTCTTTTTTTTCTCTTATTGGAACTATAAAGAAACAGTCTCCAGCAACTTGTGTTGTTTTGAAGACGGCTGTCACGTAGTTGTGCTAGAAAACTCGCTATATGTTTTTCGCCAGTTTTTTGACTGACATGAGGGTGAGCAGTATGAAGTATGGTTAGCGCTGTGGCTTAACGATGGTGGTGAATTAGGGAATTTAGAACCGGGACTAAATTGTAATACCCAGCCCTAGCAATCGAACAATCATTACATTCCAAGTAGTTACAATAGTCAGTACAGAATGATTGGCAGGAGCAACTGAAAGAATAATGGAGTGTGGAGAGACAGAGTGAGAGAAAATGAGGAGAGAGAAAAAAAGGCAAGTGAGGAGAAAAGGGCAGAGAGGGCAAAAAACCAAACACTCCCAGTCTGTCTACTGCCTGGCCACAGCGGGAAACCAGTCAATCAGCCAGGTGGTAAAGATGATGGTTGCGATTCTGATGCGATCATCTGACATGCCATCTTTCATCTGACTCATCAGTTGGTTGGATAACAGGTAGTTTGATAGTTTGTCTATGGATTACGTTTCAATGTTGTTTCTAAAGATGTATAGAAACTAAAGAAATGAGAGATTTTCTTTATACTGGGTCAAATACTGACTCCTGTCTTCAAATTGCATAAATATGTAAACCTCTATGAAACAGAGGACTATTAAATAGTCCATTCCAATAGATTTTTTTTTTTTTTTCCAGGAAGCTGGTGGGTCTTGCTCTCCAGAGCCAAGGTCAGTAAACAGTCTCACAGAAATAATGGCATCTTTCAAAGAGAAGCAAAGAGCACAAAGCCTCTTTATATTTATGATTTTAAAAAATGGTGAAAAATAGCTCTATTATTTTAAAGTATTTTTTTTCTTTCTTTAATTTCTGGTATATTCCATTGTGTCTTTTATGAAAAGGAAGGTAGCCACCAGATTTTGAAGAGGTGTTTGATAGTGGTTGGTAATTCTGAGATCTCCAAAATGCAACTGAATGAGACTGGGATTGTATAAGTAACCATGTTAGTAAGAACATTATTATTACAGAGATACACTAAGCTTAAAACAGGCCACAGGTACTGTGCTTTAGTCTTATTCTGCATATCTTCCATCTGTTTCCTCTGCCTCTCCTTTATTTCTCTCCCTGTCTCCCAAGCATGGGGCTCCATTTGACCCCCCCCTCCCCCCCCCAAGCCCTAATCCCACTTTGCAGCATTTTCGTCTCTTTTCATTAAACTGGATTAAATCCAATCTTGCCCAATCTGCAGTGCAATAATCTTGTCTGTATTTTAATTAAGCAGTATTGAGCTGAAAGCCCCTCGCTGAGCCTAAACACCTCCCCAGCCACTTGTTAAGTCCACCAGAAGCATGCCAGCCCTCCCAACCCTGACACTCCCCCCACCCCCCATCCCCCTCTCAGTCTCAGTCCATGTGGACAAATCCTGCCAGCTATAGGGACAACACTGCAGGAATCCAGCCTAATCTGAAGGGGCATGACCTCCCACACAAGGTGCTTTCAACAGCTCAACCTTATTGATTTCCCATAAATTCCAAGCACCTTAGGCTGCAGCAAATATCCATTCACCTCCGTTCGACGCTCTGAGAGTCCCCGCCCTCATTAGCATGCGGCGTCCATGTGCATGCACATGTATGTGTATACATGGTGTGTAAATGAACACGCAATCGCAAACAGGTACAGGTATGCTTGTTTTGCCATGAGCAGAGATTGAAGTGGGAAAGACAGGGCACAGGTGTTGCTTTCAATCTATGCATGTCATGTTCACGGGACCGCAGCCTGTCTTCATACACTTGAACAGCAGGTTTTACCAAGTTGATTGATGGCTTCACCAAACGAGGGGTTAGAGACAGATGTAGAGATCCTCAATCTGGTATAAAAAAACAACAACTAGGGACCTGTTATATAGCCTAAAAAAGGCAGCATCTGTTGCCGTGGGCTCGCTATTCATTAATTTTAATTTATCCTCATGACACCTTGAATTAGCTCTGAAAAAGTTTTGTCATCTCTGTTGTGATAAAACAGTCCTGGTTGCTTCTGTGACACCCAACAGAGATGCTTTTTGGTGATGTCTCACTGTGTTTTAGACGAAGAAGATCTGTCAGTCATTCCCTGACACTAGAACCAAAACACCAGTTCTAACCATAGCGGGAGTGCTGCAGGAGAAAAACTGTGCCAGGCAAAGATGACAGGAACTTTTGACGGAGGAGGAAAGCCAGGGAGCTTCCTGATTGGCTGAGAGGTTCCTCTATGATGTCAGGCCCCTCATCCATAAACAAATATGTGCTCCAGTTTAAGATGCTTCTTTGCCTTGTGAGGGAAACTTCTGGAGTGCAAAGCACACTGGGAGCAGATCACTTGAAAAGCGTGATCTTCAGCTGGTCTCCAGGGAGCAATCTCTTTCTCTTCTCACTTTCAAAACTAGTCTGCTCCCACATACTGTACCCACTCAAGTGAAGTAAAAAAGAACCTTAACTACATCCAATTCCACACTGCATTTTAAAGTAGTGTAGTGGGTAATAGCAGAATTTAATTTCCAGTGTAATCTGGCCTGTGGCTTTTAAGAGGGGAATTATTCTTTGAAATTATGATTTCTAATCAATTGGCATCCCATTTTAGTTCATTTACAAATCCATTTGTGCATTTTTTCACAAAATACAAATGAATGAACTTGTGTATACACAAATGAAAATACATTCGACAGATGTGTATCCCAGAATTTAGGTACCCAAGAATTCCACCTCCAGTATTTGATTGAATGAGTATACTTAATGAAAGCAAACAATTTTTTTTGATCAGGTATACCTGGCTTCCCATAGATGTTTCCCCAGTAGGAAAGCTGCATATTCTCATTAGCATTCAAGAAGGACTTTTTCTGTCATGTTTCGACTGCCCTTTGATTTTTCTCCCCGTCGTTTTGCTTAATGAAAGAAAGGTTGGACACTCAAGTTCATTATTGACAACCATCCGTCCCACTGAAAACACTTCATAAATATTGAACTTTCTCATTCATTTCACGAGGCAATTCCACTGAGACATATTTGTCATAGTCAATAAAGTTGGAAATTTGCCACACACAAAGGAGTATCGGGGGGGATTGAATGTGCATTTGTGTGTGTTTGTGTGCACCCAAGTGGAAGTGTAGAGTCTGTATCATCTCTTGAGCTCAAGCACAATGACCTAACCATTGCTGAATAGCAACAGAATGAAGGCAACATTACATGTTATTCAAGCTAAAAGCTGTCTAATGACAGCCTGGTGTAAACCCGATAAAGGACCTTTTCTTCCTCGAGCTTAATCAGTCCTGCTCTCTCCACAGTGGCTGTCAATCAGCAATAAAGCTAATAGGACAGCCTGTTGTGAAGTAGATGTGGGTCCATGAGCAGAATCAAACAACTATACAACTATATATATACAACTATACTGTGCTGTATGTTCACTATGGTTCAGAGAATTTTTTTAACTGATTGGAGTACAGCATGGTTAGGTTATTACAGCAATTGCCACAAAGATTAAACAATAACAGGAAAGGCAATTTAGTATATTTTCAATGACTTACCTGAATGGTACTGATTGAGTAAACCCATCCATCTGACATTTACAAATACTAAGTGACCCACGCCTTGTTAACATCAGCATTGCCAGGCTCCAGGCATGCCAATGTTCTCTATCAGACATTAATAAATGAATCAGTTGCTTATATCACAACTGATTTTTTGGAAGAGGTCTCTCTATAAAGCATGATCACACACAGAGAGGTTGCTTTCTCTAGCAGAACCTCTACATTAGGTAGCAAAGAGATTATGCTGTGTGGTAAGGTGGAGAAAATAAGCATCTGTTTTCTAAATCGCTCTGCCTAATGCGACCTCCTGGAGAGTGGGAGGAATAGGGAGGACAACTGGTGCTGGCCCTACAGAGATGGCTATAAGTGGTTCTCTGGCCCGGCATGTGCTCGGCCCACCGTGTCATTACCACTTTTTCCTCCGGGCACAAACTGAGCTCTGAGAATAGAGCAATTAAGGCTATAGACTTGCTTTCCCTGACTGAAGCTTGAGATCATTGTTATATATTAAAGATCCTCTGTGATATCAACAATATATAGTTTTTTCTGTATAAAATGGTAGAAGTTTGATGGTGATTGAAATTAATGATCACTCCTATGAGAAAAAATGTTACAGCAATTTTTAATATTTTCTACAAAGGTTATGCACTTGGATATGATTTGTGAACTCGCCAACTAAACACCATTTGCTGCGCCTCAAGGTTTAGAGTTAAATGTATTCTCAAACACAAAAGTAAAAAAATATATATCTACTCTCCATGCATTTGCTGAAACTTTAAAAGCCTTAAGTGTTCCTAATGTTCATGTCTAATATATCTCAATTTTAATAAGGAGACAGGCAGGTCTACGTCAATATAATTGACCCTGAAATGGAGCTGAAACGCTTTGGACAGCCTTATTTAGCGCTGCATTGATTGTCTGCAAAATTCAGCATCCTCTCCGCACAGCACACCGTTTTGTTTTCTCGTTAAAGCATCAGGACTTTTCAATACCTGGCATGCTTGAAACAGAAATCCAGGCCAGGGTTCTTGGCAACAACTCCAGTAAAGGGAAAAAAGGAGGGTGGCAGAGGCAGAGCGCCATCTGAATGAAAACCCACCAAGGAGATCTGTAGTGTGGACGTTTCAATTGCACACAGAGCAGCAAGGCCTCCTGAAGGGCCCAAGAGGAAACGCCCCCCTGAAATCAAATTCGGGAGCGCTTGATGTGTTCGTCACATCTGTCCCCTCCATATGGAACTCAGAGAATTTCCCTGCCATCCGATGTCTCTCTGGACACCTTGAGAAGTAGAACGCGACCCCCATCATCACAAACTGGAGGGGAAAAGGAGGAGGAAAGAGGTGATAGAACGGGGAGTGTGTCGTTCCTTTTAGTTTGAGTTAGGCAGCTGTTGCCTAGACAAATGGGGTAGTCTCACTCTTCCTCATTAAGTTTGACAGGAAGATGCACATAGCCATGGTTGCGGAGCTTTATTTATGAGAGTTTTGTGATGGATATTGCAGCCGTAAGGCAGGCGGAGAATGGCGAGGTGGGGCCGGTGACCGGGCTGTGTGATTGGGCTCAATCCATTCTGGAGCTCTCTAACAAGGCTGACTAATCCCTGTGATCCCACCTATTCTTCCTCAGTCAGCTGTTTTCACTGCTGCACCAACAGCCCATGTACTGCACTGTGCTGATCTCGGCCCCTCTCTTTCTCTCTCTCTCTCTCTCTCTCTCTCTCTCTCTCTCTCTCCCTCTCTCTTTTTCTCACAGGTTATCGGCTTACAGCAAGCCACTCCGGCGACCTTTAACCTCTTGCAATGACTGCTTAAACCCCAGGGTGATGAACTCTGAGGCCTTTCCGGACAAACTATTCTTGACCGCATATGTTGGAGGGTGATAACACTGAGGAAACCAATGGGCACATCTTCAGTTCACCCTCATCTGCATCTAAATACTACTTTTAATGCAGTACAGTAAGTGTGTCAGAGCCAGAAGATCCCTTCCTTGTCATATATGGTTAAACAGATCCTGAAACTATGGAAGTGGGTTATCTGGCTGGGAAACAAAAACAGAAAAACAGCCTGATGAATTCTGCACGGTGAGTCCCCTTGAGTAAGAAAGCAAGAACAAAGGATAATGCACGGCAGGGCGGTGGGAGGGATGAAATGAAGAGAGAGCAGGGAGAAGACGAAGGAAGAAAGAGAGAGGCCTGTGGGCTTGGGGGGACCTTGAGGGTTGACCGCGAGCTCGTCTTTAATTGGCAGGCCAGCGTGCGCCTGGATGACCACCAAGCAGGACTAGCAGAGATGACTACAGGGCAGAGTGGGCACGCCGCCACATGGCGCTAGCTCCCTCCAACAACCGCCGTCCTAGCCCTTCCTGAGTCTTCCCAACAATCCCACAGGCCATCCCATCTGCTTCCCTTGTTCCTCTGCTCTCATTAAGGAGGCCCGGCTGGGGCGGCAGCATCGCAAAACACACCCAGACAGGACAGGTGCCAAGCCCTGCGAATATGCCATACATGGCTGTAGCATGCATGACACTGGCCCAGTAGGGCAACATCCAATTCCAAAAGGGCCTCAGGGTGGCTATCGTCATGTGCCAGATAGAGTCAGCAGCCACGCTGTTTCCGACCCTGAAGGACACGTGAAAGAGTGATATTAAATATAATCTATGAAAACTTTTATAAAATTATACAGGCCCCAAAATTGACATCTTCAGCTGGGAAGTAGTGGAAATATGAAGAATTGTATGACATAAAAGCTTCGTTGGAATCCGTACTTTGTGCTTATTGCTTCAGGATAAAAAAAAAATTGAATTTATTGTGCTATATTGCATTGGCGTGGAAAAGCTTAAAAGGCTTCAGACAAAGCAGACAGTGTTCTCAAGTGAAATAAACCTTGAACGTGGTTGAAATAACTGAAATGGACTTTATTGCCGTCATCCAAACAAAATAGAACAAAAACTGCTAGTGTGACTGCCCACTTCCCTCCATCCTGGGGAGTATGTCTGTACATTCCCCAGGCACAAACACAGCTCTTCGGTCAAGGACTTGGTGACCATCTATTATCAGGTGTTTATTTAACTCCAGGGAAGCAGACAAAACAGGACGTCTACTGAGTTGTTTGGAATAGCCTGTTTAGATTTGAAACACAGAGAAGAAGAGACAGTTGAGTGATGTAAAAAAGAAAAAAAAAACTGCCAGATCTGGCTAAAACCTTGATGACATTTTTACAAATACTGTCTGCATACATTAGATGCATAATTCTTAGGGTGGGTGGGATGCTATAGATTATAGGTGGTATGTTGACGCTGTACCGCAAAAAGAATTTCCCCTTTAGAGACAACAAAATGTATCCATCTAAACTGTGGTAATCAAGCTTCACTAGTTAGGTAGCATGAATGCAGTCAGTGCGCTGCACTCAGTGATTGTTAATTGTCAGGTTGCACTCAGACAAATGCAGTCAGTTAACGTTGTCATGGTGAATGCCAAAGTATCACGTTTTTATATTTTAAGAGTTTTAAGTTAGCCAATATACCTCAAAGAAAGAATGGCATATTTACTTAATTTAGCTTTTTCAGAAAAAATACAGAATGTCTAGCAGGTCAATCCTGGAAATCTTCCACAACCGCATATGCATATGCAGCAGCCCCACATGTGGTCGCAACCCCAAGTTTGGGAAATGCTGCACTAGCACTTGATTTTATTGATTGCACTTATTTATTGATTGTTTTGACATTGACACATTTAAACTTTTTACACTTATATAGGTCTGTTTACTAGCCTTGCCATCATTGGTAATGGGTATTGTATACTGTATGTGTACCTGTTGTCCTGTCTGGTCTTGTGTTTATACTGAGCACACTGAGACAAATTACTGTGATGGCAACCTTGGCTGATATGGCAATGAACTACTGAATCTTTAATCGTGAGTCTATCTAGACAAATGTATTTAGACTGGTGGAATGGCTGACAGGTAGCGAATAAAGGACCAGACTAATTAAAATCCCTAACTTGATGCTGTGGTAATATAATACTATGTTAGAACAAAAGGCGCTGACAGCTTAGAACACTATAGGTCTGGTTCGAGCTGAGGGGGCATAATTATTCAATTGTTTCTCGGAAGGAGATTTGTGTTTCTTTTTTTCCCCACTGGTTTTGCATTTGTTAAATGTATCTAAGACAAATGGGTCTGCTTCGCTGGGCTCCCTCTCATGAATGAATAACAACGCTAATCAGCGAGGGCTTTGTTCCTCTGCACTGCATGCTGAAGAACTGCAGCCAGCTCACCTCACCCCTATATCAATTCTACACAACAGTGTCCTCATTCACTAGCTGCAGGTACCTCCTTCATACAAAATGGAGGAGAATTTACACTAGTTCACCTAACTTCACAATACCACAGAACCAGGCTTTTAATTACGCAGAGTTTATTGGAGACAGTGCACGGATTGTACAAGCTCTTCTCTCGAGTGAGCACTTGCCAGGGTCATTTCAAACTACCACAGTTAGACAAATGGGAAACAAAAAGGATTTGTGAGAATCTTCTTTGGGGCATGACAGCACGAGGAGGGCTTTTGTTTGATTGGGTTGAAGAGGCATGAATTATAACAGCGGTTCCTTATCCCTCGTCTAGGTTTTACCCATCTCTTGTTTCAATTAGCAGGAGGGGAGTTTAACCGACAGCATCTCAGTAAATCCGCAGCTACTCGCCACTTCACCCCAATTGTTGAAAGAGCAAGAATTGATTAATGGGAATGCTCCCTTCCTCCTTCAGTCCTCCAGCTTGATCTCCTTCATCTCATCTGCTCTTACTTTTTCCCCCATTTTCTCATTTTCTATCTGTTCCATTCCTTTTAAGCAGTCATTTTGCTATTAGCCGTGGAGTGGAGGCAGGGGACGTTCAGCCTGTTTATCTGAGAAGACAATGCCGACAGTGTTCAAGGTTACGATACTGTGCGTCCTTCTTTAGGTCAAGGCACAACAAGGAAATGCTCAGAACTGTGCTCGAGATACGCTTTACGTTCAACTTCCACTTAACATAGAAAACCCTCTATTCCCCCTGAGTACAAGAGATTGTATTGTTTTTATGGCAGTCATGCGCCATTGCGCCAGAGACGCTAAACCCTAACGCACATCAACCGCAAAGCTTTAAAGGATTTAGTTTCAACAAGAAAAGAGAGGAGAGCACAGAGAATAAAGAGCAGGCTCATTCTGGAATCAGGAAACACTAGGCGCAGAACCCATCTTCTCTTTTGCTATTCAACGGGTTTGTTTCAAGTGTCAAACACCACATAGTCTAGCCTGACAAATCCAATTGATGTCTGTATTTAGCGGCATCACAGAAAGACGGAGGCAGGAAAAAAAGCACAGTCAATCAATACAGAGAATTAACATGCTGCATTTATTCAAACAAAACCTGACCCTAGAATGTCTTCATGGCCACATGTTTTCTTCGGTAAACAGTCCCTTTCCATACCATTATGTGTGTGTATGTATGTGTGTGTATATGTGTGTGTGTGTGTGTGTGTAAGCGTGCACCCATACATGTGTGCAACCTTGTTATACACCCAGTGTAAGGGCATGTGTGCCGTAGCCTCTCATTTAAACATTTTACCTCAGAGAAAAGCGCAATGCTGTCTGTGTCTAGCCTGAGGGCAATGATACAAGTGCTCATACATTTTTCACACCTATAAGACAGACGAGGACCACATGGACCGAGCATGACCAACCTCTGTAGACAGCCATGGCAGCATTCTCCTGTACTGTGGGAAGATATTTAAACTTCTTTAATCTGAAAAAACATATGGATGCAGGGGATAAGAGAAGAACACGGAGAGAGCAACCTGGAAAATCCTTGGGGGAGGAGAGACATTGAGAGAAGAAAAGGAGAGAGAGCAGAGGGGGGGGGGTGATGGAGATGGAGAGAAAAATATGCCTGCGGCAGGAAAGAGAAACCAAACCCAGCTCATTACTGACCCACGCAAACAGAGAGAGATGGGGAAAATAAAAGAGGAAAACATTACCGCACCAAAAAGAGGGAAAAATGGAGGGAGGATATGAGATAAAAAAGGAGCTATTTGGGATTTTGGTGCGTTTGTACGCTGGCGTTATCATCATTACTGCGATTTCATCATCCTGTGACAGCAGCATATTTTGGAGTGTACTGTCACGGGCGGTTCCCGGGTCAGCCGAGCGCACCCTGTTAGCAGAGTCTGCAGGGTCCCCTAATGAGCAGCAGACCCTCAGAGTGGCAAACACGCTTACCCTTGAATGCTAGGACAGAGAAGAGGACAGAGGATGAAGAGCCGCCCCCCCCTACCCACAAAAAAAAAGAAAACATACAAAATGTTCCCTGTCTTCACATTCCTTACACTCAGCCTGACAGGCTGGGACCCGCACACTCTTTTTACTCTCTCTCGCTCCATCTTGTCCATCCCTTTTCTGTATCCTCTATCTGTATGTCTACATCCGCTCCTCTTTTCTCCCTCTCTTTTTGCTGCACAAACCTGTTTTTCACAGGTGCTCTCTCTCTCTCTCTCTCTCCATCTCTCTCTCTCCTATCTTTCTCTTTCTTCTTATCCACTGCTTCCTCGCTACAACATAACAAGCTCGCAGACTCCCACTCTCTGTGTACCAGTGGTGTCCTGTTTTTTATGGGGTGACAAATTAGCCCAATAGAGAACCACGCTGCCGCCGCTGAGCAGTAAACAACAAGCTCGCCAGAGTGGAAAAATACAGGGTTAGGGGCTGCGAAGGACGCCTTCGCTGCCACAGCTCTCCATACTGCCTTTTGCCATCCGGCCTTCCTTTCCCACCACCCTTCTCCTGCCCCCCTCTGGCCCTGGGAGCGTGCCCACTGCCTCCACATGGCTCATGCCCAGTAAGCACAGCCATGGTGCAATGAGCCACGGATTCACACCATCTCAGAGACTGACAGCATGATTGCAGCTCCCTTTTTCGCAGGAAATGGAGCAGAATGGTGACTAGCGAAGCCAAGACGACAAGTCAACAGGCCTGACCTGAAAGAGTAGGCGGTCACTGGGCAATGAAACTGTAATATTTTCTGAAGTCTGTGAGTTAAGGAGGCGAGAACCATTAACCAAACATGATCCAATGCTACATTAACAGACTTGATTTGAATATATATCAATTAAATTAGCAGCAGGTTCATGAGTTACTGTGTTAAGGGAGCACATTTATGGTGCCGTGGATCTTGACCCCAATAGAACCCCAATAGAACCCTGTTGTATCTTGCACCCAAGATATAACGTCAAAGCCAGAGATAGCTTAACCAGCCCAGCCATGGCTTTTCCCACAATCCCCCTCAATCAATACCTAAAAGGTCACAAAGATTACCCAGTGGCCAGGCCAGGCCTGTGAAGGATTATGCATGCCTATGGCTGACCCAGTGACCAACATTCCCTTCCTCAGCTACCTCAGTACATTTACTTACACACACACACACACACACACACACACACACACACACACACACACACACACACACAGTGAAGACACAGTGAAGAGCCATTTGTCCTTTCACAGTACTTGGCTAGCCTGTAATCAAGTCTTTACTGGTCCACACTCAGTCAGTGTGTCTGCAAGCAGTCAGAGGGTCAGATCAGTCAGTCCAGTGAATCGGTCAGCTAGTGAGAATGTCCCATCACTATCCCACTGGTTGAGACATACATTAGCACTGCTAGAGTCACTCAGTAGCTTTACCTTCCTGTGCATTATTTCCCCCTCCATAAATCAATTTTCTGGGCCTGGCTTTGGGGGCAGAGGGCATGACAATAATCTCCCACACAACACCATACCAACAGCTCCTGCTCCTTTCCTCCTACTCAGGCTAACAAATTACAGTCCAGCTACGCAAACCAAATACTAATGAGTAAACAAAAAGCTGCTTCATGAAGCCCTAATGGCAAAAACAGCCCTTAGGGGAGGGGGTGTATATTTTAGCAGGGCAGAGCAGGCGCCAGAATAATCCTACTTTTTAATGGTGAGATCTTAATTAAGGTGAAATGGTGCTCCCCCAAGGGGCAAAAGGAGCCATCACCAGGGTAATTAAGTTACATGGAGAAAATATGTGTTGTGGAAATTCATGTAAACACACATAAATAAGTACAGAATACACGCCAGCTCAAATTAACTTATAATTACCGCCTGACACGCACTCAGGGCAGACAACACGCGCACACACCACCATGGACTGACTGCACTGGCCAAACAAACAGATCAAACATACATAGTTACATCCAGTAGTTGTTCCACATGGCCTGGCTCAAGGAAGGATGAATTAGGCCCAAGAGCCATTAGTCATGTGTGACCCAGCCAGGCGTAATCAGGGCCTAATTCAACAGAGATACCACCGCCGAGGCTAAGGCCTGGCCCTCATTAATCAACACAGCATCAGCCACAGCAGCGGCCTATGGCTTTAGCCTTTATTAATGGCACCCCACTTTAACTCCCTCTGCTTCTGGTCAGGCTGCGGGGCTGCAAAAAGGCAAAGGCCTTAAACCGAGGGCTCCGAGAGTCACGGAGAGCAAACAAGTGGTCCCCAGAACAAAACAGAGGGGGTAAATTAGGCCACGCGACTTATTCAGCAACTATTATTGAACACAAATGCTCTCATTTAATTTCATTTGAAAAGCACAAAGCAGCTCAAGAGCCCCAAATCAGGCATCACGTAATCCGCTACACTAAGACTCTATCTCTCTCTCTCAGATAAAGAATTGGCTAAATATAGGGGGAGAAGGAATATCCTGGGAATTATGTACTTGCTCAGCGAATTCATTATGCAGCAGAGACGTCATTGACACAGATTTCAGGAGTTTGGGGATTGTATTTGTCATTTTGCAGGCTGTAGTACAGTGAAACAGTACAGTGAATACATTTACTAGAGAGACTGGCTGTGTGTTCCTGTTTCTGGGATGCATACACTGCAACTCATAATTTATACAATTTGGGGAGGTGATGAATTAATCAAAGCGGCATCTTAAGAATCTATTGGGTTAATGGGAGGTGTTGATCATCTCGAAAACATCACACAAGACACACTACACTTAATCTCTGCATCTCTCTGCAGCACACATCTCCCGTGCTAATACATGATGAGTGATAACTCTCCCGCTAATACCACTCCACACAATAGCCCCTTCAGTCAGATAGTGTAACTGGATTTAACAATCACTGTTTATGGTGGATATTCCATTCACAGAAGCGTCTCCGCCTAGTTATTGAGTGATTTAATAAGAAGCTGTGAAGAATGGGCTTCCTTTTAATGCACAGTGTCTGATTCGGTTTTCTTGAGGCAAAAGCTGAAGAGTAGGAGGGAGGGATGAGTGAATAGATGAATGGATGGATGGTCTGCAATCATATGTACTTAACTGCCAGCTCTTCATTGAATCACAGAGACGTGATGTGGGATGGAGTGTGTGTGTGTGTGTGTGTGTATGTTTGTATGTAGGTATTTTTGATTTTTTTCGCTTGAATGCAACGAATGTGCTTGTACCATATATGTATGTGTGATTGTATGAGTGAGTGCTTCTGTGTATGTTTGCAATGTGTATGTTTGTGTGCTTGCATTTACATGCATGTGTGTATGTGTGTGTGTGTCAAAAGGAGTCAAGGAAGAGTGGGCAGAGCTGAACATTAGTAGGCAGTGGTAACAACTCCCCTACAGAGCACATCTAATCCCTTCGCTCTATTGAACACTAGGGGGACTACTTACTGACCTCAGCGCTGTGGCGGTGTGCTACGCCACGTATCCCTCCTCCCTGCTCCCACAGCAGGCCGCACTTATGACCCGGCCTCCCAGGGACTGAGCCCCTGCTATGCAACCCAATCATGCAGCTAATTAGACACTAGCGGAACTGGCGTTTGTGTGTGATTCGAGGGGGGTGGATTATACATATGTGTGTGTGAGTGGGTTTATGTGTGTGTGTATGTCTATGTGAATGTTTGTGTGTGTATATAAAAGGTAGCAGTGGTAGACTGAGCAGCCATATCCCCAGGCTTAGCACATCAACTAACCCATCACCTCTGTCACTACGCATTAATAGCAAGGCATTGCTCCTAAGTCATTCTTGATTACAATTTAAGAGCAGTTTGTGCATTTGTGTGTGTCTATGTGTGTGTGTGTGTGTGTGTGTGTGTGTGTACATACTTGCTCATAAGCATATGAATGAATGCTGTATGTGCTAATCCAGTTTCTGTGGTAGACTCTACTGCCAAGAGTATCCCATCAGCAGAGTCTCACTACTGGCTGCCAGAAAGACACACCTGTCTGACCACACACACACGCTCACTATATACTTCGGAGTGAGGACATTTTTGCATGGTGAGGTAATTTTGGTTACATACACACACACACACACACACAAATGTGCACATACACACCTATGCATACATAATCATACAATCACAACCATACATGCAGATACCATGAGAAATGCGCGTACACACATACGCACACGCACACACACACACACGCAGCTCACAAATGCACACCGCCACAGCTAAACACACACACACACATACACACACCTCTGCTCAGAAGATAACTAGCTCCATTTTACACCAGCTGAAAAAAAGAAAACAATCATTAGCGAGACAACACAGAGCAAGGAGGGTTCCTCGGAATGAAAGCAAGAGTGGAGAGAGAGAGAGAGAGAGAAACGAGAGAATGAGATGTGAGATCTGACTGAGGGGGGGGGCAGAGAGCGGTGAAGGGGGGGTGAGCAGAGAATGAAGATGACACACTCAATCAGCCTCCGCTTCGAGAGGCCTCTCATTAACTATTCCCGTGACAATGGCGGCACTGAGGAAGCTACTCACACTCTGTTATTAGAGACAAGGTACTTTCCTCTCTTCTCTCATCTCTAGACTTTCTACATCTCCACTTTTAGTCTCTCGAGAGAACTTCCGTGTCACCCCTCTGTTTTTTCTCCTCCTCCTCTCCTCTCTTGTCTCTCGTCTCTGCGGAGCAAGGCCACCTTGAACGGATATTTTCCCTCCCACAGTTACTCTTAGTATCTAAGCAGGTCACCCACAGGGAGGAGAGCTCTTCAGCTTTAGGTCAAACACACACAAACAGATGCACGCATATACACACAATTCAAAGAGAGATGTGCTAGCCAACAAAGCAGGCAGTTCAGTCCCTTTTTAAAGGACACATGATACATACGCCATTGCTTATATACTTACATATGCATACACAACATCGCAGCCACCCCGTATCCATTCAATTCTCAGCACAATGGCTAATCCTGATGAGCAGTGAGGCAGTGGGAGATGGAGGGTGAGGAATGGTGACTCCTTCTGCCTTGTTGAGTTCGGAGAGAGGAGACGTCAAGAGAGAGGGGGTGGACGTCCTGTCACCCGTAAGGAGGCACAGTAGGCGCCGGGCTGGGTCAACACAGCAGAAAACTGCACCCACACACCCAGGGTTAATCGCAGCTCTACGGCTCGCTGGGGAGCACATTTCAAAAGAGGAACGCTAGCCATTTGTGGGTACGAAATTGAAATACAGGACACGTCACCGCGAGAATGCCTGTGGCTTGAATACTCAGGGAAAGTCAGGAGATATTTTCATTTATAAAGCCTTTATTTAGAGTGATAATGCGAAGGGATCTTGTTTTTCTTGATTTTGATGACAGATTTTGTGATAAGCAGTCATTGCTTTGGTGTTTTGCACTCAACGTAGACACTGGCGTAACATAATAATGAAGACACTCAATGTAGACTGCGGTTGATAAATGATTGCCTTCCAGTCCAAAAGAAAAAGAGCCACATGCATCGCTCCTCATTGTCCATTCTCATCTAGGAGTGCTTTTCACCTTGGAAAGGGAATGCCAATGTTCATTCTAGTTTTGGCTCAGAGACAGTCGCTCCTCATCAACCCTTCTCCTCTTGGAGTGCTTTTCCTCTTTGGAAGGCAATGCCGATGTTCACTCTACTTTTGTCTCTGCGATGGTTATTTTTTCCTTGGATCTTCAGTTGATAATGTTTGAGTTATCTTTCACTGCTCATGCTAACTACCCAGTTCTTCTTCTATTTATTCCAAGCAAACCGCTTTTTCTGCTTGCGGAAACGTAAAAACCTACCACTTCCTGTGCTGAAGAGGATTTTTCCCGGGAAGGAAGTACCCGCGAACACACATTTATTTATATGAGAAAGTTGCAGATTAGGCAGGCAAAGGTGACCAAGAAAGAATTTAAAGCAACAGCCGGGGTGCTCAGTTTTGATTAGTGCTGATTTTGATTGGGAGAGTTCAGACAATCGCGCCTCAATCCTGGGAACTGTCTTGTAGCGTTGACTACTGAGCAGGTGCATTATCAGCAACCTTCAGAAACACCGGCCCCTTTCTCCAACCTTCAGTAAACCACCGCCCAACTGCTACATTATCATACTGTAAACACAGCATCATGTACAATGCAACAATATCTATTATTTCTCCCTGAGTCATCCTCGCCTAACAGGCAATACAAAACACAACAGTAAAAGAGAAACCCTGTACCAGAAGCCCTATAGAAAGCACTAATTCCCTTGAGATTACAGAAACACATGTAGCTCCTATAGCCTCTGCATTGATCTCAAGTGCTAAGGCTACAGGGAGAGTAATTCCATGCTAGGCAGGCTCGCTCCCCCTCCTCTCCTTGTCTCCTTGCTCACCCCTGACTGAATAACCAGACCCGGAGGGCTTCTTCACAGCAGGTGCTCTGCTAGTATGCCCCACCCCCACCGCCACCCCTCCACCCCCCCTATCTCCCCCCCAACAGCCAGCATGCAGGAGGCCATGTTCCCCTCAGCATTAAGTTGAAACACTATGTTACAGCTCTATTAGCTAACTAATCTGAGAGAACTTTATTTTATTAGCCCCTTAAGACTCCTGCCAAGGCCCTTTTCATCCTTTATGGATTTAGTAACTGCGCAGTCTCCATCCCCCCTGCCCCCCTCCCTCTCCCTCCTGTCTCTCTCAATCTTTCAATCTCTCCATCTTGTGTGCTCGCTCGCTCCTTTTCACAGAGTCCAGTTATGCGGTGCTTGCAGGGTTGCAACAAACGTACATTACACAGACACACACACACAAACATGCACACAATTCACATGAGCCTTGTCTCTGGCCGGAGCCACTGCAGGCCAAATGTGCAATAGAACAGAAGCTGTATGATGAGTCTGAATTGATAGCTAAGGAATCATACAGTAGGGCCCTTAGGTTTCCGTCCAAATGGACCTCTAATAGCAATTCAAGCATTCAGGGGCGGACTAACGGCCCCACTGACACCTCTCCTCGGTGTTTACCTTGTATGGTTTCCACTCCATCTCCCAACTCGCTCTCTACCTCCACCCCCCAAAAGCAACATATTCCAAGGTGCGTGGGCAGAGGTGAAGACTCAGCATGTTGGTGGGAGAGCTCCGCAGCGTGATGGTGATCTACACTGCTGGTCAGTACATTGTGAGCCAGGTCTTATAAATGACGACGGTGATCAGCGGTGGTAAGGGGGGATAACGAGCATGGCGGACACTGAGAGTTATGTGCCTGCAACAGCATTAACATTTCCCCTGTACTTTCAACCACAAAAGATGTTGACTGCGCCCCGGCCACCTTCAGCTGAGGCAATTCTGCCCCACAACGCCTTTCATTCTAATTCATAGATTCCACCTGCAGTCATATCAAAATGGGATCTCTCATGCTATGCCAATTAAAATGCATTCTGTTGATCCGCGAGAAAAAAGAAAATGGTAAAATGCGGAATATTTGCATGGGCTGCCACTGGACATTTTGTAAATTTTACAAAACATTGTATCGAGAAGTATTAGTATTCTATGAAACAATGCGAAATCAACATAATAAGCAAACATGCCTGCCAGATGTACGTATGCAATATATGCAAATTAACATGCTCACCTGTATACAAACACATGTATAGGCATGCAAACACTGCAGCACTGGCCCCGGTGAGACCAGCAGCCAACAGAGTTGATTAACTGTTAAGTGGCGCAGAGCAGGCAGTAGAGGTGAGCTTTGATTCAGCTGGTGGTTTGGGGCCTTTGCTCAAGCATGCTCCAGATGCTTTGCCATCACAGTGCTTCTCCATTATCTCTGTTACTGTGTATGGCTGCGCTGGTGTGAGGCTGTGGTGGGGGAAGATCAGAGCAAAACAGAAGTGACATCAAACAGAGGGCAGCTCCCACATGCACAGCACTGGAGGGAAGCTTGGACGTCTTGCTCAATATGGAAGGGCTGACGGCAGGGCGGCCCAACGGCAGCACCGGGCCCTGTGCCAGGAGAAGGCAAGGCACGTACTGGCTACATGCACACATGTACGCACACACATTTATACACAGGCAGACACATGCGCAAAGAAACACACAATCACTCAAGCAGGAATAAAGACATACACACACACGCACACACACACACACACACAAACACAGCAGTAGCTCTAATAATGCCATCAGAGATAGCCTAATGATATTGGAGGGCAGAGTGTGTGGGTTCCCTTTGATCTTCCCTCTTTCCCTCCTCATCCCTCAAAGCTTGCTGTAGAGAAAGAGGCAGAGCAGAGCAGAAAGAGAATAAGGTAGAGAGAGAGAGAGAGAGAGACAGAGAGTTGCCAACCGCCATTAAAAGACAAGAAAAAGAGGGAGAGATACAGAGAGAGAGTGGAAGCGAAGAGCCTTCAGGGCAAAAATCAAACTGGTTCTGCTCAACTGGCCCTACCTGCAGAGGAGGCGATGGACAGTTGACAGCCCACGGCTCTCACAGCTGCCCCTCAAACCCTGGCGAAAGAACAGGAGTGAATTTGGCCGGAGAAGCTGCTGCAGTCCGACGGCCTGTCTCTCAGAGCAGCCTGAGACAAATACAGCATGTCTGCCTGGTCTGTCAGTCCAGCTGCTAGCTGCCAGCATTAACCCCCCCCCCTCCGCCTTCCCATAACAGACTGAGAGAAGTAGTTTCTGAACACTCCTGTCCATCATATTTCAAAGCCTCCTCTCCCAGTGATAACACAGGAAAAATATGTCAGTCAGTCAGGGAGAGAACGGTGCGAAAAGAAAGAGTCCCGTAAGGGCTCGGTTAGTACAACATCAAACGGCTTGTTTGTGTTTGTCAGTTGGAACATCATCGCAGCGAAGCACTATATCCCCCTGATGTGATGGTCTCTTCCGGGCTAGCTTGCACATCTGATTTTGCCGGTAGTGACGGACCATGGGCAGAGCCCTATTTTTAGAAAACTGACAGGGCTGAAGACTTCGGCCAGATCTCAGAAGACCAGGGCCTGTGTGTGTCTGCACCTGAGGGCCAAGGCAGCAGCTGCAGAGGCCAAGGAATGACAGTACTGAAGACCTATCTGACCAGGATGCTGCATCTAAATCTGTACACGGTCCGCTGAATGCACAATGAGGAAACTGGTGACTCACTGCTCGGCGGAGAACGCTCAATTTTAAAGTTTACAGCGAGTACTTTAAGTACAGTCCTATCTCCGCGGCTAGGACCGAAGGTTAGTAGCAACAGTGTTGGAAGAGGAGCAGATAAGGGGGGGACATATTTGTGCTCGGAGTGTAGAGACAGCTTCTTCAGTACAGCAATGTAGTAATCATGCTGTGAAGTAATCTTAAAGGTTACAAAAAACACGTTGAACAAAAAGCGTGGCGCCAAATTGCTCTTGAGTTGCACACTTTTTCGACTTCATCGACAACTCAAAGAAACTGCTCTGTCGCTCTTTCTTTCAGTCTCTATAAGCGCAAGCCGTTTTATTTGGTCTGTACAGACTACCGAAGCCTGAATACAATCATTTTCCAGTTCCCATAGGGAGAGAAAGAAACAGAAGGGGAATAAAACAGCGCTGCTTCTCTGCGCTCTGTTGCATGGAGGGGGGGAGAGGGGTAGGGAGCGTGGAGTGGGGGGGTTGGTAGGGGAGCTTAAGCATGCAGCACTCTCTGCATTGTGTTTGTTTTTGTATTCAGTAGGTGTTTACAAGGATAAGCCCAAAGGCGTAGAATGTCATTTTTCATGCAGCGGTGTATGTGTGCATGTTTGCACACATGTGTGTGAGAGACACAGAGAGAGAAACAGAAAGAGAGAGACAGCGCGACTGAGTGAATGAGTGAGATCCACAAGGGACTGTGTGAGAGGGAACCTCTGTTGAGGTTGTGTTGTGTTCTACTGTTTCCACAAGGAGTGAAAGAGGACGTAATTGACCATCAAAGGAAACCTTTTCTTCAGTGGTTTTCAGTGATGCTGAAAACCACTTTCACTGCTGCTCTCACACCACCACCACTAAACTAACAAGGAGAGAGCACTCTGCACTTTTATTCTTTTCCTTCACTGACGTTGCCCTGTTGTTCAACAAT
The DNA here is from genome assembly GCF_048128805.1 of Centroberyx gerrardi. Taxonomy (NCBI): domain Eukaryota; kingdom Metazoa; phylum Chordata; class Actinopteri; order Beryciformes; family Berycidae; genus Centroberyx; species Centroberyx gerrardi. The sequence goes on along the minus strand of NC_136016.1, from coordinate 10,238,377 downwards.
CGATGTTTTTTTCCCTGTCACTTGAAATTGCCTGCATGACGTCACTAGTGACAAATAGGGCTGTCAACGAATATTCTAAATTCGATTATATAATCGAATTGTAAAAAAAAACAGACATTCGATTGTGAAAATTAATATTCGATTGTGAAAAAAAAAAAAAAGCAGTACTACCGCGGCTGTCTGCCTCGCGAGTTCTCGCGTGGGCCTGGGCCGCTGCACTGAATGCACTGCATGACGGACAGAAGTCACACAACGTCACTTTCATTGATTGAAAATTAAATGTAGGTCAAGCTGAAACGAGCAAATAATTCAACAACAACCGTGTGGTAATGATGGCAGAGAGGAAATACTGGAAATACTTCGGATTTTGGTCAGACGGCAAAATTGTGGAACCTCGAGATAAAGTTGTATCAAATTGTTTATTTAAACCAGTATGAATATTACCTAACCTGTATAAAAATTAGGCTATCGAATAACATATCAATTACGAATCATTCATTTGATCTCGCTCCAAGAGACAGCGCGTTCTCAGTTCTCACTCTAGCACCAACAGAGAGAGAGAGAGAGAGGTCTACGGTATTTAAATGAAGTTTTACGGTATAGGACATTATTTTATTTGTTTATTTTGTAATGTGTAGGTATGTAGATCTTTTAAAAGACATGTTTATGTTGAAATAAATATACCTATACAAGTAGTTATGTCTCTTGTTGTATTGGTTTGCCCTCTTATGGACATAATGCGCAAAAATAGATATTCGAATGGTTCGAACCTATGTGTTTTTTTAGGAGGAATAATCGAACGTCATTTTTGGCCAATTTTGACAGCCCTAGTGACAAAGAAGATAACTCATTGGGCGGAGAATGACAGCTACCTGCAGCTGAAAGGCCATGCTACCTTTGGTAATTGCAAAGTAACTGCAGTGACTCTGGGTTGAACCAATCTGCTCTCTGACTGGACTGGGCACTGTTTCCACAAAGCTGAGTCAGCAGAGGGAGTCACCTTAGCCTGACAAAAGAGGGGGGTGGGGGTGGGGGGGAGCTACACTTGATCAATAAATGAAAAGTTTGGTTACAAAATTAGATATCCACCATTTGAGAAATGTAATGCTTACTCTAAATGGTTGTTGGCATAATAAAATAAACTGAGCAATGGACACTGGGTAACACCAACTATATTTACATATACATAATTTGAGTTATGCATACAACATCCAACCTCACTCCATCAGCGTGACTTCCCTTTGTTCATAAACATTTAAGTCATCTCCATCCTACTCCAGTATCAGTCATCATCTCTGTCTGATGTAAGTACACAGGCACCCCACCGGCCATCTGGTAAAACACTCATTAACCCCTTTGTCTACCATGTCTATAAACAAAGCCCACCCACTGAGTTTAAATGTTTAAACGCCCAAGCCAGAATCTATCTGCCCATATAAACATTAGACTGCATATTCACATAGACCTTTGAAGTGTTTGACTTGAAACTGGAAAATGAGCTTTTTGCAAATTTAATAACCAATTGTACTTTAATGCTTATACACATTACGAAACATACTCACATATACATATACATATGGTGTCCAGTTTAAACAAACTCTGGTGGTGGGGACAGTGTTAAACCACTGCAATTACGAATTTATAATTCCTGCCAGTCATCTGTGGAGCCAACAACAGACAATAGTAAAATTGGCCTTCAAAGAGTGTCCATTTTATGTAGACTCAAGGTGAGGAGATAGGCAGTCTGGTTGGCTGTGATACACAGCAGCTCCAGAGTTCTGTCATTTTATGAGAGGTTTAAAGACTTCTCTCAGGGAGGGGGGAAGATTTAGAGAAGGGAGAAGTGCTAGCCAATCCACTGAGCTGTCCTCGCTTCTTTGATCACCGGTGTATATTGTGTTCTAAAATGGCGTTAAAAGGGAGGAGCCCATTCCACAAGACAGTTCGGCAGCTTGAAAAACAGCCACACAAATTTAAGCTACGGTTTTGTGTAAAAGGTCTCTGGCAGCTGTGCCTCCAAATCTCTCGCTCCCTTTAACTGTCACGTAACGGCTGCAGTGATGTACTACATCGCATGCCCCATACTCAGTTGTTACCTATTGCTCTACAGTAACAATAGTGCTCCTGCTCTTTAATATGCCACTCTCCTGCCAGAGTTAAATATGCAGGGTCTACTTGTGCTGCTTTACAAGCACCCCACTTTTTCCCCACATCACTCCTCCGCCTGCAGGGGAAACCTTAGGACTGTTTAAATAAAGAATAAGGAAAGAGAAGATGAACAGTAAAGCAAAAAAAAGGAGAGGGGAAAAAAACACTCTGCCCCCTTCAACACAGCAATTAATCAATTAGCCGGAGCGAATCAATACTCCCCGCCCAGCTTGGCAGGCTGACAGCACTCAGGTGTAATTAAAATTGTAACTATTGACAAATCAAGATGGATGGAGCACTTCCTGCTGGTGCTGCTCAGCTCTGAGAGAGTGATTATCTTTGTGTGGCTAAAACATGGAGGGGATAGATGTGTGTGTGTGTGTGTTTGTGTGTATATGTGTGTTCACATGTGTGCAAGGTGCTAGCAAAACTACCTATTAGTGTGCCTGAGTTGAGGTCAAGCGCTAGTAATCCTGTGGGTCAAAGCCCAGCGTCCACACATCCATCTCCCTCTGTCACCTTCCATTATCATCAGGTCATTCCCATTAAGTTGACTGTTAAAGTGTTAAATGACTTGGTCATGTGTGAAGCGCATCCAAGCAAATGATAATCAAGACGTTAATCTAACAAATCTACATTTGGCTAACGGGTGAAGCGTAAAGAAGGAGAACTGTGAACAGTTGCCTCTCCCCACAGTTGTCATGGAATCTCACTGATGTAATTGTCAGGATGATGGTGATACTCCACCTTTTCAGAATCACAGACGTCGGAGGCTGCAGAGAGTAAAGGAGGTACTTCAATTATCAGGTGATATCAGCTCCTTTGTAGGTCTGAGCAGATACAAAGAAGGGATCTGCATTTTGTAACAGCGGAGAGGTTGTCTGAAGATCAGCAGCTTGTCAGTCTTCAGCTGATAAAAACGCCAGACACTTGTGAAAGTCTGGTTGAAGCCTTTGATTGCCCTCCAGTTAATTGCCGATGCTGCTATCACCTTTCTTCCTTTCTTTACGCTTCTCTCCGTTTCTCTGTTTCTCATAAGGCTGTGTTTGTGAGGTACATGGGCTCACAAAAAAATAATTTGAGCAGTGCTTGGTGTTTACATGGTGTTTGGCAGGAGTCAAAAGGAACTCTTCAAAAGCAATATCATAGCTGTCCACGATCAATGCACAAATACGAGCTTTTTGGAGAGATGCGAGTCTTATTCCATTGACTGAGCCATGCTTAAAATCTCTTGAGACTGGCCCTTGAACGTCAAACAAGGACACAAAGAAAGACAATAACAAGACGTTCCAGAAATTTAAATGAACATTATTTTCAAAGAAGCACCAGGGAGCAGTCATTAAGTGTGTTGTTAAAGAGGAAGAAATATAGGTCTCTCCAAGTAAGAGGGGATCGCATCATTACGAGTTCCTCTCTGTGGGCTTTCACTTGGTGCAAAGTTCATTTGTTGGCTAATTACAAAAAGAAAATAGAATATCTTCAAACTCCAGGGAAACGAATCTATGATTTAGTATTTCCTACTTTTAAAGCACCCGACAAAAAGAGCTTCAGCCATTGTCAGGCGTATGAAAAATTCATACAGAGCCTCATGCAGTGTCTACCCTACTGACAAATGCAAAAATGGGCCAGGAAAACTGACAGATCAACACAGAATTCTCCTGACAATATTCAACATATCTGACTCTGACACCCAGTCTCTCCCATTATAGCTAACATTCTAATTCCAACTTCATTGCCACACTGCATTTCATTTCATTTTCTTTCTATCTCCGTCTCTTTCCATCTCAACCCTCGCCCTCTCTCCCTTTCTGTCTCCGTCTTCCATCTATCTGCCATTTATTCAGTGAATCCGAACCAGAATCTTTTCCCCGTCTCCAGTGAGAGTGACTAAGAACCATGCTGATGACAAATTACCCCAGCGGTCACTGGGATCTGTTTGCGAAAAATCCATTTGATGACGACTTAGCAGGGTCCAACGCAGGGAATGCATTCACCAGCGAGTGAGAATGACACGGTACTCACAGGAGACGCATTTTGCCTATCAATCTCGCGCATCCTTTTAGGAGACTTGTGCATGATGATGGGCGCATCACAGCCCCCCATGCTGTCTGTGCTCATACTGTGGGCGGTAGGAAGATTTTGTCAGCAGAATGTAGCAGTGTGATGGGAAGAGCGTGTAAACAAAGAGGCTGGCAGATCCAAGGCATACAATGCTGCGGTACAGAGGATTTCAACAGACGTCCCATCTGATGTGACTGCCTTACCTGGGGGATTAGAGAGGAAGCCTCCTGTGTCGAAATGTTAAGGTGCCGCCATGCATAAACATATTGCTGTGCCAGCAACGCCATGAGGCGATTGAATCTAAAACATAGCTCCCGAATATAAAGAGGCCATTCAAACCCAAATGAATAAACATATTCATTCCTTCTATAATGTGTGAGTAATAACTCATAAGAGCAAGGTTATCCTCCAAATGCATCTGGAAGCTGGAAGCGGAAAAAGTCTCACGTTCTAATAGTTCTCTTCATTCTGCATTATTATTATGTAAAGCATAAAAATGTGTTCTCTCATCAAATCAAAGCACCCCACAAATCAAAGTTAAGGCAATTACAATCTTATTCCGCCCTTTCAAATGGCAACAGCTGTTTCCCTTGGTCAAAATTGCAGTGTAATTGCACGCGGTAGCATATGGTTATGGCTGATTAATCCAACTGGGGGAGAAGGCCCCATTATTTCTGTGTGGGATGGGTAAATAGGCAGCGGGCCTAGTGCTGGATGGATGGGTAATGGGATGGCGAAAAAAGGGAATGGGCCTTTGATGAGATGTCTGTTAAAGATGGGGCGATCGTCAGAATCGATCAGACCCTGTACCGTCCCTATGTGATGGCCGTTAAATTGATCTGCTTGTCGTCTGGCTTCTTAAAGAGAGAATCATGCCAGTGATACCGAACTAGGCAAAAAAGGAGAGCTGTACGGGCTGAATCCATTTTCATTCACAGAATATATGGCTGTGGGTATCTTCAATCTACTGCCCCTTCATGAACTCTTTCCCAGGGTTGCAGGGTTTTTTTTTTCCTTCATCTTTTTTGTTCATCCAGCATTGCAGAGAGATCATTATAGCCTCAGGGGAGCCCAGTGTGTGGCAGCATGTCAGGGACATGATGACAGCTAAAGGACTGCTTATTCACCGACGTGCTTAGATTAATGGCCCACCACATACACATGTACACAGACACACACTCATGCACACACCCATATATGCAAACACACACATTCACAATTTACATACACACACACACACACACCCATGCACGCGCGCACACACACACACACACACCTCCCTCAGGGAACTGCAATTACAGGGTTCAGAGGTGGTTTCCCAAGCCCCCAGCCAATCTGATTGCATTTCCATTATAAACACACAAGGAGCTGCATGAGTGAGTCAGGTTTGGAGGCCTCCTGAAGCTAGTGTCACGCTGAGGTCCTTGCTCATTTCCATTTGGCCAGACGAGGGCTGTCGCTGGTAAACAAGCCTTGGCTGTGCCTCCCCCCTGCCTGTCGCCGCATGCATAATGGTCCTCTTAAAGAGCGCAGGAAAAGTTCAAGTCCATAATCACATCGGCACCTCTGGCTTATTATTTTTTAGAGGTCATTCTGGAACCCACTTTAAAGGACACATGCACTTGCAGCAAACCAGACCCGCTATCAGGTACAACTGCATCTGATGTATGGTGTGGGAGTGCAGAAGGCCTCCCGATGTGTTTTGCTATGGTGATATTTTGGGAGGCCGTAACACAGCAGAAGCGTGGGTTGGCTTGCCTCTCAAAGATGAAACAGGGCATCAGATACAGTAACACTGGATACACACTGGCTCTCACTGAGGCTATATTAAAACAAGTTGGAATGCCCTACCTTAAAATCCTTCAATCCATTCTCAGTGCACAAAACGTAATCAGGCCCGAGCCTTACTGTGGCTGAGATCCGCACATAGATCGAAGGCAACTGCAGCTTCAAAGGGAAAACGCTGTAGCACATACAGAAAAGGCATATAAACACGTGCACATACAATAAACATGCAAGCTCTCAGTGGTTACATCAAAGGGTAAAAAAACCCCACCTAATTGATGTACACAAACAGACAAGCATAGCCTATAGCTAATAAATTAATCAAACCAACACCTACCACCAGAAACATAAGCCCACGAATGTATACACACACAAAGATGCTCTCACACACTAGCCTGGTAAGACCATCCTGATCACGTGACCTCACATTCTGTTTCGCTCCATGGATCAGTGTGGACTTCTAGCCGCCCACATCGATTTCCTGAAATTACAATCACGTTGATGACGTGAAATACAGGCCGCCGCTGGCAAAACAGTAATGCCGTCTCCCGAAGCATCAAGCGGTAACGTTAACGTTTGTAGAGTAAACACAGCCATAAGTGCAGTTATTGCAGAAATAGACTCAATAACAACAATTAAACAAGAACAAGAGTACGCACTAGCGGAGTTTCTCGGCGGAAAAGACGTTTTCGCCATTCTTCCGAGTGGATTTGAATTTGGATTCGCTGATTGGCTGAAGGAGTTTGTCTGTCAAGGCAAGTACTCCCGCCCACTGAAATCGATGTGGCCGGCTAGAAGTCCAGACTGATCCGTGGAGCGAAACAGAATGTGAGGTCACGTGATCAGGATGGTCTTACCAGGCTACTCACACACACAAACCACAGATAAACTCCTAACCAATAATTCATGAGCAAGTAATCCAGCCTGCCCTTGTGCACAGCAGCTTAGTCAAAGGAGCTGTTTAAAGACTACGTGGGGGAAAAAAAGACTAGTTCAATGAGAGCCCCAATTAGGAATACGGGATATGCTTCAATAAGAATGGCTGGACAATGATTATCAAGGCTGTCACTAACTTAAGCCAAAAGGGAGCCAAGTCGTCACTGTAATTTTTGTTTGGGATTCTGAAGCGGTTTCCCCAAAAGTGACCCTTGGTTGTCCGGCTCAGTTTGTGTGTGCAGCATTCGCCGGCTGCCCTGGGTGGCCTTTTGTCCCAGTCAGCCCAGTATTGTGGACAGAAACCCAATTAAAAACCATGCAGAGACAAACAGGACAGCCCTGGCACACCCTCACCAGACTCCTTTGTGCCATGTTCCAGACAGTGGGCAAGATGACAGGGGCTTGAGAAGCAGACTATTTGCGAATAAGGCTGTTACATCGTCGCCTCAGCCCCACACTGCTGTACCAAGCCAAACTGTCTCGGCTGGCGTCGAGAGAAGAAGAAAAAATGAAAAGTCTTTTTTTTTCAAATAAAAGTCATCTTTGGGTTATATAACAGGGGTTTCAAAGAGCAGGACCAGCTGAAAACTTAGGATTAAGGCCCCTGGAATGTGCTCAATGAGATGAGAGAGGAAAATGAAAAGTGGCTGGCGTGACAATGAGGGCATTAGAGAGCGAGGCGGCCGCTGAATGGAGAACTGTGACATGGCATCGATTATGCCGCGGCATTGCCACCTAGAAGTGCCCTCTGTGGAGTGAGCCATTGTTGGTGGCACCATTTTTATGTCATCTCCCCCCCCCCTCCAAGTTAGGCTGGCCTTATCTTTGCCTGCTGTATTAAAGTATTAAAGCCAGAGTGGGATTTATGAGTTTTAGAACCACAAAATCCAAAGTCCTCCCAAAAAGCATGCATATCCTAAAAAAGAAGTGTGTTTTTGTGTGAGTGGGAGAGAATGGGCTCATGGGGGTGTTTTTAAGCCTGTGTTTGTATGCTTGTGTGTATCTATGTGTGTGAAGGGATGTGTGCATGTGTGTAGGTGTGTGTGTGCGTGTGCGCTCATACATTTGTATGTCTGTCAGCGTCTGCCGGTATGTGGTACATGGTATTACACAGGCAAGTTATTTCTTTCTGGAATGTGCATGTATGGGTGTATTATAGCAACCAGGATATATTGTACAGGACTTAGTGGAGTAGCGAAGCTGGCAGGAAGATGCTCTGGCACCAGAGCTGGAGCTGCATGTACAGGGCTATCGGGAAAATCGAGAAGCCTTTCTATGGCTTGGCAAGTACACAAAGGCCTTATTTCTCACCAGGGATTGGTTTTGAGTTACACCATGGACTAAATACTTTGTTCGCAGAGCCCTTCTGCCTACACTAGTCACTTGAGAGAGGGCACTTAGAGCAAATGGGGAGCAGTTTCTGTGTTTGTGTGTGGTGATGTGTGCATGTGCGACGAGTGCAATAAACCAGGGAGCTTTGATCACACCAGGATTTACACAGGCATCCTAACAAGGAGCCTTTTTGGTACTTTAAGTATGAGGGATTATCCAATATAATCATGCGACTTAGAGGTTGTCGAGCAGCATAATAAATGAAGGAAGGAAAATCAGACCGAGTTTGGCAGAATGTTGCGGTGTAGATTAAACCTTGATAAAGCCCGAAACAAAGATGCTCGACACACATTCGCACATCTCTATCTTTCTCATTCTCCCTCTATACCCCCCCCCCCCCCCCCCCTCCTCCTCTCTCACATGTATATGGCAGCACAAAAGCGAGCAGCTTCACAAGAGTGAAAATGAGGACACAGCAGGCCCCAGCTGAAGTGGTTGAAGCTCTAAAGATGCCGCGACGATGCTGTCTTGTCACGTACATTCATATTAATAATGAAGAAAGGAGTCCTTTATGCCAATAAAGATGATGCTGCTCTACATAGACGCTGCCACATACGTTATGAGTTCTTTTGGGGGGGGGTTTCTGACTTTCAACCCTTTCAGCTACCAGAATAATAACAGAAAGGGCCGAGGGTAACAAGAAGCTTCATAGGAACAATCTCGGTGGGCTCTATTAGGAGTCCTCCAGTGAATTAAGATACAGTCCATTATTAAGCACAACAGGCACCTCTCCTGCAGACACTGTAATACAGTACAAGCAGTTTCCGTTTCGCTAACGATTCCATATTCCTTTGCTTTTATGTGTTCTTTAATTGGAGAGTTTTAAGAAGTGGGGGGCTGCTGGGGAGGAAGAGCAGCTGATGTGACCCAACGAGAAAAGAGAGGAAGGGAGAACAGAAAGAGAGAGAGAGAGAGAGAGAGAGAGAGAGAGAGAGAGAGAGAGAGAGAGAGAGAGAGAGAGAGAGAGAGAGAGAGAGGCACTATATGCTGGCTCAAGCATAAGCAAGCATGTAACCTACTGCGAGTGGGTGCATCTGGTCCACATACCCTGTTGTTCCATCAAATTCACTATGTGCCCTACTGTGTGTAATTGCATTTCTGTGTACAGGATACATCTCACCGGCCCGCAGCGTGTTGAAGACTATGAATACACAGTCCTATTACTGTACTGTGGGAGGCAAGTCTGAGCATCAAGTTTAGTGAGCGGTGAGAAGTGTTACGCTGTGTTTATGGCTATTAATGAGCAAGAACAGCAGTCATTCATATTCGCTCCTTTCACTCTATCATCCCAAAGCTTTGCCCTTGGCCACGGCCCTGCTGAGGAGAGGCTGTGGCACTGTAGCTATAGAGCACATAGCAGGAATGTGTGTGTGTGTGTGTGTGTGTGTGTGTGTGTGTGTGCGCGCGTGTGTTTTTGGATAAAACAAAAGTGACCTGGCCATCCCATAATGTCCATGAGTGAACAAGAAAAAGGTCCAGATCAATAAAAACAGTCCCACTCCGGAGAACTCTGGAAGTGCTTTCTAGAGAGAAAAACAAAAAAATTTTCAGCTACGCCTATCGCCTGGACTTGCCAATGCCGGAGACCTTGGGTGGAGGTTTTGTGTTATTGAACGTAGCACACTGAAACTCCAGACATCCCTCTGAGAAATCTATCCGTGGACTTTGACCATGAGTTTTCTAGCCTGCCCCGAATACTGAAAGCAATGTGTTGTGACCTTTGGCCAAAGTGCTGGCTGAAAGGATATAGGACAGACTCACTCTTTCTTGCAAATCGCTTCGCAGGGCGCAGCTGCTACAAGGGAACTGAGTTCCCCTGTCTGTCAATTAAGATGAGTGACAAATCAGAGCATTTGTAGTCTGGGGCCATCCTCTCAACCCCACTGTCTCCACATATCACTCACACTCTCATCTCAATGTGTTTCTCTCTCTTGTTTACCACTTCAGTGTTGCCCCCACCCATCAAGTCAATTTTAAATCATCACAAAAAGTACACTTATGTCTGCCGCCTAAGAAAGGCATGGCTCATACAAAAAAGACCAAAGGTGGTTTTGAAGTGGAACAAAGAAAAACTAACAATGGAGGGACCTTGATGAGAATAAGCCTTCATCTAATTGCAACGCTTCAGACATTGCTGTCTCCCTTATGCACCCAGGAGATGGGATATTGGCTCCTCAAGCTCTCTCTCTCGACTCACACACACATACAAAAACACAGAGACATGCACACACATACACAAACACACACAGTGTCTCTTTGGCACAAGTGTCTCTGTCCATTTAGTGGAGAACAGAGGAAGAGTCACTTTGAGGAAAAGAAAGGACACATCACAGCAGTCTCATACTGCCATATGGCAAATGCAGGTTTCACCTATTTACTTGAAAGCCACGGACTATCTCACTGAAAATTCTCATTGCATGTTTATGATTATATGCCCCGTTTTGCTGCCCGTGATGGGAATGCGTCCAATATCCTTTTCCTCCCAGGCAGTCAAGAGGATGCTCACACAAGCTGCATGCATTTCATTCCAGCCATGCAAATTTAAATCTCCTAACAGGTTTCAAATCAACATGCCATCACGGACGTCTATTATTGTGTCAAGGTCAATGTCCAAAACACTTAGCTAAAAACAGACCACTCTAAGCATCCCAGGCATCCTCGCCAGGCAGCAGCATGGAATAGCTCATTTCCATTGCAGCGCCCTCCCCTTCTCCAATGCCTCCACACTCTCTCATCACCAGCCTTATGGACGTTAATCTGAGTGCCATGCCTCTGACGGAATGAAGGCCTCAACTCCTTCTAAAACTCCTAAAGTCAAGCTGTAAAACAGTCAGGCTAATCTGCTAACGTTGAGTGATGCAGAAGTGTGTGTGCCAAACATGACATTCCAATTGAGTCCTCCCCCGCTGCTCTGAGCTCCAAAATAGACGTGTTAGAAATGACAAAAACAGCAGGCTAGGCCGACATTGTCTCGGCACGACCTCGGTAAATGAGGAATGAATGTGAACTGTAAGAGACACCAGGCAGCTCCTATAAATGTCACTTCAAGCATAATATCTGGGGTGTGCTGGGGGGATGTCCTGTTTTACGGAGTTTATGAGAAGTTGTGAGAGTGGTGTGCTTATGTGTCAGCTACCAAAAATGGGGCTTTAAGCTTTACAGGGTCTTGGTTTCAAGATAGCATTTTGGAAGGAAGCAGAATGCTTCGTCAAGCAGCGATGCCAGCGCTGGAGTGTGGATCTCAAAGTGAAAGCATTAGCCTCATTTGGATTACAATGACAAAAACACTGACGGAACAAGATCAGATCTTGTAGCTATCAGTCTGTTACATGGGCTCATTATGCATATAGATTTTTTTTTTTTTTTATTATTTTCCTGCAGCGCACAATGACTGACAATATACAAGAAGTGAGGATTATTTCTCTCTCTGCTCAGTGAGCCTTAAAGCAAGACATCGTTGCGCTTCAGTCTGATGAAGGCCGCTCTCCCGTCGTTAAAAGGCCGTTTCAGTGGACTGGTCGTTAAAATGTGGCCAGCGCTGGGTGACACGTCCATCCAGAGGCACGCTGCTCGCCTCATCATGTTCTTTAATCATCGGAGGGAAAGAGAGGAGCCCGCACCAGGGTCACTCTCAACGAGCGGCACTCCGAACAGTCTGAAGAGAGTCCAATTAAATCCCACATTTTCTGACCCGTGAGCGAATACGTAATGAAATCTGAGGGATGCTGCCGGATGGACTGAGCAGGAAGACCAGAGAGAGAGAGAGAGAGAGAGAGAGAGAGAGAGAGAGAGAGAGAGAGAGAGAGAGAGAGAGAGAGAGAGAGAGGGGGGCTGACAGTCTCCATCCCCAACTTCCACACATACACAGTCACATGCATGCATATCACTTTATGCACCCATGCACATCCAGATACAGAGGAGAGGCACTTCTCCCCCGGGCCATTGGTGTAAATAAGAATGTGTTCTTATTTGACTCGCTTAGTTAAGTTAGCATTAAGAGGAACAGAGAAAGAAAGTGAGAAACAAGCATCCAGAATCAGAGACAGACGGCAGAGAGAAAGACATAGAGGGAGAGGGAGACGAGAGAGAGAGAGCAAGACAGAGAGAGAGAGAGAGAGAGAGAGAGAGGAGGGGGGAAACCGGCAATGTCAGGATTCTTAATCCCTGGGACGAAGAGTTATCAATCTGCTGTAAATGTCAGGCAGTAGGATATGCCCTCATGAATGATGGATATCTGCCATATCGTAGCCTTGTTTGTTTTTTCATCTCCTCTACATTGTATTATTGAGTGAGCGCCACCAAGGGCTTAGAGTCTATCTTGAGAGGTAATACTCCCCCCTTACAGTGGCAGCAATACCTGAATCACAATTACCCAAGCAGAGAGGGTGAAGAGGCATGCAGAGAGCGAGGGGGAAGGAGGGGGGGCTGCCTTTTAACCACAGGATGCTCCCCGTGTCACCCAGGTTAAGCTACATACAAGGGAATTTAAAACAAATGGATGCATCACTTGCGAAAATGCTAAGAGGGAATTTGTCTAAATCAGGGGTTTTCATGTCAAGGACCTCAACGTAGATATACTTTACACCAGAGACACAAAACCAAGATTTGTACCGCGGACTCTCTATTGTGTTAACTTCTACATTGAATGAAGCAACAGTGAAATTGTACCAATCCTCATTTTTCCTGGGACCCCCTGGATACCCTTCAAGGACTGCTGGGGCTACCCAGACCCCAGTTTGCAAACCACTGCTCTAAATGATGTAAGGTGATAAGGGTCAAGGTGGCGGTGTCATGCGCTGTTTTACCAGTCCTCACACAGGACTAGTATCAATTTCCCAAAGCAATCAATCATGTTCAGTGGCTTTCCCTGTATGAAAAAGAACTAGCATAATCCGATAATAAAATTTTGAAGGATGCTATACAAATATCACTGCAACACTAATATCCTATAGGGATATTATAGTCTAGTTATACCACAAGGGATTAAAATAAAGTAAGGAAGATCAGTATAGACTCAATATTGGGTACCACAGGCACTCTAAGTTATTAAGATTATTACAGTGAGAGTTAGAGTCGTACTCCAGCTTCCTTTGAGGTCATCGACTCCAGTGGATGCAAATTACCACACTTGGCTGCTGCTTTTCTCTGTGCAGAGGAAAAGGACTGCATAATTCTCAGACAACCAATTCAAGTCTTTTTTTTACATTCAGTGTGTGTTTACCCTGTCTTTATTCGCTCCATATCAGCATGTGCCATATCTGTTTATTTACAGTGCAGCTGCTTGTTTGCTGCGCAAACTTCCACCTCCATGGGACCCCGCTTGATTAATTAATTAGGATTTATTAATCAGATTAACATTTTGCACAGCTGGGCTTCTAATATCACACACTCATACAGTGGCATATGTTCAAACAAGAAAATTCAATTACCCCAACACTATAACAGTTGGAAAAAAAAACTTTGGTTTTCATAATCAACTGCATTAAAATCAGAGCACTCTCGCTCCAATAGCCTACATCTGTCACATTCTATTACATAGACAACACTGAGATAATGTGAGCTAAATAGAGCCAACGGCTGGGGAAATTGGGTTAAGATTAGGGCTAACATTAGCAATTGGGGCTCACAACTCATAAAATGAACTTTAAGTCTCACTGAAATGTTTCATCAAGCAAATAACTGCAACAAAAAGTGATACATGCGTATGTGTGACGGTGAGATAAAGATAGATGTGGGGTCAATGTGAATGATGCGAGCACGCCGAAATAGGCTACGCACAAAACGCAAAAATGAACGGACACATCACAGATCCTATACCAAAGTGACGGATAGCGACCATTAGGTTCCACATTAACATCCAAGGGGAAAGGAGGCTACTATATATCCTACTACACACAGCCATGGCCTGTGTGATGACTGATCGTCACCAGAGCGAATGCCCCAGTCTTACCTTGAGCTCTTGTGCAGTGGATGAATAACGAAAAAAATAAAATCCATGTGGCGCGCCACATCGGTCTGTTCCCGGAGTCCTCAAACATGGTCCAAACCCGGGAGAATTGGACAACGGGTGCCCGGCACGCTTGAAACATGTTGCTCTGTCCGAGTCCTGACGGGGTTCTGCTGGGTGCCGTCCGCCTGCTGTCGGGTCTGTCTGTCGGGGGAACCTACGGGCGCTCCAGCGGGGCAGCGCGCACCATCCAAAGAGCGCAAAACCGGGCAGAGGACGCTGCAGCCTGGCACGACCGAAGTTGAAATTCGGTCAGTCAAAGTCTATTTTTTCTCAGTTAAAATCTTCCCCAGTTCCATGTGCACTGAAATATAATATTATCCTTTAAGTGGGGAAGCGGTCCTACTTGGTTTCTTTAAAATTCTGGGTAAAACGGCGTGTCTCAGTCAGTCAGATGGATCCCGCAGGTTCAGTGCAAATCAACGGTCCAATTCTCGCTGCACCTGTAAGAAGGCAAGCTGAAGATCATACTCGGCAACACTTTTTCATACACTTCTTTATGTGTCCTTGAGATGTGTTTTTTTCCTTTCTTGTTTTAAAGTTCAGCCTCCTCCATCGCTGTCCGAAACCAAACGGCTATAGTTCTTCAACGCCAAATGAACAGACTTTCCTCGAATCCGCTTGGAGAGGAGGACCGGAGCACCAGATTAGGAGCACGCCACAAAGTTCCTTCCCAAAGCGCGCCGCCAAGGTCGGCGGATCTATTTGACAGGACCACTGGGTGGAAGTTCAGCTGCTCGGAGAACAGGGGAAGAGGGGAGTGGGAGAGAAACTTGGAAGTAGTCACACTGCCATGGTCGGAGCCTGCCGTGGAGGAGCCGGGCTGCCGGTGTGTGTCGGAGGAGGACGAGTCCCGGGTTCCCTATGAGGATCCATATAGGATCTGATGGCTGGGAGCGCAGTGCAGGTTGCCACCATGCGGCCAAGCGCAATAACACATTCTCGGCTACCAGGCAGCCAAACTGGAGAGGAATTGACTGCTTTTCACATCACAAAAAGGTGAAATGAATATAAGCCTTTGTTGAAATATTTCCAAAGAGCAAATACCAAACTGATAACAGATATGTTGCAAGAAGTGCTGGGGTCCTTAACGAAAAATCACTGTAATATTCCTGTAGGGATTTATAGTGTGTCTGTTTTACTCTATAGTGAGTTTATAGTGACCTTGTCGTACATTATGGTATTTTCTTTTATCTCCCATAGTATCACTATAATATTCCTATAGGAACGTATAGTTTGGCTGTGATATTGTCGGGCTATAGCACCCTTCCAAAATATATCATAAGCATGACTGTAGTTCTTTTTCGCAAGTTGCTGTGGACTGTAATTCCCCCACGCTGTCTGAGGTACATGACATGAATAGGAAAAGACAGGAATGGCTGTGCTAAATCCTGACAGCCAAGACTAAAACTGCTGCATGTTATCTCGGGGTGGCTTGTCCGCGTTCGAGCTCCTTGTGCAAGGAGAGCAAAGAGGACAAGGGGGAGGAGAGAAGGGGGAACGGGAAACGAATGAAGTCGGAGGCAGAATGGGGAGAAGCAAAGAAAGAGGGAGACAGAGAGGGAGGGGGGGGGGGGGTGAAAGAGAATGACTGAGCAAATGCTGTTTTCTAAATGACAATGTCAGTAAGGGACAGAAGCAGAGAGCGAGGGATGAGAAAGCCTGACTGAGCAAATGCTCCTCTGTCTTGGAAATGACAGTGCCTTGCCAGGAGAAACCAGGAGTGCTTAATGCAATGTTTTGGTGAGTTCCATCTAAGCCACCACAGGGCAGCAAGGAAATAATGCACCATGGTAATAGCCTCTGTTGTTTCTCAGCGTGATCTTTATCCTCCTGTTGTCTTTCGCCTTCTTATCCATAAAATGTGATACCTTGCACAAAAGTTAATAAGACAGTTAACGTCAGGAAAACCAAGATGGAGTGCTTCCTTGCCCACCCCCAGGGCTGCCCGGGGACCCGATTATGATTTTTCAATGTACTTACTGTGCCTGCACTCAGCAAGAGGGTAATTTAGAAAATCCCTCGACAGAGTATTTTGAGCCAAAGCTTTCCTCACACAAGAAGCAAAGCTGTTTGTTTGCGTGGCTTTATATATTTTTTTCTTTCCTTCCAGATGCCCAGATGCCAAAGCTGCCAGGTGTTAGCTCTTGGTGTTGTTGAGCAATGGCTAGCTGTGATCACAGGTGCTAAAGCAGCTTACTACAAGCTGTATTCAGTCCAATATCAGACACAGGAGAGGCACTGCTTTCATCCAGCCCCAGAATTAACCACACAACTGGCAATGATGATTCTGAGTCATCTGCAGCAGACTGCAATCATTTGCAGTATCAAAACTATTCTGAGATTTGCCTTGGGCATCCATATTTAACACCTTAAACGAGACTACCTAGTGGATTCCGTTTTTGGCACAGCGGAGGAGATAGGAAGGAGGGCAAAGAAATCTGGAGGTGCCTGCAGAATTATTTTATCATAAAGCCATGAGACTACAGTATGCCTCCCTCTTACGTAAGCAAACTGACGTGACTTATTTATACCATTATTATACCACTACCATTGCTACCCCACTGACTCCCAAAACCACTCTCACCAGCCTTGTATTGCCAATGAATACCCTCATCCGTACCACCCCGAATAGCATGATTTGCATTCAAACTCTCCTCATTCACGGAGTCTTCAACCGTGAAAAACTCTAGCTGGTGCAGAACTCACAATAAAACTGTACTCTCTTTTCATTTCCATCAGCAAAGTCAGAGGGGCACTCCGAAGCAGAACTCCCGCTGCATGTTCAGAAGGCTGGAGGGGAGCAAGAGAGGAAGGGAAGAGGGGAGGAGAGGCATCTTTGATCACCAAAAGGCATCAGTGTATGAAATCATTGGAGATGCGGTCAGACAGAAGGCCTGATCAATAGCTCGAACATTCACCCTTGTTCGGCTGTGAGGACTCCATCGGCGATACAGGCAAGATCATAAACACGTACACACACACATAGACACGTACACACGCACGACCATGGGTGCCTACATGCGCAAGTGTGGCACACTAACATACACACAGTTACACACGCACACAAGTATGCAAACATACTCACATACACAGACAGACACACACACATGCACACGGACTACAAAAAAAAGGAAATAATATCAGAGGGCTAGTCCGTTGACCGCCCACATAGCAGAGCAGGGATCAGAACTCCAAGTAGACCAGGTAGACGGGAGGGAAGTCTCCAAGTGCTTCAGAGAGCTCTGTGAAGTCCACCCATACCACACACTTACACACACAAGCCCACCACTCTGATGTCCTTACGCACAACCCACCCCAGACCTCATCGGCCTCTACTTCAGAGGCAGCGCGGCTTTCTTGTTTGTGCTTTATTGTTTATCAGCATTTTCAATAAATCATCTCCGCTCTCAAATTCAGTCAGATCACGTTGAACAGTTCAGAGTGTAAGGGAGAATTGCGGTTGGTGTGAGTTGAAATATTTCCATCTTCTGAACTGGTTTCAGATCATTGAGTTCATGTATTTCATGAATTTATTTGCCCAAGACCATTCAGGTTGAAGTCCTGTTTTGTGTACCAATGAGAAGGTTTATGTTACATGGCGGACTAGTGGTGAAACATCATGGGAAAGGCAATACCTTATTAAGAAACGCAATAATTCTAACAATAACTCTAGTACTATAGCTACGTGTTGGGCTGGAAATAAGGTTAATGAATAATGTAACTTCACACTTTTCATAGCAATGGCCATGGATGCCTAATTTACACAATGTTAGGGGTTTTTTTCTTTCCTACAATTTTACATATGTATTTTTATACATTTGTTTTGTATACTGACTGTGATGCTTGATTCTCAGTGGTACATTAAAGGACCCAATTCATTTAAAGAGATGCTATAAACGTAGGAGAGGTGTCTGCAAAGGCTTCATTTCTTTTTTGTAAAATAACAGAATTCAAAGGCTATATTGCACAAAATGCCAAATAAGCCGGGCACATGAAACATTATCAATTCATTTTGAATATCATAGTTATCTTTTTTTTTTCTCCGTTATTCTTTTGCTTTGGCATCCTACCTGTTGCTGTTGCTCTGCTGTGCTGACACAGCTAGCGGTTTCATCTTCAATAATCTGTTGAAAACATCTCACTTTAGCTTTAGTAGATAGCTTGCCAAATGTTAAACACAGATTCAGAGAGACAGAGAGAGGAGTTTGGCACACAGAATACGAAATGGAACGTTAGCCGTAAGCCTACTCTAAAAACAACAGTTGTTAGCTAGCTAGCTAAACGTTTGGTCACGTAACTTTTTGCCTTTCACCTCTGGTGGTTACACAGTTAAGGTCTTCAGAGAAACATACCTGTGCTGTTGTTGTTTTTTTTGCTTTTCTTTGCTCATAAATTGTGCAATGTTAGCGTTTCATGGTTCAAACAATTACTGCTGTCACTCCATTCGCTATCGCATCGTCCCATCATCTGTAGTGTACATAGTGCAGACTATTTTTAGCGCAACATGGAATATACCACTTGGGTTGGAAAGGGGGTGTAGCAATCCAAATGCAACTATGCTATCTACATGCAGACAGAGGAGAAAATATTAGATTGAATATTAGAATTTTACAACATTTAGATTTTTCAAAGGGGTGAAAAGTGGAGGGCGCTAATTTCCAAGTGGAGGGGCATCTGCCTAACTTGCCTAGGCGCCAGTGGTTATGGCAATGTGCTTGCAATGGTTACCCCTCAGTGGTAAATTAATTTAGGGGTAGCACTGGCTGCATTAAAATAACACTGCAGGTTAGGTTAGGTTAGGTTAGGTTAGGTTAGATGGGCTTAATACGGCACTGCTTAGTGGCCATGATGGACCAAGCAGTGCAGACCTGTTGGGCTGGTGCTGTTGGCCCACCTGGATTCCAAAAAGTCAGTTTTCAAATGGTCCGCCCGAGCAAAGTTCAGCTTTGCTCGGCCGGACCATTTGAAAACTGACTTTTTGGAGTGAGGGAGAGAGAGAGACACTGGGCTTGTTTCTCCCTGTATTAATTAGGTAAAGGGCTCCCTGTTATTTATTAAACATTTCTCGCACCATTAACACTTCTATATCAATTAGAGCCCATGCAAGGAGGCATTGAGAGAATCTCTCCTCCCTCCCCTCCCTTCCTCCACCGCTTTGACCAATCTCACTGGAGGCTTAATGAATTGGAACGAGCAGGGGATGATGGGAATGGGAGCATGGTAGGAGGCCGATGGGGTGATGAGCGTCATTTATTACCACCGAGGCCAATTACAATGAAGATCTGTCATCCTCTGCTTCTGATAGAGGAGGACTCATGGTCTCCTGTGGAGGTTCCTCTGACCATCCCAACAACCCCAATCAACAGGCTCGCCCTGAACTCACACAACCTCATTTAAAAGCCAATTTATGCGCTGCTGTTCATTTCAAAGTTTAGGTCAATTTACTTCTTTGGAACTTATAAGAGCATTTGCATGAGCAGGGTTAGTTATAAGCGACTTACTGTACCTTCACCTTGTTTCACTCTTTGTTAACAGGGATTAACAGGTTTCTCAAGCTAGCTCAGTGTTCTATATGCAAAGAGGGGTTGCAGTGCCAGGTGCAATATTTTACCTCAACACATTTACAATTGACTTTTCTGCAGTAATGTAGAAGAGGGTAAATGCAAGCATACACTAACCAACCTCCCTTTCTCAACATAATAGAGTTGAACCACCTATCAGCCTAATTACCATTGAGTTGAATGGTGGGGTCATACAATACTGACGTCCTGGGCACAGTATACTTACCGCCTAAACTGAGTACGCTTAAGGAATATTTTTATTCGTACAGCTCCACCGTCATATTCGCAGGAGGAAAGAAGGGTAAATTGCACAGAATTTTTTACAAAGTGACATAGAAAAAAGCTGATGGACAGTCTAATTTATGTAAGGAGCTTTAATCGTAGGCGTTTTGACAGATGGAGATGAGTAAAAGAAAAATCCAATAGTATTCATCTGAGAGAGAGAGAGATCAGTCAAAAAGCAGGGAAAGGAGAGAAGAGGGGTAGTGTTTGTGTGATTGAGACAGATGGTCAGAATAGAAAAGAAATATGTTGAGTGGAAGTGGGCCAACCTTGGCGAAGGTACTGCAGAAAGAGCGATAAAGAGGGAAGGTGTAGCGATAGAAAGAAAGAAAGAAAGAAAGAAAAAAGAGAATACTGCTTTGGGGAGGGAAATACAGTTCTGAGAAAGAGATACAAACATAAAAAACAGAGGAAGCACATTTGAAGAGAATACTGCATAGATCTGTCTGTGTTGGTTTCTCTCTTTGTGTTTTTCATTTTCCTATAAACCCCTCCACCCCCTACCCCACCACCTCCAACCCCCCACACACACACACGCACACACACACACACACGCTAAAATGTTATTGTGAGTCCATCAAAGTGTGTGTGGGTATGAGCGGGAGGCACCTGAGAAGCGATTGCATCTGACTGACATCACCCTCTGATTCATATATGCGCAGCGCTCCCTCTCTCACGCTCTCTGCGCAAACACATGCTCAAGACGCTGCAAAATAAATGATGAAGCTTTGAACAAGACATTGCTATTTTCCTGAGGTTGAAAACTCTTTGCATCATTTGTGATAGGCTACAGTGTGGTAAAAGTTTTGGTGAGATGTCATCAACATCACATGGACCAACATGCGGTCTGTGGGGTAACTCCAGAAACCCCTGGTTGCTAGATGGATTGAGGTTTCGACTTCAGTCCAACAGTTGAATTGTTGACAGTCTGATTCTTTAAGGACCCCGCACCAACAATCTGGCGGTTCTGGCAGGCAACTATATTTTGTTGCAGTGGTGGGTAATAGTAATTGTGGTTTTATTCCCACTATGTCAGTGTTTTTTGCTTTTGGCTCCCAGTCTTGGTTTAAAGCTGCAACACTAACATTGTGTATTTTACATTAATTATGAATCATTTTTATTTCACTTTTTATGTTGCAATGCAGTGGCAATTGTCTTGCTGTGGTGCTGTTTTAATGTCTACTGGAGAAAAACTAACACTGTGTATGTTAAATATAGTATGTATAGAATAGGGGTGTGTATCTCTCTCTTCTGAGACCAATTTGATACACATCGCGATACGATTCAATGCATTTTAAGCAGCCGACAATTCAATATGATTCGATTCAGACCTGTCTCGATGCAATACCACGCGGAAATACAATACAAAATACAATACGATGCAATTCAGTCTTGCAAACAGTTCTGTTTTACTTCTTCAGTAGTTTGGCCGATCATTGCAAGTAGGAATCTTTAGGCATAAATCAATCCAGTTATGTGTCTTTTTCATCACGAGTGCTACCGCTGGCTGCAGGTGAAGAGGGGCAAGCAGGGACTCTCTCTCCCACAGCGGGTCCATGGAATCTCTTAGAATGGGTCAATAGATTAAGGCAAGTGTTGCATTATTCTTGATGAAACAACGGGCAGAGGCACACAGAAGGGAGGGAGAAAGTGTGTGTTCGTTGAAAGAGGGGCATGGGGAACAGTGACGTGAAACTTCACTGAGCTGACAACACTGCTACAGACAAGCATATGGACTCAGAGAGAAACACGCACACTGAGTAAATGACATTATTAGGTACTAAAATAAAAAGATACACCTGTCAAAGCAGGCTTTTCTGATAGAGAGAGGCCCGCATCAATTTAACTGTGATTCCCTCCCAGCTTTTGCCCGATACAAGCTGTTTGAATCGATGCCGTTGTATCTTAGACATTAAGCCCAGCGCATCAATTCGAATCGTCAGTTGTTACACCCCTACTATAGAATGTGTAGTATCTTATGCAGTATGGTGCATTTGGAGGTACAACATTTCTGCACTTGCTTTTCTTCCACTGTTTCCAAAATTAACTCTTACACAGTAGATACAACTCACAGCCAATGGCCACTATCCCCGATACCGCTTTTTCAGTGTCAACTATACATTTCTCTACCAGCTCCGAATTAAAGTGATTACGCTGGCTTTACTGCAAGCCTTTACAATTCACCACTGAATGACCTCGCTTGTGTGTTGTTAGAGTGAATTGGAGCATTACAAATGCATGAGCTTTAAACCTTATGGCACCACGCAAGTTAATACCTGCAAGTCTTCAGTCCCATTGCCTGGTTGATAGGCAATCGGCCTGCCTTGACAGTGGTTAAGGGCTGGGAACTGTGGCTTTTGAAAATGATGAATTAACAACCGCTGCCTAGGCCAAATCCCCAATCTGTGGGAGACTAGCAGCTGAGCCCTGATTTGGCTGTGTGCTCAGATGCTGGAGCTCACCAAAACACATCACAAGGTTTTCTTAAAGTTGGAGCAACACGTACACAGTCGAAGGGCATGGAAAGACACACAAAATGCACTCCTAAACACATACACATATACACACAGAAAACATATGCACATATGTATGTACACTCACAGACAAAGGAACATACATGCATGCACAGACATGCACCACACAGACATGCACACACAAACAAGCAAACACAAACAGTGCGAGTGACAGATTACCTGGGCCACAGTGCCACAGCTCCCATATAGGTTGAGAAGCCTCCTTCACTTTTATTAGTGGCTGGGGAAAATGAATGTAAAGCCACCTCCAAGCTGAAATAGAGCTTCTTCTTTTAGACCTGATTGAATTCTGGGCTATAAGCCCATCTGACTGATCTGAACTGTCACTTTGTGTGGACCTGACGTACTGCCTACAACCCACGTTGTGTTGGCAAGATGCCAAATACTGACACCATTTGACTCAGTAGTATCCCTTTGTTGCAAGTCATCAGGGCTAAGCCTTTTAGAATGCTATGTAGACACACATATAGACACAGACGCACATACACACATGCACGCATACACACATATACACACCTGTATGTGTACACGCATGCGTGCGTAAATGCAAACGAGGGCATGCGCACCCACTCAAACATAAACACACACACGTATCTTAAGCACTCAGCGCCCATTGGGTTCATCTCACTGAGTCACCTTGGATCGAACATCAGTCAATGCAGCGCTGTAATTGGTGAAAACGTACAACCAAGTGCACCTACATCAGATGGAGCATTGATGTTCCTCCACCCACTGATGTTCTTTCAGGTCAGTGCACATGTCAGTGAGCCTGGAGCCAGAAAAGGCATTCACTGCCCAATTCACCGCTATAATGGCAGCATGCTGCTCGGGCCTCGACGCCGGAGCCTCGACCCTCACACCCCCACAGCGAGGTTGGGGGGAGGGGAGGGGGGGGGGGGGGGGGATCGCTGCTTAAGTGTTGAGATCCCTTTCTTCTCTCCCACTGTTATCTGAAAGGAGTAACTTGTTCTCAGATGGTGTGTGTATGTGTGTGTGTGTGTCCTAAAGAGGGGTCATTTACATATCAGGTTTCCCTGCTAGAGATATATGAGGATCATCACCCTGTGTTCATCCAGCTGACGTGAGATGTACATAAGAAACATACACATAAATAAAACACACGCATGCACATGTATGCATGCATGTTTCAGCTTGCACCGAAAGACACAGACACGCATGGAAGCACACCAAATAAGCACACTATGTTAATTGGAACGAGTGCTATCACATCACAGCGGGACACACAGTATGCAGCTAGACAGTAGAACAACATTCTGCCACAGCCTCTAGAAAAAAAACAAACATGTTAATTTTCTAATGTATCATGTCCTAGTTTCAAGTCAAACAGGTTCCAAATGTGACCAATGGACCAGGCTGTTGAGAATTCCACATTTTGAGAGTTTATTGGAGGTTGACCACATTCATTTCTGTATATCTATTTTGCCAATTCATCGTAATTTTCTATTATAGGTCCATGCATCATGTCTCACTACTCCGTGGGCACAGTATGAGATAGAAAGAGAGTGCATACGTAGCGAGCACACGCAAAAGAGTCACCGTGTGCCCGCTGGTTGATGCGCAGGTAAGCAGCTATTACCTTTTCATCCGCAGCCCTGCCCCTGTCGTATTTACTGTTTTTCTCGATTGCGAAGACACGCTTAATGAAACTGGGATCCACTTTATCTTCATCATCACCTTCTTAGCACCGCAGAAGTCTTCTCTTGCAAATGTGTTAACACTTTTTCATTGGTTTCACACATTTTTCACACCCTTTTTCAAAACAGTTAACAGATCTCATAGAAAGAACCAAAACTCTATTGGATTAACTGTGTTAAACAAAAGGAAAACATCTATTCACAGCTGATAGAAATTACTTGCATAATTATGAATCTCCAGTGCACCTGTGTGAAACTCCTTTGCACAACTCTTCAATCAGCAATCAGTCCTTATCCATCTATAAAAGATGCTTCAAAGAAGTTTCAAATGAAATTCGGGCAACAATTATTGACCATGTCATCAATTATGGCTTGTCCTTTAGAGAGGCTGGACAAAGGGTCCAGCCCATTCTGAGTCGGAGCACTGTGGCATCTATTGTCAGACTTTTTCGGAATGAGAATAGGTAAATCACAATGTTACTGTATACCACTGTATTTCAGCTTTACTGTATTGCCCTGTTGGCAGAACAAACTGTGTCTACAGTAATCCAGTTGTTTCATCAATCCCATTTATGTGACTGTCATAATGTCAATTTTGACATGCTTTTTGCATTTACTTTATAGAATCCACAGACTACCACACACTGGTGGCAGAGGAAATATCTTTAGTGCTGAACAGGAGGCTGCCATTGTAGATATGGTCGTGGCAAACAATGCGATCAGACTGCGTGAAATCCAGGCAGCAGTAATTGCAGATCAGGGAGCATTTAGAAATATCAACAGTGTGAGTTTGGCTACTATTGATCGAGTCCCTACACGAAACCATGTCGGAATGAAGCAGCTGTACAGAGTTCCATTCCAAAGAAACTCTGACATCGTGAAGGAGGCAAGACTCCAGTATGTGCAGGTAAGGATTTGTTATTGTAATGCCTTGTCATACCATACAGTTACATGCAACTGGAATAATTTGCTTTATGAATTTGCTGATTTCTTAGAGAATAATGGAGCTTGAAGCTGAAGGGGCACATCACATATTAATTTATGTGGATGAAGCTGGCTTCAACCTCTCTAAAGTGAGGAGACGCGGGAGGAACGTCATTGGGCAGAGGGCCACTGTTACAGTGCCAGGTCAGAGGCCAATATCACCATGTGTGCTGCCATCTCCAATGATGGTGTCCTTTGCCACATACCAACTATCGGCCCATACAATACAGAACGCCTCATCACATTTCTTGATGCACTGAATGAAAGACTGGTTCCACCCGAAGAGAGAGGGCTGTTGAGGCCTGGCATGACTCTGTATGTCATCATTTGGGACAATGTTGCCTTCCACCGCTCTCGCCTTGTGAATGAATGGTTTGCAGCACAGCCCCGTATGATGATGCAATTCCTCCCTGCATACTGTCCTTTTCTGAACCCAATTGAGGAATTCTTCTCTGCTTGGAGATGGAAGGTATATGATCACCGGCCATATGACCAGATGTCCCTCCTGGAGGCAATGAATGCTGGTTGCCTGGCAATAGGTGCAGAGGACTGCCAGGGATGGATACGCCATGCAAGGAGGTTTTTCCCTTGGTGCATTGCAAGGGAAAACATCCACTGCGATGTTGATGAGAACCTGTGGCCTAATTGTCAGGAACAAATGGACTAAATGTGAAGTTCTGAGTATTTCAACTCTTTATTTTGTTTTTTTGGATATTTCCACCCATAAGTTTCCTTTGGTTGCGTTTATGTTTATTTTATTTTTATTTACAGTATTCAACATTTCTGTTTGAAAAGTATGGAAACAAGACTAGGTCTTGCCTTTTTTGGCACATACTATAACTATGTAAAGTATAAACAAATGGCACAGGCATATAGCACAAATTAAGGTTGAACCGGTTCATATTGATAGCTGTATTTTGTATTTTGTTGTCCATTGTGTAATAATTGATTGAAAGAATATATTAATTTGACCACAAGTTGTGTTGTTTGATGGAAATATTTGCTTTTGTTGCATGTTTTTAATGTTTTGTGAGTGTTAGAGCATTTTGCAAACAAAATGTGTCATTTTGGCCAGCGACCTTCAGTTTAGGCCTGTGTGTGAACTGTTTTGAAAATGTAACTTCTGAATGGACAAATGTGTTCAAGCAAATGACAAAAACTGTAATGGCTTGTGGAGAGAGATTTTTTTTTTTGTGCACCTTAAGGCCCTGACACACCAAACCGACGTCAAAGAACCAGCGGCGACGAAGGCCGACTGTTGCGTCGCCTCACGTCGCCTGCGTCTGGTCCAAAAAGTTGCACTTGAACACACCGCAAAGACTATAGCCGACGGCCAACTAGCACGTACGTTCTGCGCCTGCGTGAGGGGAAATAACTCTCCATACCTTATGTCTGATAAGAAGCTGCAAATGGCACTGGTGTTGTCAGCCCTTGGTCTTTTGGTTGTGGAAGAAGAAAGGAAGAGGCAGAGGCGAAAAATAAGGAGAAACCGCACTAAATGGGTGAAATCATGAATAACGTTATTCCAGCGACAGGCTCAAGGGGCTTTCCCGAACCTGTGTCGAGAGCTGGAGATAAATGAAACCTCCGATTTTAAAAATTTCGCTCGGCTCTTTCCTGTTCAGTTCCACATGTTGAAGGAATTTATCAGTCCAATCATCCAGAGGCAAAACACGAACTACCAATAAGAGTGATCTCTCTCACCGACGGCTCCGACGCCGATTCAACATGCTCAATCGGCCAAAAAGACGCCGACAGGGTCCGACTAGTGCCGACGGTGCGGGACACACCGCAAAAACTAGGGACACCGACGCTTACCGACGGCCCGACATTGCCCGACGGCCGACCGTCGGCCTGGTGTGTCAGGGCCTTCAGAGGAGATAATGGCACTCTGTCAGGAAGTGGAGGAGCATGGACACATGATGGATTTGGCAATGGGCTGCTGCTATACCCAGCAGCTCTGCTCCCTGCCACCTTTTGCCACGGAGCTTTTCTCTCCATGATGTGGCCTTGTCTTAATTAGAGTGCTTTTTGTGTCATTCTATCAATCTTATACACTCTTGAATTGTGTGTGAACGCTGTATTCATGCAGATGGCACTTCATTCAATTTGGAATGTTGTTTTGAGGGATGAGTACTCCTGTCCTTGGCCTTATGTACGCATCATTTTACCTGAAAGGCCTGCTTCATTGTATTATGTTGCTCATATTATGTACTAACCCGTAGTTTACGATGATGATTATGAACGCTGCTGTTCCTTTCAATCAACTCAGACTGCATGTTTTTGAATGAATGTACCACTGAACAAAAATATAAACGCAACACTTTTGGTTTTGCTCCCATTTTTCATGAGTTGAAATAAAAGATCTAAGACTTTTTCTATGCACACAAAAGGCTTATTTCTCTCAAATTTTGTTCACAAATTTGTTTAAATCCGTGTTAGTGAGCACTTCTCCTTTGCCAAGATAATCCATCCACCTGACTGGTGTGCCATATCAAGATGCTGATTAAACAGCATGATTATTGCACAGGTGTGCCTTGGGCTGGTCACAATAAAAGGCCACTCTAAAATGTGCAGTTTTATCTTGAAAAAAGACATTTATTAGGCACTGAACTATGGATCTCACATGACTAGGGCTACAGATATGCATTTTTGGAAAACCAGTCAGTATCTGGTGTGAGCACCATTTGCCTCATGCAGTGCGACACATCTCCTTCGCATAGAGTTGATCAGGTTGTTGATTGTGGCCTGTGGAGTGTCGGTCCACTCCTCTTCAGTGGCTGTGCGAAGTTGCTGGATATTGGCAGGAATTGGAACATGCTGTCGTACACGCCGATCCAGAGCGTCCCAAACATGCTCAATGGGTGACATGTCTGGTGAGTATGCAGGCCGTGCAAGAACTGGGATGTTTTCAGCTTCCAGGAATTGTGTACAGATCCTTGCAACATGGGGCCGTGCATTATCATGCTGCAACATGAGCTCTGGTGGACATTCCTGCAGTCAGCATGCCAATTGCACGCTCCCTCAAAACTTGCAACATCTGTGGCATTGTGTTGTGTGATAAAAACTGCACATTTTAGAGTGGCCTTTTATTGTGACCAGCCCAAGGCACACCTGTGCAATAATCATGCTGTTTAATCAGCATCTTGATATGCCACACCTGTCAGGTGGATGGATTATCTTGGCAAAGGAGAAGTGCTCACTAACACGGATTTAAACAAATTTGTGAACAAAATTTGAGAGAAATAAGCCTTTTGTGCGCATAGAAAAAAGTCTTAGATCTTTTATTTCAACTCATGAAAAATGGGAGCAAAAACAAAAGTGTTGCGTTTATATTTTTGTTCAGTATACATGTATGAAACGTTTTTTAAAAATTCTTGTAGGCAGCTCAAAAGAGAGATGAAGAAGAGTAGAAGAGAAGAGAAGAGATAAAGCACATCTCATGAGGGAATTGGAGATGGAGAATAGTTAAATGCTGTTTATCTTTTGAAGTCCTAATTTAAAACTCTCTTAACCTTATTTGGAAACAACGCAGAGAATCAGCATTTTTAGACCAAAAGATCTGACTGAATAATGTCACGGCACAGTTGAATGTAAGAATGTAAGAATATGTCATCATCAGAGTAACAGTACAAAGATTTTGTGTGTGTGTGTGTGTGTGTTCTAGGAAGTTGTGGCCCTGTTTCTCAGAGTTTGTGATGAACTTGTTCTGTCTCTTGTCTTATCATCCCATTAGTTTTTGTGTCCCTTATTTTCAGTAAAGCACTGTGTGACAAACCTGTTTGTTTAAAGTGCTATAAATATATATTCTTGGCTTGGTATCAAAGTAAAACTCATTAAAACTTATGTAAGATTTGGCTATCTAAAGACCTTTGCATTGATGTAATTATCTGTGTTGTTGAAATATTGAGCAATTAGTTTCATACACCTTTTGTGTTTTCAAATCTTCTATATAAAATTAATGCAAAGTTGACCATATGAGGGAGAATATCAGCTTAGAGTAATCAACTCTCACTACTCAAAAATCGAAAAAGTGTAACAAGAATTCCAAATCTAATTATATGAGCTTGATTATTAGACTCTTGGCAGAGATATAAAGGGAAGGAAGCAAAGGGCATACTTGGAGGCAGAACGGATAGGGAATCGTTTATTATAATTATGACTTTCACAATTATTTTTTTCATCATGCTCTTGTAATATCGTATCCATATTTATTTTTTAATAGTCAGTCCGTGTTACTGTTACATTACCCATGAATTGCCCATGCAAAGTTGCCTCAAAATGCTCCTTATGTCCAGTGGCTCTGAAGGGAAAGGCCACCTTTTATACATAATTTTACAATTGTTCTCTTTCCTTCAAAGTGAAGTGTGTCTTCAAAGAGAACAGGGTTGACAGAACCCACATTGAACTGTTTCTGTGCTTTTTGCTGTGGTTACCAAAGGGCTAATAGCTTTCTGGTAGCCACTCCATACAGCTATCATATTATTTCCATGGACTCTTACCTTTGCAGCTTTTACGAACTATAAGATATATAACACTGTTTAAATATTACAAGTTAATCCAAGTAAAGAAGAAGGCAGCAAATTAACCCTGTAATTGTGTAAAATATGGCTTTAATTTCCATTTCATTTTATGGACTACAGCTGGCAGAAGTGTCTTGCTTTGGTTTGCCTGTTGGCTTGACTGGGTTGTGATTGACAGGAGGCGGGTCCTAATGTAACCGCAGTGAACATTAGCTATTGGTTGAAAGATTAATATTGGAGACGAAAAAGCCTGATATTAGCATCCTGATGCAACTGCGAAACGTGATTGTCGGCTTCTCATTCACAGTGAGGATTACCTTTACTGACCAAATTAGAAGTCGCAGGAGTTGTTTTCTATGCCGCTTGGAACTGAATGGAAGCAAATGAGCCTGAGAATGGATGGAAAATGTAAAAAATGAGCAAAAACTGCTGAAATGATCCTTTAAGGAGGTGTGTTCCCAGCAGCAGCTGACATGCCTAGGCCTCGCCAGTGACAGGACCCTTCAACTTCTGCTTGACTTTTCTCCATCTGAGGAATGACTGTAGAAAATCCCCTTCGCTTTCCTGGTGCCCTCTCTATGTTTAAAGAAAGCAAACAGACAGAGATTGAAGAGTCTACCTTTCAAATCCAAAGAGATTTTCTTCATCCTCTCTCCCAACTGAGCTGTGATTGATGAGCAATCATTTCTCTTGAAGTTCTGTGTCATATTTACTTTTAGGTCTTCCTTCATACTTAAACTGGAGCTTTTTTTTTCCTTTCTTCAAGTCAGTGTCTTTCTCACTTATGCTGTGCTCCCGAAACCTTGTTCTCATACCTGTTGAACAGCAAAATCTTTCCTCCACATGGCGGCTTTAGTGCTGCTCTACCTGTTCCTGTTACTTTTTATTGTACCTGCCAAAATCACATTCAGTTCTGTGGTGTCATATTTCTCGCTGCGGTACAGATATCCTGTGTTGATCAGTAAAGAACAGATACAGGAAGCCTTGTTAAAACAACTGATGTGAGGCAGATGTGACGACTGTAGGGGGGCTCAGAATAACCACCACCCAAAAAAACCCCACTTTGTTGTGTTTCTTACCTCAAGGTTGTACATGGTGGTTGTATTTGCAAGTCATTATCCTTCTGGATGTCGCCTTTGGCTTGTCGATCCCAGCGGTCGCTTGCTCTGAGAAATGCTAACAATCAGCCTCTCCTTGCTTTGCCTCCATTACCTGCATTCACAAAAATCTCTGCCTTGCCTAATTTTCTGGAAATAAAGTAACTCAATGAAGCAACGGGACAACATTCTTTGTGGGTGGCACTGTTTGAAGTGAAAAGCAACCCAGAAGCTGAATTTGCATGTCATTGCTATAATCATTGACAGCTCACTCGATACGTGCGCCCATTTGTGTCCAACAATTCACTTCTAAAGCTTTAAAACAGAGAATCAAGGTTCCTAGAGGTGATCTCATCAAGAGACAAAGTCTGGAGCTGCTCCAATTGGCAATGAATTGGAAATTCATTTTATCAACTCCTACAATGTTTGTTTGAGCTGTGAGAGAGAGCACATGAGCTTAATTTCATTGTAGCGCTGACAGGTATGAACTGTAAAATGTATCCCCATAAAATTACGCTGAGTACCGGCACAAAAACAGTCGCGCATTAAATCTCAATGGCGCCGCTCCAAGATTTGTCTTTTGATGATATATGTAAATTCTGCGTTAGCATGGATTTCGCTTTAACATTTCCAGTAAGGAAGACATCGCCTATGATTCACTCTGTGAGGATTACAATTACTCATTCCCAAACCCACGCATTTGGTAATCTAGCAATCCCATATCTGCATGTCTGTCCATCTGTCTTACTTAAGCAAGGCATACAGACAAGAATAAGGGATCTAAGAGAGAGAGAGACAGACAGAGAGAGAGAGAGGGCAAGCGAGAGAGACATGAGCCCTTGATCTCCCCGGGATTGGTTGGGCCTAATTGCCATGTATGGGCGCCTGACTGTACGCGCCAGCCCCCTTTATCTGCACAAAGCCCCTCATTAAGGGCTGGCTGGACAGCGGGCCTGGCGCTGGGGTGAACGCTGGCTAGAAGCGCCAGCCTGGCATCCACATGCAGGTGCAGAGCCGCTCGCTTTAATTGACAACAGGAGAAGAAAGGGCTCCTTGCTGTGCATCACACACCCGTCCTCTCTCTCTCTCTCTCTCTCTCTCTCTCTCTCTCTCTCTCTCTCTCTCTCTCTCTCTCTCTCTCTCTCTCTCTCTCTCTCTCTCTCTCTCTCTCTCTCTCTCTCGCTCTCTCTCGCTCTCTCCCTCTCTCTGTTCTGACTTAACCAGGTTATGGACCCTTCTGACAACACGTCAGCTCCACTCCTCTGTTCTAGCACTCAGCTCCAACTTTCTCTCTGAGACAAAATGCCCTCTCTCTCTCTCTCTCTCTCTCTCTCCCCCTCTCTCTCCCTCACACACACACACAGCACTCCCTTGTTGCTTGATGAAACGCTTCAATGAGACATAATTTTCTCTCTCTCTCTCTCTCTCTCTCTGAAAAATTAAATTTGTAAATGCTGCTTGGGATATATAGCATTCCCATTCTGCACTGGCACATTGGAGCCAATTTAAGTCAGTGGATCCAAAGAAGGGTTGATACTCCCTTAAGGAGAGAGTTATGATAACCATTGACTGACTGACACTGCACCTTCCAAAGAGAATATTGTTTGAAATACGAAGATCCAGACGCAGAAACACTTTGTTGGAATACGGACACTTGAGCGGACGCTTCCATGCAATCAATACCTTTTATTGGCATTATCACCAGACTGCAACTTTTTTGGGTCTCAGAGGAAGGCGTTGCAGAAGCTGGATTGGTTTCAGCTGGAGATTTTCTCCATTTGTCTGAAACATTTGGCTTGCTGCTTAATGAAAAACGGAGAGTGGTTGGGCACAAAATGCCTAATTAATTAGATGTATTTTCCCACTTCTTGACAGTGGGAAAAAAAGAAAAGAATTCAGAGATGAGCAGCTGCAAATTGGTTTTTTCCTACTAGTATCAAAGATCAGACATATTGGTCCACTTTACCTCCAGCTCTTCATTCATTTCAATAATTCATGAATTTTGCTGAAATCATTTCAGGGAAAGAGCTTTTCAATTAAGGTTGGAGTGCTGAGAAGGTTTTTTTTTTTTTCACATTGACAGGGAAAGTGCACCTACTGTAGAAAAGTGTCTATGGAACATCATCTCTATTTCAACTTCATACAGGCGTTTCTCATAGTCTGAGTGAGTGTGTATTTCCACAGACATCAAGGACAGGGGCAGGCAGGAGAGAGAGAGAGAGAGGGGGAGAGAGAGAGAGAGAGAGAGAGCGAGAGAGAGATTTGAAGAAGGGGAAAGAGAAAAACGGAGAATTAGAAAATAAAGAAAGGTGTGTGCTTGAGGGGATAGGGAGAGGTACAGTATGTGAAGGTGTTTCAGGGCTGTGCTGTGTGCCGTGCTGAAAGTCCCACGTCTGGTTAAGTGTGTGTGGTGTATCTGAAATGTCCTTGATTCATTGTGTTTTTCTCTCCATCTGCACTCTCGCTCTCTCTGTCCATCCATTCCTTCCTCTACCCCCTGGTGGCTTGTATTTTTTTTTCTCACCTTGTAGATGCTGAAGCCTCTAGAGAATACAGCTGCGGCTCGCCGAGATGCCGCCTCCTCTCCTCTCCTCTCCTCTCCTCTCCCCTGCCTGGCAAACACGGCAGGAGGA
Organism: Centroberyx gerrardi; assembly: GCF_048128805.1. Lineage (NCBI taxonomy): Eukaryota > Metazoa > Chordata > Actinopteri > Beryciformes > Berycidae > Centroberyx > Centroberyx gerrardi. The sequence continues at coordinate 10,204,776 of NC_136016.1, read as the reverse complement.
ACGTTCTCCAATGAGACCGAATCACAGCTAGTTCGATGCGTCCCCTCGTTTAATTAAGCATCTTTTGTTTTCAAGCGTATGCATGCATATGACGCGACGTGTGATGTGGAGCCGCAGCGGCGTCGTGGGTGAGCCTCTGTGTGTTCACCCGTGTTGGATGTGTAGGTGTGCGACTGTTTTCTGGGTCTCCAGGTGTGTTGAGTGGGAGGAGGGCTGCATTCTGCGTAAATACCAAGTGATTTTGTTTGTGATAACGCTGGCATTTCTCCAACCTTCATCTCAAATATTTATATTTATATTTTTTTCCCTCTAATCCACTCTTATTTTTAATTTCTGTTGTCAGGCCACCTCTTTTCAGGAGGTAGAGAAGAAATTAAATCATCTAGATATCTGTGTCGGCATTTCTCTGTTTGTTCTTGATTATTTCAGAAATGTTGGCTGGGTTTGCCAAAAACAATTACCATAGCGATACATGCAATCCACATGCACTGTGATGGGATCAGAGACGATGAACTCTACATTATAGCCTTCCATTTTCTCATCGCCTGATTCAGGCTGCTCTCTTTCAACACTGATTAGGCAACTCATTTTCTTGGAATTAATATGAATATGCAAAGAAACGGCTTCTGCCAGCCGTGCAGAAATCGTTTAATTTGATTCTAAAATGAATGTCCTTCAGAGTGTATGAATGTAGATGTGTGTGTGTGTGTGTGTGTGTGTGTGTGTGTGTATATATATATATGCAGGTAATTGTTCCTGTTCAGTTTTCTGAAGGTCATCATAAACTTTTCCAGGGATGCTAATTAATTCAATTCCAGCGAACTATAGTTAACCTCTTCAGCTATTAGAACAATATTTATTCCTCTGTCAATTTGTCTCTAATTTGTTGTTGGCCTGCATTGACTTAGATGTGTTAAAAAGGTGTTGATTAAAGAAACAGAGAAGAATGTTCCATATGTTTCTGTGACCACATGCTCTTCCTCGGTAAGCGCATTGAGCTTCTGACATTGAGCTTCTGTGTCAGCTTCATTAAGGTACAAATACCTACACAATACAATAGCTTGTTTTAACAGTAATGAAACAGGAAGAAAAAAAAAACTATACATTCCATTACTTAAAAATATCCACTTTAAAAATCCACTTTACGCTTCTTTTGAAAAACCTAATTAAAAAATGTCATTAAGTTTAGAATTTCTGTGTGAATCAGACTTCTGTATCACGACTACTCACTGCACAATGTGCTTCGCTTTTCACGGCTTCCTTTCAATGCATACTTGTGTTTTATTGTGACACCGAAAGGAACTTAAAGCATTAAAAAACACACGTTTATGTAAGAACAAGGTCACTTAGGTGTTGGCCTACAGCAGCATGTTACACTGAATAAGTGTCAGAACTAAGTACACAAAGCCCTTTCTCTCCCTCTGCTGGAATCAAGAGTTGCTTTTTGGGCTAATGGTATGTGCTTAGGGAGAAGAGGGAGTAAAAATAGGTGACGAAGACAGTTGTTTAATGTATTCAGAATTAATTACAGCATTTTTCATGAAAAGACCTCCATACATTCTCTCGAAGACACCCTTGTAGGAGACAGGACAAAGGAAGTGGAGCAACATAGGAGGCACACTCTTTGAGTCCATTCAACAAACACACAGAGCAATTTCTCTCTATCTCTCTCCAATCTTTCTCCCCACATAAACACAGCTACACAGAAACACACACGCCGCCTTTTATATTTATTCGCTCAACAGCAGTTTTGTGGTACTGTAGTCTGGGATTCTGCTCAAGTCTGACTGGAGTAAAACATTTCATGTCCCGCAAATTGAATTAGATGTAAATGCCTTAGACTTGTCTTTTGGTGGCTCATCACTCAGGCAGATCAAGACCCGATTGGTGCTTCATCTCAGGGCTGGCCACGAAACAGAGCTACATTTAAATGACACTACGTTTAATTGAGTCGATGAATGCTAATTTTGACTTGCCTCTTGAGCTGCATGCTGGTTCGGTTTCGCATTATTTATTCAGATTAGCTTGTCTGGAGAAAGCTGATGCTGAGCATGGTAGAATAAATTGCATTCGGTGGGAATAATTTGTCCACGGTCATTACTAGGTTCCATTTCATTGTCACATTTCCCATTGTCCCATTCTCTGTTGCCTTCATATTATATACTGCCAGTTCAAGGATTTTTTTATTTATTACCTCCGCCAAGGAGGTTATGTGCCGTTTGTTTGTTTGTTTGTCTGTTTGTCAGCAGGATTACGGAAAAACTACTGGCCCGATTTTCTTGAAACTTTGTGGAAGGGTGTAGCATGGGCCAAGGAAGAACCCATTAAATTTTGGAGCGGATCCGTATATTGGTTGCGCTTGCACATTTGCATATCATAGAAGACTGGACTATTGGCCTTGGCGGAGGTCTGCGCTCTCCGAGTGCCCTTTATTTTTTTATTATTAACTCCGCCAAGGAGGTTATGTTTTCGGTGCCGTTTGTTTGTTTGTATGTTTGTTTGTTTGTCTGTTTGTCAGCAGGATTACGGAAAAACTACTGGCCCGATTTTCGTGAAACTTCGTGGAAGGGTGTAGCATGGGCCAAGGAAGAACCCATTACATTTTGGAGCGGCTCCGGATCCGACTCACGAACAAGCCTCACGAACAAGCAATTGGCCTTGGCGGAGGTCTGCGCTCTCCGAGTGCCCTTCTAGTTTCAAGATGGTTTTATCAAGTTTGGACACACAATTATGATTCCAAATGTCCATAGAGGTATGTAAATGTAAGTGCATTTGAGTTGAGAGTGTAAATGTAGAAACCATATCTATAAGCTATAATCCACAATATGGAATCAGCTTTCTTTATGGCAGCCACAGCTGCTTAAAGACAGAGCAAGCAGCCTTGTTCTTTTTACCTCAAGATGGAACACATGCTTGGTAAAAAATTAATGTAGCTGTGCTGTCCCTTTGCTCTCCCTTCAAGGCTGCAATCAGGATTGGGTATTGTACAACATTCAGGTCCACCGCACATATCATTTAAACAACACCACAATAAATACCTTGGGAAAAGAAAGCTGTTTGAGGGAGAAAAGGGAGTAAACAAGTAAACTTGAAAAGAACAAGTTAAGTGCCTCACCCTGAACTGAGGCCAAAGTTCTACCAATCAATCTGCACAATGCGGCTTTCTTTCCTCCTTCACAGCCGATCCATTCTTTTCCCAAAACTCTTTCCATCTCCTTCAAATTCAATTCAGGCGACGCCTATTGGAATGAGTAGAAAAATGTGCCCATCCACTCAATAGCATAAGTCAAACAAAGAACTGGAATGATTGGATATGATGCTGTATGTGTGCTGAATAGAAAAGGTACTATCGCTCACTCTGGCTGCCATTTTTTCATGTTTTAAACAGACCATTTGCGAGGGTCAAGCAGCGCGCGGATGTGGGATTTGTGCGGAGGAGTCGACAATATGCTGCTTTGGCAGTGATTTTATTTCTGTTTATACAACAAATTTACAGTTTCTGAAAGTTGTTGGTGGCCTGATTTGACCAATGCTGGAGCTCAGTGTGACAAAGCTGTAATATCCAGCTCCCATAGTCCCAATAACTGTGTCCGTTGTGGATTAGTTTGAATCAGAGGGAAGGATTGTTCACATTTAACTACCATTTCTTACACCATTTTCTGTCACAATGCCTCATTTTCAATGCGTTTGTTTATTTCAATTCCTGATACACTCCTCCTTCTTGGCTCTTAATCCTGTTGTTTACCCCCCCACTTCCATTTCACAATCTACTGATCATACCCGCCGGTTGACCCCTGCTCCTCTGGTATGCGGTCACACTTGGCATCCGCTCAGTAAGCATCTCTTCATCTCCGTTGAATAAGAGCGAGGGGGGAGACAGGATGCATTATACATGAATTACAGGCTGGCAGACAGCGCAACACATGGCACCCATCTCGCTGCGATGAGCCTCGGGATACTTCCACTAATTCTACCAAAGCATGCATAGTGAAGACAGCCGCAGAGATGAGAGATGAGATACTACTGAGGAGCCAGAGGGCAGGGCATGGGAGGAATGGGGGGTAAGGGCAAGCGGGCGGGGGGGGGGGGGAACTGGCCCCACGGACTCGAGAGATGGTGCTCTTGAGTCTTGACTTGCCTTTACATCTGGAGTCCCACCCCTGCTGTTTTCCCGGTAGCAAAACTTGATGGGATGCCGTGAGGCAGAAAGCGGCCGGTCAAAATCCGATTCTGACATGATGCCTTCCTCCATGGACATATGAAATGCTGATAATGCTGATATATCAAAAAGACAGTCACCCAAAAGCACAACTTTGTTTAAAAGTAACCTTTGAAAGTCTGTCAGCTCATGGCAAAATTGCGCACGACGGGGAAACCACACTCTTGTACTTGCCTTGCCTTGTTATGTATGTATTGCACTTCTAATGTGGCTTGAAAGGTGTCATCGCGTGTATATAAAAAGTTGCTTGGTTGTAAGAAATACATTCTCTGTGTTTTCTTGTCAACAGTCTCTCTGGTCAGCCTGTGCCTCAACAGTTCTGGGGGCTTGAGGAGAGTCGCACATGCGCAGATGGGCCAAATCTGGACTGTTAAAATATTCAGGCAAGTAAAATAGCAACTGAAGGAGAGTACATGTCTGTGTGTGTGTGTTTTGTGTGTGTGTGTATGTGTGTGTATGCCTGCGGACATGTGTATGCATGCATACATATATGTATCCTTTAGGTAAGGACTTACCTTTGAGACTCTCTTCTATTCATGTGTTTTGTTGAAGTGTGTCAGCGTGGTTGTATGCGTGCATGTTTTTCTGCAGATATGTGCATGCGTGTGTGTGTGTGTGTGTGTGTGTGTGTGTGTGTTTTTGATAGGCAATTGGTTGTGAGGATCCAAGCAAAGCCTGTCTGCATAATGGCAGTCTAAAGTGGCTGAGTGAGGTTCTAGTCACGTCTCAGTCAACGTCACCAGCAGGGCACAGAGAGAGAGACACACACACACACACACATTCCTCTCTGCATTTTAAGACCTACACATACCAATCTCTACTTAGATAAGTCTCTCTCTCTCACACACACACACACACACACACACACACACTCACACATACAAACACACAGAGTTCACGGCTCATAGATCAAGCACCGAAGCTCCTCAAGGTCGTGGGCTAAATAATAGATCTCTACATCTGTTTTGGCCCCTGCAGCTCATTTCTTCACCTAAAAAGGATCAAGTGGCACAAAAGCCAAGATTGCTCTGCTAGTCTCACCGCTGACAGCGTATCGAGAAACATCAGCCATTCCCGAACATCTACAGCCAGGAGGATGCGGTTGTTAGCTAGTAGTCAAAATGTGAAACGCGCTGACTTTGTGCAATGCCTCATCCCTCGGTGCTTTTGGGAGATAGATTAGGAGGAATCTCTTCTGGACACACATGCACATTAGTGCGCACACACACGCATGCACAGACACGCTAGCGCCCACTCCATCTCCTGTCTCACTGATGGAGTGGCTGTCTGAATCCTGATGCTATTGATCTGAAGCGCTCTCTGATAGCTGCCCCGTGCCCACAGTCACAGTGTCTCCACGTTGCCTACAAACAGGAAAACCAAGAGCAATTGATTCTCTTTCTCCTATCAGAGGGACATTTCATTTACTGGAACAAAGCCACTTGTGCTTTTGTTGTTGTATTTATCGAGCCTGGGGACAGGAACAAACCCGTCTTGGTGATAACTATGATTGTGTGTGTGCGATGACAGGTGAGACGGGAAGGGGTGAAAGGTAGTATCATTGCAGCAGCAGGTTCAAATCAATAAACTTTTCCACCTTTTGTACCATAGTCTCTTATATGTCTGTTTCCTCACATTCTCAATTGAATTAGGTTAATCATCTGTTCAGTGCTTGTGCTATTCAATTAATGCCAGTTGTAGCCTGTTAAATCTGTTCGATGTAGAGTTTATGGCTGAGTGGATGCTCATTTTACAAGCTTTGTTTCAACTCGCCGTGATTCATCAGCCCCGAACTCGGTCCATCGACACAAAGATGCAGCTAATTCCGAGTTGTAAAATTCTCTTAAAACAAGGCGTCGGTGAACATGCCGGCGCCCTTTAACACGGCTGAGTTTGTCATGATGGTGAGTCATTGCGTGCGGGCTTCTTTGGGTAGAGGGCCGCTGCCTCAAGCTCGCTGCCACTGAATGACCCTTTTCTCTTCTATCTCGCACTGCCTTCTCTCTCTTTTCGCTGATCATTTGTGACTGTGATGAAGGATTGTGCAGAAATATACAGACTTTCGCAGCAAAAGGGCATCGCAAATCTCTACTTACGCACTGTAAATAAAAAGACTGGGAAAGCCGCAGCTCAGCCAAAGAACTGACATTACAAAGGGTATATTTAAAACCCACCAAGGTGCATTAGGCAGCGAGGGCTACTTAACTGACAGAGTAAAGGTCAATAAAGGGACACGGAGTGGATCCAATGAGCCTCCCCCTCTTTTGCCATGACGGTCACAGACGAAGACAAACTGTGGTGCCAGCTATCAGTGCACACCCACTAGCGATCTGTTGCCGAAGATCGATGTGAACTACTCCCACTCGCTCCATGCAAAGTCCATAAAGGTGATGGGCTGCTGTTATTGCTTGCCAAGTCTTTTGGAATCAAATGATCAAATTCATCAAAAAAGAAGGCGGAGAAGAAATTGTCTCGGCTGACATTATCCCTTGGTTTTCCATGTGCACAAAGTCTGGAGTATAATGAAATCCAGTAAGATTATTTATGAGCTTCCGCAGACGGATTCAACAGCAAAGACCAGTAAAACACATCCTGAGACAGAAAAGTTTTTAGCCTAGAAAATGGGGGGAAAAGTGCTGCTTCCTTCTCCTCTTCCCAACTTTCTCTTAAAATATATGACGTGTGTGTATTTGACACCGGGGCTGAGAGGGTCTGAGTCTCTTCCCTCTCGTCAAAGTGGAACCTACGGGCTCCACAGCTGTCACTCATGTTCATGGAGCCCTACTGGAAGGTGACAGCTCCTCTGTGAATTAGCATCCCCCACTAGCACCCAGCTGCACGAGGGGGAAAAGGCGATGGAAAAAAGGCTCAGTGTATATATATGAGAACAGTCTGCCAAGTCTCAGCTGCAGAGGGCTCACAGCCAGCGGACCATTACATTTGTCTGCATCATGAATGTAGTCTCTGAGTGAAAGATAGAGAGAATAGACAGAGTATGGGGGAGATAAAAACCAGAGATGGAGATGGATAGAGAGAGTATAGGGGGAATGGAACAGAGGATGAGGGGCAAGACAAGGGGGGGGGGTTGGAGAGAGTGAGGTGAAGAGATGGGGGGGGGGGGAAGGAAAACAGGAGAGGAAAAAGAAGCAGCACCTGCGCAGGTAGGTCCTGTCAGGCGGAGAGAGCAGACGGTGTGTGGACAGTCATGCTCAGTCATCACAGGTCCAGTGGGGCTTCGCTCCAGCTGGAGACACATTATTACGCAGTAAATCTCACAGGCTGTATGCAAACGGAAGACAATAGGTCACCCGCATACTGTATTTCTGAACACATTCTGGAGGGACCCCATCATCACTGGAGCCATTACGCTGTTAAATCTCCCATTCATTTCCCACGTTCATAGAGGTAACCGAGGGTGTTGGAGGCACATCTAACAGCTAACCAAATGGATTGTTCAACAAGAAGTGGTTTCTAAATTCATATCAAAATGTTGAGGATATTTCTGGTAGTGGTGAGAGGTAAGAGATTTTTTTTTTTTTTACATTTTGCTAAGTGATACATGTATTTTCTTATTATATAGCCTATTATTGTTATTTAATTATTATTCTATTACACATATAGTGTGTTCCAGGTATGTCACACTCAGATGGACAAATGTGTAATGCTAGAAAAGAAAGAAGAGGGCTCATTAAACGGAGATTATTGTACCGAGGTCATCAGTCATTTTTCTTTTCCAAATTCTCTGTATAAACTTAAAATGCTGTTTGTTATAATTTGCTAATCTAAAAGTATAGGCCAAATACTGGCTCCTCCTACAAAAGGTCCATTATGGCATTATTTGATGCACTTTTACATCTTCTAAACTACAACTATTGCAGCATTATAGGCAACGCAGAGGGAGAAATTATCTTTGCGTAGGTTTTGCTTACAGAGTGGATTGCATTGGTAAACACAGAGAGCGAGCACAGTCCAGCTGCTTCCCAGGCCAGTTTTGGTGCAAAGAGTCATCTAGGGCCAAACTGAATTGCTAACCAGTTCTTGCTAACCAATTCAGTTTGGCCCCAGGCTGGGTGAAAACGTATCCGGCCAACCGACCTTGTGTTTGACACACACATACAGTTTCATCTATGTCTATGTATCTGATTCTCTTTCTTTCTCTGACTATATCTCACCATCTATTGAGCTAACATGGGCTCTTTGAGGTTTGCAGCAGAGGGAAGAGAACACTGAGATGCTAGAATGAGAATGCGAGGGATGAGTGAAGCTACATTAATAGCGGCAAAATGCAGGAAGCTTCAGAAAATGATTGTTTAAGTACCAATAAACTATTCCAGACAGGTAATTTGGCAGCCCGGCACAGCAAAGTGTGTGCGTAAATCAGTGCTGTTGAGAGCTACACGGAGAGCCAGGCAATGACAACACACTCACACCTGCTGGCTCGCTCCTCTACTGCTCTAGATGTACAAATATCGCAACTACACACGCACACATGGGCTTTATGCTAACACACATGTACAAGTGAACATGCACACACACGCATGCACAGACACACACTTCCCTCTGGAGCACGTTTGCACACCCCCTATCATTAATCACTGCCGCTGGTGTCTGTGACAGGTGGGCTACAGAAGGGTCTACGACTTTCTCTCCCTCCTCGGCAGGAAAAACTTCCGCCACAGTTTGCTCTGCTCCACTACCTCCACCCCGCACTAATGCCAGGGTGTTGAACCCACAACCTCACCACAGAGCAAGAGCCCCGTAAACCTCTCCCCCACGCTTGGGATCCTTGATCCAAGGCCCAGAACATGGCCTTTGCCAAGCCCCCTCCCGCCACAACCTCACTGCACACAGCACGGTGTGCCGTGATGCGTATGCCGATCTACTCATTACTCTGAGTCTGTCTACATATCTGTGAGGCAGAGGTAACACAGAGTGCACTCTTAGCAAAATGGCATCTATGAAGTACAAACAGTTCTTTTGGCCCTGACCACAGCAGAATCCCTTTTTGGTGCTGCGAAATAATTACAGGTATTAATTGCGATGCAATAAAATCAAGCTGTAGCCTAGCATCGGCATCAACAAAATGCCCATAATTACAGTAACGAGCATACTTTTCTTCACAGGAGTGCAAATAGATCAGAATAAAAAAAACAAAAAAAAACAGGAGAAAATAAGAAAAATCACTAATGAGCTGCCTGGTTACCACAGGAGTTGTCATAGCAACCAACAAAGCATGGCTAGCTGTGCTTAATGATAAATATCAGCAAGGAACACGTTTGACACATTCACATTGCTTGGTTGAAAATACCCATTGTATGAACCATTACAGTGCTATGAGAAACCTTTGTGACTGTATGAAACGCTCCAACTGTGAAACTTATTTTGGTGTGTTGGCAGAAAGAACTATCATTGTCAAGACCTCAGAAGAATGATTTCATTCTATACGGAACTGTTCTTCAAGCCGAACAATGGTTCTTCAAAGAACTATGTAGAGGTTCCGATGTGCCATATCACACAGCCGTGGATTAAGGAGGGAAGAACGGAAGCATGAATAATGGTGGAGGGTTGAAATGTGGAGGGGATGAATAATATCCCACTACCCCATATTCTTTTCTTTTCTGCCCTTGGGCACATCCCAGCTTTGTTTTATATGGTCTTTTGCATAAGTGCAACAAAATACTTTCATTAGCATTGCATTACGCATAATGATCCTCTTCATTTCCATTTTTTGCCCCTCAGTGAAGACACGAGATGCAGTGGTGCGCCGTATACAGTAGGCCTAACATTAATGAGACAGCCTCCGAGCGGGGCGTTGCTTACTTAATCTGCCTGGAACAGCTTTTAGTTACCATGTCTGCTGTTTGCGGGTGTGTGTACCTGTTTGTGTGTGTGTGCACGTGTGTGTCTATGTGCATATGAGATGTGTGATTCATATGCTCAGTAGTGATTCAGTAGTGCTTCACACATTTTTGGTCATGGAGGTTGCAAACATACCTGGAGTGTTTGGAGCATTGCCAGTACTCCAGCATTGTATTTTTCTATCATTCATTCTCCGTGCTTCACAAATTTGGCCATTATTACTGGTATGAAATCCCTTCTCTCTCTCTCTCTCTCTCTGCCTTATCTGCTTTATCTGCTTTTTTCGCCATCATATTTTATCTCTCTCTCTTTCTTTTTTCTCGGGCTCTCTCCCTCTCTTTCCACCCTCTTCTCCCTCTATTACTTTTGCTTTTTCTCCCCTTCGCTCTGCAAAACCATTACCATCCCCATTTCGTGTGCCTTAAATTACAGTGCGGTACCACACTATCTCTGTGGGCAGGCTGTGGCGGCTCCAGTATAGATTGTTGAGCGAGCCTGGCTGGTTTTAACTTTGTCGGACCGCTCGTCTGCCTGCTGGTCGTGTTTATTAAGCACCACACTCCCCGGAGCCTCCCTGCTGATGTGGTTTAAAAAAAGCACTCAGCTCTTTAATTATGGAAACGCTTTATTCCGCCATTCAATTCCAACACCTACTCATCCCAGCTCACCATTTTTTTTCCTCTTCTCCATTTATCTCTTTTTTGTGTTTCTCTTTCTTCCCATTTCACGATCTATCTCCCTCTTTTGGGAAACACAGTGGTAGCAAAGGAACGGAAGATAGGATGTTATAATCAAAAGTGGTTAAATATGGTTGCCTGAACCTGTAAACAGTGCTGTGCGCAGTGCGAGGGTGCAAACACTTACCTCCCCAAGGTAAGGAGGCTTCTCCGGATAATGCCTGTTTTGCACACACACACACACACACACACAAACACACACACACACACAACGCCTCGGAAAGCATTTCAGAATACAAACAAATTCAAACTTCAAAAGGATGCAACCGCACATACTCATACACACTTTCAGACACAAACACACCCACACACACACACACACACACACACACACACAGACACAGAGCCTGTGGAGGATGATCACAATCCAAATAAATTCAAACCTACTGTTGTTTAAGCTAGAGGATACACACACACACACACACACACACACACACACACAGCCCCCGGGGTTAAGCCCAATCACACAGGTTATTGAGGAGGAAGAAGAAGGAGCAGAGCAGAGGAGCACACTATAGACTGTGTGTGTGTGTGTGTGTGTGTGTGTGTGTGACTGGAGGTTTGGAAGGTGGGGAGCGGCTGCTGAGCCCCTGGGTGGGCCTCCTTGTGACTGCAGGTTTCATTGAGCTACAGTGCGGCCGTCACGGCGCTCCACGCCGCGGGGACCCACCCGCCTGCCCTGCCTATTCACCCAGTCCTCCATAAACATCAACATCAGCAGCAGGAGGGCCCGGCGCTGCACTACACTCCCTTAACCAGACATGGGACCTAGAGAGAGGTGAGCGTGTGTGTGCGGGTGTGTGTCTGTGTATTTGGCGGGGGGATAGGGGGGCAGGGAGTGGGTAGATGTAGTGAGGAGGGAAAAACATTCCTCTTAGGTGCCAGGTAAATGAGTCTGTGAGATGGGACCAGTGATGGATGTATAAAATGGAGAGGGAATGATGATGGAGGCAGAGAAGCCCAAAGACAAAAGTTATTGTCTGTTTTCAACATTTCAGCTCCAATTCTATTCTCCAAACCTCTATGCCATTTTGCGGATGCTTTTATCCAAAGCATATTACATTGCCATGAGTGCATATATTCTATGTGCAGCCTTATTGAGGAGGTTAATGTAGGAACAAATGACCACTTATAGAGGTTGTTTTTAGTAATGGATATTCTAAAGTGCGGGCCAGAGGAGATCATAGGCTACGTCCAGAGACTTCCCACACACAAGAGAGAGAGACAGAAATAGTGTGTGTGTGTGTGTGTGTGTGTGTGTGTGTGAGAGAGAGAGAGAGACAGAGAGAGACAGAAAGTGTGAGAGGGAGAGAGACAGAGAGATTTTTTTCCCACTCTCTGCTTAACATTCACTGCTTTTCCCCTCACTCACTTTTTCTCATCATCGTTCCTCCTCCTCCCCTCCATCCGTCCCTCCCTCCCACCTTCATCCCTCCATCCCTCACCCTCATCCTCACCTGGAGGGTTGTATGTTGTGCAGGCAGACCGTCTGAAGTCTGTTTGTGCATACCTCCCCCTGTCCGTCCGTCACTTAGGATTAGTCTTCCTGTCAGAGGTGAGAAAACCGTAGCTGGAGGAATGGGCAGGAATGAGAGAGCAGCCAGTGCTCCTCTTCATTTATTCATTCCCACCGTCCAGCCGCCATTGGACGAAACAAAACAACAGCGATACCTGGAACACCAGCACAAAGGTTATTAAAGGCAAGGAAAGCTTTGCCCCCGTGGCAAAGAGCGAACAAGAGGGTTTAATAATGAATGACGGCGAGAAATATGACAAAGTCAATTTATTCTTTTGAGCAGCACGCAATGAATGTTTCACTGTCAGCCAAATTCCCCGCAATGGATACGGAAGACACCGATACAATGGTTTTCAGGATGGGGGGGACTACTGCAACTCTTTGAATTGCTCGCTCCCGTTTCGTGTCATCCACCCTTGTAATTCCCAGCTGTCAGGGAGCGCTGGTGCTGCCGCTTAAGCGGATGTGTCACTATCTACCAATTATTCCAGTCGTTTGTGCTCATCGCGCGCTACATCCCTGCAGTTAAGCCTTGGGTGTTATTTACTTTTTTAACAATTTCCCTCCTGCCTGTAGTGAACCTGGTAAAGCACCTTGTTAATTCAGCTGATTAAGTTCTGTCCCCTGCTCCCAAAACCAACCAACCACCAACACACACACACTCACATACACATACTCATTCTTTCTCTCTCTCTCTCTCTCTCTCTCTTTCACACACACACACACATCCCATCCTTCCCTCCCTGTCCCCTGCCACCCTTCTATATCTCCCACACCTCAGACTCATTACATACCCCAAGTCTATTATTTACATAAACATATCCATATTTATGGAATCTTCCTCTCTGTTAGTGGCAATTCTTATTATACACCTTATGAATTCACTTTTTTTCATGTAGCAAAAAAAGAAAAAACAAGCAAATAGTAAACATGTTGTCCCCCACTAGTGATGTAGTTCCACCCTTGGGTCAGTCAGTGATTGCTGAGTGTACTTGACATATGAGTGAAATTGTATAAGCATTTTGGTATGGGACAATGAAAGGACAGATTGACCATATATTTCTGTTGCCCACTCTCCTCAGAATTAGGCTTACAGAATTAGGCTGTCCTACAAAAATTCTCCATTGACTCTCACTTCAACACATCAACCCAGGCTGATGTCTCCAAGTGTGTAGCGTGTGTAGACTATTATGTTACCTATGATAACTTTAACTGTATTGCTTTACCACTGAGTCCCCATTCATTGTCCCCCACATTGTATGATAACTTTAACTGTATGACCTGCTTTACCACTGAGTCCCCATTCATTGTCAATGCCGCCCCCTAGCGGCACAAAGTCAATGTTGCAGTGTGACTAACAAACTAACGAACTAACTAATGGACGGAGACCGATCCATAGTCCCCCCTTTGGTGGGGGACAAAAACTCAACACCTTCTCCCCCTCTGATGTTGTCTGCCCAGCAATGCTTATTTCGGTGCAGCCCATTTTTCTCCTGCCTCTTAGTAATACAGCATGCTGGTGCACCAACAGTTTGCATCAATTGCAGCATATAAAAAACAAAAACAAAACCTCTTTCCTCACTTCTTGTCTTTTCTGTTTAGCTGCGTGGAGGTATGGGCTTTGAAGGCAAGTGGCAGACAATAGTGTTGTAGTTTGGGAACGCTGAGTATGTAGGAGCTGTCGACAACTGTGGCGCTCGTCCTCCTGGGCAATCAAGCTCTGGTCTTTATAATGCTCCGCAGAGAGCATCCTCTGGGAAACCTGCTAAGGATGTTTCCCAAAAGGCTGCTGTGGATCACTCATAATAAGGCAGTCAATTAGGGCGGAATCCATAAACAGCTCTCTCTCTCTCTCTCTCTCTCTTTCTCTCTCTGGTCCCATGCTGAAGAACAGTAATTGCACTCATTGGGAGAGGGGCCGACAGTCTTGCCAAGCTTTTGAAGTTGCTCGTTCACTCAAACAATGGATTTTTAATGATCACCCCCCAACACACACACACACACACACACACACACACACACACACACCAGCCCACCCCCCATAATCGGAGAGACAATTGTTGATGATGAGAACAACAGAACAATCAACACACTTAAAAAAAGCAAAAAACACTGCAATTAAGGAAAATAGTGGATGATGTTATTTGCAGTTGGTTTGCAAAGGTTAAGGTTAAATTAAGCTGTTCTAATTAAAGAGGAAAGCTGGTGCAGGGTCTGTGAAATGTCTTCCTGCTCTGCTGCCTCTCCTCTCAGCCGGCAATCAGAAGCTGACCAGGGTGATCCCTCTGATCACAATATCCCTGTGCACAATAAAAACTATAAAATTGACTAATTTTAAAAGGCATGCATATTCATATCTCTGAAGTGACAGCATTGCCTCTGAAACAGGCTATGCGTTTTAGTTGAAAGAGACAAACTGCAATGCAATTTACTATTTTCTTTCATTTGTCTGTCCTTGAATACCTTTCAGGCCAAATGTAGCAGAGCAGTGGCACGAAATGTGACTAAAAACTTTCTGGCATTATATTTTAGCATGCGCAATTACTGGGGAATTGCACAACCTGAGGTGAGAATTGGCCAGTCTCTCTCTCTCTGTTGTTCTCCCTCCATCTGCACCTGATGTTACCAGCAGCTCAGAGGTTGCTAGGCAGCAAATATCTTGGTCTAAACTTGCTGACTGATTGAAGGACTGGCCAAAATAGCAGAGGCTTTTGTAAGCCTGTGTTTGTGTTTTGATGTTTTGTTTTTTTTACCCTGGTTTTGATTGCCATGTCAAAAAAAATAATAATAATGACATACGGTTTATACTAATCCTCTACAGAATAATAGGTGTGCTATTTTAGGATCACTGAAAGAAGTCTCCTGGACAATGTCAAATATTATGATCTGAAAAGCAAAATTAATTCACTGTTCTCTGGTCTAATTAATGTAGGCATCAAATGCAGCGCCTTATAGCACTTTGACCATAGAGGTTGAGTCAGTGGGGCTCCATGGACAGAGAGAACGTCTTTTCTTCTGTTCCAGATGGGAACCACTCAGCAGTCTAGCTGCCCTCCAGGTGACCTTCACTTTCCTTAATAATTACAATAATTGCAGAGCTCTAACTTGCTGCTCTGCCCTGAGGTGACCATTAAAACACATTTTTCAATTTCTTTGCCAGCCAAACAGTGCATAGATGCATGAATCAATTAGCCTTTGAAATGGCCCTGAAATACAAAACAATCCAAATGTTTCAAACCACAGGGTAGATGTGTTATTATTGGTAGCGAGACACGGGGCTGGAGCATTAGCACGAGAGTTTGCGAGGTTACCTATGATAGCCTCTGCCAGATAACTGGTGGCAAGTCTCTGCAAACCAAAGACCAAGAACAACAGGGAACACTCTCATCTCACATTATTTTTAGGAGTAGTGCCATGTCAGGTTTATGATAGATATGCTGTCCTTTTATAAGGGAGCATGATGGTAAACAGAAATCTGTATGCACAAATATGAATGAACCTCAAAGCTCCATCCGCAGCACTTTGAGTGTGACAGGGTAAATCAACCTTATCCATCCACTTGGCTGACAAGTCGTAATGGCTCTGTGGTACTGGGGAGATTTTGATTGTTTACTGTTTACAAAGGAGCAAATGAATTAGTCACATGTCCCTCACCCTTCACACTCTCAATAGCAATGTCAGTAGGAGTTCTGCCCTTAAGACTCTTTACATGCAACAATAGTAGTCTTTCAACAATAGTCCAAGGTTGCAAAGCAAATGGCTTTAGAGAGCAGAAATACACAATAAGTCAAGTCAAGTCAAAGCGTTTATTGTCATATGCACAATGAAATTCTTCCTTTGCCTTCCACTTTGACTGCCATTTATCAAGAAACACAAGGTATAAAAAATAAGTAAGTAAGTAAAATAAGTAATAATAATAATAATAATAAATATCCAAAGAAGACTATGTACAATATACAGAGTAATATAATGCACACTTTGTCCACTCACAAGTACAATATTCATCTTTATTACATTGTTTGCTGGCTTTTATTGATTACGAAGTGAAGTTATGACAATATGTGTTTTCCACAAAGGATCACAAGAACCGGAGTAAGAGAAATAAGAAGATTGGTGAGGCATGGACAAATACAGAAAGAGAGAGAGAGAATGAGGGAGAGAGAGATTGCGTACCATTTCACAAAGGTCACACAAAGAGCCTTTTCTTTCATTCCAATAATATTGATAGTCACGTACGCTGTAATTAACAGATTATTTGCATAAGTGCGGTTGTGTAAATCAGCCTGCACCTCTCTGAGCAGCTTGTCATGGATTTACACCCCCCCCCCACACACACACACACACACACACCCTGTCTTCCTCTCAGTCGTCCTCTCTGTCCCTTGACCTTCCAACTCTCCATCTGTCTGTCTACCTGTATCTGTGTCTTTTATGTACTATTCCTCACATCTAGCCTTCTTTCCTCACTCCAAGATTATTCTCTCTGCTCAGTGAAATGTCTAATTTTGTCTCATCTTTCACTACATGTGACTTGTGCACTTACTGTTTTAAATCTCCTCCCCTATTGTGCTCTCCATCTCTGGCAAATCCAGCAGTTGACATCAATTTGGTCTGTATTATTAAGCACTAGAAGTGGCCACTTTGTCCTGTCCTCTTCCCTCTGTTATCCTGCTCGATCTTTTCATTCGTACCCACAGTTTGTCAGGTTGATGACAAGGTCTGCAGTTGTAAGCTTCAGGAGATTTTTGATTCTAAATACCTGGACTGCCCCTCTATGATTTGGGATGTTTTTCTGAAATTACTGCAAAATTAAATGCTTGATTTCATGGCACAATTTTCTGTGTATGTGTGGCAAAATTGCAAGAAACTGGCAATGTCCATAAAACATTGTACATACATTGTTATATGATGTGATACGAGAACCTTTTTACCCAAAGGATTTTTAAATCCACTTCCTGAATTGACTGAATTCAAAGTGAAGTGACCCCAACCACACCTCTAACCATTGCAGTAAAATTGAAACATTTTGTTATAATTCCAGTTCTAAACTTTTTTTTTTCCAAAGAGATGTTTTTTTGTTTTTCTGTAAAAGGGATACAAGATAATTGCAAAGTGTTGTCCTCATTTTCCTTCAGCTGCATGTTTCTGGACTGGAGAGAGAATGCACAGAGAAATGAAACTGACATTCATGAATAGATAGGTAGCTCTGCCATGTACTTTCATAGCAATGGGTTTCAAACGGATCCATAATAAATAATGCACATAACATCTCTAATCAATATTTATGCACTTTCAAAAAAGCATCACAATAATGTGATGATTTAGAGTGAGCGGTCACTACAGAGGCACACAAATCAAATTAACACTAAGAAAGCATCCAATGTGCATTTTACACTATCTAATAATATCTGATCTAATTGTAAACAATTATAATACCTCAAAGCTGCTACATGGGGGAGTTTAAAAAAAAAGTAGCACAGTCAATAGGTTGTGTTCTATTTATTTAGCACTCCACTGAGGAACAATTTATGGCATAACATTCAGCTATTGACTCTGGTCTTATTAATTGATTTTTGTCTGTATAGTATACTGTATGAGTAAAGTTTTTGCATTGAATTGAATTGAATTGAGTTGAGTTGAATTGAACTGAACTGAATTGAATTGAATTGAATTACAGTCACCAGGTTTCCTGATAGTAATGGTGAGACTTTGACAATAATGTCATGAGAAAAACCTACATTACTGTTAAAGGGGAGATCCATCTTAAAGGACAATTCCAGCGTGACTGCAGTTTCTTGTTCATTTTTTGCACCCCTTTAATATTAATTCTGTATGTTTTTATATGCATGGACCACAATTAAAGATCTTTTTAAATTAGTTTTGCCAAAGCTCTTGGGCTCATCCGTTCAATTCCAAACGGCATAGAAACCAACAGAAGTGGAATTTATTAGGTTTGGGCAATGCTAACGAAGCATTTTGGCTAACAGGCTACTATGTCATGATACTGAAAGACAGCTAGCCTACCGGAGCGTAGCAATATAGTAGAGTGGATCTCTTCTTCTTGACAACACACTGGTGAATGATGTGGTTATCCTGATTATTCCAGGACTGCAGTAACTTCAACCACAGCAACAGTTGATGCTTCACACCTAGCTAGGAGCCGTGGGACTGAACAGCATCTGTACTTGTTTTCCAAAACAATAGCGTACCCAGCGGAGGGCACTTCAAACTCAAGCTCAATAAAGACCATATGCAAAGTTGTCCTCTTCTCTTCTGCATCGAGTGGCCATGAGCTTCACCTTTTCACATCAAAGCAATCTCATTGTCTGTGTTTCTTTAGACCACCGTTGCTGCATGATATTCAAAAAGCGTGGTACTTTGAAGTTCCCCCCAGAAACCTGAATGCTCTGTTTTCTCAGCCCTCACTTTTGTCATTTTTGCCCGTATGAAAGCATATGAGAGAGGCAGGCCGTTCTCTCCAAATGCTGCAGCTTACATCTACTGGGCCTTTCATCTAGTCAACGTTTCCAGTGCATCTTTTCAGAGACAGCCATATACTCAGACTTTTTTTGAATAAATAGGCGAGAGTAGTCTACACACACACACACAAACACACACAACTTCCCCTTCATTTTTTTTAATATGTTGTTAGGTCTGTTTTTATCAAAAACATTCCATTACTACACTCCCGCTCCTTAGACTAAACACTTAATCTGACAGACCACACTTACTCTGACAGACTATTACTATATGATATAGTCACACATTTCATCCTTACAGTGCTCGTGACATGAAAGGAACCCCCTCAGATGGCATGCATCTTCCAGCTGCGGTGCTAAGTCCAAAGCAAATGTCTGCCGCCCGCTAAGCCAGCCGGCAGGTTTATATTAGGTATACTTAATCCAATAAAAGCTTCGGCTTGGCTCTCTGAGTGAGTGCAAGGAGAAATCTTGTGGCATTGTGAAACAGAGAAGCTAAATCCTCGTACATCAGGTCTAATAAAAATCACAAAACCGGTTTGTTTGAACAGCCCCGCCGTTATGTAATTCTTGACATTTCAGTTGAACGCCGCAGTTCCTTTTTCTTCATCTGTTACGGGGGAGGAAGAGAGACGGAGCAAGACTCATAAGAAAAGCAAATGTATTTGCAGATGCTGTGAACTTATTTGACAATGAGTTATCTTTGAAATAAAAGCAGATAAAGCTCCGTCTCAAGCAGGAGCCGGTGCAACTTGACGCAGTCCGCTCTTCTCGTGTGTGTGTGGCCACACGTACATGTGTGCATTTACCCATAAGTGTGAGTATAAGTGCATGCTAATATGTGTGTGTGTGAATGTGCTCGTATGCTATGATTGATTGATTGATTGATTGATTTACTTTTATTATAGTGTCATACAGCATGCTGGTGCTCAGCCCACATAAACTTACAAGACACTGTGAAACAAAGTGATCAAACAAATGCTACAATGCTGAAAACATAGAATGAATGTTGTCCATCTACAATTCACTTTCAAATGACATTACAAACAATGAAGTTCATTATTGTAGTATCCAATATCTCATTCAGAGAGAGAGAGTCATAGTTTCGAAACAGATATTCAAGTCTTGACTATCCTCCATCAGAAATAAATCACAATGAATTAGCTTATCACACAACTTAATTCTCAAGTCATTATATAAAGGGCAATAAGACATAAAGTGAATTTCATTTTCAATCTCATTTAAGCTGCAGAGTGAACTATATAGCATATTCTATATGCTATATATATGTTCAAGCATACACATCGTGCATGTTTTATGTGTGTTTGTCTGTGTCTGTGTATGTGTGGTCATGTGTACAGTATATTGCGTGTACCTGTATGTGTATGTGTGTGCGCATTCGAGTATGTGTGTGTGCTTGTCTGTGTGTGTGTGTGTGTGTGTGTGTGTGTGGTTGTGTGTGTCCAAGGCCTTGAGGAGCCCAGGTGCTGAGTCATGAATCTGAAGATAAGGTGTGCTCCCTCCCCGCTTTCATCTAATCACAGTCTGTGTCCGAATGGAAGCTCTCCTCTGGCCCGGCCCAGTCTGATCTGTCTCTCAGGACACTGGCCACTCATTTACTCTCCACCCTCAACTGCTGGGCACCGCACAGTCTGCTGCAGCCGGGGAGATAGAGAAAGAGAGAGAGAGAGAGGGAGGGAGAGAAAAGGAGAAAGAGGCAGAATGAGTGTGCGTGCGTGCATCTGTATGCATGTGTGTGCGCCACAAAGAAGCAAAAGGAGCCAGAGAGGTAAACGAGTGCCCGAGGGAGACCACCTGGGAGAGAGGGAGGTGGTAGGAGGACAGGGAGAGGGAAAGTAAGATTAATGATGCTTGGGAAAACGAGGGCTCCTGCTGGCCCAGACTCTAAAGACAGCGGGAGTTAGTTGCTGGCTGCTGGTCCGGCAGGGACGTGTTTCCGGCGCCTTCCCATTAGGAGACATTCGGAGAGCTCTGCTGGATCCCAGGCAGAGCGGACAGATTCCCGTCAGACCCCCCCCCTCCCCCCTCCTGACATATACAGTATAGGACAGGCGTCGGTAAAACTGTTTGAGGTGAGCGACCGAGCCCCGAAGCCAATTCCTTCCACCGCCCACCATCCTTGAACGGACATCATGAGAGGAGACATTTGTCAGGTGCATAAGAACGCCACTTCTCTTTGGGCCCCCGCTGCACATAAATCACACACGTGCACCGGGGAGACTCGTTCTCCCAGCATGCCTCGCTCCGGGGTGCCCGCATCATCCGATTCCCAGCGTTTTCCTATGATCTCGGCGCGTGCGGCTGCCCGGCAGGCAAAACCCGCTCAGCCCGCGTCCCCGGAGGAACCGGAGGCCACCGAACTCAAAATGCAGCGCGCACTAACTTTATTCCAGGGGCGCTTTATCTGTCATGATCAGAGGAGCACATAACGGTATCCCAGACACACAGAGAATATTAAATAAAGAGAAGATGTATTGTGTTCGCGGCGCAGGGATGTAAAGGTTTCAATGTGCAGATAATATTGAGCCAATAGAACATTCTCGCATGACCCCGCCGAGCGCAAACCGCTTGAGCCGTGATAGCATCTCAGCCGCACTCCCACACATCCGAGAGATAAGTTTCTATCACGCATCTTGGTGTGTATACAATAAATTCTTACTCAAACTGCGGAAAACACCAGATAGGCAGATATATGGGAGAGATAATGGGAGTTGACAGTCAGCCATTAGAGAGAGAGTGGTTGAGAAAAACAAGCTGATAAATGCTTATTGTATTACACAATGGGAGGGAGTTTATTAAAGTTGTGGAGGTGGCTCCCGCACCATCTCCCTACCTTTCCCTTTTCATAAGTGAACTGTCTTGAATGTTTCCTGTTCTTCCCCTCAACGTTTGGTCAGCAGCAGCAGCATCCACTCCTCCGGTTTATGACAGCGATTTATCACTTTCTTCATTCCCCCAACAGTAAATTTTGTGATTATCCATTGATTCAATAAGCAAGACCGGATGATCGGGCGTGGGCAATTTCCTTCCCGTGCAAAACAATGTGACAGGCAGAATGTATTCAGATCAAAAGAATTCAGCGGGAAAAGATCTTGGTCAGCTTGTTGTAGTGTGAAACAACAAATCTCCAAGACATTGTCTAACACCCCTACATCAGAAAAACCTGGAGAAAGTGTCTAGGCCCACTACAGAGCGTGTAACATCATAGCTACATTTTGACACAGATTCCAATTTCCACTGGAAGTCATAGATTTTCTGCCAGATAGTTTCTTGCCCTCTCTCTTCAAAGGCTGGCAGTGAGGTGAGCTGTTAGGGTGAGCGGCTCCTGAACTCCTCCGTCTTCTCATCTCCGCTCCCCCCCTCGTAGGGAGGTGAAACTTTCTCGAAGACACGGCTGAAAACTTCCCCGTGACGTAAGGAGCATGCAAGGTGAAGTCAAGGGTTGGAGTATTAGGATGCTGGAGGTAGGAGGAGGGGGTCGCAAGAGATCCGACGATGGCCTCATGCGGGGCAGGATGTCGGGGCCTGAGTCACCTCCAGACTCCGCCGCGGCGTGGTTGAGGAGTAATGAGCGCCAGGCGGAAACACGGGGCTCTTAATGGGATTACACAGGGAGACGTTAATCTAGGGAGAGCAGGTGGAGAATTAAACATGATCAGAGGGCTGCAGTCAGAAGGAGGGGAGAGGGGCTGGAGAGTTAGAGGGGGAGACAATAGGAGAGAGAGAGACTGGAGCAGCTCAGAGGACAGAAACACCATTTCACAACAGTGTGTTACTCATTATCATTTTTGCTCCGCTAGTTCCTTACTTTAAAGACTGACTCAAATTGTCCTCAGTGTTTTTATGTGAGAAATTAGATGAGGGAAACGGTCTCATTTGCTTGTAAGACCAAGCTAAACATTTTGAAAATGGCCCATTTCATTTCCTGGGGATATGGACTGTGTGTGTTAGGTAGCTGGTTTGCTCTAGATAGATACATTACCAATATACAATAACTGTCTGGCCGAAGCCCATTAGCCAGACACACACTGGGTTGTAAAGCTAGAGAATTGAAAGGATCCTTTGATAATCAGCCAACCCCAGAGGACAGCAAGTGCTTCATTTGAATGAAACAACAATTAAATTACTGGCTGCAGTTTTGCCGGCCTTATTAAATCCCCCACCGTGAATGGACTATTTCCATTTTGTAATTTGGCTTCTAAAGCCGCAAATTGATTTAGAAATCTAGGATTGTAGATGCAGTTTCTAGACATTGACCTTGCCTGTAAAGGTGTATGACATCTTAATTGGTATAGAATACAATCAGCAACAACTGAGTAAAATGTATTCAAAGTAAGATTTGTTCGGGCATGAAGAAATTTAATTGGCAGAAACCCATTGTGGTGTTCATTAAAGAGATATTGTGCTGAGCATATTGAAGCCACTGGTCCAGACGGCTGCCTTAGTCAGTTATGTGGAAACCTTGAAGTGAAGAACCGTTCTCGACCCCTACTGCAGTCTATATGATCCAGATGAGAGCCGGTTACAAGTTTGAGCCAAAAATGGGATGCAGTTACCCAATTCATGGCTCCTCCATCTTCCTTACTGTCACAGAGGTGTAGGTTTATTACTTTTTACCAGAGCAAAGCAGTTGCTCCAATTTACAACTTCAGAAGTTATACAACGCACTATAAAAGTTACTTGCGTGTTCTTTGACATTCTTTATCCAGTTGCATCAACACTTAAGGGGAGTTAGGGACTCAGACTCACTTTACAGTACCAGATGAATATCTTGTTTAATTGAGTCAAATGAGGTAACTGTAATATTTCCAAATGGAGCAGGTCACTGAACAAAAAGTCCCACACACTGTCAACTCATTTGCAATCTTTAAAGGTTATAACGTTTCGGTCCTCAGACCTTCATCAGATAGAAATGGAGCAGGTCAAGTTGTTCTCTGGATATATATAGACTTGTCGCCCACTTCTAGGTGTGTTCACATCCAAACCATGTATTTTTAGGTGAGAAGTATAATTATTTATTTTTATTTTTGTTTGCCGGTCATGATGTAAACAAATTTGACTTTTACTTATTAGGCTGTGAACAGCCTGTGAAAAGGCAAAACTCTGCAGTGCTAAGCATAAGGAGAGAAGTTTTTTGAGATTATTAAGTTTATGAGAAACAGAAATGTTTTATACTTGATTGTGTTCCTTGTATTTAATTGATGTGAATTTGATGAAGATAAGAGGGCAGTTGTTTTCTTGTTCTCTGACACATCTCGTTTTCCAATCTCTCTTTCTTCGAGTGAGTCTGTGAAACCATATGTTTTTCTGTAAATGCAGTTACATACCCTTTGAGATTTAGATAAAAAACAATAAATCCTAATACACATAAAAAACCTTTCCTAGACCCCAATTCAATCAGCTGGTTTGAACTTTACTGACTTCCAGACCCGTAAAAAAACGCAACAAACACACAGACAGTTCAAAATTGCCAACAGTCTCCCCATTAAACAAGGTCCCACTCCAGTCACAGAACAGCCAGTGAGTTATGGCCTGTTCATCAGCCTTTAGGGCTCTGACTGCCACTGTGTGCAATTGTGACTGTGTGTATGCATGTGTGTTTGTGTGTATGTGTGTGTGTGTGTGTGTGTGTGTGAGAGAGAGAGATTGAGACAGAGAAAGACAGAGAGAGTGTCTGTCTGTACAGTATGTACCATCACATCAACATGCTAGAGCTGACTGCAGTCATGTTGATCCTGCAGCACTTTACGCCCCTGTTGCAGGGAAAAGACGTGCTAGTGAGGACCGACAACCGCTTGACAGTGGCCTACATCAACAAACAGGGCGGCGTGCGCACCTTTGTTGAGGGCTGCGGAGTTTTGGGGGGCACTGTCTCAGGCGAACGGAGCGATAGGCGCGATGCCCAGCCTGGGGCAGCCTCTCAAGGTTTGGTTCCTGGGATAGGCTGATGCGCACAGGATTGGCTGCCGATGTGGTGCAGACCATCCAGGGCGCGAGGGCTCCATCCACCATAGATGTGTGTGGAGGAGGAGATCTGCACAGTGGCAACCTGGTCGATGCTCTATCCATTCATCAGATTCTATCTGCTGGATGTGTCTGGGTCTTTCTCCGGTTCTGTACTTAGTGTAGTATTAAGTGATTTCAATCAGGAAGACTACCTAAGTCCGCCCTCCACTCTCTAGTTTCATTCAAACTTCTCTCTATCCAATCTCAGTTAACCAACGCTTTCCCTCACTTTCAGTGAACCAATCGGAGCAGGCCATCACTTTCCCTCTCTCCTCGCAGAACCAATGATCTAAGTGGTCGACAGTATATACACATCATCTACTATGTCATTGCGCAACTCACGGTATGTGTATGCTGTCTTTCAGTCGCTGTCATTCCAGTTGCTTCCTTTTTGCATAAATAAATATTAAAATAATTTGCTAGGATCAGGCTGTCTCTCTCCTGTTACTAGTTCCTATATATTGGCATGCTAGGGATTCCCCATAGTTCAGGCTGTCACAAACACACTCATTTTACTTTTTAAAGAACGGTTCACTCTATTCCATTCAATATTTTAATACTTGCCAATCTATTCACTAATTTGAATAATTATTATATATTGGAATTTATAAATATTTGCTAACCGCCCAGAACTTACAGTACTTACATCTCAGGTATATTAATTAGAAAACTGTGACTGACTTGATTTGCTTAAGTGGTCTTAATAAATCCAGCTCTAAACTGGAGAAAGCTGCGTTCATTAAGATTTAGGACATTAAAGTAATTAGGGCACCTCTTAATAAATATGGCTCTAAATGAGTTGTTCTATAACAATATTGAGATGTGAGTGAATTTTATAGTGTATAGACTCCTTGAAATGAAGGACTGAAGCCTATAGCTGGGCTGTAACCACACAAAGCAAAGATAGTTACCACAGTATATTGAAACTTTGGGTTGTGAATGATAAAATAATCAAATTATGACTTATTGTATTTACTGGTAATGAGGTTCAATACTTTTACTTCAAAGAGAGACCAGTAAAGGCTTGATATACTGTTTATAAAACATAATATTCAGCCCCACCACCTGCCGACCCTGTGAATCAAGGCTCCTCTTCATCACAGATCTAATTTAACCCCTGCCTCCATTACTCATGAGTGACCTGGATCATGTTTTCTTTTCCTTCAACCAACAGCAGGGGCTTTAGCAAAGTATCACAGCACCGAATCTGCCTTAAAGCGAAGTTATTTGTTTTTATTTTGATTTGAAATGCAAAACAATAGTAGGAATAAGGAATGAGGGTGAGATGCCCATCGGCCTTCCTCAAAGACTTCTGTAGTCATTGCGCGTCTCCTCGTCCCTTTTCCGTTTGTGAGCCATCACTCTTGTGCCCCTCTGTGTGCTCTTCCAGCTGTGGGCGTCTAGTTTGACGGGAGAGAGAAAACTGTCAGCCATCTTTGTGAGCTTTGCATTCCTGCGGCTGCGATCCTCCTCGACCTCCAGGCTTTCATCCCGGCGGCGTTTGGTTTTGGCGGCTCGATCGAAGGCAGGTGAGACCCTGGCAGGCTGCTCATTGGGATGGAAGTGACTGTCGCCGCACCTCTCGCCTGAGGATGTGACCTCAGCCGCGGGGGAGGGCAGGCTGTAGGCACTCATGATGGCAGAGTGGACAGCCCCACAACCCTCCAGCGGTTTGTACAGTCTTTCATGAGGGACCGGTGTGCTGTTGGCTTCCTGGTTGGACCAGCTGGTCATTTTGAAAGGAGAAGCCACTTGATGCTTTGGGGATCCTTCGACAGTGCTGCTGACGTCTACAGCTGACTGCGTGGCTACATTCATCTTGCCGTCATCCTCACAGTTCTGTTGTTCAGATGGATTGTCCGCCTGCATCAGAGAATCCCTTTCAAAAAGCCTGACCCAAATCCTGGTGTACATAAGAATGGGGCAGTTGTCTTCTTGGGCATCCTCGCTGCTTCTTGAGGGATCACACGCTACTTTGTTGCCAGAGCGCTCACGCAGCTTCAGGAGATATCCAGCAGTCTGCGGGTTCCACGGAGCGCTGTGGCAGGCTGCGTACTCCAGGTACTCCACTTCCTCCGGAGTGCGCGGCTTATTTGTTGTTTGTTCGTTGTGCAAAGAGAGGGAAGCAGCTGGATTGTATTCAGCGGTCCAGAGGTTCACAGGAGTGAAACCATCTATTGGATCACAGAAAACAGTTAATTAGAAAAGAGGATGGAGATATATTTGAAATAAGAGGCACACTGTGACAAAGTAGACCAAGACACATCAAATCTACTCGCACTGCTATGAGCTTGAGTCTAACTATCTGAGTTGCATTTAAGTATATCTTTCTCTCCCATCATTTTGTTGTTCATCATGGTATAATGCTGAATACGTCAAAAACACCAATAGAAATACCATATCATTAAAATACATGTAATTGTAAGAGAGGGCTGACATGCAACATAGGTCATAAGCTGGATTTGAACTAACTTCTTCAATAGATGATAGGAACTTCAGCTTGCTGTGCCACCAAGTGCTTCAGAGCAGAGGTTTTTACATTACATCTAAGTTCAGCTGGTGAGGATATTTAACGTTTGCTACAGATAGCAGTTTAGCATTGTAGAGTGCACATTATCACTCCAGCTTCCTTAACACTCTACAAATGTGCTGCAATAACCTTGTTTCATGCTCTTCCATTATGCACAGTGTGTGTGTGTGTGTGTGTGTGTGTGTGAAACCAGGCCTACCTGGACTGTTCACCCTACGTAGGTTGTGAAAGGGAATCATTCTTGTCGCAGATTGTTAGAGTCCAAGTTTAGTTATTCAATTCAATTCAATTCAATTTTATTTGTATAGTGCCATCTCATACAGAAGCAGTTCAAAGTGCTTTACATAAAAACAGAATAAAACAGCAGAAATGTGCAAATAAACAGAAACATCCATGCATACATACACATAAAAACACATATAGCCTACATACACACATACAAACAAACATAATGTACAAATACAGTGTGTTCATTTAAGAAAATGCTCGAGTGAAAAGGAAGGTCTTTAGTTTGGTTTTGAAAGAACCAAACTAACAAGTTATAACTTGTTGGAAGTCAACACTAAAGCAATGTGTCAGTAACTCTTTGGCTGAAATCTCCTGTACTGCAAGGATGACATCACAATGCTACTGCCATGTCATAGGCAGTAGCATTGTGGCTGCCCTTGGACTGTAGTCTATGTGCAACATGGCAATAATAAAACTAATGAAAAATAAATTAACAAACATAACTAAATAAACATTTAAATAAGCCAAAACATTGGACAAGTAAATAAGTAAATTGAAATATATGGGTTTAAATATCCAAACGTGCGTGTGTATGAATAAATATCATGCGTATGTGTGTATGCATGTCTTTATGGATGTGTGTGTGTGTGTGTGTACCTGCCGATGTGGGTTTGTCTGTATCTGTGCACACGTGCATGCGTGAGCGTGTGTGTGTAATGCTACAACGTGTGCACATATTAGTTTACTGATGTCTAAATTAGCATTACAAACAGGTTATGATTAGGATAATCATCTTCTAAGGGGCTCTCTGGGGACACTCACCACTGCAATACTTTCTAAAATGATAAGGTTATTAGAATACCAACAGTGTCCAACTATTTGTTTCGGGTAATCAATCAAAATGGTATCATTCTTGTAGCAGAGCAGTAGTTGAGCCTTTTGTTTTAGTTACAACTCCTTTGAAAGTCAGCAGTAAAGTGAAGTGACAACTGCTTCTGGATCATGAGCAGAACTGTAAGAATTCCATGACAAAGGGACTGTTTATGACGTCATGATAGACAAACCTGGGAATCTCTTTCAGCCTAATGCAATGCCAATGCAGCAGCAATAATGATAATAATAATAATAATAATAATGATAAGAAGAAGAAGAATATGAAGAAGAAGACGAAGGAGAAGAAGAAAAATAGATACTTAAATAACAATCATTCACAACTTTTTATTTTGAAATATATGTGCATAATAAAAAGTTCCAAACACATGCATGTGTACATTCATGCATATGTGTGTGTGTATGCGCACATGCATGTTAGTGTGCATACCCTCACTACTGCCCCAGGCGAGGCACAGCTCTGCTATAGAGGAGCTGAGAGTGTAGATTAATCCCTCTCCAACCCAGAGGTGGAAAGTAACTAGTTCCAACTAGTTACTGTTTTTGAGTTAATTTCAGTAAGGCTAAAGTAACACTACTTCTCCAAGCACTTTCAAAAGACTTTACTTCACTTATTTCTGAATAATTTATAAAAAAAATATATACAATACTGTCTCTGCTGGTTGCACTCATGGAGGACCAGACCCGTGAATATGCAAAACTGGGTATCACTGCCATGCAGCTTGGTGTTACTAATGACTCAGATATCATCCACGGACGTTGTTATATTTTTTCAGTAGCCAGGAATCTTGGTTGCTGAATGATAAATGGCAGAACATGCGCTCATCTGTGTTGTATCAAGAAAATCTGAATGGGATCACAGTGAATGACGTTAAGTCACATATAAATGGTAGATATTACTCTTATGTGCTAAGCTCATGGAAGTATGATATAATATTATATAGCTAAGCTATGTAACATTAGGCTTGCTTGAGATGAGTTTCGCCTTGCCTCGAAAGTAGACGAGAGTAAGCCAGTGCAGTCGGGGGAGTGATCAAACAGCATTTATCATGCTGGACAGATCTGTGTTCATTCTAGCAATGGAGGACATTGCGTTTGAGTTCTTCGTTGCTGACTAAGAGGAAGATATGGAAATCCCACTATTTTTACAGGCTGTATGAGAATTGCTTAAAATACTACATGTTGTATGGCAAAAATCCAACCAATACACATAACTTCATAGCAGCAGCTAGGTTTATCATGGTCAGTATTATACATAGGCTGTAGGCTAATATAAATAATGTGAACATTTCCCTCCTTTCATTCAAACTTCAGCCATGATCCTCTGTTGCAATGCCCTATCTGTACTCATTTAGACCTACCAGTAAACAATTTTCACGTGTACAATTAAAAGATGTAAATATTGCTTTGCCTTTATTAAAAAGTTGTATTGAGTGCATACTGAGTGAGTACAAGTATTGAAATACCAAATTTAAAAGTCCTTTTCTCCCAAAGTCATTGTAGATGAAACCAATAATTTCATCACCTTGATGTGTTTCATGAAAAGTCACTAAAGCACCAAACAATACAAACATATAGCAAATATTATACTATATAATACGTTACATTAATGTTAATGTCAAACTTTACGCAAACCCTGTACCATGAACACAATGAATTAGTACACAATCAGAACCATTCCAACACATACTCACTTCCCCCACTTCAACATAACACCAATTCCACTGTGCACTTTGCCGCCCTTGAAACAGCTAAGCTATTCTTGTTCTTAGCATACAGGTATTTACAAAAGCTTTGACTCACAGCAAATTTCAAGTGTTAAGAGGTGTTGATAAGATTCAACACTAGCAGTGCTGTTTTTAACATAAGGATTGGGATGATGTTGCGCCCGTTAAACCCTTGGAAATGATAGAGAAGAAGACCGACCAATTCAGAAACCACCTGCAGTGGATGGAAGACACTTAATTGCGCCACCAAGGAAAGAGTAACACACTGCGCCTTTGCTGTTCATGCGTATATATATTTCGGAGCAAAAAACACCCCTTTCAGTGCAAATAAGGCTGATCAGAAGATGTGTCAGATTCACAAAGACAGCTGCTAATTGCCCCACACAGTGAATGGCAACGCAATTAAGACCTTCTGAAAGCTGAAGGTAATGGAACCTATAGGCCTATTTAAGAGAGATATGATGCTCACACTTCCTGATGGCAATAGCAGCGGTGGTAGCGGCAGGCGAAGGCTTCGCAATCATCAAAGATGTGCAAGAGAATGTATATTCCAAAGTAGAATTTATTTATCTGATATGAAGGCAGAGATTGTTAGATGTTAGAGGTTGCGAAGCACATCGATCCTTAGTTTACTTAAAGGTCCCATATTCTACACTTTCCAGTGTTTTATTTTATGTCTTGAGGTCCATTAAAAGCTGTTTGTGTGGTGTCATGTACCAAAAACACTCTCAATCCATTTTTACATGTTCATTTTCCAGCACGTTTTTTAAATTGATCAGTAAATGGCTTAGAATTAATTGGCTACAATTAACTAAATCAGCAGCAACAGTATATAAAAATGCACTTACCTGTACGCAGAATCAACATTGACTCTTCAGAACTCAGCAGAATGTTCATAACTTGAAGAAGAATTATATACAGTCATTGCGCAAGCCTGGTGAGCTGGCTGGCTAATACATGGAAAAATCAAATCTCCCCAACAATTGCCGGGGAGGTTTGAAAGTAGCGGACGTCCATTTATTCCTGCTAAAGCTGGAGCGCACATCCATGAGGCTGGAGAGGAGCGGTAGTCCCTCTCAATTTCTTGTGTCATCCTTTAGCAGCATCACCTGGGAAAATGCCCTCTCAACATGAGCGTTGGATATTGGCAGTGTGAACAATTTGATGGCACCCAGTGCTAATTCCTGAAAACACTGATTTCCTCCAGCATCTTTGAACGCTTCAACTTCCATCCAGAATGCGTCAATGGCCTGATCACTTGAGAAGCCAGCTGATGCTACATTTCTCCACTGGCACTCTAAGGTGTCGGCCGGACAAGAGGAAAACTCACTGGGCAAGTCTCTAACTCCTGGCCTGTTTATGGTAGACATCACAGACTTCGGGCAAAGCAGCTCCAGTTTGCGCAGCATTGCCAATGATGCAGGTAAGCAAACTAGTTATAGGTTTCTCTAATCATATACTCAAGGTTGCTTGGGAGAAGTTGCATAGCCTTGTTCGCAACTATATCCAGTGAGTGGCAAACAGCGAATAAACTGTAGATTAGGCTGCTTTTGCTTGAGTAGTGAGAAAACAGAGCGATTTTTTCCGACCATAACACTTGCCCCATCTGTGGTGATCCCCACCATGTTTTTGATGTCCAGGCCACACTTGCTCAGAAAGGCAGCGAGTGCATGCGATATTCCATTAGCATTAGCGTTGTGAAGCTCAACAAGCCCCAAATTGGTACTGACAAACTTACCGTGTTTCTCTGATCGGTACTACACACACAGACACAGGAGTTTGCTCACTGATATATCAGTGGTTTCATCGAGATAGAGAGAATAAGGAGACTCATCAATATCTTGCTTTAACTCCTCTCTGAAGTGTGTTTTGAATGCTCCCATCTCATCTTGTAATGTATCAGACAAGTCCTCCACTGCATTGATGGAAGTGTGGCAAGCAACGCAGGTTGCAATTCTGAGTTCCCGACGTTTTTGGTCATCTTTGATCATGCTTTCACCCTTACCGGATGCTATCGGTACAGCAAACGACTTCACGCTAGGCACATAGCGAGACTTGTGCTTTTTGGTGGCGGCATGATCTTTCAGATCGCTAAGTTGCGCCCTGATCTCTTATAATATTTACAACGGGCTTTAGATCCATCTTGTGGGACAGAGTCGATACACATTTTTAACTCCGGATCTGTCTCCCACTCTTTTGGTATAGCTTCCTATACTTCCCCCACTTCGGCATATTGAGATATAAGGAAGCTAGGTTCCATGCAGCTCCAGTGACGTAGCTAGCTAGCAACGGTCAGTTGAACTCATGTTGATGAACATAACAAGGCTATTTTCCCCGCCCAACGTAATCAAAAGCAGCCCAATTGGGCGGGAACCTGCCCAATCTGGCAACACTGGCTGCTAAATGTGGCAGGGCTGACTGCAGTTTGACTGGCTGTGTGGGCATGTCTGCACGATTGCTTGATTAGAATTATTTCTTTTGTGAACAGCAACTCAGCACAGAAAACATTCGCAATTGATGCACAATTAATGTTGCTATTAATGGGCG
Organism: Centroberyx gerrardi; assembly: GCF_048128805.1. NCBI lineage: Eukaryota > Metazoa > Chordata > Actinopteri > Beryciformes > Berycidae > Centroberyx > Centroberyx gerrardi. The sequence continues at coordinate 10,172,016 of NC_136016.1, read as the reverse complement.
CAATCCATTCTTTGTGGATCTCCCCCTCTGAGTTAAATTAACACTGACAATTATTGTGATATTAGAGCTTAAAAGCTTATTTGTTGACAGGTAATCTGTTGACTTGGGGGAAGGATTTTATCTTAATGATTTTCAATCAAAAGTAACTTGGATATTATTTAGGGTATTATTATACAAATATAGGAATAGCAGTACCTCTATACTCAAGTTAAATTAATTGCAGTTTCCATCTCTGCTCTGAATGCAGTGTGAACAGTGTGAGGAAAGTAGTTGTTCAGCTTGTGGGTTCAATCAGAGCTCAGTGGAGACAAGGAAATCAGCAGCCAATAAGGTCTGGCTTAACAGGAGGGAAAAAAAGAAACTGAACAAGCAACGTGCCCCGGGAACACAAGCCCTCCCTCCCAGTCCCTCCACGCAATCATCCACTTAACCCAGCCAGACCAACAAGTGACCAAACATTGCAGAACAAAAAGCACACACTCACAGACACACACACACACACACACGCATGTACCCCGCGTACCCCCCCCCCCCCCAACCCCCCAACCCACACACAAACACACACAGACACACAGCATACAGCACTCACAAATAGTTGGAAAGGGCAAACCAGAGTAAACTAAGACCACTTTCAAACACATCATCAGGCAGTCTCATACACATGAGCTTAAGTGATTCTGTATTCTGGGTTTGCAGTGGGGACAATCACCACACTATTTTTTAAAACATCACCACATGCTCTCACTTTTTAACACAGATATAAATGAAAATTGACTGGTAATCACGAAATTCACCGGGAGCTGCCGCAAAAGGCTATGACTCGAATTACCGATACGGCAAAGACTTTGCATAGCGCTGAGACAATGCTCGGGCCATGTTTATCCCCTGAGTATATTTCACAGCCCCGTGCCTGGGGTTTAACTCTCATAATGCCAGGCGGGATTAAACCGCAAACCCCCTAGAAAAAGAAGGCAGCACGGATACCTGGAGGGAAGAGAAATTAGTCCTATGGGTGAGGACAAAGCCTCTTACTTGGCCGTTTCTGTGGCATCTCCGCGGCGCTCCTCGCGCCCCACTGGCACAGCCTTTGGCAGCGCGAGCAGAGCAGAAGCATCCAGGCAGCTGAGGCCAGGATTAGCGGCTGATTCTTTGGAGGTGTTGAAATGCACCAACCAGACACTAATCCCCCTTTCCCTGAACCTCACAAGGCCTCTGCTCCACAGAGGGAAGGGGAGAAAGAGAGAGAGAGAGAGAGAGAGAGAGAGAGAGAGAGAGAAGCTAGGAGAAAGCTTAAGTGAACTGGAACAGAAGAAGCTACATTAGCTAAATGTGTTAAGTATGGCTATGGGTGCAGTGACATCAACCCAGGCACTGACACATTTCTAAACTCCATGCAAAGGGAAAGGGAAAGGAAAAGAGAGGGGAGGGGAGGGAGAGGATGAGCAACGGAGGGGAAAAAATAGTCAATATGAGCTTGAAAAAAACTGAAGGTTTAAACAGATTTGTAAAGGGCACCATTTACAAATCTATCACCCGTTCCACTAGCCCTGGATTGAGGGATTAGCCTATGTTACTTAGGCAGCTTTTGTGCAATAAAACCCTCGGCGGAGAAAGAACCCGGAGAGACTGATTTGTCCAATAAAAAGAAAAACCTTTACCTCTCCTCCCAGCCTCTATCTCTCCCTTTTCGTATCTCATTCTCGCTCTGCTCCCTATCGCTCTCCTTTCCTTTTCCCCATTCACTTGCATTCAATTTCTCTTCTTGCCCTCTCTCACTCCGCGCTGCTCCCTCTGAACCTAAAATAGTTCTTTTGTGAGCGCCCTCATTCTCAACTCCTTATTGGTTTGCTGTGCCTTCATTTCTTTCCTGCTGGGCTCAGCATAATTTTACAATTGGAAATGGGGACCGAGGTTGTTGTTGAGCAAGAACAAATAACGGTGAATAAGAATAAGTCAAAACGCCCACAAAACAAGGTCTGACAAATACTTGATCTGAGCATATGGGGAGGGAGACTTGGGGGAGCCTATCACAGCTTTGCCATAGTGTAGCCATGCTTTATCATTACACAGCGACAGTGAATTTCAAATCTGTCTGCGCCCCATGCTCGCTCATTTCTCTCCCCACCCTTCTTGTATGAATGCTCAATGCATTTTGATTCATAACTCAGCCATTTTTATTACTCAGGCGCATTCCTCTCAAATTTAATGCCGACCCCGTATCTTATTTATTGAAGAGGTGAAAGCTATATGGGTACAGTGTATAAAATGACTTCATGGTGGCTCCCCTTGCTGACAAGGCTATTGGCACTTGTTTGATGTTATTTGTTTTTTAAGTGACTGATTTACTGACATGTTCCCTCTGGAGAAGCCTCTGTTTGCCGATCATCACTCTCTCTGTTAGCTTCTCCATTTTGCAATGAATTGGGAATGTTTATATGTATTCATTGCATCAGCCGTTTCCTCCTGGTCGCTCCTCAACATGTGAATCCAATGGCGTGCTTTGTGAAGCGACATGCGGTGAAACCCCACGATCAACTGTAATCCCAATCCCAACAGTATTCCTAATCCTATCGATATCCAACACACCACGAGGCAGGCTGAGGAATGAAGGGGAGAAACAAACTCAGAGGTGGAATGGTCCTGAAAAAAAACAAAACTAATGGGCTGAAAGGTCTTCTGGAGGGAGCTATATAGTGTTTAGATTAAGCCTGTGGTACAATCAATGTTCAAGGACAGAGGAGGTTTTTAGTGATGAAGGTGTCATGAGGAGTCACCAGGAGATATAGTGATTCCAACTGCCAGCTGCAGGCAGACAATGGATAAAAACATGATACAGTATTTAGCTGAAGGGAGCCAAGCCAGACCTTGGAAGAAGGTATGATCAATCTTCTCGTGCCAACGGATAGAGAACAAGAAAAAACAAACACCGCTAAGCTGACCTGCAGTATTTGGCTTAGTGAAACAACAACAAAAACAATGTTTTTCCTTTTTCTGCCGACTGATAAAGCACTCACTATTGTTCTTTTTTTTTTTTTTTTTTTAGCATTTTCAGGGCCATCAAGAGGACCTGTTGAGATTTAAACAGAGGATGAAAAGTGTAAATGGAAAGTTTGAAGCCTCTCTGGGTGTATTTACTGTGTTTTCCTTTGAAACATTGATAATTTCTGTCTCGATTGGTGCCGCTGTCTGTAAGAAAGCTAAAAAGACGGCTGGCCAAAAATAGCCAGTTGAGGTCTGCTCTCTGACAGGGCCGCGGTGCGACGGCAGTGACAGGGGTCACGGAGCGGCCGCTCGCTGTGCCCACTCAGGGTCAGGCTTCCAGACCCCCCCCGCTCCCAGCCAACTCTCAGACACCATTGTCTCTGCGCCATCATGGAGGAGAACGAGGGGGAGGGAGCCAGGGAGGGACGGAAGAAAGGAAAAGCCTCAGTTTGAGGTGTGGTTAATTCATGACAAGCACTCTGCGGCTGGCCTCTAATGTAAAAGCTGTGACACCAAATTCTGCTGCACCCATACAGCCATTAGAACATTTCCTCATGCATATCATGCAGAGAAGTCCGGGCATCACTTCTCAAAAGCTATGGCCACTCACAAGTATTTTTTTGCCTGCAGTGTAATCGCTCTGTGTCCTACTAACAGGCAGAATGAGGCAGTATCACTCACACACTTTCTCTGCCTATGGGTGAGGCTAAAAATAGCTTTGAAATTACACTCAAATATTCTACAATCCTATTGAACAGTTTAAGCCATACATAATTTATCAATGTTTCTCTCAACAAGTCAATATCTATTTGTGCTGAAAATGGAGGAAGCTAAATTTCATTTCACAGAGCTTTTCATTTGCTTGTTTGCTTGCATTACAATTTACTAATTACTAGTTTATAGTTTAATGGTGAGGCAGGAATATAGAGGTATTTTTACTCTAGTATTGCACAGAGAATATGATTTTATAAAAATGCCTTATTTTAACTCATAATCATCTGTAGATTGGGAGCTTTGGAGGGCTTGACCTACAGTAAATGTCATTTGATATATAGGCTCATGGTATAGTCAAAATACTATGTAATGGTTTTTATCCCCAGTGCCTTCCTGCAGCTATGTGCTGTTTACAAGACAGCGTTATTGTGTCCCTCCCTTAATCTCCTCACCTTTATCTTTTTCAATCTCTCTTTCAATCCTGCCTACCTTCTTTCTCCTCTCAGCTCTGCTCTCAAGGTCAAACACGGTGCCTTTCCATTTTTTATTTTTTTCCCTCCCTTCTATTACAATCTTCTTGCCATCTTCCCCCCGCAAAGCATGCTCACATTCCTGCCGGTTTGAGATGCAAATCCTATTTAAACCTGTCACCCGCTGCCACGCGCGCCCCTGGCCCGGCTGCGTGAGAGGAAAGGGAAGAAATAGGCCACCAAGAAATCACAGCAATTTGCAAAATGAGTGCAAATTCATGTTATGGGGATATCAGAGCTGAGACGTGGCCAACGAGATGACATATCACTCAAGAGGAGGAGAGGGGAACTTCTGTGTCACTGAACCGCCCCAATCATCATCAGGCTCATCTCTTTTCAAATTACCAAGGCGTGAATATTTCTATAATCACCATGATCCTGTGGGTCTTAATTAAACTCCGAGACAAGCACTCTGCCCTTCTTTGGCATTCCACAGAGCACTTTTGACCTCTTCCTCTCACCCTTCTTCCCCGCACTTTCCTATTTTTCTATGTACATCACCCCTCCCTTCACACACACACACACACACATACACATCCCCCACCCCCACCCGGTTCATAGTAGCCCATGTTTGTTAGAGCTTGCAGCCTTGTCAATCAAGGGCCAACTTGTGGTCCCCTGCGATGGCCCCGCTGCCCTCTGCTGTGTTCAACAAGCATCTGGCGTGCGCCGCCTCGCATCTAATGCTATCTAATAACAATGACCTCTCCACCTCAGCGCTCCTGTTGCTCCTCTCCGGGGTCGAGACACCAGTCCCCAGCGCCAAACCATGCGAGTCCACGACATCAACACCCCCCCCCCACCAGGTCATCACCTCCCATCATCCTCGGCTGCTAGCCCGACAGCTACATTCCTGCCCCCCACCCCCTGACACAATGGGTTCACAAATACATATACAGCATAAACACACACCCTGTCACAGGCTGCCATGTCATGTGCAGTAGTAAAACTGACACTGAAACACAACACAGCATATGGATGAGTCAGATGTGTTGTTGCTGTCGTTGTTTTCCCCACGGTGCAAAGCTTCGCCATGGGCTAGTGACAGCAAAGTCAAGTCAGTCAGTCATCTGACACTTCAACCAATGACAAGGAAACTGTGTCACGTTTACATAGTGAACAGTACGTTTATATATCTTTTGTATTATGCTGATATTGGCGTGGTAGCCTAGTTGATGTTACCAAGGCAAATGGCGAAATCCAACCCATAGACATAACGTTATAGTAGGAGCCATGTGTATCATGGTTGGATTTTGCTAAACAACTAGCAAACAAATAATGCCACTATTACTCTTACTCTGATTATGACAATAATTTGATTAAGCTGTTTACATGCACAATAGACGTAAATACTCCTGTGTATATGCCATGTCATGTTACCCTGAATATTCAATGTGTAGACTACGTCTGCAGACCCCTTCCATATGCTATAATGTATTATACATAGGCTATAGGCAAATATAAATGATGTGACTCCACATGAGCATTTCCCTTCCTTCATTCAAACTTCAGCCATGATTCTCCTGTGCAAAGCCCTGGTTGTAACTTTCCTACAATAGTGCTGTGGGACTGTACAGCGTCTGCATTTGTTTCAACCACAGCCAATATTTTGTCAATGCCATGTATGACAATACAATGCAAACAACTCTAGAGAAAAAAGATCACACAGACAAGCTTTCAATATTACTCTGTGATATGATACCCGCTCTGGGCCAGCGGTCTGTGAACGTCCTCCTCTCCCTCTCAGTGTCAGAGTGTTCTTGGCTCAGCAGGTGCCCTCTCTACATGGCTCGGTGTAATATCTTCCTAAATGAGCTGAAAGGAGGGCTGCCTCCCTGTGACTAGGCAGTCTGTCAGGCCCAGATAACACAGTGGGAGGAACATCAATGCTGTCGATTCCCACTCCTCTCCCTGACCTTGGCTCCCACTGCATCACTCAACTTTCCAAGCAGCTCCTCGCCTCCCCATTCCTCTCACCTGCCTCTGGTGGGACGCCACATCTGGCCAGCTAGAGGAGGGGACAGTGAGTTTCCTAGCTGACAAAGGATTGGGTGGCTTGAATGTAGTGGTGCACATAACCACACTGAAAAAAAACCCAAACATTCTGTCCTCATCAAGAGGCAAATTTACACGTTTTTTTTTCTCTCAATCTGTCAAACACCCAGCCACCCCCAGTCACCCGCCCACACATACACAAACAGTCACCCTAACACACACACACACACACACACACACACACACACACAAACCTGCCTCATATTTATTTTCTCTCCAGGCACAGTTGACACCTCGACACTCTGAGGAGCAGAGGGGGAACTAAGCATTCGTCATGCTGATGAACATGCAAATAATAACGAAAAAATGCAGCACAGCATCCCAAATGTTTTGTAATACTTTGCAACAATATTACTAAAAGGTTACACTTGGATAACCTATTAAATACATGATGACAAATACACAACAAATACAACAACACAATTTATCAACTGGTCAACTTGGCCCCGACATCACTCACCTCTAATCAAAGCCTGCAACAGCTAGTTAAAGATTCTGCTGGATGTCTGACTGAACTGTCTGGAGACCTGCAAGGAACTGTAGGTTAATGTGCTGTCTCATGCAAAGCAGGTGCTGAGGAAGTTGTTATGCCCAGGCATAGTGAGTCCCCACATTAATTAAGTTTTTTGAGCTTGCCCATTTCCCCTGTGCCTACTAATTAGACTTAATTAGTGGCTGGGCTGATGAAGTTGTAGAAACAGATAGAGTGCCTTGCTAGCGATGATGACGCACTCCCTATAGATTATTCCGACTCATTCCTGGACTCCTCCTGAGTTGCCTCCTGCCAGTATTTGAAGAAGAAGAAAAAAATCTAATGGACTGAGAGTTGGCATTCAAACCTTAGCAAAGTGGTGAGGGTTGGGATTTGGCGGACTAGTCCTCCTTTCTGTGAAAACCTACACTGTATACAAAAACACTTTTGGATGTTTCACTTGCTAGTTGACATTCTCATGTTGTGAAAGGCAGAGATCCACAAGAGAGCCAAGGCACTCCGTCTTCAGGTGAAAACATATAAAAGCCCTTTATTAAATCATGGGCAGCAAGAAGGACCAGCGTGCATTGACCTAATGATTTTTGTCAGCGTCATACAAACGAGTGATTGAACACACAAATAAAGCACACCGTCACCTGCATTCTACATGTGGGAAACAGCATGGCCATATGACCATATATTCGTAAGTATCAGAATATACAGTGTCTCGTGTCAAATAGATAAGACCAGATACAAACATACTCAAACATTACAAAAGAGACTAAAAAAAACCCCAAACTTCTTATATAATAGAAAGCCATTAGATCTACCAAAGAGCACCTGTCTATACTGTATGTGTCAGACCCAAACAGCGCTTCTTTCATATGTCCACTATCTAAACTGTATTATTATTGCTAAGAATCTATAAGGGGGGGAGGGGCCATCATTGTCACGGTTGTCTACTGATGGGGTATGGTACATGTAGAGTTTTCTTTTCAGGCATTATTTGCACAAAGAAGATTTTTTGCACCCAGCCAATGTGATGGCATTTACTAGTGCGTGGGTGTCCATACTGTAGATTAGCCCTGACTGCAGGGAGGAGCTGACTCGTTCCTCCCTGACTGATAGCTTTAACGGCAGCCTGCATTGACCCACGAAGAACAGCTGCAGAGATGAGCAGCTAATGCGCCTCTGCAGATAATGACCCTGTGTCATCTGACCTCCATTTTTCGGCCATTACCGCTTTAACCAGGCTAACACTGTGTGAGTGACTTTGAAGACATCACAGCTAGCAAAAAATAACCCGGAGGAAAAATGTAGTAGGAAAAAACTACAGTCAAGTTAAAGCTTGACAGGTCACTCACAAGCACAGAAGCAACACAAAGGTATTGTTGCTATGACAGCCAGGGAACTGAAGATATTGCTTCCCACAATCCTCAGTAATTCCACCAGTTCAGGTCTGAGTATCTGATCCCAACAACAGTATAACCAAAGCTGACATAGCTCAGTGCTATAGGGCTCAGCCTCAGTCTGTCCTTGGCAGCACCTGCCTCAATGACACTAGACAGGAGCCCAGCAGTAGTAGAGGACATTGTCAAAATCAACCAAACCTTGGTCAAATAATATTTGAAAATCCACTTCCTAGTTGTTCCCCACAATGAAATCAAGGTAGGGACTATGGATTGGCCCCGGTCCATCCATCCATCCGTCATGCATAATATCTCAGACACCACTGATTGAATTTTGACGAAACTTCAGGGAATGATGTGCCTCATTGCTCTGTTACTGCATTTTCAAAATTACACTGATTGGCCTAAGGGTGGCACCACAACATTTAATTGTCTGGACGCCAATGAATGGTACCTGCTCTTCCCCTTTCCCTGCTACATACCATCAAGACACGTGAGGTAACATATTTTCTACTTATTGCATCATTTGTGGGGGATGGCATGTTTACTGTGTACTTGTTTCTTTTATCCCGTGTAATTACCAGATGGGTGGGGTTTGCCAAATAGGAAAAAACAATCAGAAGAAAGCATTAATAAGTCAACTTATTGACAACTGATTTGTCCTGATGGGGTAAACCCTACCCATATGGTGGGGGTTAAAAGAAATGCTAATAACTATTTGAAAATAATATATGACCAGGGTGGGAAACCAACATGATCATTTACTCTCAATTAAAACAGGAGCTGTGATGAGAAGCCGGTTACTTTCTGCCAGGGTCGGAGGTAAATGGATTACAAGCAATGGGATTAGAGTAATGTGATTAAAAAATATGTTAATTGTAATCCCTTACATTTACCAGTAACGTTAACCCCTTACAGTTAGTGTAAATACACAGTAATCATATTACAAATACTTTTAAAACATAGTATGGTTGAACATAAATGGGGCATTTAACTGTGAGATTCTCATTTCTAACATAATTTCACACATCTTGCAACAATGGTTGTAGATAATGATTGCCTAATTCGAATTACAGTCTGTAAATTAGCATAAATTGTCGACGTGCATGCTGTATAGACACAGGACCCCAAAATGAATTTAAATCAGATAAATCTGAGTATACCAGTAAATTCTGTTTACTTTTAAGCAAGCCAATAATCTGTATTGGCTTACATTTTCATCTTGTAAGTAACCTGCTCAACCCTGCTTCCGGCACTAGTGAAGATGAGAGGGATATGGACTGCACTCTAAGCCCTGTATCAAAGGCATTAATGTCAGGACACAGATCTCTGGGATGCTGCCTAACCACTTCCACTTGTCATTGCTAAATCAGGAAGCTTCTTCATTGGCAGCTACTGAGAGAAAAAAGGCAGGGTCTGCAATGTGTTTGAAGCATAAAGGAGGAGTAAATCACTTTCCCCCACACTTACACACACACACACACACCCTTACCCATCCATCACAGCGTAAGGACAGCACTTAGCAACACTATGCTGCGAAGCTACAGTCAAGCTGGCACGTAAAGGGTTCTCTGCCAGAGCAAACCACTGCAGTGAGGCACATGTAGGCACACTGGCACCTCTCCGGAGCTTTGAGGAGAATTATAAACAAGCAAACCCTCTTTCTCTGACCCACTGTGTTTACCCTGCTGTTGCTGCATTCTGTGCAGAGAGAGAAAGAGTGTAAGAGAGAAACAGACACACAGAGAGAGAGAGAGAGAGAGAGAGAGGAGCGGAGGGTTGGAGGGGTTGGGGGGGCGGGTTGCCGTGATTGTAGGTTGAGAGTTCAATGCTCACTTAAGCATCACAGCAGAGAGGAGCCCGCGCCCTGCAGTTTACATTTCCTGTGGTGAGAGTTTGCCATTTGCACTCAAATTTTATATTGGATCTCCTCCAGTGCCAGTGGGAGCAGTCAAGAGAGTATGTTGTTTGCTAAAGTATAAAACCTCCTGACAATAGTTTCCATGAGCACAACAGAGTTTACAGTAAAAGGGCATGGGGGCAGGGCAAAGTGGAGGGATGTGGCAACAAATTGACCCCGTGTCAGTTTTATCTCCTCAGGCACTCAACATGAGCCTCTTCTGTGTGTGTGTGTGCGAGTGTGAGTCTCTCTGCAGACCAGTTGCCCTGTAGTAACCTGCGTTTGTGTGTGCGTGCGTGCGCAATTGCAATTTCAAACAATTTTAACATTTGATTATGCGTTTAGTGTTTATGTTTTTTTGTGTGGTTATTTGTTGGGTGGGTAGGGGTTGGAGGGGTGGAAGGGGGGGAGGTGGGGGGGGCACAAAGACTCTATTGATGCAGGCTAATTCCCGACTCTTTTTTCCACCCTGCGTTCTCCACCTCGGGTCATTACATTGAAACACTCCATTGAAGCTGCAAATTACAATTTTTTGGCAACAAAAATGCTCTTCTTGGAGAGTTATTTCTCTCGAGACAGAAATTGGCACTGGCAGGACTGGCTGCCAGCATTCGGATGCCAGATTCTACCCTCTCCGGTCTGCATGGAGGCCTGTTGTGCGCTGTAGCCGTAACATGCATATTATTTATTTGTGTACTTTCATCGTCGCTGATATGCTCTCCTTTGATGTGGAGTAAGAGGGAAAAGATCTTCATAGCCCCTAATAAAAATAAAACTATAAGAAAAATACACTTTTTTCATTCCAGCGTTACTTGACACTGCATTATTTAAATGTGTCTAGACGCAGCCTCTCAGTTCTAACATGTCTCATCTAAACTGCAATCGTCTTTTTGCCCAACACTGTCGACAGTATCAAACCAACGGTGACAATGATGTACAATTTGCCCACTTAAGGCTCTGAGACGACTTGGCGGAGACTGATAGTTTTCTCTTAATTTCTCATTAGAAGCCCTGGGAGTAGAAGCTGTTAACGAAAGCCCAGGAACAGTAAGACCTCAGTGGCGGCCATTTGTTTTAATAGTGTAGCGGCATTACGGCTAACAAGAGCTGAATGATGAGCTAGATAGATGGCAGTGAATCCAAGGCGTCATCCACCTGTCTGCTGGTCCATAGAATTAGCCTCACAACATTAGCCACTGGGGTCTCTTTTCACCAAAGTAAAAGCAAATGAAAATGCTGTAAAACAATATATTGATTTTAGTGTTATCCTGCTCCAGGAACGGAACAACAACAGGAGCCTGTGGCCCGAAACGAACTGGGCCCCACCTCATCAAATCAATATCCGGTTAAAAAACAACAAACACAGTTCTGAAATAATCCGTGTGTGAGTGTGTGTGTATGACAGCTGTGTATTGGGGCGTGTTTGTTTATAGGAGAATTATGTGTGTGAATGTGTATGAGCGTACGCGCATATGTATTTGTTTGTGCGCGTGCGCTGTTTGCACACCCTCCGTGTGTGTGTGTGTGTGAGTGTGTATCTGGCGGTGTAATCATGCTCGCTGCCCATCCCTCTCCTCCCCTAGACCTCCCCTCCCGGCCTCCCTCTTTATTTATTTACCCTGGTCTCATCCAATCGAGCGGCAGATCACTCTGTGGAAAGGGCAGCTTGCCAAGGCAGCCCTCTGTGACAGAGCAATGCATTAGGACATTAAGACACCCGCTCCTGCGCCAAAAATCAATCACGCACCCCCGGATGCATTAGAGGCAGAGAAGGGCACCTCTCACACCTCTCAGAATGCCACGCAGGCTGGCACTGCGGCTCGGCTCCCATCTCGCCGCCTCTAGCAGAGTGAACACCTGGCTGGGCTTGTTTGCCTTGATGTTTTTTGCCCCCCTCACCCTCCACACACACACACACACACACACACACACACACACACACACCCAGGAGCAGTGAGCTGGCTTAAGAGCAAATCAGTAGCCTCCTCTATGAGGTGCGAAGGGCAGCTTGATCGGCCCTCCCTTTTCCTGGTTGATTTCAGTAGATTAATGGATGGAATGTGCTTGTTTACTCTTTTTTCATCTGTTCTCTCCCTCTGCAGTGGGGAATTCAAGGAATTATGGGTACTGTGACCTGTAGATTACGAGTTTTAAAATAACAGCAACAACAGAAAAAAACAGCAACAGCATTTGAAACACCCCAAACCAACTAAGATGCCTGCGTGTTTGCAGAGGGATCAGTTGGCCCAAATCAGAGCCAATCGCGGTTAAGAGATAAACAATTGCTCTCTGTCAAGTTTACTCTGAAATAAGCTGGATATATGTCATACTTATTTATGTCCTAATAAAGGTGACACCATCCTCTTTCATCTCCCCTCAAATTTCCCTCTGTAGGTGCTCATTGGCTGGCAGTGTGTCTAAGCATCCTAAAACCAGGAGAGCCTGGCCGTCGGTGTCAGCCAGGAGACGATGCAGCGACAACCTGCTGACATAAAAACAACCAGGATTGATGGGCACCTATTTACTGTGCGTTGTAATGTTCGCCCAGCTCCCCATCATACCATCACAATACTGAAACTCAGGAGACACAACAACAAAAAAAGTAAAGTGGCAGGCAGAGAGGATGAGTTGGAAGAATAGTGGTCGTATGCATGAGGAGAAGTGTTCCGAGATTGGATATTTTATATTTTAGGAGTAAAATTAGAAGGCTCGGTAATATTTGATGGCATTTTCTTATTTACATGGAGATTGGTTGTGCTCTGGTTGGCATTTACCACAGAGCTACCTTTGTGTATGTGGAAACGCAAAGATAAATGCAAGCTGTTTCCAATTTGCTTTTTTATTTTAGCATTAGCTCATTTGAAATCCACTTATATCTCCCTCCTCTCATCTCCTCTACTTTTTAAGACAACTGTCAAATTTCTATTTAGGATTTCTCTGTGTCTAAATCGTCCTATTTCCAATGTTTTATTGAACTAGCAAGAAGAGTGCATGGCAAGAGATGAGGATTCAGAGGACAGAGAAAGAGAGATCAAAACGGGGAAAGAATGAATAAAACATAGATGGACAGAAACGTGAGAAAACAAGAGAAACAAAAGAGAGAGATCAAAAAGAGATGAGAAAATGAGTGAAACACAGTCAGAGCACGCTATGGATAGCTGGGTGCTGCCTGCCTGCCTGCATCGCCCCGGCGTTCATCAGTCCATCTAGCCAGCTAACCTTTGACGGCACGTCTCCAACCGGGCCTCAAAAAAAGCACAACCAAACCCTTCATTAAAAGCCAAGCCTTGATCAGTTGGATTCAAAAAGTCTTGTATCAAAAATCTGTTAGTAGAATCATCAATAATGGTCATATCTCTGACTCCATTAAGCTTTTTAGGGGTGTTAGGCAAGGTTGGCCACTTTCTCTTTATCTGTTTATTCTTGTTATTGAAATACTGGCCAAAAAAAAAGAAACAATGCTAATATTAAGGCTTTGGAAATCAGTGGCTTGGAGTCTAAGTCTTCCTTTTATGCTGATGATGCTACTTTCCATATTAGGTCAGATGTGCTCTCCTTGGCAACGCTCATTAAAGAATTAGACAATTTTGCCTCTATATCAGGCTTGATGCCAAATTATGAAAAATGTTGCCTTCTTAGAATTGGCTCTTTGAAAAATTCAAATTTTCAGATGCCATGTCAAGCGCCTATTAAATGGACTGATGGCCCTGTGGATTTGTTGGGGATTCATATCCCAGCAAATACGAAGGATTTGGTAAAAGCGAATCTAGATAGTGAACTTAGTAAAGTAGATAAAATTCTGCAGCCTTGGAGAGGTAATCATCTGTCACTCTATGGTAAAGTTACATTAATTAATTCTCTGATTGTTCCACAATCCACCTACTGCCTGTTGTCTCTACCTTCCCCTGGTGATGCCTTTTTTAAGATGTATGAACAGAACATTTTTGGGTTCATTTGGAATGGTAAACCTGAAAAAATCAAATGAACATATATGTATAATTCTCGTTCAAGTGGTGGTTCAGGTTTGTTAAGCCTTTCAGCTCTTAATTATAGCCTGAAAGCTTCATGGATACAAAGAGTATATAACAATCAAAATTGGTTTTCATCCAAGCTTCTTCAGTCTGTATGTACTCCATATATTAGAACCTTTTTCCCCTTTCTTCAGTTAAGTCAATCCTTTGTGAAGCATATATTCCCATTTCTATGTAATATTTCCACATTTTTTCAAAATTCATTGACTTCATGGCTTCATTTTCAGTTTCTTCCACCAAAAAATTCAACGGAAGTTCTGCAGCAGTTGTTATGGTTTAATGAAAACATTTGCATAAATAACAAGCCTCTTTGCTGGTCATTATTTATTGAGAAGCATGTTTATTTTGTCAATGATATCGTAGGTGTCAATGGCAATGTTTATGCGTTTGATAGTTTTATTGGAAAATATAGGGATTTATGTACAAGTCTCTCTTACATGCAGCTAGTGTCTGCTGTTCCATTATCTTGGAGGTCATTGCTCAGGAAAACACAAGAAAATGTAAATGTTTGCTGCCCTTGCATTAGAAATTACACTTGGTTGGTGAATTGTAAAATCAGTCGTGATGTGTATCACTTTGCTCTGAGCTCTGAAAGCATTATTTCCATTCCATACCATTTTCAATCATACTGGGGAAATGTGTTTGATATGCCACTTCCTTGGTTTACAATCTTTAACTCCTTTTATAGCACATCCTTTTCCACCTATTTATGGGGTTTTCAGTTGAAAATGTTTTATAAGATATTACCTACAAGGAGAATGCTTAAGTTGTGGTAGATAATTGATGAAAGCTTTTGTAGATTTTGCTCTGATGAGGAGGAGGATGCCATGCATTTATTTTGGTACTGTCCACTTGTTGTATCCTTTTGGCAGCAGGTGGCGGATTGGTTACTTTCACAAGCCATTTTCTTGCCTTTGTCCCCTCTCACAATTATGTGGGGAGTTCATGATGACCAAAATACTTTATTGAATACAATTGTATTGCTTGGCAAACTTTACATATGTAATACTCCAAATAAACAGTTATCATTGGCTTCATTTATTTCCCCCCTCAAACATCACTATTTGTTGGAAAGGCTAATTATGAGAGGGAAAGGTAAGGGACTTGCTTTTACTGGTAAATGGGAAAAACTATCAGTTATAAAGGCATGGGATTTTGAGCTTTGATATGTGCTGGTTTTGTATTCTTCTTTTCCTGTTTTTCACATTTTTTTTGTCTTTTTTGCCTTTTGTATTGGCTTTATTTATAAAAACTGTAAATGGAGTGTATAATACTTTATTATGTTCTGTTCTTTTATGTAACTTTATACGTTTTATTTATGTATAAGCTTATATGACTATACCTGCATTTGTTTATATCAGTTAGACTTTCTCTACCTTTTTTCTTCATAACTGGGCTGTGATCTCCATTCTGTCTAGCTAATATACTTTGTTTTACATTTGTTATGTTTACAGTATTTTTCTTCTCTTTTCTGATGTCTCTACATGTTTATGTTTTTTTTTCTGTCATTTCTGTGTGTTTTGTGTTGTATTGTTATTTTTGGTAAGTAAATAAAAAAATAAAATAAAAAAAAGCCAAGCCTGTCATTTCCAGGGGCACATTATTTAGCATACAATAAGTCATTAATTATAAAGTGCTGCAGCAGTTCAGCTTAATGAGCGCTTCTGCCGCACAATGTGAAAGTATTTGTTTTGGAGGTTTGAGATTAGGCATGATATTATTTTAGGCGCAGTAATATAATGGCTCTAAGAACCCGACCCGGCTTTGTAATGAAATGCTGACTGCCTTTGTTTCAGATGTAGTAATGTACTGCACAGTACATGACCCTGATCGCATATTTCATATTAGTTATGCTGTGCTAATGGATTATGAAAATAATTTGAAGGCTTATAGAGTTCTCAGAAGTGGCCTGATTGTCCTTTATCAAGATATTACAGAGCAATGAAAATTTCAACAATTTAGATACTGCTGAATATAAACAACCGATGCTTATCCACATAATTCCAGTCTGTTAAACAGCAAGATACGCCAAAACAGTTTCAATTTTCTATTTGTGTCCAAGTTGGGAACTGAAGGGATTGGTAAAACAAGAACAAAGCTTTGCATTCCTAGCACACTTTGTTGCACAAAGAATCCAGAAGAAAGGAAATAATGCTGGGACATTATCTGTGGAGGGCAGCCCCATTAAAAAAATGAATATTGCTTTTCCCTCCTTCCTCAGCTCCGGCACCAGATAACGTCTAAACAAATAAATAAATAAAGGCTGTAAATAACCGTTGCCTGTTGCTCCAGTCATTTCTCTATTACTTTGGCCAGTGGAGTGAGACCGACTTCTTATTTCTTGCTCTGAGAAGCAGCTCTCAATTTCGCTGATAAAAGAAAAAAAAAAGAAAAAAAAAGGAGGAATGGGGGAAAAGGGAAAAGAGTGGGGTGGGGTGGGGTGGGGTGTGTGCGTGTGTGTGTGTGTGTGTGTGTGTGTGTGTGTGTGTTGGGGGGGGGGGGGGGGGGTCAGAAACACAAGAGAGAGTAGTGAGAGAATTTTATGGACACTCCTTTGCACAGTGTTATGTTGTCAGGTTAGTGTTCCCTGTCTCTTGAACAGGCTGAGGCAGGATGTTACCTGTCTTCCTATAGCCTGCCTACCTGTGCTGCAAATTCTGCCTCATGTGCGCCCACACAAACACACACACACACACACACACACACACACAGCTGACACACCTCCCACCGTGGGTGAAAAAGACTAAAGATGATCCTAAATTACCAAATCACCCTTTTATTATTTTAACGAGTGCAGCAATTACTCTCCCTCCATCCCTAGTCATAAAAACCCATAAAAGTAGGTGATTTAAAAACTGCCCTTTCTAACACAGATCCAATAGCTTTGTATAAAGGTAGCGCTTTGGCTAATGCCTTTATAATGAATTCGCAGTGACATAAGCAGCGCCTTGATCAGACCAGGTTGAGTAAAGGCAATGGCCTGGTAGAGCCATTTGAATAATTGGGGCAGAAAGCAGATGTTAAGAGAAACCCAGCTCTTTCTTTTTTTTAAAGTGCACAGCCAATATGTTTCAATCAATTCACCACTTAGCCTCACAAAAATGGTAAACGCTAAATGATTTGCTATACCAACATCTGGCTCCACAACAGAGTGATGACAAATGAAGCGGCTTTCGTTGCGAGGGAGCGGTCCATCATTCACCCTATCCATCATAACGCTGTGCTGGAGGCCCGAGTCCCACTGTCATGAAAGAGTCATGCTGCTCGCTCGCTTCTGGTAAACGCTAATGAAGTCAAGTCAGGTGTGCCGCACAGATTGCATATGACAGCCAGTGGACCTCTTTTTGCCAAATTAGGAGATCTTCTGTCACCGGCAAATCCGAGAGCAGAGTGCTTCAGCTTACAGGGCCGCTGTCAGTGTGTTATGTTGTCCCAACAAGTGGGAGGGTTAACAGCTCAAATGTCTCTCTGATCTGTGTTTTCCATATAATCCTTTGCAAGAATAGATTTGCCTAATAGGATTTAAAACGTTATACAGTGATGTGTTTGTATAGACATACCCCTTGTAACGTCTCCAGTGGCATTGAGAGAGGAAAGAAAATGGAATGACCTGAGGACACTTGAAGTGATTTGGCATGCGGGTCCCGGCCTTAGGTCCCTGGACCGGAGATTCCAAATGGATGTACGCCCCGAGCGCCGCCGATGACAACAATGACATTCGGTAAGAGACGAGACCAGCTGAGCATGACTTCAATCTAATTCCGTGCCAGTTACTGTGAAAGTCAGGGGAGCCCAAATGATTCTGTCCAGTGGTCAAAGAAGAAGAAACAGTGGAAATACCAGGGCACAGAAGGCTACTTAGAAAGATCAAACAAATTCCTCATCGCGCTGCCGTGAGCTGGAGAAATAAAGAAATAAAGCGATATCGGGCCGAGGCACCGCTCGCAAAGGCACTTTAAGAGGTACTGGATATGCAAGAGAACAGAGAGGCTTCTTTTTTATTAGGATTCATCTTCATGGAGCTGCATCAATGTTAGCTGCTAAGTGAATTCAATAGTTTCCCGGGTCAGCCTGCACTACAAACAAGTCAGTCCAATATGCACTTGTGCTGTCTTTGTATTTTCACCTCGATTCACCAATAGAAAAGCTGTGTCAAGCGGGTGGGTAAACACACACACACACACACACACATGCACTTCACACACACTTCCCAGCTGCATCAAAAAATACAATACACTAGTTGTCAACTTACTGAAAAGAAGATGCAATTTTGTCATCAACATACTGTACCATAAAGCAGTACACAACATCTCCCTGACCTTCGAAACCCTGTTGGCCTTTTGCCAGTTCATCACTGTGAATAACGTTTCATTTCATATTTGTTCTACCCGGTTAAATAAAGTTTAGATTAAAATAATAAAAGTCACCGCACTGACTGTTCTGTCTCAGGTTTGTTACTATATTAACATTGGAGGAGGATTCATAAAATAAACATCAAAGGGCAATATTGCGGCTGCCATACCAGTCACAATATTGTAGTATGGCATCATATCCTGTATTTTCTGCCTCAGGTCAGGGACATAATGTAGGGAATAGGGAATAGGAAAAGTTATTACACAATACCTTGATGGTAATACATTATCCCCCCCACTTAAAAAATGCCGTCTATTACAAGCTCATAACTGGGACAAAAGCCAAGGGCATTATATAGATGACTGTTCCAAAAGCCTGCCGCCCTCACTCCCCTTAAAAGGAGCTGGCTCTTTCAGAAGACTTAAAGGTCACCAAGACTTTAAAGGAATTTATTTGAATATGGTTGGGCCAGAGAGAGAGAGAGAGAGAGAGAGAGAAAGAGAGAGAGAGATGCAAGGAGCGAGGGATAAGGTCTGGGCCACCGCAGATGAGAAGAGTGGTTTAATCTGTCCTTTCATCCCTCCATTGGATCCCTAAACTAATGGCTCTTTGTGCCACAGAGGAAAGCATGGAGGGATAAGGGGAGGGGCGGAGAGGGAGAGTGGACACTTGAGGTCTCAGGTTCTGGACCGAGGGCGCACTGCACCACCTAGGGGAGAGACACATCTGAGTGGCACATGCTACAGTTTTAGAAAGGAGGCTGGATTTACTGTACACTGCCAGCATAAATATGATGCCACGCTAAAATGGAAATACAGGCACATGGGGAGATTTTTGTTTTCAGACTTACTGATCTTTGCATTCAGACCTTTAAAATGGTATATATTATATAATAGGGGGCAACAATTTATTTTGTTTGAATTACTAATTATTGGATCAATTAAGTGCCTTTTGATCAACCTATTTCTGATGTAAAATGAGCTGGGGTCCATGGTGCTTGGTCACATACCTGTGTGATACAGAAGTGATCGCTTCAACGCTGTCTAAAGAGAGAGATTTTTTGTTTCGATTCGGTGCAGTTTTCTGATGTTTAGACAACTGTGAAAAGATCAAATTTGTCTGTGTCACCAAAATGAAAAGTTCACATCACAGCTGGCACTGCACATTACAGCGCTGGCTCAGATGTGATCTCAGAAACTTTATGGTGGGCTAAACAGTACTGCAGGCACATATTAAGTATGTTAAGTATACATATTCCTGACAAAATGTACTATCTATACTAACTGTGTACTGTACATTTCAACATAGTACACTCATACTGCAGTATATTAAAGCCCAGATATTTCTATCTTGCATTGTGTTGTTTTGGGTTTTCTCCACTTTCCTGAATTAATGGTGTTTTCCATTTGCCTACTCAGAGACTACAAAGTTAGTGCATTTTTAAGTGTACTGAAGTTGAAGCAAGATTGGAGAACTGCTTTAACTTATTCATTAAAATTTGTATTAGAATAAAAAATTACCTGAAAATTTCCAGCAAAAGGCTTTACATTGTCAGTGAGACTGTCCTGCTGCTGATTGATCTTAATGATCTGCTCAAGTGAGACTAGCTCAGATTTGTTTTCATTTAGCTGTAGAACGTGTTGAGACATCCAAGACTTAATATCACTGAGACAATCTCTAAGAACAGATAAGCCACTAGACTCATTTGGTTTTACAGATAAGTACAGTTGGTTGTCATCGGCCTAACAATGAAAATAAATCTAATGCTTACGAATAATACGACCATACTGTTGCTGAAGAAAGATTTTCCTCCTGACCATTTTCATTTCATTGTCATTATACAGAAGAATCCTGCTGCTCAGCCGCTACTTGGCTTGGTTAAGCTCTTGGTCAGACAGAATGGGTTCAGCAGTCCAAGTTAGTCAAGAGGAAAAAGGTTGTAAAAGACTAAAATTATCTAATTTATGGATGAATGATATTGCCATTTCTAATTAGATTTCTTGTTTTATGGTGAATGCTAAGTATCACAGTGCTTGAATGGGGCATCAGTTGGGGGGTATATATGATATCCTCCATTAGCCATGTGAGGGCTTTTTAATAAAGGCTGTGGGGAAGCGTTTCGCTGCGCACAGGGGGGTCGCTCAGGATCACTTTGTAAAGCAATATTTCACTGAGCAGGCTGCATGAAGTCTTGCTTTGTTGGCAATTATTTGCTTATTAATTTTTAACCTAGTCCCAACTGCTCAATAAATAAACACAGGCATGTAATGAAACAAATTGGTTCCATACCCAAATAATTGTTAATAAATCATTCAAAGCATGTGTATGGATTATACATGCTTCGTCCCCCATTTCCATTAGAAAGGCAGAGCTGAATTCTTAACAATTGCTCGTGGCCCCAAAAGGCATCCGCTAATCAATATGTAGGACTGGAATGTTTGGGCCCTTGCGGGATAACAGAAACTTTGTGCACACAACTAAACAAACAATTCCTGGCCCAAAAAGTTGGATCGACAAAGAGTGAATGAGATATGCATTTAAAACGCTGCCTGTAAACTCTTCTGCCGGCACCTTTGATACTGGCTAGATGCTGAGTATAATGAAATATGAATTACATGCTGCTCAGGGGGTCAAAGTGCCAACTAGGAAATTACTTCTGTTCCACTACTGTGAGGATCATACTATAAACCATCGCTATAGTTGCCAAGGTACTAAAATGACCATGGAAGTTGAGATGAGCCAAGCGCAGCTAAGGTTATTGAAATGTGTGTCTATTACGCTAACACATGGTGAGACACGCTTTCATCATGGCAATCTGATTCGGCCTTTTGAAACGCATCATTATAACCATGCCGGTCTCTATGGCTTCAAGCACAGCAGTCATTTGCCGTCAATTACCAAGCCACTTCCATTTGCCGGTGATGAGCTGTTCTTCCCCCTACGCCGCTCCCAGAGCCTCTGGGTGCTCTTATGCTTGGACGCTAATCAGGTTGTGGCTCCACTGTGATGGGCATTTGTCATTAGCTGTCATGATTGGTAACAAATGGTTCTTGGCTGTGTTCCGTCATGCCTCTGACAGCCCTCTGACGGCTCGGTGATGGAGGGCCTCAGTGAGGTGTCACCATGTCCCACTCAACCACCCAAAAGGTAACACGCACTCAGCACCTCTGCTGCAGATGACACCTTGTGGATTATGGCAGGGCTCTTTGTTATCACGTGTTGGGAATCAAAGGTCCCTGCAAAAGCCTTTGGGGCTTTCGGAGGTTTGGTCAGAGGGATTTAAATTTCATCAACAAGTAAATTTATGCATTGCGGCACACGGATCCAAATTTCCTCAATCTGATCAGGGTTTTGTGGTCCTCATTTGTTATTCCATTTCTGAATCAACTGCAAGATCAAGTGTGGGGTGATCATAAGAAACTTGTCTTGTGTGATTCATGAAAACAATCCTACCTATCGATATGAACAAAAGATCCGACCTGAAAAGCACACCCACGTTTGAAAGTGCCCTCCATTGAAATCCATCTGGTTCATGAGGATTCCAGTCAAATACATGGAGTTGGCAGGTCTGTAGTTATCAGAGAGATGCACTGTGTGCTGCCAAGTCCTGAGATACTCTCATTTCTCAAAACAATCTGGTCGGAGGTATGCTCATATTCTCTCAGAAATAAAGCAGAATGCCTGAAAGGAGAGAATAAAACATTAGGCAAGTGTATGAGTATACCATATTTCTGTGTAATTTGTCAAACTTGATGATTCTAGGCTATAATGGAACCTACAAAGAGACGAAAGTGACAGACTTGTACATCAAATGAATAGTACTCACTATCACTTCATTCCATATTTCTATATCCAAAATCAAATTGACAAATAATGAATTTTGCTAAAGAAATGGGTACATGCTAATTTTATTGGGTTTACTTGATGAGTTAGTGCCTCTTGTATCCTCATAGAAGTCAGCTTCTGATTTTGTTAGTGAGTCAAAACCCCATAGAGCGTAATAACCTCACAGAGTGCAGTAACACTCCATGGGGTGATAAAGCTATACGGTATAATAAAACAAACACTCAGTGATGCCACGGACCTGATCTTGACTGCTTTCATTCTCCTAGATTGATAGCTTTTACATAGAAACCCCTATTGGTGTCCTTGAGTCTCCAAAGGCCTGTCCTTGTGTCTTTAGTGACATATGTCTACACAAGCAATTCTATGATGAGTCCCTCTCTAGCCTCGAGCCAACCAACAACACAACATGTTGAGGCCCTATATGAAAGGATGAGATGGCAGAGATTGTCTCAAAGGAAATTTCATTCTCTTCTGAAATGATGAGCAACAAAATGCAGGCCACGCAGTCTGTCGGTCCCACAAGGCTGCGGAGAGTAAACGGCAGCGCGGCGCGACGCTTTCTTGAGCATCACTCATCTTTTGTACAAAGTCAAAGAAGCTCTTGGGATACCTCGAGGTGGCTGCTTTTGTCAAGCCCCAGTTAAACGCCACATATGGGCAGGGGGTTAACAGCCTCCGTGTTTTCCGCTAGGTCACAGGGTGACATCCACCAACAGATGGCATTGCGCCCATGTCGAGCAGGTTATGTGACACAGCGTATGAGGAAAACTAACAAGCGGTAGCCTTGAGGGAGGATGGGTAAGACACATGGCAAAAACAGTTTAGCTAAATGCCAGGATGTGGTCCAGAGCACTCCATGTGATGATCAAGCTTTATTTCAAGTGGCAGCCCCCTGCCCACCTCTCACTTGATTAACGAGGGCAGAGCAGATGCTATGGTTACAGAGCGAGTAAAGCAGGGAACGGCCCCCTCACCGGCGCCCCACATGGCGACAGCCTTCACTCCTTCACCCTAACATCATGCATGTCTGTCCGTCTCTGCGGGTGTGTGCACGCCCGTGCGTACACTATGCGCATGAGCATCTGCGTGTTGGTGGGTCTGTGAGTCCGTTTGGCTGTGCTTGTACATTTGCATGCATATGTGCGTGTGCACGGCGTGTGTGTGAGAGAAAGAAGAAAGCGAGTAGGGAGTCAGCCAGCTGGGGCTGAGCGAGAGAAAGCCTTGGGCCGTTTTTGCGATGGAGTCATGAGTCATGTGGCAAAAAAATCCAGATCTGAAAATATGGAAATCATATTTTAACTAATATTTTTCATGCCCAGTGTTTTTCTGTAATCTGCCTCAAAAGCATGCCACCTAATACAAAAGCTAACAAAATACAAAACAAACAAAAGCATTGTTATTAAAATCACATCATTATATACAAAAAAAACATATATACATAAATATATATACACACATACAATTTGTCCCCCAATACACTGAACAGGGAAAATAATACGAAGCAGGTTGAGCTCATAATTTTCTGACCAATTGAGCACCAAGAAATATGTAAAAGAAATAAGCAAATCAGAAATAAGTAAATTGGAAATAAGAAACTTAGTTTTGTTTGCGGTCTAGGCTGTGTTTACAGTACATGGTGACAAGAGTGTGTATAATAGCCATGCTATAGAAACTCTTTCTCTCCTGTCACTAAGGTATCAATCACTCTGAATTATTGGCTTTGCGGCCCCACGCCCCATATGGCAATTTCTTGCCCCGGGCTACACCCTGCTTTTATTTTATGTACTTTTTTATCACCCGGCATAAATTAGCACCTTCTTAAGTAGGAGGACAGGCTTGGCCCCACAAAGCCGAGATGAGTGTCCTCCTAACCACTTGTACAGATTTAGAACTCCTTGTCGAGCAAGGGCATCTGAAGCAGGGTGTCATATATTAATGAGCCTAGGTGGAAGCAAAAACAACCATAACACCACAGGACAGAAAATAAACTCTCCGGCATAGTATGATGGCAGGAAACAAGCATTTTGTACCTGTTTCCTTTTATAGGGCCGCATCTTTGCTGATGGATTATTTATGATGAGGCTTAATTTACATGTGGTGCATTTGGATGGGAAGGTCTATAAATACTTCAGAGCGGCCCAGCAAATCAAGTGTTCTGCAATAGAGCAACCAGCACAGGCTCTACTGGAAGTGTGAGCATGCTGGTCCGCAAGAGGCTGTTTTTCCTGAGTGGTGAACAGGAGCCCACAGAGACTGATTGCGTCCTTCCTGAGTTGATCCTATTTTCATGTCTGGAGGTAGTTTAGCTGTGTGTTGGCTGCTTGGAAAGGTCAGGTCTAAATTGGGAGTGGGGAACAGATCTTCCAGGGTTTGAGTATCGAATCGCAAAAGTCACTTCAGCGTCCTAC
Source organism: Centroberyx gerrardi (assembly GCF_048128805.1). NCBI lineage: Eukaryota > Metazoa > Chordata > Actinopteri > Beryciformes > Berycidae > Centroberyx > Centroberyx gerrardi. Next base: position 10,147,316 of record NC_136016.1, on the reverse strand, counting down.
GGAGGGTAGAGAGAGAGAGGGGAGAGAGAGAGAGAAGGAGAGAGAGAGGAGTCGGATGTTTGTGGAAGGATTTTCTCCCGCTCACAGTATCTTACCTGAAAGTGGTTCTCGGGGTTGATCCACGGCTACATGTGTGTCATTAATCTTACTCTGCTCCGTAATGGCATTCTCTTGTCCTCCTCACCACACTATGAAAAACTAATGACCCCTTTCACTGCTGTATAGGAAAGAGCGTGTCCTGCTCTTCAAGACAACTGCAGTTTACATCTCAACTGTTTTCCTCTCGGATGCAGAAGTTAGACCCCCGTCTCTCTCCGTCTCTCTCTTTGGAATATGAAGAGGATTGCAGAGAGGTGAGGGCACTTATTCATTTATCTTCTATTTATGTTCTGCCGTTTAATTGAATTTTCTGCTATAGACCTGGCCCCTCGACATAAATCATGCCTTTCAATCGGTCAAGATAGCCAAAAGACGGCTCCTGCCACAGATATACGGGAAGGGCGGGCAGGGGGCAAAAGGAGGGCAAGATTTATGCGTGCAAGAAAAAACACGACCCTGGGTCTTTGCCGCCTGTCAGCAGAGCATCTTTTCCATTACCTTGAGGATTCATAAGCACTGTATTTCAGTTAGGGGTCCTTGAGCAAATTCAGGAATGACAGATTTGAGCGAGGTGACAAGAGCGGCCTTGTTTTTTTTTCTTGTATTCCAGAGTACTCTTTGTTGTTTTCCTAAATACTGCAATTAAAACCTGCTTTTCAGCACTACAGCGGGATATGAGTGTTTCTTATATGGTCTTACAAAGCAAGGTTTTGCACAATGGGATGCCCTTGGGTCTGTCTACAAGAGTTTTGACATCAGTGTCGGAGTACCATTGTGCAGCATGTCAAACAAGATCATTATCCGCTCTACTTCATGAATGGTTGTTGACACTGTCCACCTTGTCCATTAAAAACATTGTGCACAGTGGTTCAGACATGTTCATTACAGACATCCGGCACAGCTTTAGGCATGCATTGTAATTCACAGCAAATAAGCATTAATTTCCATTAGCAAATCTTGTTTTGTTATGAGGCAGTGAGTGTCGACATACTGTCAGATGCTTGTACTGTATATAGAAAGGTTTTTTTTTCTATTGCAATATAGGAAACATTAGAACAAGGACACTGTATTCTTCCACAGACAAAGCCTCAGGATAAACATGTCTCATTTGTTTGGTATGGTCATTTATTTATTGATTGGTGTAGCAAAATAGAATAATGGTCAGTTTATTCCGCCATTCATTTTGAAGGCCTCAGTCTTAATCAAAACACACGGTGGCCCCGCAAATTATCAGCTAAAAAAAGTAATGGGTATGCACAAGCTGACTGAGGGCATGACCGTTAGTGACAGTGAAACTCCGATGCCTACAATTCAGTATAATCACCGCACCAACGCCAACACCTCACCCTGACCAACCCCTACACACCCCCTGCACACACACACACATCAGTGTGTGCCTGACAGCCCTTCCTGTCTCAGTGTTCTTCAATAAAGTCCCTTCTGCCAAACATGATTGAGAGCCACTCCGCTTCAGAGCAGGATACTCAGAAAACGACTGGAGGATAAAATATAGCCATCCTGGCAGTTGGCTTGCCAATCCAAATTAAAAAAAGTTAGAGTGGCCAGGTTTATGCTGCACCCTTCACCACCACTATATTTCACGCCTTTATGCCTGCTTCACACTCACACACACACGTGCACACATACGCACACACATAGCCCCACCTACCTTCAAATCTTATACCTGTAAGGGTTGCCATGCCGACCCACAACAACAACCCGCAACTGTGACACTTGTGGTAGATCTGGTGTAAAGTGACTCATACATTTCATGTGAGTTGTTCGCTGGATGAACGGCCACTCAAGGATTCAAAGGCCTCTTGTCTCTGGATATAGTTGCCTCATCCCACCCTTAAACACGGGGACAAGCCAATGTAGACTCCACCGCTGGACCTACATCCCATAAATATGAGCTATAGATTGGCCCACCGGCCCGGGGTGCATGCTTTGGGCTGGAGGCAAGGTCCGTAGACTGCAAGTTTGAGTCACAATTTGCAGAGGTAAACAACTAAAGGATAGGCAAGGGACCAGTGCTCTACAACATTACAGGGTGCCCGCTTGGTTCAAATAGAAATCTGGTCCCAGTGCAGGTCCCACGACTGCTGAACTTTGGCGTTGTTGTCAAGAAAACTTGATTGTTTGGCCGTTGCTGTCTAGACCTGGTAATCTATAGACCTCGGTCAGAGGGAAAGAGCAAGTGTGAGAGAAGAGGAATGGCTGTAATCAATGTAATTGCAGCCTGCAGAGTCTCCCCTTTATGTGGATCGACATGGTGGGGTTTGGGGTTTTTCATTATGTTATTGCAGATGTCTGTTTGAGTTCAACGGCCGGCCATTTAATTTGATAATATATCAATACAATAAAACGGCCACAGAGATACGAAGGAAAATTTGAGTGCTGGGTGGCGACATGGCAGGGGGAAAAGTAAAGAAATTGGTTGTCCGACAAGGGTTAAGGTCATTGAGAATTGAATCACCATACATTATCAGATGGACTATTGAACCTTCTCCCCTTGTCCACCGCCTTTAAAGAGTTGTTGATGAGGTTTAATGGTGTTTTATTTTTTCTATTGGGCCTGAGAGGCCATGCAGGGGAAGAGGGAGGAGAGCTATGGGTTTTCGCTGATGTTTTATATCCAATTATCTTCATGCTGAGTAGAGGGAGGAATGGCAAACAGCCACTAAATGGTGCGTTTCATATGTGGTCAAACTCACTCCTAACCTCAGGCTGTGAATATCATCTTAGCTGAGCATGTGTTTCCTCGTCGGGCTGTTACTTTCTTGTATTACCCAAAGCACAGGGAGAGACAGAAGACTGCCTAGCTGTTTGTTTTTTTTACATCCAAACAGAAGTGGAACCAAAATTTTGGAAGTTAGTAGGCAGATCTGTGCCAATGACTGTGAGCAGATAGCAGTGTGACTCATAGATGATGGATATATTGCACTATTCATAGATGCTGAATTGATTGCACCCATTACAGTTTCTTTCATAATGTTAATTATGTTTTATAGTATACGGTAAACACTTTACAATGGCTCTATTCAAGTGTATTAACCAGAGTATTAAGCTATGTAAGGCATAGCCATATGCCTTACATAGCTTGTACCCATACAGCAAATTTCCCTAAATTAGGGAGATAGGGTACATACACTGGTAAATACAGTGTAAATACACTGAAATAAGGCTACTGGATTAGCAACATTTTACATTTACATGTCATTTAAACGTGATAAACTTTTGCCTTTGCTTCATTGGTTGAATTCTGTGTCTCAAACTACAGCATATCTAACAAAACGGCATATTGTTCTTCCTGGTCCAAACTGTGGTGTTTTTTAGTTACCCGCCTGGCTACCAGTAGAATATACTGACGACTGTAAGAGCCACAGCTACCTGCCACATCCCAATGAATGTCGTGGTCGTATTTCACGCCCGTGTTACGGCAGAATTAATGGAGTGCCATGGCATAATAGCTGACTTTATGACAGCCTCTCCCCCACAGGGATGATCAAGGTCACATCTGCATGTTTGACAGCCATTCAACTGTCAGCGCTGCCATATCTCTGCTCTGTCCAGCTGCACTGTAGAATCTATATATACTGTATGTGTGTGTGTGAGAGAGAGAGAGAGAGAGAGAAAGAGAGAGAGAGAGAAAAAGTGAGAATGCAGAGCGATGAACCAACATATCAAGTATACAGCGCACTGTATGTGACAGTATGTGTGTGTATTATGTATGGACAATGTGAGCAATGGAAGATAGTAATGGGAAAGGAGAAGGATGGTGAGCGAGCGAACAGGGGCGAGATGAGGAATGACACCATAAGGCAAGAGGGAAAGAGAAAGTACAGTAAGTGGTGGAGAATAACAGCAGTGATGAATAGATGGAATGCAGACAGAGAGAGATGGGGGGGGAGTAAAGAGTGAAAGAGGCTGGACCTCTCAAGGACAAATTCTAAGCTTAGCAACGCGAAGAGTTAATCGCTGTGAATTTTCTCTCTCTTTAATTTCACGACGATTTTCGATTTAATAAAACACAGAGGAACATCAGTGGATTGAAACAGAATACATTTCCACACAGAAAGCCAATAACCTGGGAAAATAACCATTTTCAATTAAGTTGGGGTTCTGAAGTACCACAGGAGTTGTGGCTCTCTGCTGAATCGTTGCTACGCTGGAGCATGACAATAAACTGACACTTGAGACTATACCCAGCTATGGCAAATCACAGTTAATTGCTTTGTATTGCATGTGTACAGACATTGTAATATGTGAAATTATAGGTGTCAGAGAGTGTCATTTTTGCTCTCCTCATCTGGCAATGGTTCTTTTAAAGACACAGTACACAGTTTATTTGGTACCATAAAAATGACGTTTTCCTGTGTTGAAGATGTCATCAATGGTGAATATTTTCTGTGAAAGGTTTAACCTCACAGAACAATGCCATGCCTGACTACTGCACTTAAAAAAATGTGGTGTTTTAAATAAGACAGCAAAAAAGTGCAGTTTGAAGCTTCATAGGGAATGTAGCTGATGGCAGTCACACAACTGTCTGTAGCTACACACATAATACATAATTTAGCCAGAACATGATATGGCTTTTTTCTACTAGGGTTGAATTATAATATGCTTTTTTTCAAGTGGTTGCAGTTTTCTCATTGCGATGGCTCACTACTGCTGAATATATATTGCACAAAAAACATTGGTGAAGGTAGTGCCTAAGTGTATTTACTTAGTTATTTTTCATGGTGTGTGTTCAGTTTCTGTGCTTTCTCATAAGGTTGCTAAATGTGTCTTAAATGAGTTAAACTAAAGGGCAATCAAAAAATCCCATGCCGCCGATTCTCTCTTCAGCTGATAAAATTGTGCTGATAAAACTGTGAAGAAAAACCCATTCAGGCTTCACATCATTTGGTTCACATTTTATTATCTGCCAACCCCACACTCCGCATACACTGAGGACTGACAGAAGAACAAACAAAACACAAATCTCAGGCGCGGCGGGCTTTTCCGTCACCGTATTTTGAGAGGAAGAGAAGTTAGGGGGAAGCATGTTCACTGGAAATGATTTATAATGGCCTCAGACGAGTCGACCGCAAATAGAGCAGGAAGACAAGTGGCTGCGGCCCGCGCCTGTCCCTCCGCCGTCCCAGTCCCGCTGCCTCGCCCCACCCTGACTCAGGGACTCGGGGCTGCGGGGGACATGCATCACTGCCAGTCCCAAAGACCGGGTGGCAGCCAGGGTCACCTTCCCCACGGACGGGGTGGGAAACGAGGGGCAGGCCACCGCGACACACCCACCGAGGCCGTAACAGCCTATCAGAGACCTAGATTCATCTCCGACACATCCGTACCCGGGCGCCGACAGACAATCTTGACAAGCTGCAGATGAAAGCCGGTCGCACCTTTGTGCAGTCGAGACTTTCTGGACGAGCGCGAGCTGGATTCAAGGTAGGACTTCTTATCGTCTTCTGCACAAAAGTGTTCATTGTACAAAAAAAAATGTGTTCAAAGGATGAAAGCTGAGAAGACGACAGGCGCAGTATGAGATTCTGTCGGAAACATATTGATCATCTCACATATACTCATCCAGACTAATCATTCATCTACTTCTTTCTGTGTCTGAACACAATGCAGCGGATTTTGTCTTGGAAGATGCATTCCAGTAGCTTAACATCTTCTATTTCCTTCTCAGGTGGGCTGGGGACGGGCTGCTGAGCCTCTGAAAGAGCTGATGTGAGAAGTGTTTGGACATTTGTGAAACCGAGAGTGTGTGTGTGTGTGTGTGTGTGCCTGTGTGTGCCTGTGTAACCGCGGACAGAGTGCATCCTGGGATTGCGTCGGCTGCCTGGGCACGTGCTGTGATGAGATGGACTGGTTGTCATGTTTCTGCCACAGACTGGGAGAATGCCTGGATGGGGAATAAGGCGACTGGACGGACATGGCACAAAAAAAAAAATGGAAAGACGGAAAATACAAATGCCACATCATGTCCTGCTGCCACACACAGCACCGGTTACAGCACACTAAGTGGTATAGAAACACACAAGCCATCCAGGTATTGTCGGGCACCGTTAACTCCCTGGCTACCGGTTTCTTTTTATGCCTGTTGACATTACAAAGTAATATTTACTATTTCGCAGCCTGTTGACAGAGGAGGCAGTCAAATATGTTAAAGTCAACATGCCTTGGAACAAAAGCGGCTCTGGTTTTCAATTTTCTTTTTCCTGATAAAGGGCACTGCTCTAGAAACATCACCTGTCTAGGTGTTAATAAATCTATACACCTTGGAAGCAGCTTTCAGGGTGAGGACTCCTGTGTTAAGGATTGAGATGTGCGTGTATTTACTCTGCACTTTGTCGACATGACAAACATCATGGTAGGCTCATAAAAATACAAAATAGATGTTCATATTTGGTTCGCCAGTGATGGAAATATATGTTATTTCAATGGGAAGTGATAAGAGACATGTGTTCCCCACTATGGTGTTTTTCTCTGTACTTTTTACTTAGCACTAGCCTGATATTCAGACCGAATGGCCATTTTGTTCCCACTCCATTATTCAGCCTGAGATTGCCTCCTTGTTAGCAGTTTTCTGTGTGTGGGGGTTTGATTTTCCCCGAACCAATCACTAGTGACTGACGTATCCGGCCGCTCTGAGCCAGTTAGCCACTACATCCACGGTTAGCCAGCTTATTTATCAACTTTACCACGAATGTTGGTCGATTTGACAAAAATATTGTCTTTGCAAAGGCAATATGTTGGTTAAGAGGGTGATTTCAAGAAATCTATTCTGCCGAAATGGCAATGAAAAACCGTTGCACCAACGGTTCAAACTTCAGTCCCGGCCGCAAAGGCGCTGATTGGCTCGATTGTTTCTTCGAGCGAGAACAAGCCGTTGACGAGAGCAACAGCAGACTCTCTGAGTTGCTTGACGGCGGTGGGACACGATTCAGGAGTCTGGAACCAGGCTAACTTCAGCATCGACCAATGTCACCAAAAGGACGTTAATATTAGAATGTTTGGTTGCTGGACTGAATGATATAACATCGACCTGAGCTGCAGTGTTGGATTTTGCACGTCATGCTGCAGATATAGTCTGTTTCCTGAGCAACAAACGAGGGAATATGGAGCGGATGCCATGTCCACAGCCCATCCACTCCACCTAACCTCAGCAACCCTTTCTCATTCACTGAAAGCCCATCAGCACTGTGTTGTGCCTTGTCCATTATATCCAACAGATGGACCTTGTACCTACTGCATCACCCTCATTCCCTGAATCATGGTAGAGAATGTCCTCTCAGGTATTTTACAATGGTTATTGATACATGCACTGGCTAAAACGTTTTCTTCAAAACAGCAGTTGAAGGACAGTCTCCCTATGCCACCATCACTATCACTATGCCACCTGGCTGCCTTTTACAGGTGGCAGTGGAGTTCAAGATAAGCCTTTCAGTTATCTAGTCGATATATCACCCTGACCATCACGAGCTACAGTTCACAGCCAGATGCATAGCAGAGTCTAGACATACTCAGAAGCCTGTACATGTACTGTACTGTATATATAGAAAGAGACAGAGGGATGGAGAGAAAGGGAGGGAGAGAGTACAGCATCCAGTCCCTTTCATTGATTTATGTATTTCATATCTGAACAATATAAACTTTAAATGACTTTTTTTCTCTAACTGAATAAAAATAAGCATTGAATGACTTGGCAACGTGCTTCAATAATAATAACACCAGAGTGAGAACACCTGAGTCCGAGGCTTAGTCACTACCCAGTTTTGCTTCTAAGATGAATACACTTCCTGTTTCTGCACGACTTCCTTTATCTTTCTTAACTGGAACCTAAACAGCACAAAATGTTATTTTGTGTATTTTCAAGGTTTTGACAAAAAGGCCTATTTGAATTATGAATGAAAGGAATGTGTTACAGTAAGCCTACAATCAACTATAAACCAACTAAGCATTTCAAAACTCACTGTACATTTACATGACCTTCCTCTTCTGTGCTGTGATTGGTTATCAGCTGCACAAAGCAGAGGAGAAGCGTAAAGAAATGAAACGACCAAAAATGCACTTAAAGCAATATTCCACTTAGTTTTAACATGGGGGTTATTTTGGCACTTGACCACCATGAAACCAGAATATAAACTAATCACCAAGATTGGATGCAGCTGGACGAGTTTGTAGCGTTTGAATGAGGCCATCTCTCCTAAATGGTATCCCTCCGCTATGTTCTCTTCTATCAATAAAAATGCTATTTGGCGAAATGATGTTCTAAAACGTTGGACCAACAGTCAACTGAAAATCACAGCAGCGTGATCTGTTGTTGAATATGTTCACGGACGTGTTAAATGTCATCTTTCAGGCTTTTCTTCGTGGCCTCATTCAAATGAATGGGAGGTAAAAATCTGAACGCTACAAACTCGTCCAGCTGCGTCCGATCTTGGTGAGTAGTTGGTAAACGCAGCCCTGGTGATACCGGCATGCCAATGGCTGAATAGTTGGCCGGTAAATGGAACTACAAGAATCAACAAATGGACACTTTTTTTTATGGGTACAGAACCTTGAGAAAGAAACAAATGGATCTCGGATTATGTGCGATAAATGGAATTGTGTTTTCTTCTGTGTACATTCTGAACGGTGCGGCATTTCACCTTGTGAGGTTTTTAACATAGCTGAGAGCATTTTTCTCTCTTTTATATAAGGAAACTTCATGAAAGTATTTGAAAAATGATTCCGGAAAAATTACATTTTTTTTCTTTTTTTTTGTTCAGTTTTGTTCCAAAAGAAAGACATTCACCATTTGAAATTAAAATTATAAAGGGCTAAAAAGTTAGTGCAAAATTAATAAATGATGGTATGTTTTACATTGGTAAATTTTAGAGACAATGAATGATGAATTCAGCTATTAATTCCTTTGCAAAATGCATAAATAGTATTTTGGAATGCAATTCTTTGAATATATTCAAATTCTTTGTGTTTTAATTACTTTCTTAAATTGCTGTTTTTGATTCATCATGTAATGAAATGTGCTGTCTAATTCATTAATTAGTCTGTGTAATTATTTATTAGAACTTGATTGCATTTCTGCGTCAACACTGATTAACATACTTCTGCAGCATATTTTGTCACAGTGGAGAGGAGATGTATCTGTTATTAGCTATTAAAAGACAATATGGCTGTGTGTGCAGATGAATTAATTGAAGGAATTATGCAAATGAAAATACTTGAATTTCACAGACTTCAATTAACTCAAGATGTTTCTCCTAATAGAAGAATTATTGGGCCTGCTAAGTCATTTTTTCTTTTTCAGACAAGTGTACTTATATTCAGAATTATTGAAAATCACATTTTTAGTTTTGGCATCATAAACATCTACATTACACACAGCAAAATATGTCCATCCTAACAAGTCTCATATTCCATCTTAACATCTTTTTTTTCTTAAAACAAATGGATAACAACATACTTGTTTTGAATGCAGTTTCAATTGTTTCAGGAATTTTACAGGAATATTTTACAAATATCAGTATCCTGAAATAAGACAGAATAATAAGGCATCTCAATTAGGAAATTATCTCACTCCATTTCACTTGTTTTGGTTACCATATATTTATTTATTTATTTATTTAACTTTAGCAAAATAAGGTTTTGAGACTTAATACTAGGTTAACTTACTTGTTTGGTGTAAATGACAGTGTGGATGTCAGGTAGTCCACTTGGTCAAACCGGTAAAACCTGGTCACACACCCACTCAGCTCATGTGAGCTGGGACTGTAAATATCAGTGTGTGTGTGTGTGTGTGTGTGTGTGTGTGTGCGCGCACTCCTCCAAGGAAAGTATACACTACAGAGAGAAGAGATCTAAACCGACAGAGAGGCGACTCTGAAAGCAGAAGGTAAGACCATTACTCGTTTTCTCCACTCTTAATGGCCTTCTCTCACTTCCTTTCCAAGTCACTTTCATGGCTGAGGAGGGTGATGGAATTTCATTACTTATGATTGAAAACCAATGGGGTTTTGAAAGCAGAATGAGATGGAAAGGTGCACTCAAAATGCCAGTATACCCGCCAGATGCCAGCAATCTAATTTGCTGTCATTGGTAATAAATGCGGAGCCTCTGGATGGCATAGATAAGATGTTATTTCACCATCAGGGTTATCACTTAATGCCTGATAATGTCAATAGGGAGCAATTGTATCCGACAGTTAAAACAGGGGCCTTGACTCCTGGCAGGAGAAATGATCATCAGTGTGGAAGAATTGTTAATCTGTCAAATCAATGTGACTTCACTCAATAAAGTGATCATAGAGGGACTTCAGTTAAGACTGCAGTGTTAATATCTCACACATTTTCAAGAGGACTCATCTGTATCGCCTTAATGAAACTGCACTAACAATTCTGTGCATATTATGTGCAGTTACATGTTGCTTAAATAGACTGTATTACAGGCAAAATGAAGCCTCCTTGTGATTGCAGACATCTACATTACACTAATGTTGTGTGGGAGAATTGAATTTGAAATGGCTCTCCAGTAGAATGGATGTCACACATAGATTGTGCAAAATTTTCTCCGTTTGCTTAAATGGAATAAGTGTGTTATGTAGATTCATTATGTTACCGTCGTTATGTTTTGCATTAAGATTATACAGGATTCCCTGCATAATAAGGAAGTAGTGGCAGTAAGGCATTTGAACCAGGAATGTCACCTGGGGTGTTATACAGGCGTTCTTAAAACAAAAGTTAGATGCAAGTGATAACAAAACACACCAAAACAAGAGCAATGAGCAAGTTGAGTCATAGTGTTCATTGATTTACTGTGAGCAGCCACGTCGAAACAAACAAAACAAAATCACGCCATTATGACATTAGACACTGCATGTTGTTATCTCAAACAAAGCCTGTATTGTGTCGCACTTAGGAGTGAGAGCGTGGGAGTCACCGGCACATAATGTGGCTCATATTATTCCCAGCACACAATGGGGAAATCTGAACTACGCCGAAGCTGTGACACACATTTTACATTGCCCATTATTTCTTCTATATCTCGCAGACATCTGACCCGTCTGTCCTCAAACCGCCATCTTCCACTGGCCTTTTGTCAGCCTCTAAAAGAACCTTAACATCATGGGACGGGGTGCGGGCGAGGAGTGGGATGAAAAGCACCCAGACACGAGGCAAACCCAGCCGCAGACGCACAAGGACACAGTGAGCAAAGAGTCGGAGAGCGGCTGTGCGCGGTGCTGCATGCGGACCAAGAAGTGTCTGATGAGCGGAGAGTGTCACAGAGCGCTGCAGATCTCCAGCGTCGTCGCCTGGTGTGGCATGTGCATCGGCATGTGGACATGTAAGTCTCACAAAGAGCGAGGGCGGGATGCTTACATAACCATTAGGTTGTGACCGGCGGCGGCTTTGATAGTCTACTTGCCACAATGAGAGAGGGAAAATAATTTATTGCACAGATGAATGTGAATGTATCCAAACACAAATATATAGCCATGACATTTAAAAGGTGAAAAAGTGTCTTTTGTGTCTCTCCCTATGTTCAATTAAAGTTCCACCCAACAAGAATGATCAACTCTACCTTAACCTAAAGGGCACAACAGAATCCTCTCCATCAGTTTCAAGTACTTTAAAAGTACTGAGCCATCTGTTGCTGTTAACCAAAATGTTAAAATGCCTTTATTCATTTCTATACTTGTTAAAGAAGTAATTATAACTATTGATGATTTTTTTTTTTTTTACAGAATCTAACCTTGGACAAGAGGATGAACTTTTCTACTTTTCTAAGGAGGCTGTCTTGATTTTCAGCATGTTTTCCTCCAGCGCCCTGCAAGAGTCAGACACCTTATTGCTTTCTTTTAATCTGAAATGATAATTATTCATTTTACATTCATCTTAGCATCTGAAGCCTCCTTTAATTCTCCATCCACATATTTAACATAAACTAACCTTTGCATTAATGATTTCCAATAAGTTGTCTGTTTCTGTGAAAAAAGGCAAGAAAATAGCCAGAATTTGAATAGTTAGATATTTTAAATGAAAAAATAATACATATGTACATATATATGATTGTAATCTGCATGCTCCCTGCAAAAGATGTAACTGTAATATTGTAATCATATTGTAATAGTAGTAAACAATTAAGTTCTAGAACTTGAATATGTGTGGGAGAATAATTATGTCTTTTTGCTCCAAACCCCCAACACCCCCCTCACCTGAAACTCTCCAATACGTTTGACACCGATGGCTCTGGAGTGCTGAACCTTTTAGACGAGTGCTCGGCTCACCTGTCGTCCAGGAGGATGGAGCGTGGGTGGAGAGCAGAGGCCAAGGCCTTGTGGGAGGAGAGGGTATGTGATGGAAAGATGCTTCCTGTGCTGGGAATGTTGAGGGGAAATTACTAATAACATGCTGCTCAAGTCAGCAGCGAGACCTCAGACACAGAGAGAGAAGACAGACAGACAGACAGACAGACAGACAGACAGACAGAGAAGAAGTGACGGCAGCAAGTAAAAATGGATTCCATCAAACTATGATTACCGGTGCCGCACGTTTTCTTGTATTTCTCCAGAGTTAACAGATGCAGTGAATTATATTAAATAGGAAGGCATATTGTTCAGGTGCAAGAGCTGAACTGGATAGACTGATCTGGAATTTCACAAAGCATAAATTCCACTGTATTACATGATGATTCAGCTGGGAATCACATGCTCAGCTGGGAATCACATGCTCAGCTGGGAATCACATGCTCTAAGTTAATTATTCCTGTACAGCTGTGATGACACCTCAGTCAATTTGGTCACTGTTTTGTTTCTCTGCTCAAATGATGTACAGGCGTTAGGAAACGACATTTTCTCATATCCAGATACTGATGGCTAGAATAAAATACAATCATAGAAATACTTGTTTGTGTATGTTTGAGCTCATTTACTACAATTCACAGGTACTACCAACCATTTTCCAAAGCATACCATACTTTTTTTTATATGTCTGAATGCGTTTTACCTACTTTCGAGGCAGCCACTCGTTTCTATTCATTTCATCGCGGTACGAAAATCAACCGGCAGAGACTTGAAACTCGCTTCAGATAGGTACAGCGAACACGCCAGCCAGGTTTATTTTTTGTCAAAGTTATTTTTGTTTAATGCCCACATGAATTTGAAAAGTCTGCAGGTCTTCTGGTGCGTTCACATGCTGGCGGGAAGCTCCGACATCATGGGACTGAAAAGGCAGCTGCCCAAACAGCGTTGCATTCAGGAAGAAGAAAGTTGTGATGTTCTGGCTAACTACCAAGTAGGAAAAACGTTTTTCCGATTTATTGATAGCACATGAATGCACCATTCCTTTCTGTCGCACTCAGAAACCCACGCAACAGAATGTACGTCTCCACCAGAAAATAGTCCCTGAAGAAAAGATCTACATTCAACCGTTCATGACTTCTGAAACCGGGCACGAATGTTAGCCGGAGCAGCCGTGAATTTTAAGTTAGGTCACCGGACTGTTTGAATTCAAATAGGCTAAAACATGCAAACACACCGGTATGGTCCATTAAATTTCAAATTGTCTGCAAGGTCTGGTATCGTTCTCTCAGGTTGAGATCCCCTTTATATTCACATCACTTTTGCTGACTATTTCCCCTCAGCAATTGAACCAGGCAGAATTAAAGAGTGGAAGAATCTTGTCACAGATAAGCAAGCAGGAAAGCGAATAGGAAAATGAAAAAAAAAAAAAAGTCTATTCTGTCAATGAGATTAGCAGGAAGCTTTCTAGCGGTGTCTCAATGTCTGTCTGTGTTCTTCAGGGGCTCCCTGGGGGTAGGAGTGGCTTTTTGAACATAAATTGGGGGATAGAGCCTTACTAGGAGCCCCAGAATGCTATATAATCACTCTTTGATCACCCTGTACTTTTCCAGCATGCCTCTCACGCAAACATGCACACTACTCCAGACACATTACAGACCGATTGACGAATCCCCTTTTCCCTGCTACTTTGGAGCAGCGGTGAAGCTTCAGAAAGCCCCGCAACAGAAATCTCTCATCCTCTGAGCTCAGAGACACACTGAGAGCCCACGACGTAAATGTTTGGTAATTTGCCTGCATTAGTAGGCTAATGTTGAGGTTAAAAACCACAGGGACAAGTGGTGTCTGATGTCTTCCAGCACCGATGATTTCAGAGAGGGATGAATGCCAACAGCCTCCATTTTGTCTCTGTAGTTTTGTAGATGTCGTCTATCTTCCTCTCTCGCTTGTTATTCTCTTTTTATTTTTTTTAATTTCCTCTCTCTCTCCCTTGCTCTCCCTTTCTCTCGCTCTCTCCCCCCTCTGTCGCTGCTTCTCCTGTGCCACTGTGTCAGTGCAGGCATCGCAATACAGGGGTGACATTTCAAGCAGACAGATTAGGCCTCTCTCCAATTAATTTTGCTTTCCTTCCCCCGTTAAATACACAATCAACCAAAGGCAAAATGTCAGCGAAACAAACGAGGAGACGCCATGCGGCTGACAATTACCGCCAAGCACCTCAGAAATGCCAATATGTTAAAGCAGGAGCAGAGTGTGAGATGAATGGGGACAAACAGCAGTGTTTAGGGGCCGTTGTTGTAGCAGCAGGACTTGGAGGCCGAGCGTCTGCGGCTACTTGCCATTGTCAGTGGATGTAGCGACAGGCAGCACGTAGGTGGGAAGGCCAAATGTTTGTCAAAGTGTTTTGGACGAATAAAACAGCTGCTTCAACCCACATTATTTCCAATGGCAGGGCCATGACAGGAAAAGGCAGATGGCTTTTTAAAAACATTCTAATTCTGTGAAGAACTACCATAACATGTAGGCAAACATACACATAATTTCAATTTATCAGTATTATGACAATTCAGTGTCGTCAAGGATATATTCTGCATTTTGAAAAAAATATAGTATCCTGGCGACTGCTCATTCTTGACTATGTGTGTCCTTAAACGCTGACTTCATTGCATTCATTTTCACACGCAGTTGCTGTGGGTCAGCTGGCTATGTGTTGGAAGGGCAAATACTCTCAAACACACACGCACATGCTGTCTGTCCATATGGAAATCAATGGGCCAGACCGACTTGCTAAATACAAATACCAAATTGGCAGGTGAAACCATGTAGAAATGGGTGAATGGTGAGGAAGGGTAGACAAGAGGAAAAGGGAGTTTTAGAGGTGATTCAGAGCATTGTGGGAATATTAATATTGTCTGCAGGTGACAGTCTCTGGTGGAGCATGGGCTGTGTGGAACCAGCCAGCAGCTTGGGGGAGAACCAAATCCCTATCAAGATCTCCCCCTGATGAGCAAACCCACACTCAGGTCGAGCAGGATTTCAAGCTGTTGCTGTTGGATAGTGATTCGTTGCAAACACACTCCGAGCCTCACTCCCACTGCCAAGTCCATCTGTTGCTCTCTCTGAGCCATCCACATCTCTCCTCCACATACTTATCGAGCCTGAAATAGGGGGCGCCAGAGTCAAACCTGGGTGAAGCGCACCCCGCCCACTCCCATCCCCGAGGGAGACAAGGTGAGAATAGAGGAAGCCTAGTCAGGTGTGCTGTGAGCCGGTTGCATGCTGTTTTTCTGAGTGTGAAAATAGAAATGCTCCTCTCCTCTCTCCCAAGTCTGTTTAATCACCTTCTTTTGCCAAGATGCACAGCCGGCCCTGTCTGTGATTGACTTGGCCCGCAGCCAGCTCCAATACAATTTGTTGCATAAATGCTAAATCGATGGGTCATTAGACTAATGAAATGACATGACAGAGGGACATGATAGTAGAATCAAGGTCCTTCATAGCCTCTGGCTATGGTGGGCTGCCAAGATCCTGATATGTTTTAGTAATACTAAATCACTGGAATTTCCTCGAAGTTGATGATGAAAATGGCCTTGAATCCAGCCTGTAGCATCAATTTCTCACCATGTATCTCTCTCTCTCTCACACACACACACCACGACTGAAGCAGCCATTACTGGGCTGTTTCCTTGTGCTGGCAGTACCGAAGTTCACCTTCCCACATTAACATCTGTTTTCAAGTCTGATAACAGTGCCGGCCTTTTCACAATTGGGAAATACCAAGTCACTCAGCACTTATTATTAACGACGGGCCCGGCTCTCAGGGGGATGAATGCAGGTTATATGACATAAAAGGTCTTTTTATAATTATTCCCAGAGAGGGGGAGTAAATCAAAGGCCATGGCATCTTGGAGGCACAAAGGATCTGTGCCCTCCCATTCAGAGTTGTCCAGACTCCTAATTCATCCTACAGAGTCACCTTTCACATCCACCCAGGGACCCTAGATGGAGCACCAAACTGCTTCCTCAGATTCTGCTCGGGACAATGTTTCTTTCTTTCCATTCTGTCAGGTTTCTTTTTTTTTCTTTTTGCCTCGAACATTACTTTTTCCTCCACCTTTTACTGCCCCCATGGACACAAAAGGGAGAAAAAAAATGTGATACAAATGTTTGAATATACACTGTGTGTGTGTGTGTGTGTGTGTGTGTGTGTGTGTGTGTGTGTGTTTGTGCATGCTGGAGAGAGACAGGCAGAGAGAGACAGAAAGATGAGAGAGAGCGAGCGGTGAGAGAGAGACAGAATGAGACAGAGAAAGAGATGAGATTTGTGATCTCATCTGTCCACCGGGGGCCCTTTCCCAGAGCGCTGTTTTAGAGTCGTCAATCATCTCCATGGAGACGTCTTAAAACTGAGATGGATGGGAAGCTGGGATGCATTTCAAACATGACTCTAGCCAGTGATACACACTTAGAGAGATTGTGGATGTGAGCTACTCACCTTGTGTCAGGCCTGATTATAGTCCCACAGCAAAAGAGCTCTTAGAGTGTAGTATGAAGCCTCAATGAAAACAAAACCAACAGGATTGCACGGCGGCTGATTTACCCAATATAGTCGCAGAGGGATAGTGTAGCATGAGTAGACTCTTCAATTTAACACGTTTGATGCATTTAAATATGTGTAAATTGAACATGTGGACACTCAAACAATGTGCTGTTTGAGGATGGATACACCAACATGGTGCAGACAATTCTGCTAAGTAGTCAAATAGGATAGGTGATGAAAAATCTGTGTTTGCTCTTATGTACAATAGGAAAGGGAGAATAGTTGGCTGTCATTCCATTTTGGCATATCGCTCTAGAAAACGCCCTTGTCTGCTTCTCTCCAAGAACAAGGTTTCTGTGTCTTGCATTCTCCCCTCCCAGCAAACAAACAAAGCCGACGTAATCCTCAGCTTCCTTAAAGCCTGATCAGAGTGAGTCAGGGTCAGGAGGACCAGACGGAAGAAACACACATAACGTATCATTAGCGTCACAATGGCTCTCCGCAGGATTAGCCAGGCTGCTTTCACCGCATTTTCGCAGCCAAGACCAAGTTTAAGACGCAGCTTTGTTCTTCACCCGAGGGATGTGGAAGGGGTATCCAATGTGCTCTTTTCTGTTTTCCTGAAATTTTGTGGGGGCTTGAACTAGTCTTGTCTTTTGGCTGACAGCTTTTGCAGTACTTACTTTGTCAGCGTAATTCACTGCCATTAGGACAGGCAGTATAAAAGGGCACCTAAAAGGGGGATGATTCACCCAAGGCTAATTCCGGAAGACAAGAAGGGCTTTCACTCAATCTTCCTCCATGAGCTCCCGATAAGAAAAAAAATCATACAATCCCCAAGAGCATTCTGGGTTATAGCGTACACTGTAGACATTTTCTCCTGAAGAAAAAAAAAATCCCTGCCTCCTTTCCTGTTTTGTTCTCAGCCTTTGTCTTGAGAATAGATGGCTGTCATCGATGGCAGCGGATTGCAGCTATTTTCTGAATGTCTGTCATCAAGAAACTATATCTGGCAGCATATAGTTGAAATAGGGTTGTGATTCTGTCCTTTATTCACTGACTGCCCTTAACGTGACTAACGTGGCATTTGACCACTTCACTTTCAATTTTCTGAATACATTTCAACTGTACTTTTTAATCTTTGTAGCAACATTTTATAATTCATATTATCATTGCTTCACTGTGCACAAGTCTAGTCTGTGCACAAGTGTAATGATTATTCATTTAAGGAGGTTAGTAAAAAAACACGTGACTTCTAACAAGTCACATTTTATTATACATTATTGAAGCTTTATGATCACTATTTGCATCAGTGTCTCTGTGGCATGATTGCTCCATGTATGACGCGTTTCTGCACTCCGTATTGTATGATATATAATATTATATATAGATATAATATTTAAATGTTTAAATTGGTCTCTCTGGAAACAAATACACATTTCAGTGAGACATATTTGCATGAATAAATCCGTTATTGTGAAGAGATGAAAGAATTCATATTGTGGTAGCAAACAACAACAAAGGAAAACCTTATCATTGTACACCGACTATCATATGCATGACTTTAAATTAAGAAAACGAGACAGAGAGAGAGACAAAGCCAGGGGGAAAGGAGGCTCTCTTTCCCAAACGGGGTGTTTAAGATTCTTTTGAGGAGCAAGTGGGAGTCTATCTGGACCAGGCAGTGCTTGAAGGTAAGGAAGGTTACACATTGTCTGGCGCTGACTCATTACTCCTACCTCCCTGATATTATTCTCAACACGCATGCACAATTCGATTTGAATGCCTAAACCAAATTTTACACTCATTTTTATCACTTTTTTTTTTTTAACTCCCACCCAATTCGGATGATGTGGATGAGTGTGAAATAAAGATGGCTAGTCAAAGAGAGGTGGAGGTCCAGTGATAGCGGATGGGGAGCTGCCAGATAGGCTGCATGAATGAGTAATGTGGGTGGTTTCTTCAGAAATATTCAGACAGATGAACCCGCAGACCTCTGGCTACAGGACCCAGTGTGTGGTCCTTATTATCAGTTCTGTATGCTGTCCTATGGCCTTTGTCATGATATACACAGATGTACACATGCATACTGCAGCACCATCAAAGTCGCTTGTTGACACAGTGACAACAAACCGGCATACATCACAAACAACATAAAGCCAACCTCATTTGAAACAACACATCCAGGTCCTTTCAGTATTCAGCCGGTACCTTCTGGGAAAAGTCAAAAAGCTTTCTCCTGGCTCCAGAATTTAGTGCTTTGGAAAGACTACAGGATGCATCGAAAACACACTCTGTCTTATAAATATGTGTAAATCAAAAAGCAATTTAGATTGCACCAACATGGTGGTTGCACAAACTCCCCTCTTCCAAGATCACTTGTTCTTTTGATATAGAGGCTGGCTGTTCCGGTTGAAATTGCCAAGTAAAATCAGAGTGATTCCCATCAGAAGTCTGTTTGTGTTTGTGTGTGTGTTTGTGCATGTGTGTGTGTCCAAGCCTCTTTGAAGATGATTTCTACTTTAGGTGAAATAGTTAAGTTCAGTGAGTCGTCCACAGCATAGCAACATAAATACTGTTGTCCATTTTTCGCTGCTATGAATTGTTTGTCCATTTTTTACTTGATTTGCCTCTATCCACCTTGTCCAACATGTCCACCATCAATTACTTCAAACAAGAACACAACCTTTTGTTCATATTTTCCTGTTTGCCTGTTTGTTTTTGAGATATTTCAATTGAGATACTACTTTATTTCCACTTCTAGGGCAGCTGTCTAAGATATAGACCATGACAGCAGAATATCTACATTGTAACATCAGTGTCAATGGTATTATTTTGAAATAAAATGATCCATGAACAGATATGGATACAATTTGGTGTTTGCAAATACAGTTTATAAAATGTTTTGCCTGACTTTGGTGCCAGATGGTTGCATTTTGCCACACACACACACACACACACACAAAAGTCAATTCAGTATCTTTTTGACAACGTACCTTACAGTATCTGAATTGATATGATGTATTTAAACCCATCTAATAGGTACAGCAAGCAAACACTAAGAATTATTTGAAACTACTATTTGACCCAGGACTGATCCAGACAAGAGTTAACCTTACAGTAGCATAAAACCCACACTTTTTAATGGAAAATAGATGTAAGCTTCCTACGTCTTCCTTATCACCTTGTTCTTTATTGCCTTCATCTGTATTGTTCTGAGCAAAGGATCTTGAAAAAGGTAAATAAGTCTGTGAACTGTTCTTCTCTGTTTACCATTTCCCCAGAGGTCTCAGCCTGTTGAAGCAATGACATCTTTGGGGAACGGTTACAAAGGTAGTCAAGGTTATTACTTCAGCAGAAACATTTACTTTTTTATTTTGAATTGCGAACCACATGGCAATATAATGGCATTATGTAACTGTGAAGCTAAAAAAAACATATCCCAAATGAGTTGAACAATCATGAAACATTAAACTGGATGTCATTGATTCAATACAGTAAATTATAACTAAATTATCTCCATTTGACGTTTTTTAGCTAATTGGTTCATTTGACGACGAAAGAATTTCATGTTATTCTAAGAAAATAACAGGCCAGCAGCCGTGACATGAGTGACAATTTCAAACAGCATACAAGCTACCTACCTAGATTGAATGAAATGTTAACTACCATCCACCCACCCTTCAAAATAAGAACACAATGCTTGATTACTTGTAAATGAAATCAATGACCAGACTGGCGAGACAGCTCTGACAAATGTTTTGTATTCAGTGGTTGATGCATTAATAATGCAAGATTAGATAACCCATTAGACTGTGCTTAACAGCATTCACATTTCAAGCCTCTCACAAATTCATTCACAAGTAAGGTCAGAGGAGAAGAATGGAGGTAATGACAAGTAAGTGAATCCAGTAGGTAAGTTATATTGAATATATTAGTATAAGAGCAAGAGGTATGCAAATTCCACAGTAATACCCAGGAAGTAAAAAGATGCTAATAAAATCAATGATGGAGCAAGACAATTGACAAGATGCAAGCCACTGGGCATTTTTCAAGAGATGAGGGAAATTACTTTTGAGCAATTAATTCTCTATGGAAATGTGGTTCTAAGCTATTAGGCGCCTGATCTTTGTGATGAATAGTGGCATGGGATCATTTGACTGTCAATAAAATGCCACCACTATGTTTGAAAAGACCATGGGATTAATGATGGCCATCCGTCTCCAAGAGCCTTTGATGGGGAGGTCTTTGAAACCGAATTCTGAAACGCCCCCTGCCTGCAAGTCTGATTTGTGTTGTTCCATGCAGGAATGCGTACATTATCTCCCGTGTGCTTTCGCATCTGCATACCCGTTCCTCTGTCTGTTTGTGTTTTCTGTTGTTGCCTGATGTGCGTTATTACCGGGGAGACTTTGCGGCGTGGGGTTATTCGTGTTTGTAGTCGTCTCTCTGGAAGCCGGCTCTCACTGCAGGCTGGATCGCAGCCTGGCTTGGGGGCTCGGCGGAGCTGCGGAAAGTGACCTTCTCCACAGTATATTTTACACCGAGTCCCAGTGGCCCGGAGCCCTCTGTTCCAGCTGGAACACGCCGTTGTGTGGCAGATGCCACATTAAGCCGCGCTCCCCCCACCATCAACCTGCTTCCAAAATCTCTCCACTGTCACCTCACCATGGCCTCTCAGCTGGACGCCCAGTCTGGCCTGTGTCTGTGTCTGTGTGCATGTGTGTGTGTTTGTGTGTGTGTGTAATGAGGTGAGGGTCCCAAGGGCAGAGGCCAGCCGCATGTGCACACGTACACACTTCCAAACACACTCAAACTCATTCTCTCTCCCTCTGAAGTGTTGATGTTGTCCCTCCTGACCGACTTGAAATGATCCATGGATTCTTTTTAATCTCATTTTTGGTAGACATAATGGTTGGGTAATTTTGTTTCAATGCTGTTACAGTTCATCTGAGTGCTACCTCACATTATGCTATGAGGGTTCATTTCAAAACAATAAAGCAGTACTTTGGTAGCACCATTGGACCTTCAAGCGTTAGATGTAAAACCGACCAGCTCGTTTTCTCTTGGCTGACCAAAAGCTTTAGTCTGTACAGTGCAACAACCCAAAATTCCTTTCTCCTCATTTCAGGAAAATGTCATTTGCTTGCATTCATCAGGTTATATAAGAGGAGAAGGGAATATATCCTACAGGACCCACAGTAAACTTAACACTTGACCAAATATTGAGAATACTTCCACAAGTAAGCCTATCTAAGGCGTTTGAGCTAAACCTGTAAAGATTTCGGTAACACTAGCCTTGACTAGATCTTTACTCCCACCTCAGAAGTGAAGAAATCAGGAGAGAGCCACACAGACCGGCTAGCAATTGGCAGGAGAACGCCATGCAAACTGAGGAACGCTATTGATTTCCTAAGGTTTAGCAGCCAGTCATACGTCAACCAAAACAGCTGCTTCAGAAGTTTATATTTACTCCCTGCTCTTTGTCTCACTTCCAACCTTTGTACAGTTTCCTCTCCTTGACAGATACGCACAGGCACGGCAACAAAAATGCACATGCACACACAAGCACGCAACACACACACACACACACACACACACACACAGACACACACACACACACTGACGTACAAACACACACGTCTTTTTCTATTTTGAGCATTTGTACTCCAACCCAAGATTAATTCAGGGCTTTAAATATGGTTTAATATTTCATGACTTCTGGTCGATCAATACCCTGGCCACATTATTATTTATGGATGACCATAAATACCCCGGCCACAGCAGAGGGTGATAGGCTAAAGTTGCTTTGCAGGGCAGCAGTATGTAAAAACGCATTTTGTTCTTACGGGCCAAAGATTTTTGTGTGGTTTTTTTTTCTCCCTCTGACTCTCTGGGTGTTATGAGGAGTCTTTTCAGGTTGTGTTGATTGTCAGAAACAGCCAGACGTACAGTATTATTAGCTGTGAGCTGTGCTAACGCCCAGAGCCACCACGCGGTGTGATTACGATAGCCCCTGCAGTTCAAAACAGATGCTCCTCACTGGCACTGGCACCATGGAAGAGCCCGAGGCAGGCAGCTATTTCGGGTAAATTAGTAAAGACAACAGTTGCTCCCCAGGTTGACGCTGCCATGCCGAGGTGTGGTGCAAGGCGACAGAGTGGAAAACACAGACTCAACCCGGGCAGCGCAGCCCCGCGGGCGTTTGTCATTTGGAGGAACTCCAGCCGACAGGTTGCTGCTGTGGTCGACTGCTCCCCACGCACCTTATCCAGGTAATTAGCCATTCAGCCCGGGCACACCGGAGAAGAGGGCAGTCATCGGAAGAGCCATGCATAATGAAGACAGCCTTGCTGGGGGAAGATTATTTTTGTACATTTCTTAACATCGAAGCCGTGTCACCACCTTCTCTACTGTATTGGCTCGTGCCAGTACGCCTCATGCCTTTGTACAACCGTGTGCTTGTCATTTGATGTCTGGTCCTGACGCAAAGGGCCATGTCGGAGAAATGTTTTTGTCTGGGTTGTCCTGCATCTTGTGATGTTTCTTGTACTTTTAAACTAAATAAGAATCAATCCATCAGTGTGACCCAGCACAGCCTGCAGTATGAGGGTATTTTTGTGCTTTCAAGGAGAGAGAAGTTCAGCCACTAGACGTCCTTCTCCCATGGAGCACAGGGGCTACAACTGTGAGCTTCACTTAATTATAGGCTCAATCACCTATATTATCCTATTGTGCTCATATTTAGCATTAGACACTAATTATAGCTAATTGGCCAGTCAAACCCAGCAACCCCTCCAGTGCTACATGAAAGCATTGACCTCTACCAACAAGCACAGAGATACAGTAGTGGTAATGAGCTGCTATTTTCCACAGCAGTTTTCTGAGGATGACTTCTTCATGCCCTCCTGGCTGTCAGAAGGTGAGATGTGGACGGGGCCTTCTCATATACTAGAAACCCAATGTGGCTGGTGGAACTGAATAGTTCACTGTTTGAGTGTGTGTGTCCCACACAGTCAGAGTTATCCCTCTATGAAGGGCCCGGTGGATAGTTGTGGTTCACACAGCCAGTGCTGATGGGCAGTAAATGGGGAGAGGGAGCTATGTAAATGGAAACCTGGCTGGTACTGCTCAGTTGGGAAATCAGGTGGCCATTTGAATATTCAACCCCAGGGCCAGCTCTCTAATTCCTTTCCCCTCAACACGCCACACAAGGAGAAGGGAAGTGACAAAATGGCAACGAGTGCACAGGCAAGAATTTGCATTTTAATGTGCCTGTCGGAATCACTTTGGCTAGGAGTTGGGAGCATGAGAGGCCACACAACCCCATGGGTCAGCACCAAACAACCTATAATAGCCGTCTCCCAGAAAACAACATCCTGGGTGGGAGGAAGTTGTTGTGAAATAGGAGGGGGGAATCAGTGATGTTGAGAAAAGGGAATAAGTTTAGATCCTCGAAGCAACCGATGTAGGTAAAGGCCCGGGTGGGAAAGACGGAACAAGAAGACGGCTAGACATGTCTTTTAGTACTTCTTTTATTTTTAAACTTTTCTATTGTCAGCAAAAACTAAACTTGCTGGAGTAACATTGTCATTAATTGCAAGGACATACTAATTGTTTGATTGTTTACCTGAAGGACAATTGAATTTCTTATGCCTGAAAACAAATCAACTCCCATCGCAACAGCTGAGAGGACAGAATCTTCAAAGGAATCGCACTGTATACCAAAACATGAAAAAAATAGATGATTATTTTCCACACGATTGGCAAATATTTGACTTCTCTAGAACGAAAACAAAGGCAAATCATTGCTCTCCCATTTCTGCAACTCCTAAAGGATGAGGATGGCAATTTGAAAACGGCAGTCAGGGAGTTCATCTTCACATGGTGGCACTCTGTTATTGCTATTTAATGTCCTCAATCACATTGTCATTTGGCAGAAGGTGAGGTGAGTATCGAGCGCCTTGATTAAATCAGTTCAATTTTAGCCCCCACCGTTAGCTAGAGTGTATCTTTCACGTATCGATGAGTGTGTGTCGCGCCCCGGCAGACGCAAGGACACTGAGTGAGTGGCACTCAGACACTTCCACTGTCAGGGACAGTCAGAGAGCAGACAGGCCGGCAGCAAGGCCAGACATCAGGAAGCTATTAAGAAGCAGGAGTCATCCTAGAGGGATGCATAGGTGAGGCTGATTCACCTTCTTGTTGGAGCTATTCTGTCCTCTCAAGGTCCTTGTACAGTACGACTCATTCAGACTGCAGTCTCCTTGCATGTCTAAGCAGTTGCCTCTGACTTTCTATGTCAGAGTCTGTCAATACCTTGAATACTAAATAAATGATTTCCACGTAATATTATGAAGATTCTATATATATAATTTCTGTTCATTGTACCAGACTTTCTCTGACATGTTCTTGAGCACCCTCTAATGAATACCTTTCCATCTTGGTGTAACTGTGCCGTCTCTGTGCCGTTTCATGCCATTTTCCTCTTTACTTTGTCTCTCACTTGTGTAAACTGTGTACACAACTTTTCCAACTTCCTCTCTCCATTTCCTATCCGTCTAATATCTTTCATCATTTTTGTTTACCCTCTCAATCAGTCTGACTTGCTCTCTCTCTCTGGACCTTCCTTGTCCACTAAACCCTTTACCGTTCTCTTGTAATCGGACCCGGCCTTCCGCGCCGTTATTGCACCAACACTCCCAGATCCGGTCGTAATGCAATTGGCAGAGCTTTCCCACTCTCACAGTTCCCCCATTTTCACTTAATAAAGGCCATCTCATTGTTCTTAGGCCTCAAACAGAATTTCACATCAATTGAATTTTTGCCACCGCTCTGGGCTCCGCACAAACGACACCCTCCCCGCTCTATACCACTTTTCTTATACTGTAGTTTGTTTGTTTGAAGCTGTAACATGGCACGTAGGAGTAAGAGAAATGAGGAGGAGGGAAACTAGCGGCGCTGTGCAAGAAAAGATGGGGGCTTTCATCCTCTTTGCATTCTGCCTTTATTTTATCCAATATGTCCCTTGCCTACTTTGATTCCCATGACTATAACTTCTTTGATGAATTTCATTTGGGGAAGGTGTGTGTGTTTGTGTGTGTGTGTGTGCGTTTGTGTACATACAACAAGGATGGACTGGTTGGGTAAACAATCCTCTGGTAGAAATACCCTTCGCCCAAACCAAGAGTGTACTATTGATTTGGCTTGATCATGCCAGCAAGCACGAGTCGTGGTTCGAGACTGGAGATGACCGGATAGGCTGACAAAATAATCAGACCAGATGAAGCAACACACCGCAATTTCCAAGAGTCCTTTCTTCTTCTTCTCCCAATCGCGGCTCGTCTGCGGGGCCGGTGGGGACATTGTACTCAGACTTCAGTTGGAGGAGATGAGCCCTCTTTCTGCTCCTGAGCAAACATTTCCTCGAGGGGGAAAAAAGGTTCCTGTGGGTTTAACATGCAGCTGATGGCTCGCTTAATTACCTACAGCTCTCTCCACTTCCTTCTCGCTGTCTCCTTCCCTCCTTGCTCTCCCTCCTTGTTTGACCCCATTGATTTGCCCCCATCCCCAGCCTCTGTTCACTAGCCTTTTTTTGTATTTATTTGCACAGTTAATCTGCAACACAGCTTTGACCCATTGTCCCCACAATGAAGTGGAAACTCCAGCTGTAATGGCCAAGTGAAAAGCACACCAATTGTGTTTCAATTGCTCTGCGGCGGGGAGAAGTGGCCACTCCAAGTTGTTTTCCCTCCATTTCTTTCTCTCTGCCTGCCTCCTTGTTTGTCTCCTCGGTGCTTCCTTGGGCCCCAGGTGCTGAGCAGTGGGTAATCCATGTTACAGTGGGTGTTCCATCTTAAACTGCCACTATGCCTGAGAGATAGCTGCTTATAATTACAAGTGTATTATGGATCACAAGCCATGCAAATCTGAAATACATGGTCCATTACCTACATGCTAACTGCTTTGATGGCTCGGTCGCTCTTGTAATAGGATAGACCCAGAGTGAAATGATTATTTCCTGAATTTGTCATTGAACATGCACCAGGGCCACAGCAGTCCATATGTATTTACCTCTGGTGCCAAACACTAATGTAAATGATATGAAAGGCATTGAAACTTAATGTAATATTCATGAGCTAGAAAGCAATTACAAATTACACAATGTCCCCTACATCTTGCTGTGTGAGGTAATACGATTTACTTCCTGGACACAAAAAACAATTTTGAAGATGACTTTGTAATCGTGTAACGTGGAATGAAGATTTCAAGTTCCGGCTGACAAATTGCCTGGTTATTGGACATTTGGCAGAGGAAGAATTTAGATTGGGGCCAGGAGCTGAGATTTGAAGATTAATTCATTTGACAGTGGTCCTGCCTACACTGTCCTCACCAGGAATGTTTTCTCATCACCCACAGAATCTGCGCCACAGAGGGGCCCAGGTCAGGACCACAGCAAGCATCAATGTAAGGACCTCTATCCAGCACCAATATTGCAACTCGTCTAGTTCTGTGAAACTCTTTTCTTCTCTTTCATTTTTTGGGTTGTAATTGTCTTTCATTCGTCTCTCTTCACTGTCTCCTCTTTCTCAGCTTTCCTCTTTCTCTCCTGTCTCCATCGCTCTATTGCTGTTCAATTGGTAGCCATTTGGCACAGGTGATGTGGGGAGTATTTTGTCAGTGCTTGTACAACTCCGAGTGTGACTGGCAGCCAGGCACTGGCAGAGGTTCACTGAAGGACATGAGCAAAACTCTCGGAAATACTAGGTAGACTAGGTAGATGCTACTACTCATGGGACACATTCTGTTGCATTATTTTTAAAGGGCCAGAAACACCCTGTCAAGTAGGTGTCCAAGGTGTGAATTTTAGGTCTAAACTAAAGCAAAGTACCCCCCATATCCACTTATCGGTTGGAAACCATGGTACAGAAAGAGCAGATGAAATTGACATGCTGTGGTCAGACCCACTGTTTGACAGTAACAGTTTTATTTTCATTCTCATTATCATAAATCATTTGAACACGTTGGCCAAACTCACCCTATAATTAGTTGTGCTTGGCAAGTGAATGGCCACTTGGCTGCGGTGGTTGCTCATTTGTGGTTCTGGCACACAGCTCACAGTTAAATTGTTTGCCTAATACTCTCAAAGAATTATTCCCCATGTAAAGCCAACCTGTATGTCTGGACTCTTCCCAGTTTGGAAGGCAGGGCTTTCTTCTATCTTAACTCAGATGCAATGACAACATTTGGGTATAAAATATTGTCTCTGAAGCCTTCTCTGGGCAACAGTGTTTCCAAGGAAGGTCTGGTGATTGTAATTATTACCTCAGTCCAATCGTGAATTTCATCCCCTCCAAAATGACCAAAACATCAGGGAGTACCGCCAGCTATAAAAATCCGGCCCTTTTTACATAACCTATTTAGCTACTCTCAGAAAACTGTAGAATCCCCAAATTTAGTTAACCTCAACATTTTGATTCAAGCTGTGTTGATGACCACCTTAAAATAAAAGTCTTCAAAATAACCTTTTTCCTTTTGCTTGTTCAAATTGATTTTTCAGGCATACAATGAGGTACCACACATCAACTCAAGTTTGAGGCCACCTTTAATGCGCCACAACAATCTAATTT
Source organism: Centroberyx gerrardi (assembly GCF_048128805.1). Lineage (NCBI taxonomy): Eukaryota > Metazoa > Chordata > Actinopteri > Beryciformes > Berycidae > Centroberyx > Centroberyx gerrardi. The sequence continues at coordinate 10,118,746 of NC_136016.1, read as the reverse complement.
CGGCTTTGATAATCAATAGTTTATCAAACTCACAAGCTACAGGTATCCAGAGAGGACATAAGACATATAAGTATCTCTGAATATCTCTTGCTCAAGGTAATTGTTGTAAAACCTCCATGTACTTAAAGAATTAAACGGTTAGGGTTAGAGTTCATTAGTTTCAGATAAAAATTGCCACATTGTCACAGTGGTCACTGAGTGAAGTCAGCACACATTACTGAATGTCTGTGTTTCATGTGTCATGCAGGTTATCAGAAGCTACACTGAGGTGGAGAGGCCACCCGCTGGGATGGAGAAACACTGCCCAGCCTCCGGACCTGATGGCCACAGCGTTGGCAGCCAGCACATAACCATCTGTTAGGTGTCAATGCAGGTGCAGCTTAGCATCACGTCGTGTGCTAATGATCATAATTAGAGCATGGAAGCAGACTGGATCCCTGTAGAGCTCCAAAGAACATCTGCATTAATGGTGAGAGATTATGTGGGAAACGCAGGTTTGGAAGCTTGATGGTCTTTGCTTTACATTTTCAAGCTCTGTTTAACATTATGAAGGTACTGCAGCAGCGTCTAGACTTTCACACAGCAACACGATCTCATAAAAAGTTGTGAAATGAGCACAACCACCTCCAATTGGATGCTGTGACAACTCTAATTGGATTGTGTGACAATAATACGGATTGGATTCTGTGGCAACAGTACAAATTGGACACAGAATTTTCAGCTAAGGGTTGGCTAACGGTTAAGTTTAGGTAAGTAAAACAACTTTGGTTAAGGGTAGAGTTAAGATTATGGTTAAGTTTAGACAAATAACTATGGTTAAGTTTTGGTTTAAGGTTGTGGTTAGGGAACTAAAAAACTTGCTTATGGTTAGGGAAAGGCTTTGGTCATGGTTAAATAAGAAAACCTGTCACTAAAAATTCAAATTGGACACGTGCTAGAAACTTCTTTCATACAAGCTAGGGATTGAACCCCAGTCGCTGGCATTGAAGGAAAACATATTCTCCCATCCACCAGCCTGACCACAACAGCCTTACTTTCCACTGTTTATAGTCGTGCCTCCTACATGTAATCGGTTTCTGCTGGGAACACAGAATTTTAACACTTTACGTGCCACCAACACATAATTTGGTGTTAGCAAGTCGTGTTCATTTCACGTATTTGTGTGAGGTGAGGTTGTCACAGAATGTGCCACTCTTAGCACAGTTGTTGTTTGTGGACCTCTTAGTGTAATCATGCGACGGTATCTTGCTTAAATCAATTACATGCAAAAGCAGGCTTAGCTGGTGGTTCTGTTTGTTCCTTCCTCTCAAGGAGAGAAAGGAGCGAACGGCGGCGTTTGAAGTGAAACGACAGACAACGTAGTGCAGGAGAGAAGACAGAAAACAAAACAATGGTTAGGGGATTTGTTCGCACTCAAGAAAGAGATGTGGAGGAGGATATTTTTCTTATTCTGACTTGTCTGGTGGCGAGACTAAACACAAAAGACAACAGTGAAAGCTGCCAATTACTGGTACCATTTGTCATATCAGATTTTTACATTTTTACACTTTGCTTAAGCACCCATTCAGCATGCCCAACTGACAGCTGAAAAGCACAGGCTCACCAAAACATAATAACCTGACCACCTCAGGAAAATGTTTTGAAGAAGACTAGTATAACCCTCACTCTCCCACTTTCCGTCTCTCCCACTCTCACCCTCTCTTTCATCCCTCCCCTCCGTATTTATTTTCGCTGCTCCCTCCCTCTCGTTTCCCCTCCTTTATTTATTTTCTCGGCTCCCGCAATCTTCTTTTGATTTTTCTATTTTCTGTAATCTCGGAGAAAGTGTCAGCACCGGACATCACGCTGTGTCACCGGCTGACATCTGACACAGCCCAGGGAACGTAGTCAATAAAGCCGTCTAATTGAGTGCCACTGGCTGCTGTTTATTGACAAAATAAGACCTGGGAATTAGGTGTGTCTCCGTTGGGTGCTCGCGGCCCCGCCGTCCTCCTGCCTGTCGACAGCTGTCCACTTCCCATCCATCACCGGCTCAGCCCGGTCTGCTGTCTCTGTCAATGGAGAGTACCATACTTGAAAAACAACTGCTTTACCTTCCCTGCCCTGTCCGGGTGGGAGTGGGTGCGTGAGATAGAGAGCCACAAAGAGAGAGAATGGATGTAAAAAAGGAGAAAGACATAAAAATGAAAATGAGAGTATTTTACAGAGTGTGTGTGTGTGTGCACTTGTGTCTCCATCTGTATACTTATCTCTGTAATGCCCATCACCTCAGGCACCAGTAAGGTGACAGCTGAGCAGGTTTCTCACGGTAAAGCACACTCTTGGTAATTAATTAGTGTTTATGCTTCTGAACACTATCTGTCGCCTCGCAAAAGCATAGATAAGATTCCCATTGCTCAGGCTCACTCAACCTGCTTAATTAGAGGCCAGGCAGAGCCTTGGGCTGAGACGCAAAACAAAATTCCACTATCTGCCACTCAATTGTTCAACAGGAAGACTCTTATCACCCCCCTCCTTTCCCTTCTCCAAATTAACTTCAATCATGTGATAACAGGCTGGCGCATAATCGGGCCTGCTCGGAGGCATTTACCAGTGAGGTTATCTGACTACATACAGTAAATCTCAGGAGAAGTGCGGCGTCCATTTTTGTAATGGCTGCCCAGACAGTGACTGAAGCGCTTACACTGTCCCTGGAAACCCCAATCTCTCAGCTGCACTCCCGCGGGCCTTCGCTTTTCCTCCGCTCTCCCCGCATGCATACCCATCTCTCCTCGTCTTTCTTCTGCTGCGATGCCGCGGATCTCGGGGACCAGGTGGGAGAGATAAGGGGTAGATTGTGACACGACTGGCTGGTGGACTGGAGACGCCACACTAGCAGGCCTCGGCTGACAGTGATGAACGAGCCGTCCGACCCTCTGATAATTCGTCACTCACGGGCAGAGAGAGGTCCATTAATCAAAACAAGCGTGGCGGCGCCACATTTTTTCATACGCACCTCCTTCCCCCACTTCCCTCCATCCCAAGCTCCTCCACCCTAACCTGGTGTGATGTGACTAGCGGTTAGCGGGTTAGCAACAACCTGTCGTAGCATTGGATGGAGCTCCTGGATGTATATATAGAAAGGAGAGAAGCGTGTAGTCGAGAAGTGCCTATTCAGCCAAGGCTTTCTGTAACTGGCGGTACAAAAAGTGGACAGGCACGGGCGGTAGGCTCGGAGAGTGCAGCCCCAGGCGCAGCCACTGAGGAAATGGTGTCCTGGCAGGCAGCAGGCGGAGAGATGGGAGAACTGGGAGTAGGTAGATTGATTGATCCGTCGCAGCTGTAATGCATCAGGAGTTTCCCGGTGGAGAGAGGCTGTGCGGAGAATGTCAGGCATTTTCTCCTCAAATCTGGGTAGCGGGGCACAAATCAGCAGCACCAGAGTCTCCAGAGAGGTTCCCATTACCGCTGCTATATATAACAGTAATCTCGTTAAGCTTCCATTCCGTCTGGGCCCTGTCAGGGGGTTTGATTCAGTCAATAAGTGACCCCTTGGACTGTAAATGAGATTCAACCTGTTTTCTCAGGCAGGCACATACACAGAACACACATACATACATGGTTACACATACAAACTCACACAGGCACACACACACGCCTGTGGTTTGTTTTGACGGAGGATCTTTTTGTGTGGAGAACAGATCTGGTTTAATGAGAGTGGGGGCCTAACCTGTGTGCTCTGACATGAGCCCCTAATGACAACCATTTGGAGCCTTTTCTGTTTACCCCTTCATTTGGAGACCATGCTTAATTAGAAATGGCTGTTTTTCAAGCAGAACAACTCACGCTGTTGTCCTAAAAGGCCCCCAAAGAACTTCACATATTCTTGTGAGCAACATCTGGTGCTCCTGAAAAAGAGAAAGGAATAAAATAAGAGAAAGGAAATGATGTGTGTTGTTGACAGAGCTGGTAAAAAGTTGGAGGACAGGTGGGTTAATTCTCTTTTCCTTCCAATTTAACAGGGATAGTCACAAATATATAGTTGCTTATCTTTGAATAGAACAGAACACCTAAAGATAACCAGACACGGGTGTTTTTTTCCCTTCTGAGGAACTGAAGAAAATCCACCAAGTTTACAGGCAGCAATCTGCTGGCCTCAATATGACACAAAGACGAGTGACAAGTAAAGTGAGGGTGGCAGATAACCAAAACGCGCGCCGGCAAAGACATCTCGGCGCATGTCAATATTGTGCTCAGCAGAGGTCCCAGGCTCAGACGGCTGCCTTGTGCATCAACCCACAGCGCCTCAATGCTCTCACCCCTTTACCATACAGCATAATTTACCCCCCAAGAAAAGCAATGAAAATTCCCTCAGAACCCCTCGGAGTGACTCCATCAGTCTGTGCCTGCCTATCTGCAAATGCCAGCTCATTTCTCAAGCTAGGCCCCACAGTTGGACTCCAAACGCTGCTAACCGCTCATTCTTATGCATCCCTCCTGCCAAACAGCACATCAACTGGGATGAGGAAAGAGCCTGAAGTTTTCCTGGACTACATTTTTGGTGCTTGGAGATATCAGAGGAAGCTAGTTAAGGCAGTTTTAGGGAGAAATCTGTCGTATTGGTTTGGGCCTCTGAAAACCCAAATGAAACGGGAAGAAAGGGGAGTGGGATGATGGAAGATCTGCACTGAGGTGGGGAGAGACTGCGAGCTTCGCTTCATGTTGGGAATTGGGTACAGGCTGGGATGCAGAAGCAGCTTGTTGCCCATATGCAACGCTGCAGAACTCCAGGGTTTCCTCTCCATTGTTTTTCTTCTTCCTTCCTTTGCTCTTAACGTCCATCTTGGGGTTGTGTCATTGCCACAGTGTTGTGACTGCAGCTAGCTATCTGGCTGCTCTGTATATCCCTTAGTCACAGCTGCTTCCTCCCGCCATCTGTCCAAGTGATGCTGGTGAGTCCCAGAGAGCAGGGCCCTGCCAAGCTCCACCAACCCCAGCTCATCTGCCATACAATTTAGACATTAATGAGAGGAGGGAACTCAAAGTAGCTATCGGACTCCTCCATGTGAGTTAGGTTCGGCTCCTCACTATAGATAGTGGTCTCAGAAGGAATGCGGTGATGGAGGTTGGCAAGCCAGAATAACACTCAGTTCCTCTGAGCCCAGAAAGCTGAGGCTAATGATGTTTATTTACATCTATTGATCCTTGTGGTAAGTGTTCTGCAAGACCCGTGGAATTTCACAACAGCTCTTTTGAAAACTTCAAAAGCACTAAGTAGTTTGTAACACTGTTTCATGATTTGTTACATAAAACTGGAAAAATCAGTTGTGATTCAGTTATTGCACAGCTAAAATAGGGTCTGTACTGTCATGCTCTCAAAATGGCCATGTAATTACAAATCAATATGAAGTCACTACATTGTTCAATTTTTTCATTGCAGAATACATATTTACACAGAAAACATGTCTGATGTCGCCTTGCATGCAGCATCATAACAGCCATTATTCATTCCTCAGGTGTGTGTGTGTGTGTCCGCCTCAATCTGCCCTGACTGGCAGCACAAGACAATTACAATACTAGCTTATCTCAGTTTGGTATTGTCACCACAAATCAGATTTCACAGTGAATTACATGGATTAAGCCTGTCGTCCACGAAGGGAAAACTAGGTTTTAACTTTGAGTTTTGCTTTGTACCATATGCCGTCTGCCTTGTTATGGAATGATAAAAAAAATTCATCTCTGTGGGGAGATAGCTCTAGACAGGCAAAGTCTAGGAAAGTGTAAACAAGGTCTTATAAATGGTCTCTCTCACCCCATAACACTTTTTTCAGGCGCCAGCGCAACAATCATATACTGCTGGCCACCCACTCACTGCAAATAACCGTCAACAGCATAAACAAGGAACAGTTTTGAGGACAAGTGGAAATAACCAGAACAGTTGTTGACAGCTATACTGACGACGTTTTGTGGAAAAAAAGAACTAAAATGCCAGAGCATTACGAGAAAAAAAATAGCAGGGTGGGTTACGCGCGTGCATATAAGGATGTAAATTAGCTGCTCTCTGCATAAGCTACCCCATTAGCTGCTAATCAAGGACTCCACTCCTCTGCATATGTTAATAAAGCTGTCATCCAACTAATTACGGCTCTCGTTGCAAGTGTCTGGTTAATCTACTCTATAGAAAAGTCTACTTTCACCTCAAATTCGTGCATGGATGTATAAAACCAAGCAACAAATCCATGTTAGTTCCTTTCCTCTAAACTGAAAAGGCAGTGGCAAATTTGTGAAGTTCACAACTTCTACAAAACATTTGCCCTCAACTACCACAACAGTGAGTTGTTCCAAAAGCTGTCCTCCTGTTAGTATGCTAAATAAGCCTGGCAGAGCAAGGTGTTGAATATTCATTGCAGGTTTCTGTGCCACCAAGGTTCCTGTGAAACCCCATTTTCAGAACAGGGGACTTTCATTAACAGCACTTTCCGTTCTGGAACCGTTTGGCCTTTCGTTTGTCATTTCAACTTAATTCCCTCTGTCAGGGAAGAGCCACACTTATGCCAGGGCCACACGCCATCTACAGGGATGGCTGGGAGTGAAAAAAGAGAAAAACAAGGACAAGAAAAAAAAAAAAAAAGACCAAACAAGGCAGCTAGCTGAGCTGAGGACCATTGTGTGTTCACGAGCCGCCATGGCTGTCTCGGCCGTGTGTCGGCAGCGTCTCGGTTGATTGGCTGAGCCGACGGGGCTTTGAATAGGTAATCAGGCTGTGCTGCCTCTATTCCCCTTGTACTATGGTGATGGGAATTGATGTATCTGCCCTGTACACACCGAACCTCCACCGGTGTCTCAGTGTGTCAGTAAATAATGTAGTATGCCAGCCATGCACAGCCTAGTGAGCCTAGCCTGGTGGCTGGTAGACTAATGATGTGGCACAGCCTTAAAGCCACTTTCCTATGTATGCCCATCCATCTAGCCCCTCCTTATCATCCACAAACACACACATATACACTCATATACATGCACAAACACACAGCAACATATATTGTGCTGTGTGCCAATGGCAGCTAAATCCTGAAATGGAATGATGAAAGCGCAAGAACGTCCATATCTTCTCTTCAAACAGACTCCATGGAACCTGCAGGCTACAGTACCAAGGGATGCTCTTATCATCGTTAGACAAACACTGTAATTAAAATACTATGCCTCCGCATCTTTGTTTTTGAGACCCAATTTGTTTGCATGCTCTATAGTTTGCGCGCAATTATTAATTCATGCCCACTTAACAGCTACGTTTGCCACGGCTCTGTCAGCGTCTAACAAGAATCCGACTCTCACGTTTCCAGGAAGCTGCAGTGTGCAGTGAGCAGTGTCACTATTGTGCTTATGCAGGGAGAATTGTTGAACAGATCCCCCTCAGGTAAAACTCAGTCAGGTTGGTGAACACTGTTTCTGTGTCTAATCTGCTTGGTAATACTCCCCGGTTGTAAAATGACAATGTCACCAGAAAGTATGGGAGCAGCATTTGTCAACCTGTGGACTCAGCTCGCAGACATAGCTGGCTGCTCCTCGGCTTCTCTGTCTCTCTCGGTCCCTCACCGCTTCCTCAGGAGTTTCTTCCCACACGTTGTCCTCTGCAAACAAGCCCCATCCTGTCATTCCCTGTCTGGAAAAAACTACCATAATTGGACAAATCAGAACTCTCTGTGTTTGCCAAGCGAACCCTGAAACACTTGGCTTATTATATCATTCTGTCAGTCTTCATCTCCCTCTGCTTGTCCCCTTCCACTACTCCACACCTCTCCCACTCCGTCTCTCTCTCTCTCCCTGTATCATTACCACTGGCTCCGCGGTGACAGTGCTGGGCCTATGACACCTTTTAATATCCAAGTGGAGTTTTGTGAGGGGGGGAACGCAAAGCAGACGGGCCGGGGCGAGAATTCATTATCCAGACCCTTCTGCGGCCTGCACCAGCTGCTGCCTTGCACATTCCATCTCTCAGCCTCTGAAATGGAGCCCCTGCCTGTCCTCCGCATCTATTGTGACCCCATTACACTGCCAGATATACAACTCTCTGATGAGAGCTGCTGTTCTGCCTCTCCCATTCTAGAGGGGGGAAAAGAAAAAAAAAACTCCTGTTACAATTTACCAACTCATACATACACACACTCTCAAGCGCACATATACACACACCGCACGCACACTCATGATAATACGCACCCAACACACCGCACACACTCACATTGATGCACACACACCCACAAAGCCACCTGCTTACCTTTCTATTCTTTGCCCTGGGCCTCATTGCTCATGGTAGATGAGATTCCAGACATATATATATTTTGAGGTGCAACAGTGTGCATGAAGAGAGGGCGCAGGCAATATGTAATGCACCATGCCCCGCACTCAACCCACAAGAGAGAGAGATAGAGACAGAGAGAGAGAGCTGGGCTACTGGTTTAGTTGCGCGTGGAGGCATTTGCAGCGTAGGCACGTTGTTGTCTTTCTTTCTCTCTCTCAAACATACGCAGAACCCTCTCCAGGGGCTTGGCAGTCCATCCCCTCTTGCGGCAAAGAGACCCAACTCACCATGGAACCAAATCAGTGTATTGGATACAGCATGCAGCCCGGACTCCAGTCCCAGCCGCTGAATGTGCCAATACATATTCTAGGTCTGTGGGCTGTGTCTCTAGCAAAGACCTGGACTGAAGAGTTCTCTTCCTGAGGGATGTAACCTTGTGCCCCGCTGACTGTGGTTGAGGCAAAAAAAACAAAAGGATGGAGAGAGATGAGTAGCTTTTACAAACCAAATGAGCCGGCTGACCTTCACAGTCATTGATGCCCGTAGCAAAAAAACATCCCTTTTACTTACAATATGCCTACCAAAATCACAGTTCCATGAGCAAAACTGCAGAAATCTGTTTTGGCAGAATCAGAGGCTGAAAGAATTTAACAGCCCCAGGAAGTCTCAAATTAATAGATTTGTGATAAATAATTATCGCAATCAAAATGTCATTTCACTCATTTACCACTAATGTATTTCTAAGCACGACTCCTAACATGTCAGAAAAAGCTCCTCAATTATCTCACTTTGACACATGGCCTTTTGTACCCATATTATGGCTTAATGGGACACAGTGATAGAGCGAGGCTTCTTTTATTCCTCCCAGCATTCAACTCAGCCCCTCTTACACACACATTTCTGAAAGAAAAAAAAAAGTAACTATATGGACATTTGGTTACAGTATAAATCCTAGTTGAATATCACATTTTCTTTTTTCATGCTACTTTGAGATGCCTCTTACCCGCTCAATGCGAAGAAGCAAGAGACATTATTTTTATCACTTATATAGGCCAGGGAAGTTACTGCACACGCTCAGTACAAACACACACTTTTCTCCATTTTGAGAGTGATACCTGGGCAATTATGCTGCCGCCGTCCCCGTTCGGTGTGGCCTAGACAGCGTTAGACGGGTCATGGGGAATACTAAACGGCTGCTTTTGCCTAACCCACTGTGGGCTTAATCTATGGAGCTGTCAGGGCGGGGGAGGCAGCAGCAACTTGGCCACCGGCCCGAAAAGGGAGCAGATTTACTGTAACCCTGTGCACACAAATACACACACCTGCATCAGTCTGCTAACACACCGTCATGCACATGCAGGCACACATGTACACACTCAGTCCTCTGCCACCTGCATGCTGTGTGAGGATACCCAGGTGGCTGTGAGGGAGGGAGAAGGTAATCGCTCTTCCCGCTCCCCTGGTCACAGTTTAAGATACACTGCAGCCATATTGAGATGGATGTGGGCCAGGTATGTGAGCATCTAAAGCATGAAATGCAACCGCGAACAGCTGAACAGATTAGATGAACTAGGGAGAATGGGACATGGAGAATGAATGGGTGTGTGTGTGTGTTTGATAGCAATATATAGAGAGAGTGAGCACACTGATTGTTTCCCTTTCTGTTGTGATCTACAAGTATGCATCTCCACCGAGAGTGGCTCATCCAAACAGCGTTCTCATTCTCTCGTTGTCGGCTGCCTTTCCCTCAGGGTTTGTTCTCTGATCACAGCCAGAAGTGGGTCTAGCTACGCCTTCATTAGAAATGCATATTATGCAGAAGGTAAATACCATGAAGAGACAGGTTGAATTCACTATCAAAACTCTCTTGCTGGGCAAAGACTACAAACACCTTCTAGGGACGCTGAGGGACGGGCAACCATCAGGTCTGATCTTCCATATATTGTAATCTCTATGTGTTTGGAATATATTATGTCTCTTCCTAGAACAAACGGATGACCAACAAGGTTGATCAAGGAAAAGTTTTGTTTGCTAGTACGGCAGTGTTGCAACTAGACAAAAAGCTGACTGCTGCATATTTAACTCAAGGCACAAGAGATTCAGTTCCATTTCTGCTGAGGGATGAACAATTTTACTGCCTTCAACCTAAATTCAAACTTTGTCACCAACTTCTTCTTCTTTCTTTACAGACCTCATGAGATAGTAATCAATTTATGAAGGGATTTGAGTTCTGTGAGTTGAAAGGCGGGGTGGTGAAAGGCCGATGTTTGTGACTGTGCTAGTCAAAAGGCAGTAAACCGGTGTTTGGGAAGGCGGTAATAACACCAAACTGAGTAAGGCTTAGAGGAAACATTGTGTTTCATATGGCTTTAAATACAGATTATCTGAGACCATGAGACACCAGTACAGCACCTCAAGCTGGCTATGAAATGCCATTCAAAATGTTATGTCACCGAGTGTAGCATGAATCATCCCACCTGCACAGTATGTTTACAATGGACAACAGTGGATAAAAAATGAAAAGATCAAAAAGCACAATTCTTTGCAATTTTGCCTGGTAGCATCTCCTAGTAGTCTCCTAGAAATAGGCACATCACTTAACAACTCATATTTTATATTTTAACTCATATATCATATTCAGAGTTTTTCACTTCATCTTTCTTTTGTCCTTTGTGTAAACTCTGTGCCGATGCAGGAGAAAAGTCTGGATGTTGGTGTTAACAAAGTTATAATAAAGTTCTAGTAAAGCTGTTAATAAAAGCTGAAAAAAATCAGTGAGCATTCTACAACAACTCACAATAAACAGTGAAGAAGAAACTGCAGGGTTAATGGGATCATCTTGGGTTAGCTAGTGTTTGATTAACTTTGCACCCACATGGGAAACAAGTGCGAATGGTTGAGATGCAGAGACAGAGTTGTGGGTGTGGCAAAGGGACGCAGGAAAAACCAGTGGGTGTTGACAGCAGTAATAGTAGAATCGACAGCTCAGAAGTGCCCTGGTTCCCATGGTGTTTTCTCTATGTTTATAGCCTCTGGTGACATAGAGAAGCCACTGCTTCTCTGTGTTTGAAAAACTCTTAAATATATTCGTATAATGACCACTGATTGTTGTTTCAATCCCAAATTGTGTTTTAAACCAGAGAAACCCTAAACATGGAAAATTATGTTGTACTCTAGAATTCTTGTGGCTAATGCTAATTAGTGCCAGAGGCAGTGAGCATGAAGACAATACTTCTGGAAGCTAAGGGGGCAAGCATGTCTGAGCTGTTACCCCATGAAATATCCGAGTCAGGGCTACTCTGCCACTGACTATTCCATTGAATAGATTGTCTAGCATAAAGTCATAAGGGCCCGTAACGGGACTCCCAGTTGGTCTGCTATCAATCACCACTCATAAAACCCTCAAACTACTCCCATAATGCATCCCTTTGGCATTCAAATCCAAGGCAGCAGAAATGAAATCCATTTTAGAACCTCTACATCATTAGGCAAAGCAGTTTGTTACAAATAAACAGCAAGCATCCACAGCTGGGATAGTGATGGGTATTGTCCAGTTGGGGGAATACAAGCCCCAGTCTCTCAAATTCAAATTAGACAGCTTACAGTATTACTGAGGCGAAAGATGGGCTCTCTGGACACTAAATCTAGTGTAAGCTAGTTTAAACCATGGCCACCAATCAATATTCTTTTGGAGGGGTGGGGAGGTTGGTAAGTCCTCTCCAGCTAGATGATGGGATATCTTTCCCTGGCCGCCCCCCGTCACCAGAATGTCAATGAGACACACCAACAAGCTGTATTTAGACCTTTATCACTGTATTCACTCCAGTTTGGGATTGAGGGTAAATCAATACAGCAATCTATACGGCGATCCTTTAAATTGACCTGCATGGATGTGAAAACAGTTATGTCTGGAATAACAACCATACAGCTGCAGCTACCATAAAACGGATGCATTCTTCTGCATATGCCGTGTTGTCTTGAATGTGGAATTGACATTTTCCGTCTGGGGAGCTTAACCCTGAGGAGCGAGAAAAAGCTGTGGCTGATAATAATTACTGTAGGTCATGTACAGCGGAAATCAAAGCCATTCATAGCATCACAAAATGGAGAATCAAATGGGGTCGGCAACCTGCTTAATGATGTAAACATGCAGAGAGGAACAGTCTCTCTTGTCCGAGAACCTCCACTGTTTGATATGAGCGAGGCATACTGGCATATTGGTTTTCAGTTGAGTGACAGCATACAACCATCTCATGTTTGAAGAACATGTCTGACTGGAGCTATGAATCAAATGAGACTCACCATGTGTGCTGTATGTACTTGCCTCCGAAGTCAGCAGAGGAAAGAGGTTCAGTCAATCAAAAGTAAACTGTCAGAGGGGGAGTCCCCCTGGGGCTCTTCTGATGAAAGCTTGCCTTGTTAATTGGACCAATGAAGTGAACATATTTCTGGCAAGTAACCACAGTTAGAAGGCATATTAACATCCTATGCAATGGCAATATAAGTCACAGCAAAGTTATACCTTGGAGCCATTGATAAAAGTCCTCATTAAACCAAGTGACTGTTTAATGAGTGTTGTATAGCAAGCCAGCTGCTGTAAAACCAGCTATTCATAGCATGGTAACACATCTCAAAGACATTTACATCTTCTCTGTCCTTTACTCTGTTTTTTTCCCTTCTTAAAAAGTAGAATTGTAAAACCAGCAGGTTTATTAGCTCGACAATCTTTTCAGTTATATGACAGTAAAGTCTATTAGCCCAGCATGAGACAGCTAGCTCTCCACTGCATGTCTAGACAGTTCTGAGACAGCTAGCTCTCTACTGCTAATCACCAGTGTTTGTTCGTCGTCCCCTAGTCCCTGAGCTTCAGCACAAGTGACAGCCGATTTGAACAGCATGACTCATCGCCAGACCATAATGAGGCGCGTCCATGCATAACTCTCACACCAGCCATGGCGCCGTTCTCGCTCTGATGCAGACACTGTGAAATGTAAGTCTCCCACAGCAGCTGCACCAGTGTCGTCCCACCCTGGCGGACGAGCTGCCTTTCACCTGTTGGATGTACCCCCCGAGTGGGCTTGTTCACCCGCCGTCTCTCCCCCACCTCTGGTGCCTCCTCCCTGGGCTCCTGCCAGTCCCCGTGACTCCCCCAGAGAGCTGGGGAAGCAGACAGGCTGAGGTGCCGCAGCCCAAAGTGTTAATAGAATCTCCTGCGTATCAGTGATTTGGCAGACTCCATAATCATCAGCTACAGGAAAAGATGGAGAACGGGATGATGAGCAAGGTGGAGGGAGGAGGGAGAAAGGGGGGGTGGCTGAACAACTGAGACTCATCTCTCCTCATTTGCCTCCCTGTAGACATTCCTCTTTCTTCACCATTCATTATTTTTCATTTGCCAGCACATGGACGGACGGACGCTCATTCATTCATCCCCAGCTGCCCATTCCCAGTTGTCACCCCACCTACCCCTATGTCACCGTAACCCCCATCGCCATCACCTGAGATGGGTAGCGGTGACAGCACAATGGCAGCAGCGGTGTGATAAATGCAGGGCCATGCTTTAAATATCATCTATAAAGCATGGAAACTGAAGACATCCGTCTTCTTGTTTGTTCATTCCTTCTCCCACACACAGAGTCTCTCTCACTTCCTCCCCTTCTGTCTGTCCCAGGCTTGCACCTCTCTCATCATGCTGAATCTTCTTGTTCTCTTTGCTGTCACCCTCCAGTTCTTTATGGGTCTCGTTTGGAGTTGTCCAGGCTCCACAGGTGGCAGGCTAGACTCCATACTAATGAGCACTGTCGACTTTCTGAAAGGGTGAAGTCTGATTTAATGAGCCCCTCTTCCCCATAAAAAGTCCCTTTCGAGATACGTTTTACATGCACTCAAACCATGTAACTATTTATGTAATGTCTGTTATATATGGATCTCATAAAGTTGCTTGATGGGGGTTATTTAAATAAAGAAATAGTTACATGGTTTCAGAGTTGTATTTTATATTTACAGTTTGGTCCGTTTCAAATGCATTCCTATATGCATTCTGATTGAGCAGCACTTTCTACAAAGGGGTATTTATAGTAGCTAAAAAACAGATGTGTGCTATATACTGTGACTCCATGCCTCTATTAGTGCTAGATGTCAAAGTTAACAAATATAAAATGATGCATGTGGATATGCAAGACCCCTGATGTGGATGGATAGCGATGCTGTCAGCGACATACAAGAAACCATCTTTGTCTTAGCTTTAACTCCAATCACCTGAGTGCTTTTTGTCGGCATAAAGCACCATTTACCCCTCCAGCCAATTCCGTGAAAGCATTCAAAATCAATTAATCAGAGTAATGGAATTGTTTTGTTGGTCTGTTTAATTCTTCCTTCCTAAAGGTCAGCAGTGCCATGGAGAATCTAGACAGCGTGTTATATGGTCAAAAAAAGGCAGCCAACTCTTTGCAGTCTGACTGGTGATAAAAACTCTCTGAACAGTAGTCATATCTTATTTGCCTTTCTGTATCTACCACAGAGGAGTGCATTCATAGAAAGGCCCATAGAAATCTGTCCAGATGGCAATGTGATAGTGCGCTAGCCTTTAGCAGCAGTGTGGACTTGCAGAACAATGGTTCCGCTAGTGAATAAAAGTCCACAAGCACAGAGCCAGTGAGATGCACAGAACAGACATAAAGAGCAGGAGATAGGAAGGACATGGAAAGAGCAAAGCACGAGCAGACAGGGATTAGCCAAATATAACACACAGCAGCCAGCACTTTATTCCCAATCAGAGTCATGCTTAATGTAATGGCAGGACGTAATGAGATAGCAGGATGGGTTATAACGTCCCTCAGTTGTACTCATTGGTTCGGTGTGCTGCTCCTGATTAGGTGTGGTAGTGGAGTCAGTAAAGGGGAGATTCACATTACACAGCCCCTCCAAAGATGATCTTTCCAGCCCATCTAATCAAGTGATATGCTTAGGCAAACTCATTTGGGACTTTTGTGTGCTCCTTTTATTGCAATAGGAGCTATCCAAACAAGAATGTTTGTCCAGGCTAGAGACAACCAGTGGCGTATCACTATTAAATATCTGAAAGTGTATATGCTTTTTTGTTTGAGCATGTCAACTCTTTGTGTATGAAAGGGGGGAAAAGTTCAATGCGTCAGCCCAAGATCAACAATGTGTATGCAGAGCATCATCCCTAATCCAAACTTCTTCTACAGAAACTGCCTGCCGAGCAAAAATAAAGAAGAAACACTATAGGCTCTAAAAAGAGTGACAAGGGAGAGACTGCAGGATTGGAGATAAAAGACACATTAATAGGCCAGCTGTGACTGTGGAGGCCATATTGGAAGCGGGAGAGGCTGCATAGGTTTACTGTCCCCAGGCCATGACATACAGCCTCAGCCTGGATTTTGGCACAGCAGACACTAGGCCTGGCCTGAAGCTTGAACTGGGTACAGAACACCTTACATACAACATTACATTTTCTTTACCTACTGCTGTAGAGAATACCAATAGAAAAATACCAGCATGTGTTACAGTGTGTGGAGGTGTTGTAATGAAACAGTAAGGCATACAGATATTTTAAGTATACATATTTTTGGAGATTTTCATGCACTTGTACTATTAATATTGGTCTGTGTGCAATACAAGGCTTGAGTTTGGTTCTTTCCGTCCCTCTCTCCCTCTCTGACACTGACTCATGATGAACTCTCATGCTGAATTGATTATAGCAGCTGTCTGATTGTTGGCCGTCCATCTGCTCCACCCTCTAAATTGCAACCCCTCCAAGAAATCTGGTGACTGGTTGCTCTCGCCTCCCTCTCTCCACCATTTCCATCAACAACCTTATTCAATTCCCCTGAAGCACGTAAAATCACATTCCGCAGGGCTCCGAGCTTTGCCCCCCTTCATTTTTAGTCCAGGCCAAATTATGCCAGATTTTGGGAGAATAATCTAAATCCAATTACTTTTTGTAGCTCTGAGTGATTGCAAATGACAGTGGTGAAAACACACTTTGCATTTTTGAGACTCTACACTTCTTCAGTTATATTCAATGTTTTCTGATTTTATTATTTGGAAATTATTTGAGATTAATATTATTATCTTCTGTTCACTGTTACTGTCTGCAATGTGGCATTTTTCCAGAGTATCATTGCCCTGTGTGTCCGTAGGCTCAAATGTCCTATTGGTTCTCTGGGTAGAGTTTTACTGACCTTCAAGAGAAAATGACGTTGGCGGTTTAAGTAGGAGGGTCAGAGTAGAGGTTTTGTTCATCAAAAGATGCGTACGCCAGTTAGGGAAATTAGATTTCTCTGGTTTGCTCCACTGTGCTGTAGACATTTACAGGTGACCTAACGACCATTGTTCTTTGCTCTCCAAAAGGGGCCTCATCATTTGTATGTAGTCAGGTTGCCAGTAAGTGTCATGGTCGTCTACATTTGTACTCAGACTGTTTCCAGAATGAGAATGAAAATGACCTCGCCAGCCCTCATATGAGCTTCTTACTAGGTAATAGCTTCAATTTGCATTATTCTGTATCTTATCTTTATGTTGTTCTGTAATGCCCATGGCCTTTGGCCTCCCACATCACACAACAGTGAAGCTGTGGCTCAGTGAAATTCAAAAGAATAAGGGATGAAAGGAAGACAGGCATAGCTCATAGCTAGATTGGTGTGAATCAGAGAAAAATATGTCTCAGCTCAAGGAAAGATCGGGTGGAGAATGACTAGTGGAGTAGCACTACCAACAACACGTGTCATCCACAGAGAGGCAGAGAGGGAGAGAGAGCAAATTAAGCTGCCAACTGACTTCATTTCCAGCATAGGTGCTGCATAGGTATGTATGTGTGTGTCTACATTTTGATTTTATGCATGCATTCAGTTTGTCTTTCTGTCTGGATGAATGCGTGAAGTGGTGTGCTGCCGCATGCCAGGTGGGCATGTGGGCTCCACCTGTTGTGGGCTGACACTGGGTGACACCCACCCACACTGCCACAGTCATATGCCACCCCTCTGGCCATCAAAAGAGAGGGAGGAATCAGCATGGGTGAGCGCTGCTAGACATACTACATCCACCATTATTTCTGCGGATGATCATATGGGATCAGTGCAATGGAAATGTCCCACCTGTCAGGACATGCCAGAACATGTCTGTATAACCAGGGAGTGCAAGACACAGAATAACAAAGGGGAAAAGTGGCTGTGAATCTGAGCTACGGTCTCAGGAGCAGCAAATTCATGTGCTGGTTCGTGGAACAGCATGTGGAACCGTCAAATAGATGCTGCCGCTTGACCGTTAGATCTTTCAATATTTATGCATTTGAATAAAAGTGTGTCAACTGGGTCGCATGCCATTTGTCTGCCGTAGCAGTCTCATTGGAGAATTGCACAAGCAGAGCTGAAAAAAGAAACTGCCTGTCAGTTTGTCTCTAGCAACAGTTTCAACATGTCATTTATAGTGGGCTCTTGTGGACTATACATATTTTTGGAATCAATTGTATTCTTGGAGCACAGCTATGTATTTTCCCATGCAACCACCAATTATCCCATGCAACCACCAATTATCTTTGTCAGATTCAGTTAAAGGCATGCCTTAAGTACAAATGGTCCAAACAGAGTGAGCACAAGCACATTCACAGTAAAGAAAGTGATCTAGAAATCCAGCATTAATCTAGCACCGGTAACCTGGAATATGCAGTAATGGGGAGTCTCAAACAATATATTTTTTGAGTGGATCAAATAACAGCACAGGTATTTTTGAAGGGTACAGTAGGACTGCTGATGGAATTTAATTTCATTCAACTCAAATACAGCTTCATTTTGATCCAGTGCTTACAAAAACATGCCAAAACATACCATACCAACCATTTATATAAACTTTGAAGCTGTAAAACTAGCCCAATTAATTTCAATCCAATAAATCAAAACGTAAACAAAGCTTAGTAGTGTGACAGTGGCTTAACACCATATTCTAAAAACAGCCTAGGTCTTTAAACCTCAAAGAGAAAAAAGTATAATGCGGAATAGGCTGTAACTTAAAGAGTCAAGGGAGGGAACTACAGGAATGTGTGAACCTAAGTCAGTGGTTAATCTTGTTAGCACAGTAGGCTACAATACAGTATGTGAGAACAGGATGTGGGCGAGAGTCTCTCAATGAGAGGTGAGCGTGTGTCATCTGTAACTCCACGCAACAGTAACAGTCAGCCATAGTCCACTCACTTGCACAGTCCCTGGGGCGAGAACTCCTTAGAGAGAGAAAATTGGGAGGATAGCTATGACTGAGCTGCATAGCGGCGGCTCCACCTCAAACAGCCCATTCCAAACTCAATTACCACACATCTGCACCCCCGCTGCCAACTCTGGCAATCCCAGGGAACTCTGGGATGGTTGGCCAAAAAAATAAAAAATAAAAATAAAAAAAAGAGCGTTATCTTTGGCTGCTCAAGTAGCACAACACCTCAGGCTTTGAGTCTCTAGAGCACTGGGACTGAGACTGCAAATGAGGTCTGTCACATCAGCATTTGCAGCTTTTCATAGATTTAAAATGTCATAAATGCTGTGAGAATAGAGAAGCGGCGAGCTCGATTTGGATGCGAGATGCAGTTTAAGAATAGAAACACGAGGCCAGCAGGACGAATCCAGCCATTTTCTCATCATGCAAGACGAGGAACGCACCAAGTAGTAGTTTTGCGTAAAATCGTGACATTTACTCGCTTCAAAACAAATCGCTCGAGTCGCTTCTCCGCAGGCTACAGGGAATGTAAAAGGGACTCAATTCTCATCGTGTATCATTATCACTGGTGAATTTGCAGGCTCAGACACAAGTGAAGATGCCATGTTCCTGGATTGAATTAGACCCTTTATACCAGGAGAGACTGTGACCATAAAAACACTTGGCGCCTAACAGGATGCCTCTGTGATGGACGGGCTCATCATTAAACAATAGTCCCCTGTGTTTACTTGATAAAAAGCTGCTCATTTGGTTTCTCTTTCATGAGGTGTCTTTGTGTGTCGACATTCCTTTATTAATATAGTCAACAAGTGTGTGGGCGCGGGTGGGCTGGGGGGTGTCTCGTCTCCCATGAAAGTTGGAACATTATGATGCCAGGCAGAGCCCTGTTTAATTACCCTCTCTCTTTCTGCCCCATTGATTTACATTGTGAGCCCTTTAATTATACAATTCATCACCTTTTAAACATGAAAAACAGTGTAAAACGCACACTAATTAAACCTTGTTGAAAGATATCGCCAGGTTTTCTACAAGGGGCCACTAAATCAAGCAAATGGGTTGTGTGTGGACTGTGTGTATGCATGCATGTTGTTTTGATTTTTTCCCTCTTTTCTCCATGTGCTCTCATCAATTCTACTTAATCCTCAGCAGCAAGCTGATGGAGGCTCAATGTCTTCCATAGCAGGTGCCTGTGAATTAATTTTAATGCGTTTGCTTGCTCCGGCTTTTGTGTGCTCTGTTTTCTTTCTGTGTCATAATGAGAAGGGACTAATAGAGAGAACACAGCTCATTCTGATCCAACAGTGTAATTGCTGGCTGAAAAAGTTGAGCGTATTCTCTGTTATGGATTCACACCCACTGCTTCTGTCGGGATCTTTTTGACAATACATGCTCATGCCTATAGTATTGGTGCTTGTGTAGGAGGTCTGTGTGTTTGTGTCCATATGCATGTATGTTTTCCATAATCACAGGTTCTTGTTCTGCGCTTTTGTCTTTAATAAAAAGAAAAAATGTATTTCAAATGGAGACCATTGCAAAAGGGTCTTGATTCTCTCTGTGCATCACCAACCACTTTCTAGCTTTCATTAACACATATCTGATACAATTCGCCTTCAGAAAATGCATGGTCTGTGGAGGCCCTAATGAAATGCTGTCGCTGATACCCATAACTCAGACAGTGAGAAACACTTTGTCTCTCAATTCCATTCAGTGGGGCGAGGAAGATGAAAGGGGGAGAGGGAGAAGTCATCTCCACCGTGGAAATGATGGGTCTTTTCTACTTCCTGACGCCTCGTACTGTCAAAGGCTGTCAGCGGCGTAATGTATGGAAACGAAATAGCCATGGGAACGACAAACAGTACAAAACTCATAACAACAAGCGCTTACGCCATTCTCTCAAGATGCCTTGGCCTGGAGGCTGTAGCTCAAAGGATGCAGATGTCTTTTTGCATCTGTCTGTAGGAGTTAGAACAGGAGCAACTCTGAGCTTTGACGTTGATAAGAGAAGCAGAGGGCAAGAGTTCAGCTGAGAACAAGAACCTCCATTTTTAAGTTCTCCCTTCTCATATGAAGATATATTGTATATAGGTATATTTACAATGTATGATGTATTGCTGAGTTTACTGTATAATGGAGGTGAGAGGTCTAAGCCCAGTGATGTGCTACTGTGCTCACGGTACAGTACTGTCAATCAAGAGGCATAAACATACCCACACATACACGCACACACCACACACACACACACACACACACACACACACACAGACACCCACCAATATTATCCAGCCTACTGCAGTGACATTTTAAGTCTTTACTTTTGACAAAGGAAAACAGGAGCCGACAGCGCTTTCTCATAACCTTGCCTGCTGTATAATAATTTCATAGAATTCTCCTGTATTGTTATGTTGTGAAGCTCATATCCAAAGGCAAGTCATCAGTGAATTAATTTGAGTAATTGGCGAAATATTTGGTGTCGGGGAACCGGGGGCTTTTTAAATGTCACCTTCTCTATATTCTGGGGATGGTGAGCCTTTTAAATGGCACTGCATTAATGATCTGCTATTAAATGCTCAATATCAAATAGAGGCTGCTCCAATTACAATTTGCTCAATTTTGCTGCTGTGTGGCCTTCAGTTTGCTTCACGAAAAACAACTTATAAAGACAAACAGTTTTGGTGGCATACGCTGACAGCTGTGAAATTCTGACAAGATGACATGTGCCATTTTGAGTGAACCCCTTCGCAGGAACAAAGACTTCTTTTGTGTCGTTCCTCTCTTGATCCACCATCAGTGACCAAATTGAAATCCTCTCCTCTGTAGTGACCTGCAAATATCTGGGGACATGAGATAGGAACACTCACTCCCTTGAACAATGCCGGAGTGAGGCTTTGATTCATGGCGAAAACGGATTAATTTCTCCACAAATTAACTGCTAATTCTTCTCTTATCTTTGCCCCAGACTCTCATTGAGCAAGTCGTCTTTCTCTTCTCTTCTCCCTGTCTCTCTCTCTCATGGCTCTGACTTTGTGGGACTGTTTGGTCGGGTGCTGTGACTGGCACTATCCTTTGGTAGACTTCCACTGAGTCTGTTCTGCACAGCTCAGAGATGTGTCCCTTATGTCCCCATTTCCTCTCCTGAAAGTCTTCTGTGGGCTAATTTGCCCCCTGAGCTGCTTAAGTATTTAATGACAGTGACCAATTCAATTAGAGGTGTGAAGTGCATGCCTCTCACACACACACAAATGGATGCAATAAACATAAATATAACACTATGCATACAGTAACATGAGGTAATTTATGCCTTGGTGAGAAATGTGAGCGAGTGACCTTTGCTTTGTAAAGCTGACCACATCATTCTGTCATGTTGGAGCAGATGGCGCAGGGTGGCATTTCTTCTGTATTATTTCTTCGGGGATTATACAGCACAAGAGAAAGACACACACACACAAACCAGACACCAAGCGCAGGCAGGAAGCAACACAATGAAGAATGGCTTCTATCTAGCGCTAGGCTATACTTAGTGCTAGACTATACTTCTGTGCCCTGTTTGATACTGGACCTCTAGGCTATCAACAGCCCCCACCAAGGAAGCCTTTCTAACAGGGGGATACAGCGAATAGCTCAGCCTAGATAACTTTCTTCCCACCATCAGATTAGCAGCACCTAGCTTGTAGAAGGAAATGTACTGCCGTGTCTGCCATTTAGCGAACTTTAGAAAGGACACCAAGAAAGGACATGGATTCATTCAAACACACCTCATCATTTATTCATGAAAAGTGAGCAGGTGAAAAAAAGCCTCCTTTCTTTCTTTAAAGCTGTCTTATAGAGAATAATATATTTCTAGCAAGGCATTAGTGGATTACCTAGCTACAGCTGCTCATTTGGGATCCCTAACACAGCTAATATGTGCATATACATATGCATGCATGCACACATACATATTGTATGCATGTACATACATCCACACAAGTGCATTAATGCACCCACACCCACATCCATGGACAAAAGATAATATGTTCATACAAATATGCATGCACACACATATTGTATGCATGCACAAATACACACACAAATTCACTGGAAAAAGCTAATTATGTAAGTATTTGAATTTCTGCGCACTATCTAGCAAAATGCCTGAGACATACTGAAGAAAATCTCTTTGCATTCAACTTATCTTCCGACACAACCACCTCCAGATTCAGAATTGCTTTGCCTCACATGAGGGTTACAAGCCCCAGTGGGACACTGGCGTTTCCATAAATACTGTCACAGGACTCATGTGAAATGTCCTTTGATGAGAAAAAAAAAAAAAGTGGCTGTCGGTGAGATTGACAGTGGCATTTAACTTCACTTGGCAGCTCCTTACCCTTTAATACCTTGATTAATAAGTCTCCAAAGCCAAACTTATTATTCGCTCAAACTCCCTTAATATTGAGATAATGTGTCACATCGGGTTTTTTTAGGAGTCATTTTTCATAATCGTTATGATAACCCTCCTTGAAAGGGGTGGCTGGGTGCAGGGGGAGCGAGGGTCGGCGAGGTAGCAGCCAGGGACAGCTGTAGCGCTCTATAAATGAGTATGCTAATGCTGACTGACATTTCCTTGAACAGTGGAGAGGGAGAAAATGTTTGCTCCCAATTACCCACAACGTCAGTGCGAAATAAGAGGGTATACCCATTTGGGAGTAATTCAACTAATACAATAAAGGCAAGCAATAAAACAACAACAACAACTACAATGTGTGAATTTAAGGAAAATGGGATTTAACTGAAACCTCTTTTATGTGGCTTTTCAGAACAAAGCAGAGATTAGCATTCCTTCAGCCACTATGGCAACTGTTAAGTCCCCTCCATGCACCACACACTCAGGCGTGCCATGTACACACACAAGCACACGCAGATATAAAACTATAAATAGACCAATGTAATGGTATTAATGGTCTTATGTATTGCATTGTGGTGATGCTGTCAAAGTCTGAAGGCTGGAGCTCACCAGCGGTTCCACAATGCTTTAATTGTCGAATAAACAGACTTCACTTCCAATTAACAGATGTGTTAACAGCCTCCAACAAGAAATGTGTGACAATCAGGCGAGGAAAATAGCAATGGCGAGAGTGTATGTACATATGTACTTGCGTAATTATGAAGATATTGTTCCTAAGATTTCAGTTCAAAGCATTCAAAATACCGGTGATGTAAACTTATGGCAGTTTATTTTTTTGTCACATTATAGTTGAAAATTGCTTTCAATGGGCCTTAAAAACAAACATATCTTTTGAATGAGTATAATAGTGATTAATGAGATTTGAGATATTCTGTTATTAATGGTGTATGCTTTTATTAAAACACTTTTACACATGTTACCCTACTTATAATGCACAGCCTTGTACTTCCGACACTTTTCAGTCTCAGGAAAAAAAATTCTCCAATGATGATTTTTTCCATGCTTCTCATTCTATTCAGTGCAACTTAATTATGGTATAACAATACACTACTGGTCACTCAATAATGTTATTTCTCCAGCTGCAACTATACCAAACAGAATATTGAACTAAATGTTTAACAGCTACAGATTATTAAATTAAATGTTTAATATGAGCATAGGTAGAGTTATGTGCATAGTCTATTGATAATGGTATGTCTTGCACTGTCCCTTGTGTGAGGTGCTGTTGCCTTATGTCAGTCTTTATTTATTTACTCTGCTTAATTATTTAAGTGCTTCTGATTTTGAGTGATTGAATGTTTCCACCATGATGCAAGCCTTAATGACAAAGAACAGGTTTTAGAAGTCTACTCGGCTCACAAAGACTTCTTTCAACATAGCCAATAAGCATTCCCACCGAGACGCTGAATGCAACCTTGTTTAGCTTTGGCATTTAGGCGACATTCTCTCAAAATTACATGCTGCCGCTCCTTCCAAACTGTTCTAATACTTATTCGTACTTTACCACAGCCTATGGCAGCAAATTGAATAGCCTGCACGCAATTTTCAGAAATAAAAAAAAAAACCATTACATTCAATTACCCAAACACAAACAAACAAAAAAAAACACACAGACACAGAAACTTTCTGGATGTACTAAATGGAGTTGTTATTGGCGAAAAACGCATTAGTCTCCAAGAATCCTGAACTTTCCCTTTAGGCATTGCAATTTCTCATAGTTATTTTGTATGAAAGTGTTTTGTAGCTGCAAGGCCTGTCTGTCATCTTTGGCCAAGTGAACTTTCTTTGCATCACCAGCAGTGCTTGAGTGTCAGTTTCAAGTGAGAAACTGCTGTATCTTGAGTTGAGAATGGTGCAACTTTCTATAGTTGAGCATCTGAACCTGACTGAACATCAGTGGCTTGTGCTAAACGGGAGCTGTCCGCCAGAAGTGGTGCTGAAACGCTGACTGGGAAGGCAGCAGTAAAACGCTTTTCTATTTCTGGCACCGAGTGTTAAGGGTTTCGATGTGCTCTTTTAACCACACACTATGAAATTGTGTGGCCTTTATTCTACACTGATTGAAATTATTATGCATCTGAAGCACACTCTGGTATATATCTTCATATTGTAATGACAAGTAGAAAAAAAGAACCAGGGCAAGCTACTGTGAAGTGATTTGTAATTTTGCATGTACACATTTTGGGGAATGGGTTGATGTGCCAGGTGGTCATTGTGTGTAAGATTTTGCTAATAAAATTGAAGATTTTTAGCAGAACAAACATCTAGCAATAAAACAAAAACCCTATCCAAATAGTGTAGAAGACAGTGAGATGAAGTGAGATTACAGTTTCAGTTTCTTAGTGTTTCTATGTGGCAAGTATTTTGAGTACATAGACAGTAAAGACGCCCACTCACACTTATACGAAGATCCATATTTTAAAAGGACACCTGCTCTATATGCTCTGAATTACACCTGTTCTGTAGTACATTCCTGAATAGCACTTAACTTCAACTTCAAGGTGTCGAACATGATTCTGTTCCCACACTTCAACTCACTCTCCTTTGTACTACTACACACTTTGTGAATCTCGAAAGTGTGCCACACTTTTAGTTTATTGTGTTCAGGTGTTCTTCCATATCCTCTCTATTTTCTCCAGAAACTATTACCACCTTTAAGCATAATCCATGCCTTTGTCTCTGCTGTGAGTTGAGAGCAATGGCCACATTACAGACAAATACTAAAGAATATGTTTGAATGTATGTACCCTTTGCTCCATACGGTCTTGTGCTGTTGCCGACCCGATGTGCTACAGGCTTTATGTGCTGCTTGCTCATAACTGTTATGAGCAAGCATAAATCTGCTTAACATCTGCTTAAATGTTGTCCTGCTGCTTATATGTTGTCTTGTCAACAATATTTATCTGCTCTACATATAGCTTTGTTTTTTTTGCTTGCTTGTGTATATTGGTTTTTAATACTTGCTTTTAATTTTAGGGAAACAACATCTGGCCAGGGACTACAGATCAAAACTAGGTTTTTCGGCTAAATGTTGCACATTTACAGGAGGGTTCATTAAAGGATAATTCTGGTTATTTTCAACCTGGGCCTTATTTTCCTAGTTTTTGTCATCATGACGACTGACTGTGTTCAGAAGACGTGTTTTTTGGAGGTTCAACTTTTGGAGAGTGTGTTTTCCCCGTGGTTGTGTGTGTTGGACAGCAGCGCTCCCGGCTAACTGAAGCTACATCAAGCTCTGTAGTGAAGTAAGTGATGAAATTTTGCACACAATCATTCGTCATGATGGCAAAAACTAGGAAAATAAGGCCCAGGTTGAAAATAACTGAAATTATCCTTTAATGTGCAATGTGCCTGTCAAATAAACCAAAATAAAATAGACAAGAGCCAGGAGTTCTTTTAATTTTTTTTCCTTTTCCTTGACCCGATGATTAAAAAGCTCCTCATATGTTATTTCAATTGGACTGCAGCCTATTCATCTGGCTGACAGATAGTTGTGCATATTCCACATCAGGGGAGGCATTAATTCATGTGTCATGCTATTAGATTAGGGCCAGCAGAATTGATTCCTTCTCTGTAGGTTGGTGAGAGAAAGAAAAGAGAGAGAGAAAGAGAGAGAGAATGAAAGCACCTGCACACCAACAGATATCATTTCTCATAGTCACACAGGCAGGGAATTCATACATACACTCATACAAATTCATTTATGCATATATGAATATATGCAATACACATATCACTTAGGTCATCACTCAATACACAAAAAAACAATTAGTGGCTCTTACTATTCTGCACGAAATGGATCCATGTAAGAAATGCTACTTAGAATAGAGAGCCACATCAGCGTGTGTCCCGGCTTTGCCTGCTGTTTCCAACACACATTCTTTCTCCTCCAGCTGAGAGAGATTTAGCTCCGACTGCATTTTCCTCTGACTTTGTCCATAATTCATGAAAAGTGTTTCAGTATCACGTGTGTTGAGATGCTTGTGGATTTGCTGGAAGATTGCAGCGCAGATTAGCGATGCAGATGGTAATGTAGAGGTTCAGATGGTCACTTCATAATAGCGACTTCATAACTTTCCTTAATGAGAAAGGTCCAGACCTGATTTTGCAGAGGCGTTGGGCGAGCTTTCGGGGATGGATTAGTGACTTAAGGATGTTTTACGGTTATAAGACAAGTATCGACAGGTGTCTTACGAAACGTGTCGCACGACAGGCGCTTATGCTCAAATGAAGTAGCGGGCGACGTCTGTGGCACGAGCTGTCATCTGTCAGCTGTCGGCGGTCATCTCCATGGTAACCAGCTGCATGCCTCTGGCTGGCACTCGCAGATGATTGTTACAGTCGAAAGCAACTTTTTTTTACAGTACTTCTTTCCTGAATAACATTGCATTGCTCATTATTATAGTTGCATGGAGTTAATGACAGAACAATATTCACACTATTTCAAATGATAATTTGAAATAAATGTTAGATTAAGTTTTACTTGCTTTATCACTTCATATATTCTATTGTGTATACCAGAATGTTATGTTGGTGTACAACCTTTCAGATCCGTACTGTGATACGAATAGAGAGACAAAAGAAAACATAATAGTAGGATCATTCCCCAATCCAAATAGAATATGTAGACACAGAGAGCTCTATGGTAAAAA
Organism: Centroberyx gerrardi; assembly: GCF_048128805.1. Classification (NCBI taxonomy): domain Eukaryota; kingdom Metazoa; phylum Chordata; class Actinopteri; order Beryciformes; family Berycidae; genus Centroberyx; species Centroberyx gerrardi. Next base: position 10,091,154 of record NC_136016.1, on the reverse strand, counting down.
AAAAATAAAAAGAATTAAAAAGTGTCAACTCTGACTGGAGCACCAATGAGTTTGCAAACCAATGACAAGGCAGCTAATCAGGGACAGCAGTCTGAGAGGGCTGTAACATGTGGTTCTTTACCTGCGGGAAGGGTTATCGACCCACGCAGACTTTGCACCTGATTAAACAAGACAAGGGGAGTTACTCCGGGACGTGTCAGGAAGCTGCAGCACTACTGGCTTTGTTTCTCCCCCTCTCTTTGCTCTGGTAATAGATTTGCCCATTAGTCGTGGAGAAGGTCATTACAGGAATTAACTTTTTTTTTTGTATTCTCTTCAGCCTCTGGTAAAAGGAGCCTACATGAATTACACCTGTGAGACTCGTGTCAGCACAAAAGGCAGCATGAGTCACAGCGTGTAACAGGGAGCTGAGTGGCAGTGTTGCAGACAGTTGTTCAAATTAATCGTTAATTGTTCCAACACTTGATATTGGAATAATACATTTTGTCAGATCGGCTTGTTCCTTGTTCCCCTAGATAGGAGCGAAAGTTCCCATGAAACTATTCTGCATGTTTGTTGACAGTCAGAACAGCAGTGCTTTCGGAATTTATCTTGCAAGGAGAATGTGAAGGTTTGCTTTGTTGATGCTTTCTGTGGTCGTCTCTGTTTCTGTCAGTATGACATTGCAAGCAAATGAAAAAGGATATGAAAATGAAAACTACGTGAAGCCATCAGGCTGAACCTCTTAATGGTCTGGTTATAGTATTTGGGCTCAAACAGTATCAGTCCGTGAATAATACACCACATTTGCCTGTATTGAATTCAAGGCAGCTGAGCTCTGTTTAGTCAAAATTCCCCCATGGTGAATCATTCAGTTAGGCTGTATGCCGGCCGGCTGTGCTTTCATTCAGGTATGTAAAAGAGCTCTGTGCGGCTCTCCAACTGAAATTCATTTATAAAGAGAATTTTACTGTGTGTGCTCCATTCTGTAGCTCTGATGGAGCGGGAGAAGAAAGGAGATGTAGGGAGTAGATTGGGACGGTGGTGGTGGCGGGGGGGAGGAGGGGGGTTCGGGGGAAAGACAAATGGGGATGAGGAATGGGCCGTCGAGCCCTGTGCTCAGCTAATGGATCATGTGCCTTCCCCCGGAGTGGTGGGCCTCGCCTTCCACCGACCATGGAGTTGCTGCACTGTAATTACCTGCAGTGAAGGGACAGCAATTGAGAGAGGGGGCAGCGAAAGAGCAGACAGAGAGGAAGTGAGTACAGAGTGACAGGATGGAGGACCACTTGGCGGGCTGCTCTTCATCCTTTTTTTAGCTGTGGGGGGATTTATCCAGAGTTGCCCATCCTAAATAGCCTGATTCATCCAATGGCCTTTTAGATTATATAGATGGGGAAGGGAAGGCAATTGCACGTGAAGGGCCACTTGCTGGATGAATCACAACCTCTTTTCCTTGACCTCACCACACTGACCTCATCAGCAATTTGCAACAGCATCTCTCATAATGGCAACCCCCTCCCAGTTCCCTCAATCAGGCACAAAATAAATTGTTCTGTACTGTCTGTCTAAAATTTCAGTGAGTTATTTCTCACAGCAATTTGGCCATATATGGGTTAGTTGCTGGCAGCCTCTCTTTGGCTTAAAATTTTTAAATGGCAGAAGTGTGTAGAATGGGGGTTGCAACTGGGGTTGTGAATTTTCTCTAAGAAAGGTTAGAAGGTTGATATTTCAACCCAGCAGCTTTCATGCTTTTCCATGATCTCCGCAGCTCTAACACAATCTGTCCTTGGGGCGCATAACAACTCACTCTCTGCTTTTGTTCCAAAATGTCTCCTTCCAGCAAACTCTAGCTCACTATACAATTCCACATTATTCTCCGAACTGTGAACTGTTGACAGTGAACAATACCGCAGAGTTTCTTTTCGAAGATAAACCTGCATCACAATGGCCACAGATAGCATCCCATGACATATCCCTATACTTTTCTATAGAGAGTGTAGATAACAATACTAAAAGATGTAAATGGGCAAAGAAAAGCACAGAAAAGAAAAGAAATCCAATTGGCCAGTCTCTCACTCTCCTTCCCACACTCTCTCTCTCCTCCTCTAATGAAGGCAAGGTGAGACGGCTCCTTGGTATTCACTGAGAAAGGCCAGTTGGGACAGGCAGGCTCGCTGCGGGCTCAGGGTTAGTGCAATTAAACGGCTGTCTCGTTGGCTTATCGTGAAGGTTGCCTGGGCGAAATTAATAGGAGCCAGTTCTTTTGTGCTCCTCGATCTCTCGCACCTCCTCCCACACGCGGGGTCATGGGTGCCTGAGTGTCCAGAGGAGCGATATGAGGGGCAGGGCAGAGAGAGAGGTAAATGGGCCGACGAGGCAGAGAGAGGAGGATGGTGAGATGGAGGCACATATCTGAACACTGAAAAGAAAACTAACTCTGTATTTTCCTTTGGTTTTCTGTCTGTGACATGTTAATGGTAGCTGAATAGGTAACACTTTATTTGGATAGTCCGATGTTGATACTCGAACTATCAGGTGACAAAAAGTAGATGTTTAAGTGTCACTTGCCTATTGGATGCATCTCCACAGACTACGTAATACTAACCCAGACTTTAGCCTAACCCCAACCCTAAGATTAGCCCCGGCCCAGGCAGTGAATATCTATAGTATCACTTGAGACTCAGTAGACTTTTTAGTGACACATTATAGTCACTTAATAGGACGTTGAGTATCAACATTGGAATATCCAAGTAAAGTGTGACAGTTGAATATACAGCGGCTACATGAGCAGCATGTTGCTCTGCAGATGGCTTCTCTTTAAAACTTGAAGGTGTCATTTTTATTTTGTTGCCAAAAACCACAAGAACTGCTACAACACTGGTTTATGAGGGTGTTTTTGTTCTTTTGTTGTTGTTGTTTTTTGCTGTATGCAGATAAGAGTCAACCAACAAAACATATTATTCACACAATCTTGGATAGTTCAATCATAATTTCTGAGCATGGCCAACTCTCTTCCAAAGCCACACAACAGAGAACTAAGACTTTAATCTGTCTAGAAATACTTTTTGAAGTTATCCCACTGTTGAGGAAAATTAATTTGTTGACTCATAAATTGTTTAACCTTTTATACTCAATGAGTTTCATTTGCAGTGCGAATACTTCTGAACCAGAAAACATACCCCTATCTACAAAGTGTCTACAAAGTCAGTCTCCTATTCACTGTCAGCAGAGCAGCTCCAGAAAGCGTCTCTTGATGACATCACTGGGTAGAGTTTTGGCTTTCTTGTTTCTAGCCATGGAGAGACTCATGTTAATAAACCAAGAATAGGCTATTTCTGGTAATAGGAATGACAGGAGTGAATTATGTTTTAGGCTTTGTTTTCCATTTGAAGAAAGGCATAGTAGCGTTCTTGACTATTTGGGTCATTTCATAAATCACGGTCCTATTTCGCACGCTCTCATTTGTCATGCATTTCAAAGGTCGTGAAAATGAGTGTGTCACTGTTGCACACTTTCCTGTTACTGTCATTATATGCGAATTAATAGTTTACAGCTATCGATTCCAGCATAAACTATAGGGTTCCTGCAGTGTGCATGCAGTGATTGTAATTCTGCGTTTTTCTGCTCTCCCAGTTCCCAGAGTTAGTGACTGAAATGAAAAGCCAAGCAATAAACATAACATTTGTGAATTATAGCTTCCTCTTAACAAAGCCTGGAATATTTTATATACTACAGTTCCAACCAATGGGCAGTAGAAGCTATAGTATTTAGAATTACACATTTTCTCCCTGCACTGAAAAACAGTCTAGCAAGGTTTGACATACTGGAGAGATGTTACAAACTGACCAAAAAGCTCGATAACAGCGGCACGGTGCTGTAGTACACGTTCCCTCTGCACCTTTGTATTGGCTTCAGAGATCACTGGTAATGGACCAGAGGCCAGGCCAGCATTACCTTGATTACCCCCAGCCTGCAGGATAGGGCCGGGTCGGGATCGATCTGTAGGTCATAAAAGCAACCTTTTAGACATTTGTGGGCTGGAACGGTACTGCGTCTGGTGGTGTCAGTGACAGACACGGACCTAGATAATGGGCTGTTGGAGGCAGTAACATACACAGCGTCATTTATAGGCCTAATCCATAACTGAGGTATGTGAGTGTCCTCCTGCTACTAGCTGAGTTCATGTTCCAACTTAGCTTTTAAGGCATTTTAAGACAATTTTGACAATTGATTGTCTGAACTATTGAACAAGGACTGACAGTATGCGACCACCATGCGTTTTAAGTAAGCTATAAATTCTTTACATTTCCATTGTTTGTAAACATTTGAACAAAGTGGACGTATTTGGAATGATGGACCAGGAAATTGCAAAGGGATTACTGTCTATCACTGTTACTATCTATTTCGACTCGACTCGAAAGTTTGTTCTATATATGCCCACAGTATGTAATATTCCAGTAATATTCCAGGTTTGGGTTTAATACTACTACTCTCCTCACCTCCAGGTCACAGGGGTCAAACTAAGCCATGTAAGTGGAGATCAATGTGAAGGATAAATAGAGCAGAATGGGCAGACAAGTATAGACAGCAAGACTGTTATACTCCCAAGAGAGAGAACACCAATTTGTGACCTTACTGTGTTTTTCAGTTGCTTTATAAGTGTTTTTGTAATTGTAAAGTTGTTGTTTTTTTTGTTTTTTGTTTCCAGCAGTTTGTTCCTAAGCTGCACTTTTAGCTGTGCCACACAATCCCACGGGAATTTCAAACAACACAACTACGATCAGTAGAAACTGAATTAAGTTTGTGGGAAGCCGCTGCACAGGGGCAAAATTTGGGTGTGTGATGCCCTCACTTTGCTCATTCTCATTCTCTATTTGACTTTACAGTGGCTATAAAACAAGAGGAGGGTACCTGTCTGGGTGCTCTGACTTTAGTTTAGCTCTCCTTCCTTTTTGACTCCTTTAACCCCGCCTGAGTAATGCTCCGACTGTGTTATTTGTTATAAACAATACAGTGGTACACGGATATGTCAGGACAGTTTGTTTTTCACCTTACATTTTTATGTAGGAAAAGGTAGAAGAAAGATGGATTTAGAAAAGCAGTGGCTTATTTTTTATTAAATCAATTTTAATCTCCCACCCTTGTTTTCTATTTAAAAAGAGAATAGGAATCGATGCAATAATCCATATCTGTATGATTTTTCCATCAGAATTCCGAGATAGCGCGTCACATTCGCCAGTTTATTCGCCAGACCTATTTGATTGCGACTGGGTTTGCCTTTTTGCTTAGACAGATATTGTCTTGAACTCTGTCAGAACGAATAGATGAAATGAAAGTGGGCCTTTCCTGAGAGAATAAGTAAACGGTTCAAAAAAGGTCAACTGTATGAATTATTTAATGTCTTTTATCTTGGCATAGTAACTTATTCTTTCATGTGAGAATACATATGGTTGTGCGACCTACGTGAAATGATTAATTCACCAATTTTGATGGAAACCCCGGGGTACAGGCGCAGCGGCAAAGGGGCGCTAGGGGGCGCATGAGCTACCCCTGGAATGAGCCAAGCTCCCCCTAAGCACCCCCTGCAATTTTCTTTGGAGAAAAAAATAAATAAAACTTAGGATACAGAATGAATATAACAAGGCTAATTTCTATATGAAAATATAAGAAGTTTATTATTCTTTGCAAATATATGAATGGTTCTATTGCTTTTTACTATAGCATATACTGTATGATGAATGCATGTTCCTGTGTATGTGGCACTGTTTGTTTACGTGACTAATACAATGATTCATTTGTCTGATATAGCACATTTTTAAATCTTTTGTGTAACTTCTGACTATATAAACACTTGATTTGCCGTCTAAAATTGTGTGCATAGCTGCATAGCCTTGTGTCTAACTGGACTCGGTGTTATATCATATACAGTCTAATAGGCATAGGTCTAAATACACAGTCAGTCTTCAGCTCATTGAAGCACACGCATGCATATAATGTTGGGTTGGGGATTTGGCTCCCAATGGAAATACAGTGGCCCTCCTTGTGTAGCAGTATAGCCTAATTCACACCCTAGTCTATTGTATTGTTATTATTATTTTTTATATTATTTAGAAAAAAGTTAGCACCTGCTGTAAATAATTAAGCTCCCCCACAGCCACAATTATCTGCAGCCGCTACTGCCGGGGTATGATACCTGAATCATTCGTTTTACATTTTGTCTGTGTTTTCTCTCACTTCAGATGTCTTCACAGCTTCATTATAGCCTCTGAATTTCTCTTTGTTCACATTCTTGTTTCACAACCTCACAGATTTTTGATTTTTTTTACAAGGCTACAAGTTAATAAGACCCCATCGCCTGAGTATGACACCTGATAGGTAGGCATCTTGCAATTCTCTCCCGTGTTTTTTTAAAATCCATTCAGTATGCATTGCTCTGTATCCATACAATATCTATACATAATACATGGAGTGAGATTGAGAATTGACACGTGCCGCACGCTGCAGCAATGCACTTGAACTCACTGCGGTGCCCTCTGAAATATAGCTTCTTTTGTGCTGACAATATTGAATTGCTATCCTGTATCTAGCTGCTTTAATATCATGAGCGCCGATGATTCTTTTAAAACACAAAGAAGAGAATCTTTGAAGCACAAAGAGAAAATGGTTGGTTTTTTTTTTTTGGTACCTTGCATTCTAGGAGCAATTATATTCTTAATCAAGTTCTTTATCTCTTATTCTAGCTCATATAACGCTGGTTGCCTTTCTGGCTGCGGAGGAAAAAATATTGATTTCTACATTTATTTCACAAATGGCGATGCATTAAACATTTTCATTAATGGCTTGAATCATTGTACTCTTCAGTGGTTCTGCCATCACTTGAATTTCATGAATGCACTTTCTTGCTCTCGTCTCACCCATCCCCCCCCACCGCCCCCACCACCTCCACAAAACACACACACACACACACACACGCACGTGCACACACACTCTCCGTATCTCCACCGGTGTAATTATTTGTAAGTGTGCTTATTAGGTGAAGTTCAGAGGAGCCATCCACCCTGTCAGTGTTTACACACTTGAAGCTGAACTGAAAAGCCGTTGAGCTAGAGTGGGTCCATTGTGAAGGACTAGAGGGGCCACCACCTAAGTACTGTTGTAGTCCGAGCGTGCCCCCAGCCGATGTGAGCGCTAACCTCTCTCTGCCTGTTTACTGCTGGAGTTCAATGTCTAACAGGCCATGAAATTACATTTCCACTCTGTGAGAAGAGGTCATCTCTTCAGCACTTCACCTCAAGACAGCAACCCAACAAACAGTCAGAGTGCCATTTTAATTAGTGTGTATATTCCTGTTTTCCACACCCTTTTTCGTTCCACCTGCCCAGTTTCTGCAGGCCTGGTTTAGACCAGCCACCTGGTTAAGCTGGAACTCTCATGCTGTACAATTTCTGCAGGAGAGAAAATGTCTGCAGGAGAAAGCAAATACATTGCAGGAATTGGAGATGAGAAATAGAAAGCCTTTAAGAGAACAATCTGTAAAGAGACATCACTTTTGAAAGGATCTATCAACGTAGCCTGGTCTTCGATTCCAGTATTTCTACATATTATATATTATATATCTTTCACAGATAAACCATGTGTTCTCCATAGTCTGAAGCATGTACCATGCTATGTTTCTATCACTTCTACATTATGGAAATGCATGCTTGTTTTGTCACTTGTGCAGTGTCTACTCAAACACAAGGACAGCCTTTGTCTGCATATCTTAGCACATCTATATGCAGACTCATTATGTATACATTATATATTTCTCATACATTCTGCTCATTTCTGATGTGGCTGTACCAGATACAAATGTGTTTTCTTCACTATTGGCATACTTGAAGGAAATAGCTGATTTAAGTAGAAAATCCTTCCGAGGCATGCCATCTTTCGATGATCAAATATTCATTGATCAGTTGCTCAATCTGCTGGTTGTGTGTGTGTCCCTTTTCCTTTGTCGCATTCTGTTCACAACCAAGGTGGGCTTTACTATTCAGAACAACACATACGGACCTATGCTGGTTTTAATATTTCCAACCACATCATTCAAACTGCCAAACGCTAATGAAATACACATACTGTAATATTCAACACCTGTGCTTCAACTCCCCTGGTAGGTCTCACAATCTCCCTTCATATTCAGGTTTCAGGCAAATGGCGATATTCACCTCTGAAGATTACCAGAGGTCATTTTGAACAGAGGCAAAAATAAAGCGGAATAGAAATAAGGAGAGGTGCCTCTTAAAAATTCATACTGTGTTTATCCCTGACGTGATTTTGCCCTATCACAATGGAAGACAAGACAATGCATAGCCGATAAGATCTATTGGGTTTATTTTCATTGTCTCTGAACTCCCAATCTCCTCTGAGGCACCGCCCGCCCTCAGCCATGACCTTCTCCTCACTTACATTACAAGTTTTCACTCTGGTTGCTTTCTTTTCATTTCATTTTTTTTTCTTTTTCTTAAATAATTCTACAGGTGCGTGACTGGAAAAGTTCCCTCATTGGACCTGAAGTACGTGGAGAAAATACAGGTTGATCCAGAGGAGGTGTGAGCAGAGCTGGTTCTTGTGGAAGGACAGTTAACTTGTTGGAGCAATATGCAGAGGTATATGTGAATTGCAGTGTGTGTACGGGTATTTTTGTATTATGGGCCTAAATGGATTTTTCTTGGGAAGGAATGGTTTAGTGTCTCTATGAGAATATGAGTCAAACTTTGTGTGCAGTAGTTGGTCAAATAGTTAACAAGTTATTACAGCATGGTAATGTATATCAGGCTTTAATTGTGCTCTTGTTGTCTAATAGCTACAGGGAAAGCAGGGCAACTAGGTAAAACTTTGTGCTTTCCTTTAAATTAGCATTATGTTGAAGATGTATACTGGTTTGAAACTTGTCAAGGGGCTCTGAAATCCCTTTAATTTCACAAAACCACTATGCATAACTTTCTTATTAATTTCTATGCAGAGACCTTTATTTTGAGTCCAACTGACATGATAAACCAAGCATTTCACTACTGAATTTTAGCAAATAATTGCCGTTCAGACTACTAAAACCAACTCTTGCAGTGCATCACCCACCATTAGAACTGCTGTAGAACCGAGGAATAATTAACTCTCAAAGTGTCACACCAGTTTCTTCTTCTGTGTGCCTGATGAATTTGTGAGCATGCAACCTTGATTTGGAGTTTCTCCCAAGAGCATCCCAAGACAGTCCCCTCCATCTTCCGGCGTTTAATCCTGCTTGATCTGTCTCTCTGTGTAGCAAAAGCATTATTGTCCGTCTGCCAGGTTGGCTCTCTGTCATCATTAGCCCATGGCTAATAAGAGCATAGTAGCAGCAGGTTAATAAACATTCACTGACTTGCTTGCGGTAATAGTTCTGCACCTTCGTTTTGCAGATCTGAGGAAGTGGAACTATCTGTTCCTCCTGTCGGATCCAGCTATGTGACAATCCTGCCAACCCCCTTCCCCTGTTTCCCTGCCATCACCCTCACATAGCCTTTTACTCTCCCACTCATTTACTCAAAATAATGGTCCTTGTTCAGTTTTAATTGAGATCTCTTGCATTTTGTTATGTACCGAGAGCACAGATTGGGGGAAAAGAGACAGGCTTTTAATTAGCACTTCTCCTAAATCCCACGTCTCAGTTTTCACATTCCACTTGGGGCATAACTATTGACCGTAGATTTATGCAGAGTTATTTTAAGAACAGCTCTGGTGACACACTCACAGTCTAGGGAAGCTTTTAAACACCCGTTTCGAGCATATACTTGAGTCCAAACTTTGCTCCCATGAGTGAAGATAATGATTGCCTTTTGTCTTATCACAAATAAATGGTCTTCATATTTGAGTGGGAGAGGCAATTTTCCCTAATAACTCTTCTCTTATTGTTATCTTCACATAATTAATCTCCATTAGTGCAGAGGAGAGAGCATGTATAACCAAACAGGGACTTTACATCTTATGTCTTCCGAGCAAGTGCCAGGTCAGTGGGTGAGCCTGCTTTCACCGAGCACCATTTATTCTAATCTATCAGTCAAACCGCTTTCGAAAGGACACAAAATTACTTTCTAAATGAAAAATGGAAAAAGTTTGAGGTTAATTTTTGAACGCAATTCCATTTTCGCCACAGCTGTATTCTTGGAATTTCAGCCAAATTGAAAGAGAACTTTCTGAATGTCAAATATTTGATTCAAGTAAAACGGTTCAGACGGCGGAGAGGTGGGCGGCTGTAATAACGGCTCTGTGGAGACTCAGGTATGATCCCTATCTGAAGCCCGAAGCTACAGACCACCAATTATCGGGGCTCCAGGGTTTTCTATTCAAATGTTTTTCACAGCCCATATTTCAGGAAAATAAATTGGAAACTTTGAGACTTAAGCAAACACATCAAAGAGCCAATACCACACCTTCCACATGGTGTGATTTCCTCCCTTGCATTGCAGACATTGTTTTCCGCGCTTTCATGTTGACATTTTGGTCGATATACATGTGCAATGATTCACCTCGGCTGCAGACAAGCGTGATGCCAGGTGTTTGCTCCAGCCCGCAATCAACTGTCTAGTTTGACACTGAGCCTCCATGATCTTGTCAACAGGCGCACATATTGTATGCTACATCACACACGCAACCACACACACACACACACAGATAGAGCCTACATGGGTTGTTAAGCTTACAGCTTGCATCAGTGGGATAGATCTGTTCGGCATCAAGCCTTGTCATTGCTGTCATCTTAATTTTGGGCTCAGCACATCTCCAAACCCCCCCCCCCCACCACCACCACCACCCAGCCTTCCCAATAGGATCCCCTGTACCGTCTTCATCAGGGTGGAAAATGGATGGGACACCGACCACACGCTTCGATACAGCGCTGTGTGCAGGACTGTTCCACTCTTACACGGCGGTGTCTCCCTCTCCCGATCAACGGCGGGCGGACTTCTTACGACTCCCTGGGAGAATGCCTGAAAAAAAACACAAAAAAACAGAGCTTTATCTCAGTTTTGCAAATGCTCTCCCCTCGTTTCATCAAGCCCTCCCCTGTGAAATACATCCCTTTTACTCACACCAAAGCCCACAGGGGCCAAAAGCCAGTGAAGCCTCTTATTGAAATTGCCACCTTATCAGAAGAAATATCGCCTAGACATCGCTTCACAAATAGAGTGGTAATAAGTCTCGGTCAAGAGAGGTGCCTTTTTATATCAGCCCCCTTGGCTTACAATAAAGCAGTTTTTCTATTACTCAGATGTTTGGAAGATGAAATGGCATCGCAGGGGTTGGCCGACTCTCCAGGCTACTACAGGGAACAGCTGTCACAAACAGCTCTCTACAAGAGTGAGGGAAACACAGACCAGTACTGTCTGTCATCATTTATTCTATTGTATGTTGTGTTTTCTATTGTATCGAATAACACAGAACAGAAAAGAAAATTTGATAGAAAATGAGATTAGTGTCCGCACTAAGTGGAAAACAAGACATATTTCTGTCAACAGAATTCAGATTTTTTCCACAGATAGCGGAAAGAAAGAATCCATTAATGGCTTGATGTTACATTTTTCAACATCATTCCAGGGTTAGTTCTTGAAACTATCTCTGCTTCAAGCCCTTGACGGCGCTGATCAATATCTTAACAGGTCTATACACATTTTCTGCTGTGTACTTTGAAATGGCTGCATTAAGATTTGTGCCTTTCCCTTATCTATCATTCCGTGTATCACCAACATACTTGCAGCTCCACCCCTCTCAATGCTCCCTGATTCAGGATATGCTCTAATCTCAAACCACTATCTTCAAAAGGCCATATGCCATGGCTCTCTTTTGGGGCTGGCCAAGATTGCCTCCCGGTAAGCACTTTCTGGGGAGCTCTGTGGGGATTGCTCTGTTTGATCTATGCTACCTGGACTACAATGGAGCTGCAGAGGAGGAGCCCCTCTCTCTGATCTCTTCCACACGCCGGCAGCACACTCCTTCTCCCCGTGGGCTGGGTTAATGCCTACTGAGAAATATACCCATTCCAAACCTGCCGCATCCCATCCATTTACAATGCAAAGAATGTGTCTCTTATCCAATCTGCGCCTTGACGACCCTCATACTGAACTCTTGGGTGTGAAACTTGAGTCGGTCTCGAGCCTGCTTTTGTTCAGCAAAAGGTTCCATGATAATAGGAATTTCACTTGAACATCTTTGGCATACTCATATTGCACCAAGCCACACCATTACCCTTAATAATAGACCTTGTTGTGGGCAGGACTGTAACACTACTTTGACCTCATTTCTATAATGAGTAAACCACAAACTACAAAATGGTTATAACAGCACAGCAATGTTTTTGAACACTGCAATATTCAGTGCAAATATAATACATTATTCAGAACAGATACAACACTTTATAAAACAGCGATGAACATGAGGCAGAGCTTAAAGGCTTCAACATCAAAGCCAACGACACTGCCACCTCTTCTCAACTTTGAGTCAATGTAAACCTATAGGCTTACAGTGACGATTAATGAGTGCTATATGCTGTAGATGAAGCAGTTAGGAAGGCACTGTCTATCTTGAGTTCTCCTGGTCTATGAGAGGTGACAGTATCCTGTTTTAATCTGAACACAACCTGAACAACAAAGCTCCTTCACTCTATGATTTGTTCCTTTCTTTTATAGCTGTGCCACATTTGGACACAATGCCAGCTCTAGTCACCTATTGAATGTTAAAATCTAAAAAGCCTAAAAACATACAGTATGTTTATGTATTTGCGTGGTATTCCTCCTTCATCCTTGTTCTGTTTATTTTGTGGTTTAATCTATATTGTGGAACTCTTCCTTAGCCTGCACTTGATTGCACAAAATGGTAACTGGGCTCAGGGTCATTCCAAGGCCGAGCATAATGTATGCTGAATCACAAATATATCGGATGCATCAGTGTGTACGCTTGGGCACATGCGTTTAACCTATCTGTATGAGCATGCAAGTGTCCATCCAAGTGTGTAAATGTATGCCTTCATGCAGTAAGTGTGGTTTTAAACAGGTTGTGTGTGGTGGGTATACACAGTGGTTAACTTGATGGCCAGTGTAATAATGAGGTGGTCATGTCCTCTCCCGCTGCCGTGCCACTCTGTACTTTATACATATCCACTCCATCGCAAACGGCCTTTCTGCATAACAATTAAAATTCAATTACTTGCAGATGCGGAGAAATGACTTTCCCTCTGGAACATACGTTCGAGCAAATCTATTTCCTCTTTGTCGCGTCTAATGCAATTAGAGAGGAGCATTAATGGGAGTGAAGATTGGAAATGGAGCGGTTTGGGAGGGGGAGTCGAAGCAAAGGAGTCAGGATAGAAAGAGGTGAGTCAGAAAATTGATAATTGATATTGATGTGTGGAGTTAAACGATAATGTCACATGCTCCTGTGAACGCCGGAGGAGGAGAAAGTGGTATGAGATGTGATGCCATCATGAAAGCCGCATCATCAGAAGTCCTTGAAATGGGCAACACAGGAAGTCTTCCTTTCAGCTTGTCTTGTTTAAAAAATTATGATATTATAAGTTTTGGCATTCATGAATCTAAGGAATTTATAAGTACGGTGCTTATTTTAGAATTCTATACCAAGTTCCAAAAGGGCTCCTCTTTAAAAACACATAAGCACAATCACAGGGATAGGACTGAGATAATGGAATAGGGAAAAGGGTATTCTCTTAATAAATCCATGCTGCACACTCAAAATATGGGCAAGTCATCAAGCTAGAGAAATAAAAATGATTTAGTTAACAAGCCAATGCTTATTGGTCTTTGTGCATGCGTAGACAAGCCTGAGTCATCAGAGTGGTATGGACATTTAAATCCAGTATGGAGCATTTAATAGTGGCCATGATATTTAACATCCATTACAAAGCTTGGCTATACTACAGACAAAACTGATGACCTAGCGAGCATAGTGACTAAGTTGGATACAAGTGGTAATTTATTTAAGTTTATGTATCAATTTTCTTCCTCTCTTCTCCTCTATATGTTATATTAGCAGACACCAAGTAGATTGACTGTTCCAATTTGTTACACTTCTGTGTGATTGTTCCAAACAATTAACCACACTCCTGCACCAGTAATACATCTCTGTTGAAGCCTGAAAACACAGAAGCGCCGCTGAAAGTGAACCTGGGGGCTATAAATGGGGAAGAACACATGAACTTCCTTACAGAGGAGCTCCCCATAGTACATCTGATATAGACGAGCAAATACAGGTCTTGTACATGTTGTTTAAATACATATTGACTTAGTAAAGTGGTCCAGGATCCCTGGGTGGTGAAGCGTGAAGCTTAATGTTAGGAGATTACAGCTAGGCCCAGGCCTCCATATCTCTGCTCAAGCCTAGAGGGGCTCAGTGGTTATCTGGCCTTTTCTCATTAACTGGGAGATGAAAGTGGGGGCTTGTCTTCGGTTCATGCGTCCCTTAGAGAAAACCTGGACGGGGACATTAATAAAGGCCTAACGTCTGAGGGGAATCACTCCGGTCCTATCTCTCACAGCCCAAAACGAGTCATTTCTCAGAGTGGTATGCACACAAGCCGCTGCTTCCACGCCCGTCTTCTGTCCTTACCGTTTCCATGTTACCCCATCGCATCGCAACCCTAACTTATACAAGAACTCCATCTCCCCGAACCAGAGAAGGGTTAAATTTCCCAAAGCCCTTGAGATTGAGATAATGTGTTAGAATTTAACAAAGAGAGCGCCATGGTTGGCTGCCTTGTGTGTCTAACATTATTATATCAAATGCATACACTTGTCCTGAAGCACTAACGAGAGTTCAAATGAAGAGCATTGGGGCACACCCTGACAGTGTTGAAGAGGACGGGTACTCAGGGGATAAGTGACTGTCACAAGACTGAGAAGTGGGTTGTAAGTCCTTTGGGGTCATGCATTCAGTCAACAGATGAAAGAGTAGGAGCCTGTGAAATACCCAATGTTGGGATAAATACCACAGGGAGACAAATTAGTGGAGGCTGCGGGTTGGTGATTTTAAATGTAAACTTTAATCAATTTACATGCAGCACGTATAGTGATGTGATGCCGAAAGTTGAATACAATTTCCCTAAAAGTTGCACTGCAACTGAACTGATGGAAAGACTTGATCTAATTAATTCATGCTTGCAGTATATAGTGAACCTGAGCAGAATAATACAACAGGCTGTTGTTTTTAAAATCACTGTGGGCAAAACAAAATGCTAAAATATATCAATATCAAATACGTATATTATCAAAAAGCATTACATTACAGATGATAACATGATAGCAAGACCTTCATTTAATTTCTGCACACTCTCTTGCAAGTTCTAGGAAAAATGTGAAGTTTGATGGAAAGTAAAAATTTGGAGCCATCACTGTAAATTAACTCCTTTTACCACCTTAACGTACAGTTTAGACTCACACTTGAGGCAGCCGACAATTCAGACTTGACTCTTGTTGTCTGAAGCAAAGGCATAATGAAGACTTAGCAGTCTTGAAATAAAGCCCAAATGCAGACTGATCTGGAGTGCAACATATTTCCTTCTTCTATTCCCAGGTTCAGATCTCACCGATGCCCAAAGTGCATACCAACCTGGCCACAGAGCAAGGATAAGACAAACTTAAAAGATGGCAGCTGAGCTAAGGCTTGGCAGAGTACACCTTCAGGACCCCCAAAAACCACGGAGAAGGATGTCTGTGAAAAACCCTCTTCACAAAAGCAAATCTTATGAATTTTAACAGCTCTGCCCTCCTATCCTCCCGAGCAAGAGAAAATAGAGAAAGACAATGTTCCGCCTTGGAGGTTTGACAGAGATATCAAAAATAGACTTTGCCAATTGTTCTGAGAATTCAACCAATTAAGCCTAGAAAGCCATGATAAAAGTTCCTGACAGCCTGACCGCTCTGAAATGTAGTTTTAAATTCTAGCTTGAATCTCGTGGCTCTCGGTGCATATCTTCATTTGTCTCAACAATTAGCCAGATATTGGATGATAATCATGTTCTGGTCCATTTCACGTTGAGCCGTATATCAGCTGGAACGCGGGCTCACATTTGGAATATAGTAGGTCAGACGGAAAGGACAGTGATACACATGAAGGCGGAGAGTAAAGAGGGATTGAGATATTCTGAGGACACAGGGGAAGCACTGCGGTGGAGGGAAATGTGGATCTGGGTAGAGAAGAGAAATGGGGAAGGAAATTGAATTAGATACTTCAATTAGATCTCCATTTCTATACTTACTCCTACCTTTCTGTGGGCATAATGCGTTGATGGAGAGATTATGGATGACTGCCAAGGTTTACCTGGCTTTTGTTGACCATCTTTTACCCCTGCTGTCGAAATTGGTATACAGATTGGCTGGTGAAGACATATCATCAAATGGCATGAAGTAATCTTGAAAAATAATGGGGCTTGGAATGAAAGATGGAAGCCAATAAGCCATGAACAAAAATAGATTTACATCATGATTATAATTTGAAATAGAAGCGGAGTTTGTGGTCAATGTAGAGTACAAATATACATTAGAAAAGCATACTCTGTGTGCAATTCAATAAGCGCCCCTGAATGACACCAAAATAATGGCTTTGCTGAGTTCAGTAATAGTTTCCACTCCCTGAGAAAAGTTTTTTCAGTCTGTTTCTCCCAAACTAGATAAAGGCTCAAGTTTATAGTGAAGAAATGCTTTTGAGAATAGCCCCCTGTGAATTTACTATCCAAGCCACATTCCAAGGCCTTGTTTTGCAGTCTGTTTCTCATTCTTTTGATGTTGAATTTATAAAGTCTAAAAGTTGACAGAATACATAAAGGTTAATCAAACTAAATAAAGTAGTTTTGTTTCAGTCTTTCTTCAGACCTCCCGCCAAGTAAGTTTGAGCTTTTCTCACAGATGAGCCAGGGATTCACTATTTGGTGAGGAAAACGCCAAAAGAAATTAGCCCATTTTTCCAAATGAGAGTGATTTAGCTCAGAGACAGGAGATTCTGGGGGAGCATTCTCACTTGAGCAATTCGGTATAATATCTTCATCTAATAACAGTCATTTCTTCAGTCTGAGCACTTCCTGGTTTCTAACTGGGTCTTGAATGACTACCTTGTGAATTACCTGAGAGAGTCGTTCCGCTAATGGCTTTTTAATCACCTTGAAAATCACTATATCCACTGCAAAACTTGCTCTCCTACTCGAAGAGAAACTTCTCACTTTGCCCTAATGATCCTGCCAAGCAGAAAGTGTTATTGTTTTTCTGTTGGTGTGTGTTTCCGTGTTTGGAGGTGGGTTGGGTTCGTTCCTAATAGCGTCTTCCTTCACCAATCTCCAATTTATTCACCAATTCTCCTGCTTTATCTCTGACAAAGCAACGAGGAAGCCACTGGAATAAAGAAGATAGGAGAAATAGAGGGAGACAGTGTGATTCCTTTACTGTGGAGAGTGGAGGGGGGGGTAATCTAAATTGAGTCAAATCCATAAAAAGATGGTATTAGACCTCCATGGTGTAGCATCACTGCAGAGAGAAACTAATAAGGGAATTAATCCTACTGCTACGGCTCAGAGGCTTCCCCTGCCTCTTCCTGCTTTCTTAATCTATCATTTCCTCCTCTTACAAACAAACACTGTGCTTCTCCACTCGTGTCATTGTGGGTATAGTAGAGTAACCGCAAAAGCATGAAAACGCCAACATTTTAGGTGTCAACACTTGTTACTGTAAAACTATATCTACACATGCAGCTTGCAGAGTCTTGGCATTGTGTGACTGAGGGGGCAGTTTAAAGTGAGTCACATTTTGCTCTGAGTAGTTGCCAATACTTTGCCTCATGACCATTAAAGTGATTAGCGTAATGGTTTGGGTCCAGGCCAGAAGCCACGATCCACAGTGTTTTATAAGCATGCTGAAAACATTCAAACAATTCAATGGCATCCTTTATTACATTCACTCAAAGTAATTTGTCTGACAGACAGTTCATGGAAAAGGGTCTCGCTGAAAATAAAGGAGACAGTTTAGGCAGCAGTTAGGACTGCAGCAAGGGAAGCTGAAGTGCTCCTCAGACACAAGTATACATCAACTAACATCGCGATATTAACGGAGCTATGAATTGATAACTGTCAAGTAAATTTAAAAAAGCTCCCTGGGACTAATGTGAGGGTAATAAAAAATAAAACCAGTGGTAGAGACAATATGAGAGGGAATTAGCTGAAACTATATGGCGCATAAAGAAGGCAGTATCCCGGCTGTCAGAGCTCATCCCGCCGTTTAGCGAACACCAACCCTGACCTCTTCCTCTATCTGAACTGGTAAGAATGCATGCTGATGTTTGGAGGCTTTGCACTTTGTTAAATGGGCATCAAAAAAAAAACCACATTAAAAATGCATCAAACCAGGAGTCTTCCATCTTTATGCACCATTTGGCCAAAATGATAACACATCCTGAAGAGCATGACCTTAACTTTGTATTTTGAAGGGCTCTCCGTCGTCAGTTTGGGCTGGAAGTGAATCTGTATGGTGTGTGGGACGATACACATAGAGGGCCGTGGGGCCTAACAGCTTTTCGGCCCAGTGTTTGCCCCCTGGGATGATCCATAATTCATGCGGGAGTCATGCACTTGTCACAGTGGCTCTGTAGTGAGTTCCACGAGGAGGAATGGTGTGGGTGAATGGCAAACACAATTGTCATGCATCTGTCAGCTTCATCTATGGGCAGAAATATGTGTCACTAGAAACTGAAATTGAATTATTTATATTTGAATTTGAATTGCTCAACTTGAATAATTGCATTGAAAAACTGAATCTGAATAGCATCATTTGAAATTGAATTTATTAGTTTGAAACTGAATTCCAATAAACTTGAAACTGAATGTAATATTATGAAATTGAATTTATTTGCTCTGAAACTGTATTCAGTTCTCACAATTCAAATTCAGTTAATTCAGTTTCAGTTCAAATTCAAATATAAATAATTCAATTTCAGTTTCTAGTGACACATATTTCTGCCCATATTCATCCTCCACCAGGAACTATGTACATTTCAATACCTTCACATATACCACTTGTCTGCATAGTAATGTCCACAGGAGGTGAGAGGAATGCTGACCTCTTTGTGTGTTTAAGATATGACTCTGGATGATACACACAAACACACAAGCACGCACACAACTATTTGAGGTGAGCGTTCAATTATTTATATTTATTTTTTCATGAATGGGAGACTGAGTTTGTGAATCAGAAACCACAGCATATATGTCTTGATCCCCATGAAATCCCTCTGGTTATTGTCATAGTCACCTTCTCTATCTCTTCTAATTCATTCTATATGGGTCTGTACATTGGTGACTTTACGGATTAGTGGGCATGAAAAAATAAGTTTAGAAAAGTTTGGTGCACAGAGCACAAAATTAACATAAATTATTTAACTTTTTAAAAGATCATAGTAAGTCCTTGGTTGATAAAAGCATAACACTTTAACTGACTGGATCTTCTATATTTAAGATATACAGTATGAAATGATGACCTGCATATAATGATTCTTTTTCCAAAATGGATACTTTTGGAATGTTGGAGTGGACTATTGGATAAAGTTATTGAATATCACAGACCAAACTCTCCTTTGGAATAAGACATTTCAAGGCTAAAATCAATAGTAAATGCTCACTATTATTCCCACTTGGCACTATTAACACATGTGGGTGTACAGGAGTGCCCATGGACGGACCCTCATCTGTGTTGCCATGGAGAAAATAGCTCTGTGGATAGAGGTCAAGACTGGGGCAGTAGAGAAAGAAAAGAAGGGGGGAAAATAGTCAGCTGTCACTCCACAAAACGTTGCCTTGGCCTGTCAAGGTGTTAAAATGTCTACAAATTCCTACTTAAAACACGGTATTAACGCTGTCTGTGATCATAAAAGCCGCAAATATGCTAATCTGAAATGTCAAAAAGTGACAAGTGACTGAAGAGGTAGAGTTCCCATTTTAAGCTGTTCTTAAGAGTATAGTTTCTCGGTGAGTTTCACAAAAAAAAAAAAAAAAGAAATGTGTTTACATGCCTCCATCGGCAGTCAGTGACTGCAGAGTTACAGAACGGATAAATAGATCCCTTTTGTTTTGAAGATAATAAATATCTCATCTATCTGTAACGGTGTGGTGGTGGAGAGATTGGATAAATATTCAGCGACGCATGGGGAGTAAGTGGAGAGCGAGAGATTTCAATATACCTCTATAAACCGACAGACTGCAGCAGCAATATTCTCTATGCACAAAATGGCAAGTGCTGGTGAAGTGTTTTTGGCATTTGAAAATAGATTCTCAGCCCCATCTTCCCAAAGTGCCCAGTGGCCATTTTACAGCTAAATGAGGGCAGTTGGGGAAGGACTTATCTCTTTCTATGATACCACCCATTGCCCTTAGAATTCATCTTAATATCTTTTGGTACAGTTCATCACCTAATTACCACTGACAAAGAGCAGCTGGAAGGTACATGGTAGTAGAGGAAGTAATGATCCAATGGTAATGAGAACAGTGAGTGAGATATAGACATATACAGATATGGAATGTACTGATTAACCTAATGGAATCAATGTCACGGCCGCACTAGTTTGAAGTAATGAGAAAAACATAATGGAAATGGAGAGGGAGGAGTGTGGTGTTTTGTTTGATTCACTACATCAACATTATATAAGCTGCAAAGGATGGACTCAGTGTCTAGTCTTAACAGCTTGGCATTCCGCAACCACAGTTTGCATTAGTTTAAGTGGTATTTAAATACGACTGTCAAGTTTCGATGATGTCGACGGAAAGAATTCTGAACAAAATGCAAGTACTAAATACTGTAAAACAAAATGCTAGTTTTTTCAGTAAAGGTGAAAATATTGCTGAATAGTGACACATCATACAGCAGAAAAGACAGCACCGGTAAAAAAATGTACAGCAACAGCGATGCTTCAATACGAGTAACTGCAGCTTCAGAGCGCTCCAAGCATTTGTAACCAAGCACATCGCTGACAGAAACAGCATTTCACAAACCAAAGAAATTAGTCATCCTAATGACAGCATTTGTAAGCCCCTCCGATACCAGCTCTGCCCGTGTCCCGACTTAACACAGGCCAGGAATCTAGCTGGCTGATACGGGCCTGCTGTCAGCCAGGAGCCACACTGGGGGTGCAGAGTGGGGCAGGCAAGGGCAATCTGACTGAGGGCATGGGGGACAATAGGCAGCCTGGCACTGCAGGCTGGCAGGTGTGTGTGTGCGTGTGTGTGTGTGTGTGTGTGTGTGTGTGTGTGTGTGTGTGTGTGTGTGCGCGTGTTAGCTGGGGGGAACAAGTGGGAAATGATGGTAGTACAGACAGTGACAGGCAGGTGGGCAGGTTCAGACATGATGTGGACGACAGCCAGGGAGAGCTAGTGTACAGTCAGGCTTGAGTCAAATCTAAACTCCCTGAACAAATTGCTATCAGCTATCAGTATGCGGTAAATCAGCTGGATTGTTGTCATTACCACGGCTGGCAGTCAACGTCAGCTGGCTAATAGGCACAAACAGTTTAGGCTTAAGCTACATGAGCAAGCTCACAGGAGTCACAGCAGAGGGAGGGGTACAAGAGCAGGAAGAAGGAATAGCTTCCCTAACTTCATCAGCAAATGACACAACCTGCAGGAGCCAAAAAGCACTGAGCAGCAGAGGTTAGCTTCCAGTAGCCACACAGCAGACTGTTGTTGGTCCCAATCACACAGCCTGCAGGAATAAGCACAATGACAGCCAATTGTACTTGAACAGCACGTCTGGGACACGAGTCACGAGCCAGACTGATTTGAGGATAATGAGTCTAGCACAGTGGTTTGCAGTGACATGGGGTCTTTGAACATGATAAGTGATAATAATTTCACAGCAAACTTTTCCAACACTTTTTCTGGTTACTCTGACAAGTCTGTCTAAGCACAATCAAATTGAGATTCTGTCAGAGTAAACCCTCAGACTCTCTCATAATCTCCCCTCATCTGCAGATGTACTTTAAGTTTGCCTCTGATAAGGCGGGCGGAAGAGGATCAATACTTGACAAATCAATCTAATCAATAATCAGGGAGATTAGGGGAGCAGAGCGATAGAGAGGATTGTGAAGTACTTTACTCTAGCATCTCTAACCACAGGCGCACTTGAAAATAACTTCAATGACACAGACATTCATTTTAATTTCACATTAACTTGTAAGCCTTCATATTTCATCCCACATTATCACTGGAGGTGGTATCCTGCAGTGAATCACAACTTTTTAGGCTGCAGTTCATCTTTTAAAATCCAAAAATTACACCTTACCACCTCAGTTCCATTTGACAATGCATTCATGTAAGACATGCATACCTTCTTTTACGACGGAATTCATCTGAATCCACTGATGACGGTTCAGTAAACATGTTATTTTTATTATTTATTTTATTATTATATTCACTTGTTCTTTTTTTTTGCCGTTCACCCATTGACCAAATCGTGATTAATGACAGAGCCATCCGCAGCATTACTCATTAGCTCTCAGGCAGAGCTGCTTCTGCTGCCGCCCATACAGGCCTGCAGGCAGGAATGATGTGTATCATTACCTACAATGTCTGTGTTCCAGCTCCAGAAACTCCATCATCCACGCTTTACATGTCCATTACCGTTAGAAAGGATCTCCAAGCTAGGATAGTTTTCCCCTGACCCCACTATGCCTTTTTAATAAGACAGTGCGTTGATACAAAGCATGATCATCCTTCATCCTAAGGGCACACATTTTTATTCCAATTACACTCTTTACACAAAAAGGGGATTATAGTTTGCGGCTGCTATTTCAATACCAGGTGTCGGAGTACTTTAACAGGACATCATTTGAGTTTTCAGTGCAGAATGAATACACTGACAAACGCTGCTGAGTAAATAAATAAAGAAAAAGTTGCTCTAGGCAGTTTCTTTGCATCCATCTTTTTTTTGGGGGGGGTGGGGGGGGGGGGGGAGAAATAGTTATTTATAAATGCAAATTACAAAAAAAGGCTGAAAGAAAATCCATACTTCTAAAGATCCGTGGGAAGCGAGATTCAAATCTATCTTGGAGCACAGACGCAAACAAAGCTTAGATCTGTTGATAGGTGGAGTCCTGAGGTGTTTTTGGCCAAGTTTAATTATGTGTACGACCCAAATGGTCCCAAATCCTTAGATTTTGAGGCATAAGCCTAATGATATGGCTCATGTAGTTCTACTACTTACATTGCATCTTATACAGACGACACTGGGCTCATTTTAACACTTGTGAAAAACAGAATTAAACGTAAAATCTGTCTCTTTTCCAGAGTCTGGAGAAAAGGTGCCTAGTCCATGTGTTGGTACACAGCGTCTCCCATTGTCTGCAGTCAGAATCAGACACTGCTGCAGCTCTTTACTAATGATTACTTAGTGCCCTCTATTGTCAGTGGACCAGAATTACAAGTCTGAACAACACACACACATACACAAAGCAGCAGGCTGGGCTTCCAACAAGCAGCTTGGCACAGAGGATCATCTTTGTTGCTGTGTAAGCAAATGGAATAAAGATCATCCTGGTGCAAAAGCGCTTTTAGCTAAACCAAGCATAGTCATTCTTTGTAATCTACGAAGCTGAGCTGATCCTTCCCATGCACCCTTGGTAAATCCACCCTTCACAGATCTAGGCCTTTATGCCAAAAAAAAACAAAAAACACCTTCTAGAAATAAAGAGTAGTGATCCAAGAGCATGGGGAAACTTGAGGGATGCATGAGCGGAGATGGTAGCCCTCCTGGTAATTTTAGTAAAAGGAAACCTCCCACTGTCCACCCTGATATATATAAATAAATTTCACATTGTCTATACAATCCTACAATAAACACTGATAAACTCCACTATGACTTAAGGGGTCAAATAGTCTGGAATCAGCAGTCCCACTCTGTCAACACCTGTCCTGATCGAGGACTTCCTAGTGAAGACCAGCAGGAGGCATGTGTTTATTGAAGGTAAGAGTGTCCTCACGCTTCCTCACACATGAAAAGGGGATGCGCCATATACATCAGCTATGCCGGGGAGCAATGTGACTGAATGTCAGTATGAAAAATATAATCTTCTTCTCAGCAGCAAGGCGTAGCACGCCACGCTGAGATAACTATTCATTCTGGTCCCAGTGATGGGGAACAAAACGGTTAGAGACTGCCAACAAGTCCACTAGAACAACCAGAACTGCAATGACTGAGTAAAATCAGAATGGTATACGTTGCACAATGCGAGATAGGTTTTGCTTTTCTAGCTGTTATTTGAGTTGGAGGTTGCAGCATAGGCGATGAGGGTATTCTCTCTGAAACCCTGAACCTAAACCGCGCTGCAACTGTTACCTTGATTGACGTATGACTACTCAAAATTTAAAAGTCTGTGTGAAATGTGTCCAATACTACAAATACTGATTGAGCATCTAGGGGGAGCTGACCTGCTAACACAGGCAGACAGGTAGATACTAGGTTAATTAAAGACGGCTGGCCTGGTGTTTCCTGTCTTTATGAATTAATGCCAAGTGCGTCCCCATGGAAACCCACCAAGGTGTCACTCAAACTCCAGCCATCAAAGACGCTCAGCTCACGCAGAGCCGAAGACGTAAATTATTGACAACGAGTGTCCATCATATTTGAATCCAGAATACTAAAGCAGCGTTCAGCTGATGGGACTCATTAACAAACCCAAATCCAGGGAAGACCTCAGCGGGGAACCTGTAGGAGCGTGCCCTACTGTGGATAACTGGCGATTTCAAGGTCAGCTCTACCTTTACCTCTCAAGCAAAGTATATCTTCAAAGGCATAAATAAAAAGTCATTACAAAACCAAACATAGAAATATGACACCCAAAGATGATGAGAAGAAAATGAAGATGACACCCACGGTGCAGGACGGCAGCTCTGATTCACAACTTTGACTATTAGGATTGGCCCATTAACTGCATTGTGCTGCCGAGGAAATATATGGAATGACTTTTGCCATGTCAAACTGTGGAGATAATAGATGAGAATTTCTTCAGTGTGAAGCATTTATATACTTTAAGGCTTATTATTCTGGCAACCTTTTGAATTATCTGTCATGACTATAAAAGATAATTGAATTCATAAGTCAGCAGATAGGTTGTAATATGTGAAGTCACAGAGGTGTCATAAAACTACTCAAGCACAGCAAACCTTTTTGAAATGAGCAGCCAGGAGATACGGCTACTCTGAACTGAAGAAATTCCCTCCAAAATATACAACTAAAACCTGGCAATTTATCCAGCCGATATGTAGCCCTTTCACATTTTGGCTAATTGAAAATTAATCTCAATTTAAGTTAATGTTGATGAATGTGGGTAGAGAATGGCCCTAATCCAATCATGTCAGAATGTTATTATTATTATTATTATTATTATTATTATTATTGCAACATTCATTAAATATATTTCATACAGATTAACCATGGGCCTACACTACTACTGGGGAGGCAGGGGCATCTCTGCCAAGAAGAGTGTAAAAACAGTGTACATTAAACAGACATCACAAATAGATAGATAGATAGATAGATAGATAGATAGATAGATAGATAGATAGATAGATAGATAGATAGAAGCTCTTAACAGTTGTATGAATATATTCCAACAACCAGACACTTGTTGGATTCCAGTACATAGAAATATTTATATTTCTATTCAAATATAGCCAGTAAAAAAAACATGGCTGCTTATCCTCTGTTTCTATAGACTGGAAAGTTGCCTTACCCAGAAGTAAAGTGATCTTAAGTAAACACTTCCAGCGCAGATATCAGTTTGGTTTTGAGTCAAACCATATAACAACAGCACCAATCGTAGGCCAAGGCCTTTTAGAACAGCCATAGACTACATCATCAACATCACCGTCAAACTAGCCCCAGCGTCACGTATCGGGGCATATAGGCTAATATGTCACTGGGCCAAAAGACCTTCAACTCCAAAAAAAATTTTTTTTTTAAAATACAACAGCATGCATCCACACCATTCTCTGCATATGATTATACAGATAACAAATAAAACTGGAAAGCTACTAATTAAAATATACCGTATGGTTAGCCTACCTTTGTTTCCCCCCTCATTCTTTGCTGCAAAGTCCTTGATTTGCCTGGAAAAATCCAAGTTTCGGAGGTGTGAGCCGTCAAACTATTTCAGCCTAAATTTCTCCGTTTCATTTCTGTGCCAGCTCGTACCTACAAATGGGAAAATGGGTCCAGTCAAGCACCAAATTAAATGAATAAACTGACAGTTGACGCCGTGAACCTGTCTCACCTGGCCAGACACAACCAATCAACGACCAGCAGGTTTAAACGAAGAGTGTACGAGGATAAGATTATCCAAAAGATGATGCTACTATCTCCAGCACATACATACATACATGCATACATACATTCATACATAGGCTACATACATAGCCTACATACATACTAGCCTATTATAGAACCACCAGAAGGCAACATTTTCATGAGTTTTTCTGGTGCAAAGTGAATTAAATGTGCGATCTCAGAATGGAAAAATTCTGTTCATAACATTTAAAGGAGGTTTGAAGTTCGCCCTTCTACCTTGCTAATGGGACTCTATCTGAGATTGAATGAATTGAAAAGTGAGTAGGCTAACATCACGGCACACTGTCAACGTAGTAAACACAATAAATGCAAATGACATGCTGATTTTATGAAACTACTAAAGTAGTTAAAACAGGCCTAATTATAGGCTACTTTTCACATGGGAGTTGTAGGCCACCAGGGGTCCTTGCAATTGATAAAATGTTAAACTGCACGGTTATTTCATTTACAAGAAGGTAACACAATTAGAGAATGTAGAAGACATAGCTTCACTGCTATATAGCCTATCTCCACTAGCTACAGATAGGTCTAGTCATGTAATTCTGGAGAAAATCATATCTAACAATAAAAATATTTTCAAATGTGGGTCAAACCGTCCGAGAGACATTATCCCATCAAATGGGGGTCGTGGCTCTAATGTGTACTAAAGTTGGGGTCATTGAAATGTGAAATGAATAGGGTTGAGAATCACTGTTGTAACGTTAGGCTTCTAAAGTGTATGTTCCATAGCGCTAACGCTGTCGTTGTAAGGGAAATTTGTCCTCGGTGACTTCCCGTAGTAAGTATAAATGCCAAGTTTACCGGAAGTTCCACCCCTTTTCATCCCCTCTCTGGCGGATTGTGTGAGTCTCACATTCCCCACACAAACTAAAATAGCATTTCAATCATCAACCATCCTCTTTAAAAATTATAATTATGTTCCCGTTTTTGTAAAATCATGGTTTAGTCTTTTATCAACTAGATGACTGGATAAGTATTTGATTTCAAACGTATTATGTTCAGTTGTTATAACCCATAACCTGACACCATCTTTTTTATCCCTTCCCGCAGCGTACAGTCGGCTGACACGGCAACATGGTAAGGCCTGTCTTCATATTTAATGCTTCGCTACCAACGGATACATGACCGACAGTGTTGTATGTGAACATAACGCATTGATAATTTTTTAATTTGGGCTCACAAGTTAGCCAGCACATAGACTAAATTGTGACTGCCTGTAATTAGCGTTAGCCAGCTAGTGAGCTAGCCTAGCTCATCTGGGCCGCCCGGCTACAGTGTTGTGAACGAATGCTATGTTCAGCAGCCTGCTATTGTATCATTTATCTAAACTCTGATCCTCAAACTTTGCGGAGGTTACACGACTCCAAAAATGACATCCAAAACGTGCATGTCCGTTACAGTTGGTGTTTTTGGATTCTAACATGTGATATGCGCATAGCAAGTTAGCTTGGATGCCAACAGCTAGCAAGGAAGTAGCCTTACCGTTTACTGTCCGCAAGTTGTCCAAACATCTCAGGCTGTTGTGCCAGTGATGCATTTACACGCTTGCTAGAATAAGGATGGACCTAGTGCTGAGTTTCGATTTGTACCAGAAACTTCAGTTCCACCGGTCCACTAACATTCATTTTCTTTCCATCTGATTTCATATTTGACTTGGTGATAGATAGTGAGGCTCTGGCCTAATGCAGATTCTCAGGGTCTGCAGTGTCTTATTAATTCCTTTCTTGCTTTATAGCCACGAAAAATTGAAGAAATCAAAGATTTCCTGCTGACAGCCAGGAGGAAGGATGCCAAGTGTAAGTAGAACCTTTTTACTGTCTCACCTGTCTGCATTGGTTGCTTTGAGGTGTGAGTACGTGTTCCTTGCATTAGATGTCTTAACATGGAATATGTACAGTACTTTTGACAGTGTTGGGAAAAGAGGTGGGTATGCTGGTTGCCACTTGTCAGCAAATTTTGCCACTGCAGCAAGCTTAAACAAGTACATGACACAATGTCCAGAGCGCTACCTGAGTCTAAAAGGAGTAAAATAGTTGGAAGGTGCTCATTGGACAGGGCTTTGAATACAAAATCATGAAGAAAGGAAAACCAAGGCACTGTATCAAAAAATGCCTTTAAGGCATACCATATGGTGGCATAC
This sequence comes from Centroberyx gerrardi, assembly GCF_048128805.1. NCBI lineage: Eukaryota > Metazoa > Chordata > Actinopteri > Beryciformes > Berycidae > Centroberyx > Centroberyx gerrardi. Next base: position 10,062,639 of record NC_136016.1, on the reverse strand, counting down.
TAACAAGGAAATCTAAACACATTTGCCACACTTCAGTGTTTCTGCTGAGTGCCTCACTGCTTCAGTTTTTTCTTCTTTATGATTAAGTACATTTAAGCTTTCTTAAAATAAAACATTGGTCCCTTTCACACATGAAACCCGTAAAATTGCTGTTTTAGGTAAAGGTAGCAGTTTCTGTTCACACAAGACATGCCTTTCTGCTTTTTTAATGTAATGCTACCATTCACACAATGCTGGCAATACCGTTAAATTCCACTTGTTATTAATTGCTGGAGTCACTGTAGTTTGAAAACACGAGGGGCTAATCTCTTCGTCCGCCCAGACTCCGAGGATCTCTTATTTTCCACGTCTGTCCAATTCGACATTTTTGTCAAAAGTAAAGCTACAGTAGTGGTTTGTATTTCCGTCCTACAATAAGACAACAGAGCATCCTGCATCAGCGTCCTAATGTGCTCGTGCCGTTAATGTTACGGCATCGTTCACACATGTGGTCGATACGGAACTTCACCAGTCATGTTGCGTCTTGAGCAGTGAAATTGGCAGAACTGATTTACCTGCAGTTTGACACATCCTCCTCCTTTTCACACATGGCGGCGTGCCGTTGTGTTTACGGAACAGGCTGCATGTGTGAAAGTGATGTTTTGGACAGTGCTTTATAAATGCCCATCTTTGATCAATCTAGTCAGTGTTGTAAAGTTTGAGTTGTCATTTTAACAAACACCATAAGGGATGTTTGTTTTTAAGTGTCGTCAGAACATAGTCTTATCTGTCGTCTCTCTGCAGCCGTAAAGATCAAGAAGAACAAGGACAATGTCAAGTTCAAGGTGCGCTGCAGCAGGTACCTGTACACCCTGGTCATCACAGACAAGGAGAAGGCCGAGAAGCTGAAGCAGTCCCTGCCCCCAGGTCAGTACTAGCAAGAGCAAATCACTTAACAGTTGACTGTGGCAAGCTCTGTGGCAGCAGAAACACAAGATGAAAACACTGCACTCTTGACAGATGCAATCCAACTGAATTCTGCATGTGACCTTGAACCAGAAAAAAGGTGTAAACCCTCAAATTGTAAGAAATACTGATTTCTCACTACTGTAAAAATTACCTCAGTGCTAAATTCGAGAGAAGAATCTACATTTTTGATGTTGCTAATTGCTGTTTTGGTTATCTATATGATGTTGGATTTTGTGTTTAAAGATCACATGTATGAACCATCTTGCGTGTGGGTTGGTTGGCTGTTGATTGCTGTAATGTGAACAAGGATAAACACCACTTTAATAAGAGTGTGCATGACACTGGTCTGCTCAGATGTCAACCAGATTCACCACTTAAGTGTGTGGGAGATATTTTAATGATGCAGAGCTCAGATCTGGGCTTTTAGATTCTCCTGCTGTTCTGTGGCACTGTGTCTGTATAAGCTTCCTACAAATTTCCCTAAATCTGGTCACACTTGGAAGTAAAAATTTCTCACTTCAAAGTAGCGGACAAACGCAGCATCCCACCTGTTTTGTTTGCTGTCAATGGAAATTTCTTTCAGTCCTGTATCCAGGAATACTCACACGCATTTGCATTTATGCTTAGTAAGTGCAGTAGTTCAAAGGGAAGCTTTTAGCAGTTTTGGTAAAATTTTTCATTGTAAGCAAGTTGTCCAAGCAGAGCAGCCGTCTCTGTACCCATGGTACGTTTACATGCTTGATCAAATAAGGATGGATCATTTGCCCAATTTCACAATATTCTGAAAGTTTACAAGTCCATGAACAAGAGGAAAAATGTGGGTTCAACAGATGGGTGCTGAAAATGTGATCAGTGTTGTGGAGTAAAGTGATGATTGTTGTGAAGGTGCATGCCAGTGAGTTTTTTCTAACATGTTGTCTTTTCTTTACAGGTCTGGCTGTGAAGGAGCTGAAGTAGGACCTTTGATATGTACAGATAATTGTAATAAAAATTGGAAAACTGATTTCTTTGCCCTGTCTGGTTTTTACTGTATGTTGTACACCAATATTATGGACTCATTAGGAAAGTATACTTACAACATAAAATGTTACCCATCTGCATCCTCTGCATATTGTGGAGAGGATCCATGTGGGAGAAATGGTGTTTCACATGTTTGTCCACAAGATGTCAGACTTGAGCTAGCCACAGAAATTGTAAATTTAGGTTAAAGTGTGTTAAAAGCCCAGTCCTAAATCCCAATGTATATAGATGGATAACACCAAATGGCATGGGAAAACATGAAGCGTCTTGCTTGTTCACCAGTTGAGAAGCTCAGATACAAGGATTAATATGGTGTGGCAGGCTTGTCTGCATCATTTGAATACTTGGACGTGTCTCAGGGAGGTTTGCCATCGCTACACAAAACATTTCCTTTGAGTGTTTTATTGTCCCAATTCAACATTGCAAATCCAAGGAATGGCAACATAAGACGGCCAATAGAATTTCTCCAGAATAATGTTGAACAGGTTTTAACGTCTCAATGACCCACTTTTGGATACTGATTCAGACTTTGAAAAACACTGATGTAAAACACTCACACCATACTAGTTTACACTATACAACCAGCTGACCCAGGTTAACGCCCTCTTGGTCTTGGAAAGCTTCCATCCTGTTGAACTGTCCTTGAGCAAGACATTCCTGACAGTTCCAGGGTATCCAACCCTGACCTTTGATCTCCCTGTGGAGGAGAGCAGGCAAAAAAAAAATCCCTATGGGAATTAAAGTATCAAGTTACTAATCTTCAGGGACCACTCAAGCATTATAAAGAACCTGAAATTGTGGATTTAAGGATAGAAATCCGGTCAATACTTACCGTATCGTACAGTTGGTAAGGAACAACAGTACGCTTGCGTTTGCTATCGTTCTGCAGCGGAGCGCTGTAGGCTAAAGTTTATTTGCAACAACCTTATTTCCACACTAGGTGGCAGTGCAGTAACTTCATGGAGAGCCTCAGAAAAACATTGCAATAAGATTTGGATGGCGATGGAAAACATCGTTACACATTGAGCATGTTGTTTCTGAATTTAACAAAGTAACACACCCCACGTTGGGCCCCAGACAGGCTGGTAGACTGATATTTTCTCAACAACTCAAAGGAGCGTGTTTGCGCGCTCTCGTATTTACTCATGTCCTGTGCCCACTATCCTTGCGCGTTCCCGTTGGCGACACTGTGTGTCTGCTGCGTGCGTTTGGACCAGCTGTCGGATAGCTGTGGCTGTAACACGCTGACGGAGACATGGGCGCAGTGTGATTATTCCTTCTTTCATGAAAAATCCTACCGGAATTATTCACTTTGCAACAACGCTGCCGTCTCCGCAGGACTTCTGCTATCTTTTGTCTCACGTGCGGCTGAGTGTGTCCTTTCCATAAACGAGCATGCTTTTCCCATTGCCTTTGTTTGGAATGAGACGGGATTAAGATCTGCGGGAGCGGACTGAACTGTCCGCTTAGTAAAGAGAGGCTAATTTAGGTTGTAGCCTAACTTTTCTTTAGGGCAGGGATGTCTTCGGCACGGGTGGATTACATTGCGCCCTGGTGGACTTATTGGCTTCACAATTTCCCCCATATCAACCTGAGGTTTCAGCCCTCTGACAACAGCTTCCAACCTGAAGAGGAGAACTACCAGCAGGTCAGTAGAGGACCAGGCGGTGACGAGAGGGTTTATCATAAGCCCAGCAATCAAGCACAAAATTGTAATTGCGATAAAAGCGCTCCCACTTATGTTTACCTCCCGAGCCAAAAAATCACTAAAATATTCCTACATGGTCTCCCACTGTGTCTCGTACTCAATAGTGAGTTTATAATGACCTTATAGTCCTTTTACGGTATTTTCATTTTATCTCCCAGTATATCACTATAATGTATGATGTTTGTTATAGGATGCTTTCCAACAAGCGTCCTGCCACTTTCAGATTCTGCCTATTTTGCATTATTGATAACAAAAGTAGCTCATACTGTCTCTCTGAATCTCATGCACGCTATTTAAAGCTGGCCACCACTTAAGTCTCAGGCACAACTTCAAACATTTACTTGCATTTAATTGGACCTACATCCAATTCCATAGATCAGTGAACCAAACACAATGGGCCTGGGTTATTGGGCTGTTTTATGCATTATGATTTTAGTGGTTTGCCTAAGAAAAAGCAGCTGCTATTCTTCTTTGCACATACTGTAGGCTAGTGACATATGGGCTAAGAAGTCTTTTTTTCATCCATAGATTATTAATGGAGATGTTTGCTGTCTCAGACAGTAGATGCCCATCCTGTAAATACTGCCTTCAGTTAGGTGTGGTAACTTTTTTGCCTTTATTAAAACAGGGGGACAGTCTTCTTTGTGTGTGTGTGTGTGTGTGTGTTGGAGAGAGAGGGAGAGAGTCTTCCCCCTTTCTAATGAAGGGGGAAGACTATGTTGCAGTACATGTCTTTCCCTCCTGGGAGTCGAAGCAGCTCCCACCTGACCACAGAGGAGGCGGCAGGACTGTTTCCCACAGCTTTTTTGAAGTTGCACACAGGATGGGATCTGCTGTTGTACGGCTAATGACCTGCCTGTGAACACACATCAAGTTCTATGAATGTTTTAGCATTTCACTGCTGAATTTTTCAACGTTTCAGCTCGGCGTCTCTCGGCGCACACGGTACAGCATACTAAGAATACATGACATTTAAGTTCACCGCTCCAGTGTCCTAGCACAGTGGTTTCCAAGGCGAGGCCCGGGGACCCGGCAGTGGGTCCCCAGCAAAATGTGGAAGTGTATTCTGCTTCATTTGTTAGAAGTGAGCAGCACAATGACAAATGTCACAGTGACAAATGTAAGTCTTCCTCTAATCAGGTTTCACTCTCCACCGTTATCTCCCTACCAACGGCTGGCCTGACATCCATTTCCGCTGTTGCTACAGGATATCTAACAACAAAAAATGTTTCAGAAAGGGCTTCTTGGCCTAATTATAAAAATAAAGCCAATCGGACAGGGCATCTCCTCTCACCTCTACTGTCCACAGAGCAGATGACTGCACTGAGTAGATTGGATGTAAAATGTGTTGGGACGAGGGAAGAGACAGAGAGACGGAGGCAAAGAGAGCAAGAGAGATTCTTTCTATTGCTGCCAGTTTCCATTTTCTGTGACACAGTGGAAGTAGAGTCAGGGCCACTGGGTGTGTGTGTGTGTGTGGGTGGGGTGGGGGTGGGGGGGGGGGGGGTGATGAGCCTCAGTGGGAGTGCAGCTCTTCCTCCTGAGAAGACTGTCAACCGCAGGCAGTCGGAGGTGGGAAACCCCCTTCAACACAACCATCCACCTCTGTCCTCTCTGCCTTCCTCTCACACACACACACAGACACACACTCTTTTGTTTCTCTTCCTTTCTCTCGCGGCCTCATCTCTGTCTTTCTCACACACTCTCTTTTACTCTTTCCCTCGATCTCTTATCTTCTGTCCTTCTTTCTCAGATATCTGCCAAGCCTTTCATGCTCCCACTTCTTAGATGATTTTTTTTTTTAGCACCAATGCTAATGACGCAATTTCAAGGCAATGCAATGTTATTTAGGCCATTACATTTCCCATCACTTGTGGCCTGTCAGGCTTAATTCTAATCACCACCTCTGTTTTGAGTGCATTAGTAGCGGCGATAATGTGTGCAACAGAGAAACTTGTGGTGGGAAGAAGCAGGAAGACAGCAGATGTATTGCCCTTGGAAGTATAGGCATAGTTGCTAAGTTGCCATAATATGTGTGAATTATCCCCCTTTATTGAGGATGAATGAATTAACTGCTCCAATCAGTATAATCGCTCCATTGTGTTTGGATACAAGTCTATTCTAGCTGGAAATAGCAGTGCTGTAAGTCAATAATGTCACTAGAAGGATTCAGACAGTCCTAATGGAATTTGCTAAATAGCTTGTGGCCTAAAGATAAGCCCCATCTTGTATTATGAGTTCTACAAGACAGTGTCACACTGTGGTATTGATGACAACATAGCACAGTTATAAAGCTATTATAAATCTGACTGTTTATTACTTGGCTGTTTTATTTCTTCTCTGCTGGGGTGATTAACTGCAATGCAATATTATCCAATTGAGATTTGTTCAGTGCTTAATGATAAAGAATTTAATTTAAAGGGAGACAAATTAAATCGAGGCGTGTACTGTGTTGAGTCCACTCTGTTGTAGAGTAATTGCTGACATCGATCCCCATTGCCGGCCAACTATTGTGGAGAGTATTGAGCAGCTCAGCCGCGCCTCGGCCCGGCCACATGCCTTGTCAGAGGATTTGTAATTGGCTAGTTATAGCACCGGACAATGTTTGTGAATTCCTCCATTGGCCGCGGCCCATAGAATGCAATGGAATGCAAGGGGTCGTGCTCTTTCACTGTGCTGCTTTGTCGGGCTCTGTGTGCCTTTGTGTGTGTGTGTGTGTGTGTGTATGTGTGTGTAGTAGCAGGGATGGCTGCGTCCCAAGTATGCCGGGACCACAGTTTCTCACCCTCTGTTGGACACTGTTTTTGTCAGTAATGGAATGTCAGTCAGATAAATCACCTGACCAGAGACCGTCTCTCATTTCTGTCTGGCAACAAACAAGACGTTCTCTCTAGCAGCTTATTTTACAGTCACCTCGGTTTTAAGGTCTCATTCAGAGCCGCATTAGCCTAAAGAGCTGCCAACTTTTCTGTGAGAAAGTGGCGGACCAGGGTTTGTTCCCCTATACTGATAGGCCGGTTTGGGAATGCACACGCTCCTGAGGCAGGTCTGGTAATCACTTCAGCGATCACTCGGCCCTCCTCGGCCCATACTGTCTGCTGTGGGAAAATGTATCGCTCTGCTCCTCATCTTCCTGTCCTGAGGCCAAGAGGATGGAAGGATGGAAGGAGGGCAAAAACAGAAAACTAAAAGAGCGCACCCAAAAATAGGACAGGGGCCTAGTTTTCCTCATGTTTCTTTGTGTGGTGTGTGTGTGTGTGTATCTGTGTGTTCGGGCATGCATTGGAAAGAGGGTGTATTTGAACGCATGTGCTTATGTGTTTGCGTACATGTATTCCTGTGTGTGTATCTTGGTATATGTGTGTGTGTGTGTGTGTCAGTGTGTGTATGCCAGACATCACTGTAGGTCAGCAGGTCCCGGTCCATCTGATTTATCTATTTCCTGTTTTGTGACCTATACCTGTTTGTGCCAAGTACTGTCTGATTGTATGATTGTATTATGTGGACTGTACAAGGTTCACCACTCTTACACACATGCATCCAGCTGAGGCACTCTGATATTATCCAAGCAACTAGGGTCACAGCACTGATTTGGGGGGAAATTTGTTGCATTATGCTGAATTTGAGGTAATTACAAATGTCATGTATGAACTTAACATAATGTAGCTTAAGTCTTCTGTTGACAAACTTAGAAAACTCATTAAAATGCCAGGGTGTTATGTTGAGGTAGCAAGTAGCAGAGTAAAAAAAAAAGTACGCATATACGTTTTTGTGACATGAGTCAAGATAGAATTAACCAATTACAGAAATCAACAACATGAAACTAGACTTTTGTGCTCAGTTCAGTTTGAATGTGGTACGTTCTACATCTTAATATAGCATTGCATATTTCAATCTTTTCATCTCTGAGCACCAGCATGCGATGTAATTGCCGCCATCAGGAACCAATTACATTCAAACAAATGCAAGAAATAGGTTATTTCTTTCCCAAATAGCTAGCTGAGGTGCTGCACAGGACGGTCCCTGTGTTTGAGAAACAATGATGTGCCATGTGGAAATGTCTCTGTACTACATACACTTCTTAAACAGTAAGCGCTTCCACTGTATCCTACAGTTGGGGATGTAGCCTGAATTTCCCCAAGGGGATTAATAAAGTGCTATCTTACCTTATCTTAATAATTTACTTACCTTTTTTTATTTGGGGAATAAAGTTCACTCATTATTTTAGGGTGACACAAATCTTTAACCTACATTTATAGTATAGTTATCATAGTAAGTACTGTCAAACTGCTGTAAGTTATATGAGGATCATCTGAAAATATAATTGAGTTTTATTTCTGTTGGTGGTTGTTTGCCTCATGGTGATCACCATCTGGAGCTCGTTGTTTACCCACCTTTTTAATTAATACTACATCACTTCCTATGGTTAGCTGTGATTGACGACCTACTTACTATTAAGATTATGCATATAGTTAACAGCTTGCAGACATGTTGTTTCTGTGGTTTTGCCATCATTCATAACAGTATTAAGGAGAGATTTTTACTCTACTGTTGTCCCTGAAAGTGTTTCCCCAGTGTCTACGCAGTCAAGCTCAGCAAACCGCATAACATCTTGGCATTTGTTTTACACTGTTGAAAAAAAATCTGCCAACTGCACTATTTTCAATGCTAAAAAAAAGTCTACTCATCAGGAGGTACATGGTGATATACAGTATTCAGACAGAAGCAGTGACTGAGGGATTTGCTCCTGCTTGGTGAATTTGATGCCGTATGCTGTTCAGATGGATGACATTGAACTCATTTGGCCCCGCGTTTATGTCATGGACGCTGGAAAGAAAGAATCAAAAATAGCTTTTGTATTATAAGTCAGGGATTTATCATGTCTGTCCTTTGTGCTCGCTCCAACCTTAGGTCACCCCACTTACAGGATTGGCCTTAGATTTGACAGTGCCAGGTACTCGCTAAACCCAGTGTTTTGATTCAAATACGAACCCATTTGATTATCAAACGCGGACATCTGGGGGCCACACTGTAGGTAACATGACTGTGTTCCTCATTTACATAATTACAGAGGACTAAGTAACATTTGACTTTTCTATCCCCCCAGTGTCTAGTTGTCCTGGACAAAAAATTTCCGCTGTTCTCGTCTCACCACCAATCACTGACATGTTTCAATTGAAAACGAAAGAAGGGGTCCCAAAGAGGGACTCGTACTGCTATTACTGCAGCCTGGAATGATATGCTACAAATGAAGAGGGCACAGACATTCAATTACGGAAGCAAACACGCATCCTTAACACACTCGATCTTTCTGCCTCAGTGGCTTTGCTTATAGAGATTCCTTGGGAACAACTTTCCGCCCGAGTGCATCTGAACAGTCTCCTCCTCCAGACCTTTCTTCTTGCTGTTGTCTTTCTTTCTTCCCCTCTGTCTCTCTGTCTGTCATCCTATTTTTTTTTTCTTTGCTATTTGTCAGCATTTCCCTCATCCCTTCATTCCCCTCTCTGTGTTTGTTCTTTTTATAGGTTGTTGGACCTTCCTATAGCATTTGGAATGTCATGTGGATAAAAGAGGAATTTCCCCCCAATGGAGAAAGATAATGTCCTCTAATGTGATTTACTTCATTGTGATTGTACCTCACCAATGATGTCCTATTTAAATGCACTTATTCATGTATCATCAGACTCTCTTACACTGGATCAGATTAATAATTTTACAATCTAAAGTATTTGATTGCATCTTCGCATGAGCCTATCTCCATGATGCAAGCGAGTATGCAAATGCTTGTGATCTTTATTTTCTTTTTTTTAATAGCTGATTATACAGTTGAAGCCATTAACTGTGTTTGTGTTTAGTTTGTCGGATAGAAAATGGAGCATTATCTATGCCAAGGACTGAAAATCCATTGGTATGTGTTCAGTTATCACAGTCACTCTGATTGCATTGGAATTTAATTTACTTTATATTGCTTCCTCCTCAAGAAAATCAATCTTTCATCTGTCATTCTTGATTGCCTTGCTCCCTGCCCCACCTTTGCCCCCCCCCCCCCCCCCCCCCCCTCTCTCTCTCTCCCTCCCCTCTGTATCTGTTTAAGTGTTTGTGTAACTTAATTCTTGGTACAGTGATTCACCTCAGCTTCTGTAGTAGTCATGATGTCTTTTTCCTATGTAGTCATCTGCTTATGCCTCATCTGTGTCCACACACACACACACACACACACATGTACAGACACACACACACACACACACAGTTGTCCCTTCTGGCCCTGCAGAAGGTCATTAACCCCCATCTGTCTCTGTAGTGCTTGAAGTCAGTGATTAGCATCACCTGATTGGCTGGATGGTATAGCCAAGGTCTATTCTCATAGGACGGTGTGTCTTTCCCTAATGCTGATCTAACAACATTCAAATAGGATGCGACAGCACTGAATGACTATCTGTGTGCCGGAGATCTACGATTGTGTGGTGTGGCTTAGTACTTTCTTGGTGCTTTTTAGCAGGTCAGATCTAATGTATGTGTGGGTGCGTTGTGAATGAGAGGATGTGTGTTTCTTACACACTCACCGATGCTGTGTGAACTGGGACGACAAGTGGACTCGTGCAGCCCAATTCCCCTCCAGGGAAACAACAATGAAGGCCTCCTCTGCGGTGGAGGGTGTGTGTTGTGGGATGGGGGATGGGTTTCTTTTGTTGTGTGGGTGTAGCACCACATTCATGACCCCTCTTTCCCCCCGGGGACTAGGGTTTGGGCTTTAGGTTCAAGGAGGGTGTCAAGGAAATTGGTAGATAATACGCTTTGCTGCGCTCCAAAGATACTGCGGCCTGCACGGTAAAGCTAGTAGAGAGGCGTTTGTGCTGGAGGTGAAGTATTACTCTGACTGGGCAAGAGGAAAAGGCCAAACATTTCCCTTAGCCAGTTGAAAAAATATATTCTTAGGGAATGAGTTTTCTCTCTACACACACCCACACATACCACATCTCACAAAGCTCTGGAGACCCCCTGTTTGTCGTGGCAAAGTGTCGAGGGCAGCGGGGCAGAGGAGCGTAACAGATTTGAGGAAGCCTTTAGCAACATAACAACCTTCTTTCCCCCTTTTCTCCTCATCTCATCCATAACCCATGGGCCGCTCTGCTGGGACTTAATGGTGTCCCAGCTGTGAGTGTGGGCAAGCCCAGTCGAGTGCACTCTCCCGGAAAGACCCCTGGCCCCCGGGGCGTCCCCCTGGTGTCAGAGAGGAACAGGCAGGAACGCGGAGGAAGACATTGAGTCGGACTGCTCCGTTGGCCTTTGGAGAGGGGGCGTCGCCTCGTAGTGATGCTGTTGTAGCTCATGTGGCTCCCAGAGCGCTTCTCAAGGCATTTGGCAGCCTTCTCTTGCCTCTTCATGTCATGGTGATACACATACAGTATATTGAATTAAAATGCAAGAAAAAATTCCAAGGCAGTCAAGATGTGAGAAGGGATTTTTTTCTTGCATTTTAATGCTATTTTTCCCTCTCCAATGAGCACCTTCGAGTGAGGAAATACTTTCTGAACATGGATGAGGCCCAGTTGACCCTTTGAGCGCCTGAATGATGTAATATACTCTATGTTAAATGTATAAAAACAGTAGGAAGGGAATGCCAAAGGAAAGAATTGTTGCATGCTTCACACCAAGTTCTTAAAAGAATCTGTATCTCTCTCTTTTTTTTCCTTCTAAAGGAAAAAAGGAGATGACACAAGAGATAAAAGATAATTAAGAGTTAAAAGTCTTGCAAGTTGTAGTCAACACCAGCTGTATTTATAGCCAATACCAACAACAGGCTGCTGCAGCCCACAAGCCAGTGACTTTTAAAGTGCAATTTCCGTCACCTTCCATGTCTTCTGTTCTCTTTAACTGGCCTGACACCTGTTTAAACCCTATTACGTGGAGAATATGTCACTGTCCATTCAGCACACACACACACACAGTACCAAGGGACCCTCTCCACCTACGCGCAGCTGTCTGCCACCTGCTGTGGAGCAGCCATGCTTGTGGAAGACACTTCCTATCGCTTAGCGTGCATTTAGCACGGCTCCAAGCTTGTGGAATTCCACTGCTACACGACTTGGGTCTGCTTAGCGGATGCATGTCAACAGATGGATGTGCTTTCCATCTCTATGTATTAATTATGGTCACTACTGGTATGTTAAAATTTCATTTTAACCGGCACTCCTTGGTGCATCAGCGTGAGGCACGAAACATGTACCACTTAGATTGTTGTTGAGCTTGCATCTGTCATGACATACAATGCATCCTCCATCTCCATCTGTTTTCTGTCACTTGCAATACTATGCGGTCCAATAAAGCAGACATGGCAATATAAAATCTCTTTTTCCAGCAGTAGAGTGGTCATCAAGAGTTAAATTCAGGTCAGTCATACAGGGTGAGACTTCACTCCTCTACCTTCTTCATGATTTACAGCAGTTGGGAAGATCATTTTCTGCAAATTGTGTCCCTCTGTTCAGTATCTATTTAATAAAAATCAATGGTGGTATGATTGTTAAACTATGAACTATGAATTTTCCCATTTTAACTCCCACTATCCTCTTCTTCTATTCAGAAAGAAGTATACATCATCACCACAAATGCGCTGTGGGACGGCACAGAATATGTACTTGTTATTGATTTCCGCGATCTAGTAGGCATGAGACTTATTAGTGCTTCGCTCATATCAACCCCACATAAGAACTGATAGTCTTTTAAAAATATACTGCTATTCTGTTACGTTCCAGTCATCTGAAAATGCGTCTTTAAATCTTATCGGCCATTACAGCATCACTGAGTGTTCGTCTCACTGTCACATCTGTGTGCTCATCCTCCCATTGGCTCTCGCTCTACCTCTGATGGGACGCTCGGGGACCTGGGGGATTGTAAAACCACTCCCACAATGCCTTCTGGGTCATTTCTTCCCCAGGCTGTTACCGCATCATAATGATACTCCCTTTGTCCCATACCTCCTGGGTTCTGGGGTGTGTGTGTGTGTGTGTGTGTACGGGTGTGGGTGTGGGTCTCCTGTTGTGGCCTGTGGTATATTCACTTACAGTAGTAACACTAAGAAACAGAAACAGTTTATTCAGTCTGTCTTCTACACTATTCAAATAGAGGTCAGCCAATGCAGATTTTTGTTCTATTTTGAAAGAAAATGAATAACAAGTTTTGCAATGGCCACCTAGCAGTGTGTGTGTGTGTGTGTGTGTGTGTGTGTGTGTGTGAGAAGCCGATGGCTCAAAAGGGCGGTTTTAGCAACGATTTACCATCATAAATGCTGCTCTAGATATCACATCAGTAAGTTTGTTGAGTTCACTTGTATTGTGTGTCAGCACTTGAATTAGGCCATTAGTCATCCTTCGGGCCTGAGCTTATGTGATTTGTCTTGTCAAGCACGTGTGTGTTCATTTCTGTTCAACATTGGGATTCTTAAGTTTGCTCACTGTTTTGAAATCACGGCGTTATGCAGCGTTCCAGCCCGGGGCTAAGCCATTTACAATGCGCTTGTAATGGGAGAGAAATTGGGCCGTGCGCTGAGTAATGAGGAGGTTTTGTCTGTCTGAGGTAGCCGTGTGGATGAGGTAGCTCTCCCTTTGTCCTCCCATATCCTGCGCACACACACACACACTCACACACGCAAACATTTCTCATTCAGCCAATCTTTCCCCTCCTCCATCCCTCTTTTTTCCTCTTTCTTCTGTCTTCACGTCTTCCCCTCCACACCCCGCTGTTTCGCCGTTTTCATTACCTAGTATTCCCTCCGCCACTCTCTCCCAATGTCACTCTCTCTTTGTATCTCTCTCTCTTTCCCTTTCTCTCTCTCCCCCCCCCTCTACCCCGCCTCTCCCCCACTCTCTCAGGGATTGCCTTTCCGCTCAGCTAGATCTTCCTTCCTTCCTTTCCTCCGTCATTGCCTCCAGCCTCTTGCTCACCCCAGCCCCCGTCTAGGGACAAGAGAGAGGAAACAAAACAGAGGAGACAGTGGAGTGGGCCTCTGAGTTAGGAATGAGTAAGTAAGGAGGAGGGTGTTAACATGTTGAGCCTGCTTTTATGGGAAACTACTCAGGCCTAATTTAGGTAGGAGTTAAGTGGTCGGAGCTGCCAATTTGATTTTACAAAAGAGCGAATGCGTGTAGACTGTAGTCAGTGAAAGATAAATGGTGTTTTTAAACTTAATGGAAGGTCGGAGCACTTGGGAAGTGACGGCTCCGGCATGGAGTTGTGATGTGTGTGTGTGTATGCATGTGAGTATGCATGTGAGTGTGTGTGTGTGTGCATGTATCTGTGTGCGTCCTTCCACCGAATGGGCGCTACATAATTCAAAAGCCATTATTTTTGCACCCCACTCCTGAAAAGAAAGGACAGTAGCGAGAAAGAGAGTGAGAGACAAAATGAAAGTGGAGAGTGTTGTTTTGGCCATAAGTGCTTTAAAAGCAGTCTCTGAATCAGTGCTACCTGCTGCCAGGTGAAAAAAAAAATGTAATTTGACTTTCCTCTTGAACACCATGCATTTTTGAAATTTTACATGGGGTTTTGGAAAGGGTTTAGGGGCCCAAAGATCATGAAACCTAGCTCAGCTCAGTAGGTGAAACGAGAAAATAACGTAATTTTTTGAAGTTTGCGAAGTGGTTTTCATTCTGTCAGCAGCGACATGTGTAACTTATTCCTTTAATGGTCCATATAAGCTCTAAGGAGCCCCAGCCAGCTCCCTCGGTCCCTAACGTCACTGCGTACCATTTTCTTCTTTGCCCTCTTTCACTGCATTCCCTTCTTTCTCTGTTTTGCCTGGCTGCAGAGAAATCACGAGACAGAGGCACGGTAATTTAAGCAGGCCTGTCACATGCTGCTTAATTCAAATAGGCTGTGATAATTCCCCTTTTCACTCATCCTCCCGCCCCGCTGCAAGGGCACCAACTAACCTGCACGTTACCATAGCGATGAGAGTGTCTGGGGGGGCTTCTGTGTGTGTGTGGGTGTGGGTGAACGGTGTGTGCAGGAGGGGTATCCCCCTCTCCTCCATCTAACAAAATGAGGTTGTCCTCACGGTATCTCCCACCCATCCCCCACCCACACACACACACACACACACACACACACACACACACATACACACACACATCCCCATCTCATTTAATGTGTTCCCCTCAATTACATTGAAGACCCCCCTGCGCTCCGGTATACACCAACTCTCCCCACCCCACCCCCCTCCCTACCTTCAGATGAGACAAGGAGCTCACTCTCTCTCTCTCCCTCTCTCTCTCTCTCTTTCTCTCTCTCTCTCTCTCTCTCTCTCTCTCTCTCATTCATCACCTTGGTGCACACAGCCATCCATCTGTCTGAGCACACACACACACACACACACACAATCATATCGTTAACAGCCAGTGCTAAATGGCCGCTATTTTTTGACCTTCTTTCACCCATTTTATGGGGCGCTGGAGAATATGAGGAAGTTGAGTGGTCAATGACCGGTGCTTCTAACCTCTTATCTCTGTGATTGAGCCGACGCCCCTCTTAACACTTTCCTGTACAGATATTCATATATATATATATATATATATATATATATATATATAAATATTCCTGGATATTGATTTCACCAGATGAGGCCCTCTCTACACGAAAGGCATGTAGCCGTGAAATGGGACAAGATGAGACATTGCACCCCAACAGATGGAGCTGGGGAAGGATGGGGGAAGGAGGGGGGAGGAGGGGGGTAGAAAGGAGGGATGCTGCAGATAAGGGCTGTTTTGGGGGGGAAGGGAGCAAATGATGAAAGCAAAGAATCACGGTGCAAAAAGGAGTAAGGAATTATGATGACTAGCCAAGAAGTGGTGAATGTCACATGTAATGGTAAGGTCGAGGTCATGATATTGAACTCTCTATATGTATCTTTTATACTTGTATGTCTTTCTCTCAGGACATTTTAAGGGTTGGTTTGCAAAACTGAGAGGAGAGGGAGAGTATGTTTCGATGGTTCTACAGGATTTTGAGTAGATGGTTTACCAGGCTCTTTCACAGCCACCATTGACGTGATCCTGCAGATTCTTCCATTTTTGGATTTTAATCCCAGTACTAGACTTACGGGACAGATGACATCACAGCATGGGAACAGATGGCTCTGCACCAAAAAGATTTCAGACAAACTAAAAAGGAAGAGAAAGGAAAAAAAAAAAAAGAGGGACCGAGCTTGAATAAACCCATCTGCTCACAGATGAACACAGAATTTGTTTGAGACGGTTAGGACAGTCGTGATGCTATTTTTGTCACGACACTTCGTCTTTCACAGAAGGTGGGATGGGGCTAAAGGAGGAATAAGAGAGAGAGAGAGAGCGAGAGAGAGAGAGAGATGAGGAGGTGTCTGCTCTCCAGCTGGAGACAAGGGACGATGGGAAGGAGGATAAGATGCTCCCAGAATGCAGCTGGCCTTGTTTTTCTACCTTCTGGGGCTGGTTCAGACACACTCATATGGGCCACCTGGACACTCTGCACACTCCGTTTTCTGTGTCACATTACCGCACTAATCGCAGTAGCTGGCGAGGGGAATTTGAAATCATTAAGGTTGGAGTCACAGGATAGCTATTTAACACTATGATGCTGTGTGTCATGTACAGAGGCAGGGCTTCTCAAACTTGCTAATACCATTTTACTGTACATTCATCTGACAAACCATCTGAGATTTGATATTATACAGAATGGAAGCCTAATGAGTTAAAAGAATATGAGTTTTTGGGATATTGGCCCGTTGGTCTACTTACCTGTTAAGTGAACTGGACATATACACTATATACAGTATATAATCATTCAAATCATTTTTTTCATCCCTGGTAAATCATTTGGTCCAGTGCTTCATGCAAATACATTAGCATACTAGGCAATTAGCTAGCAGTACTTGTAGCAGCTCTAAAGCTAAATGATATGCGGCTAAGTCTGCTAGTATTAGTTTAGGAGATTGGTAAGATTTAGATTAATATGATACAAAAATAATGTACTGTTTTGAACTACCAGGAACCACTTTCCCTGGAAATTTCTCTCTTCCCATGAGACTTTGAGACTTCTTTTGTTTACATAGAAAGTGAAGGTGGTGGGTGGTGGGAGATTAGCTAAAAATCACTGTGCAGCGGATGAATACTATGTGGTTGCTCTCCTGAAATAGTTCCAAAAACAAACTATGGCAACAATTTATTCAATAACAGCTGCATGCCAGCTCGAAATAGCTTTTCATCTCAAAAAAATTGTGGGTAGGCTAAGTATTAAGAGATTTGATACCACTTCTTGTATCTTGCTCAGATGCAAGTGTCATGTCGTTTCCTTATGTCTCCCCCCTCTCTCCCTCTGTAGTCTCTCATATTCCTGGGCTGCGTGGCGGCTGCAGGCCTGGGCCTCAACCTGCTGTGCCTGGCCATCTACCTGAGCTGCCTGTGCTGCTGCCGCAAAGACGACGAGGAGGAGAGCAAGAGGCCCAACTCCTGCTGCGTCACCTGGTCCGCCGTCGCCGCCGGCCTCATTAGCTGGTGAGAGAGTCAGGACACAGGAGAGCTATGATGAATAACACGCTGTGTAAAGTGCACACACTCTCTGGCTGGCTGGCTGGCAGGCCGTCTATCTGTCTGTCTTTGTTTATGTCTGTCACTCTGTGTGTTTTCCCGCTTTCTTTATTGCTCTGTATTCCTAAAGGGGAGCTGTAACTGACATGCTGTTTTCACTGCACTAACTCTGTTTGTCTGTGTCTGTCTGTATTCTCGTTCTCTCTCGCTGTTTTCCCACAGGAGAGCCATAACTCATTAGTTGATTACAGTGCGTAGACTCTCTGTATGTTTGTCCAAATGTCTGTTTAACTGCCTGTCTGTCTGCTCTGGCTGTTAGTCTGTTTGTCTGTCTGTCTCTGTTTTCCCATTTGTATTCTCTCTAAGTGTTCTGGGTCTTTCTGGTCTGCCTGTCAGTCCACGTCCTTCTTGAAATATCCTGAGCTCAGTTGTGGTTTCAATTCTGCAAAGAGTTGCGGTTTGAGTTCGCAAATAGCAAAGGCGCAGCCAGTCCTCCCTGTCGTCTTTTATTTCTTCGCTCTCGATACGATCAGGCTTTGATCTGCCACATGGATGCAGTTGACGTACAGGATAGCATTGTCTTTGATAGCATCTTACCGCTGCCTCATTTTTGTCTGATATCTAACTTCAAACCGCACAGAAAATGTACAAAAGAGTGACAGCCACTGATGGAGTTGTCCCTGTCCCTCTGTCTGCGCTCACTTTTGTCTTTCAAAATAGACCCTTACGTCCTTGTATCAAGGAAACAAAGATTCAATTACAGTATGTCATAAAATTACCAACCCTCTGGGACCGGTGCAGCACAGTCAGCACTTACATCATCTGATAGTACCTATTAAGGCAGTGAACGAGATGTGCTCTCCTCGCAGAGTGGCTAATTGAATCTGTTAGCGAGAGGAGTGGACACTTGTTTCTCCCAATCCTGTGACAGTCATCTTCAGCGGCCGGTAGTTATTATTGAATTAGTCCTGCCTCGAGCGTTACCGTACGTCTCTCCCTTTTTAGACAAGGTTCATTGTTCGGATGGAACGCAGCGGCGTGATCACTGCTGAAAAAAACAGTGTACTATATGTAAGGCATGTACTATGTATTGTGGGATCCTGTACTGAGGGTTTGAATCCAGTCTGTGACTTTTGTTGCATCTCATCCCCGCTCTCTTTTTCATTGTTTTCATGCCACTGTCCACTGCATTATAATCTAATAAAGTGGAAATGTCTTAA
Organism: Centroberyx gerrardi; assembly: GCF_048128805.1. Lineage (NCBI taxonomy): Eukaryota > Metazoa > Chordata > Actinopteri > Beryciformes > Berycidae > Centroberyx > Centroberyx gerrardi. The sequence goes on along the minus strand of NC_136016.1, from coordinate 10,044,187 downwards.
AATAAGAAATACTTTTCAAGAAAATGCCTTATCCAGCAGTTTTTGAAGAAAAAATAAAGAAAAGAAAAGTGTATTTAACCCCTTCAGTTCAAAGCTGGATGATGCTGGCTGCTGAAAGCACAGTGATGAACGCTCTTCTATGTCAGATTCCCCCCTGAATCACAATTACGCCACTCGAAACCCAACAGTTACACACAAACTGTACATGACTCAGCATGATGTTAGACACATTTATTCGATGGCGTCGCTAATGGCATCTATTCCCAGCAAGTCAACCAGTCTTCATTACGTTACGTTTAATTATTTAGGCGCAGTTTCATGAAATGAAGAACGACTCAAAAGTGACAGCCCCTTCTCATATTAAAAATGTTTGTCACAAAATTAAACTGAGAAAAGTGATGCTAGCAAAAGAAAAATATGGTTTACTCAATAAATACTAAAAAGAAATGAAAGCAGGAATTTCAAACATGATCTAATTTACAGTTTTTTTTCTTAATATCTACACAAAACTAAATGGAACATGTTGAATTTACTGAACACGGATATTCTTACCTCTTTTGGGAGCATTTTGGGAAGCTGCATGCAAAGAAATATGAACTGGCCCAGGTGTGTTGAGTGCCTTCAACTTTGAATTGGCAGAATATTAACTAGAGATGTGCTGAATGAATCGCTCTCCTTCTTCCCTCGCTTTCATTTCCTCGATTTCCTTGATTTGTTGCTCTCTTCAACTGCATTTTGGATGTTCTTCTGTTTTCATCCTGTGCATATACCTAAAGTGATAGAGCTGTTCTCACACCTCACCCCTCCGCATCATCTCCTTCACCCTCCAAATAACATCAGATCCAGCAATACAACCATCTGTTCTGATAGTGACATTCCCACGTTAATGTGATGTAATTCTGCCTCTTCTGTGGCATTTCCTGCTTTATGCGGAGGCCTCTGTCATGTTATCCTTGGCCTTGGACCCCGTACAGCTGGCACCTAGAATGACTGTGGGAAATCAGATACTGTAGAAATGTGTCATGCATCCCAAAAGATGCTGCTCCTTTTTGTTTTGAAACTGTAGCGGCGCTCGATACTAATCCCATTACGCTGACCCGTTTTGGTCTGGAGCTGATTTAAAGGGCTTAAGAGGCCCGACTTGATAAGTTGTAAGACTTAATGTTGTGAGATGAATGATGTGGGAGGGAAAGATCCTCGGGGAAATCAACTCTCCTTCATCCGATTCCCAACTTTGATTATGCCAATCTGCTGCATGCGCCGGAGGACGGATGCGACTGACCCAGTGGATTCTGAACCAGACTTGGAAGTGAGGAAACTGGCCGCATTTATATCAGATCGATCCAGACTCTTTCCCCTCCTCTCACCCTCACCTTTCCCCACCTTTCCCTCTTCTTTCCTGCTTATCTCTCTGTACACCATCCTTCATTTCTCCTCCTACTTTTCCCCGTCATTCAGTTCTGTACATCCTTTTTTTTTTACCCTCTTCCTTCTGTTTTTGCTCTAAGTCTCGCCGCCCTCCGCTCTAATTATGTTTGACAGTGACTGTGGCTGATGTGTTGTGATGTCCATTCTAATTAACATCGGTGAAGCCAGAGCAGATGTCGCTGCTCTGTGGCTGCAGCCCTGCCCACGGTGTCGCACATTAGCTGTCTAATTATACTCCGCTGTAACTGACCGCGCTGCTCATGCCGAGGACACCTGGACTCTTACAAAGCCACTGATGGAGTTTTACCAGGGTTTAGTTTGGGTTGCTGTTCTTTCTCTAGAGCAAGGAAGTCTTGGATGTAAATACTCAAATCACCCTCCTTTGCAGTATGATGTGTATGATGTGTCAATTTACCTAACAATGGTCATGTAGGAGGATTGTGGGTCAAACATGGCTGTCATTTAAAACTGCAACAGCCAAACTGTAATACACTGCCATGACAGGTAGAGTCCAAGTTGTCCAAAACGTTTTTTTTTTTTTTTACTGTGTTTATTATTTGTTTTCATCCATGTTTTTCTTAATTAATGAAAAGATTTTTGCAGAAGTGATTTGGTTTTTCCAGGGTGTTGACAATATGTTGTTTATTTACATGTATCTGCTATAAAGGGCAGAGAGAGAGAGAGAAAGAGAAAGAGAGACAGAGATGGAGAGAGAGAGAGAGAAAGAGAAAGAAACAAAGAGAGAACCCACATGAGAGAGACAGAAACAAAAAGAAGCTCACATGTTATCAGTCAGCTCCACTGGATCCAACACAGAGATGTTTCGCCACACAAGCAGCTTTTTATAGAATACCTATCAGCAACAAAAGCATACCAGCAGCAGTGTTTTTACAGCCCTCATTCACTTTTTTGGGGGCATCTTTTTTTAGCGACTGACAAATATATAACTTTGTTTTTATTATATCTCAGGCCTCAAGGGAGTCAGGGTTATTTTGGACTCTTCTAACGCCAGAAATGGAGACCGGCGTATGAAAAATTCAGGAAGGAGCCAGTTGTGTTTTACAGTATAGTTCATAGAGCGTTTTTTTTTTTTTTTTTTTCAGTGGCCTTTGCAAAGACTTCAAGAGGGCAGAATAGAATACAAAAGTCATCTGTCTCATGTTGTCATGTCAGGATTCTCAGTGCTGCCATTTTGGGGCAAAATATCAAATATCAAAACATTTCCCAGTACATTTGTAATAGCCAAGGGCCTTTTTTTCTGCTGCAGGCTGAAGTTTTGGTTCCTCTCCAGATTTCCCCTTACTGTCTTTGTTTTCCTCTTTGTCATTTATCGACATGACAGTTTGGACTTTTGCTCAGTACATGCCTAGTCAAATCTGTGCTAGTCTTTCTCTTTGAATTAGACCATAGATATTTTAAGGAGCAGCACTAAGGGAACAGGGAGGACAGAGGGAGAGAGGGAGAGACAGAGATTCTCCCTATCTCTCTCTCTCTCTTTCTCTCTCTCTCCGTGCCTCTGTGTCCTTCCACTCCCCTTATATTTATTAGAATATTCTTCTAAAACATGTCTGCGTTGTTCAAAGGCGTCCACGTTTCTCCCGGCTACTTTTATCCAGTACATTTTCCTTCCTGGTTTCTCACTGTGTCGGTGGCATTAGAGAATCTGTTTAAACACACAGAGATGAAAGGAGAGCAACTCCCGTGGTGTGTTTTCTCTCTCCTAGGCAGTGTTTGTTGGTGGGGGGAAAATACAAAAAACATCCAATAGACAAGATTTATGTGCGTCATCATCAGTGGATTATTATTAACCGTGGGAGCTTGAGGCAAGCCGAATATTCCCCTTTTTTTTTGTTTTACTGCTGTTCGTCTGTCTTGCTCCGTTTGTCCCTCCGTCTTCCTCTCTACCTCTGTGTCATATCATCCATCCTAAACCCTCTGTCTACCTGTCTGCCTGCGTGCATGTCGGCCGGATCACTGTCAGTCTGCTTCTTTTGCTCTGTCTATATCTGTCACTTCCTCTCCCTCTCTCTTTCTCCCAGTTGATCATTTCATTTTCTCTCCTGTCTTTCATGTATCTCCTCCCTCCCTCCCTCCCTCATCTCTCCCTCATCTCTCCCTGAGGGATGTGTTTAAAAACTGCAGTGTGGGAGGTTTACCTGCAGGGGGTCCACTTAATGAGACTCTTCCCCCCTGTTGTACTAATTAGGAAAATAGCCCTCGTTGTTCCACAGACCGCCACACTGTTGCAGAGCGACCAAAGCGCTGCCAGACTCTCGAACTTTTGCGGGAGGCGTCGTTCACCGTGGATTTATTGCCTCTCTCCTCCTTATCCGGAACATCAGGGAGGAGTCCGGAGGAGCCAAGAGGTTAAAGAGAGCGCCCTGAGCCTCAATTATCTGCTCCTCACCTTCCCTTTGGTGCTGACCTGACCTGCGCCCGGCCTTCATCTGGCACTGGTTTTAAGACGGAAAGACAGCGGAAGTTGGCGGTTTACAGGTCTGATCTGTGGATGGGTGCGGCGATTAAAGATCAGGGGTTTAACTTCACAGTGGCTAAGATGTATTGATGCTTTACGGGGCTGTTAGGCAGTAGGAGGGTGTATGAATAAGTAAGAGAAGAGCCACCTGTACTCATAAAGCCTCGTAGAATTAGAGTCATCGGTAAGGTGATGGAATACTGATCCATAATAATTGATCAAGTCACATGACCATGCAGTATCTGCTCCATTCCAGGGACTCAAATGTGTCCCAGATCAGCACTGTTGGTAATGTTGTCACTTTGAATCTTTTACCTGTGTGACCTGTGAGTTTCAGCGCCTTACATCAGCTCAAGTCTTTGAAGCTGGGCGGCATCTCTATCTATCTACCAGGCCATTCTTGTCCAATGCCTTCAGAGTATTTTGTGCGACACTGCGCTGCCACAGAAATGCAGTTACTGTGGGATTTGTGCGGTGAGAGATAGTGTAGCCGGCTTCCAATCCCATCATATGGCAGCGCAGAGCGACGGCGCTCCAGGGGGAAGACTAATGCTTGCAGAAGCTCACAGAGACCGCTCAAGAGTTTGTGTATGTGTGTGTGTGTGTGTGTGTGTGTGAGTGTGTGTTTTCTTTTGTTGCTGATGCTCCAAATCAAGAACGTTGAAGTGTATCATTTTGTATCTCCGTTCCCACATGAGCCGCATCCTCCGGTTCATACATCGACTTTTTCATGTTTGCCAAATTCCTAATGTGAGCGAGCGTGTTTCTCTGCTCCTCTTCATATATCAGCTGTGATGTTTATTCTGCTGTTGCTGCACAGCCTCATTCACCTCAGAGAAGGACATTCGAGCCAATTAAATGCTTGGATGACTGAAGGAATCACTCAAATCATGTGTAAAAAATTATTCAAAATATGCGCACATTCCAAAACAAACTTTGTTGTCTAATTTGTCGTTAGAAGGCTTTTCTTTGCATAAACGAGCAAGGAAATTCAAACAATTGCTTATATAATTACATTGCTGTATATATATGTTCATTTTGCCAACATCACTCATACAAAGATTTTTTTCAATTACTGATCTTTTTTTTTCAAAGTATCACATTGTAAGTGTAAGTAAGAGAAAGAAGTCAGTCTATACATTTTTATGGAGGCTCTCCTGTTTTTCTCTTGACACACACACACACACACACACACACACACAGCACAAGCTCTGCCTTCCCAGTTCACGGTTCTTGTTGTTTGGCTGACTAAATGTCCCATGGTAGTAAACTTTTGAATGGACAGAGAGACTGACATTCCTCTGCCATCATGATTCAAGGATTAGTGCCTAGTGATGCATTCATTCCTGTCAGGGCTCGTCACAAAGCGCTCCATTACCTTTGTCATTTTTCCCATCTCCACAAGTCAGTGCTGATGGAGTAATTGATGGTGGCTCTTTATGATCTTGGCAAAACGCCCGTGTGAAAAGGAAGAGATGAAATATTCATAAACTGTTGTGTAGGTATTATACTGTATGTTATGCGTTGCTCCTAGTAGGGAGTGTATTTCTACTGTAGGATGACAACCTTGTTTCTCCAAAAGCCAGTGTTTTAGAAATGAAAGAAAAGCCTTATTTTTAGGTTGAGTCTGCCACGCTTTCAGCAATGGGTTTACAACAGACAATGGAAACTTTAAATTCTATGACAAAAAAGAGAAAGAGATCACTTTGGGCTCACAAGGTTTTCACTCCAAGCAGTGATGATGCTGTACCCTCCTCATTAATTTATCAAACGTTAACCTGTTCCTCCCTGCCTCGTCTCTTCGCAGCGCCGCGGTGGGTGTGGGTTTCTATGGCAACAGTGAGACCAACGACGGGGTGTACCAGTTGACCTACTCCCTGTACAACGCCAACCACACACTGGGAGGTGTGGATAGTCTGGTGGGTAACACACACACAACACACACTCGCACAATTAACTCTCTGCGCCATACCACTGCCACATGGTGAGCTACTGTTAAATGGGCAGAAAAAGGACTCATCAGGTCCCCTATACACACACACACACACTCACTCACACACATACACACACACACACCTCCTATTGGATTTCATTATATGTCATTTGATGTATGTGAAGACAGTGTTGGACATTTTCACAGTTTCATAATACATACAGTAGTAGATGGGACACGCACACACGCACACACACACACACACACACACACACACACACACACACTCACTCCACTCCGGATCAGGGTAGAAATGGAGGAGGGAAGCCCGGCAGGTCCAATTTAGCATGCCTCTAAATGTTTTTATACTGTTTTTATGACTTTTTACTGCTACAAATTTACCCCAACATCCCCCCCCCCCCCCCCCCCCCCCCCACACACACACACACACACACACACACACTCCCCACCCCACCTTCCCTGCCCCACCCTCTCCAAGCCCTCGAGGCCTCAACAGAATCAGAAGAATCATCCTGTGTCTTTCTCTCAGTTGCGTGTGCGTGATCCTTGTCTATTTTTATCTGGCTCATTTCACAGCTCAGAGACACTGATGACACAGACACCCAAATCCAGCTCTCTGTGGCAAATTTCACACTCGTGACAGGGCATTTTTCTCCTTTCAGACGAGACTCGGGGAAGTTGAAACGGTGGGATTTTTTCCTATTCTATTTTTTCCCTCTGTCTGCAAAAAGGCGACACGCCGTATTAGAATCCCCTCGTCTTCTAAGCAGCACGAGTATCTTTGATGTCAAATAGATAATATTTCATTATGCTCCTGTGCAGAAAGTCTCCAATTTGCCACATTCCCAGAGGGAGCTAAGAATACATACAATCCCTTAGCACAGTACATCAGTACATATGAAGTACTACAGCTGTACTGCAGGAAATATAATCTATAGCCATCAGATAGCTGGAGTTTGCCTCTTGTAATGATATAATGAGTGCCAGAAGGCAGTTGAAAGTCAATTTGGTGTACTTTTGTCTTGATGCAGTAAACACTATCTAGCTGGTGTGACAAGCAGATTTCAGTAAACACAAAGAATTATTTACAACTATTGGCCCAGGTCTACATCACAGTTCATAAGCGGTCGATCAGTGTTAATCTTGTCACAAAATAAATAACTTAAATAATGAAGGCTTGTTGCAATTTCGTCAAATTTCTGTCCCATGATGATATGTGAAATAATTATTGACGAAATATTGTATTGACGAAAATAGGACAAAATGAAAAATCACCTCAGCAGATGATTTGAAAGCTGTTCTGCCCATTCAACAATATCATAGTGATACCCTTAGGAATTCTCTCCTCCGTATCTGTGCTTGGAAATGGATTTTCCTTAAGTGTTTTGAAAAAATTTCTTTCAGTGTTTGAAGGTTTATTGATACACGTAAAGTTCCTGGCATTTTATATCTACAGTGTAGTATGGTAAGGTCATGATGTTTTTTATTACCTCTACTTGAATGATTAAATGAGCCACTAAAAGAGTGGTGCTATTTTTTCCTGTTCTAATGTTGAACTGTTGAAGTGGCCGTATATATTTAATCAAATTGCCATGACTAAAATCTGATGGAATTTAAAGGCTATTTTCGTCCAAAGACTATGACTAAATTAAAAAAAAGTTGTGAAACTGACCCCTGCTACAGATGTACTATGGCACACCACAATGTAGAAAATCCATCCCCCTCTCTCTTGCTGTCTCTCCTCCCCTCGGCGGCGGTGACTCTACATGATGCTGCGCCGGTGTCGGCGCAGGCAGAGACCCGGGGTGACTTGCTGTCGAAGAGAAGGGATTAAGTCTCCATCTGCGTTAATGGAGATTAATGTGTTGGTATCTGAGCCACTCAGAGCGGTGGCTCAACACAGCCTCTGTGAAACACACTTGGCTCAGAGGGCAGAGACAACAGCTCATTCACTATGTGGAGACTTCTTAAAGGTTTGCACCAATGATGAGGAGAAATTATTCAGAGCGAGTTTTTATGGATAGTACTTCTTGCCTACATGGCTTCAGTTGATGTACTTCATACATGATTTACACTGAAAACATATTAGAGCTCTGTGAGCACTGATGTGGGAAGATTAGTAGAGCTGCTGTAGATTGTCAATTAGGATTAGTTCTCATGTGACGAACATTAATGTTAACCATTCTGATTTACTCCACTGCCTCTATATAACCGCATGTTAAGCATATATCACATGTACAGGCGGATAGATACAACTCTGTCATTGCTAGATTGTATATGAATTGATGTGCAGTGGTGGCCTCCCATGAATCTTGTATAGCACTTAGTCGCATTAATTTCTCACTCGCATTAGTGAGAGGCAAGGGAAATCATTAACATATAGCTTGTCTGAAAGCTTGTCAGTGTGCACTCATGCAGACACATCACATGCACAGATATGACATGATGACATTTATTCAGGACAGTAAATGGCCTGATATGTTGTGCATGTGAGTGTGCATGTGCGTGTGTGTGTGTGTGTGTGTGTGTGTGTGTGTGCATGAGTTCATAGCACGCTGCTATAGACTGTTAAGGAGCCCAGTCCTTGAGCCGGACAAAGAGCCCAGTGTGCCACACACAGTTCCCAGTCTCCCCCCACATAATCAACCATGAGCCCAGGAGACAAAGCCCTTTGATGGGCAAGAACAAGGACCAATGCTAGCCCGCCTGATTGGCAGATTCAGTATTGAAATCGGTATTGAACGACTCCTCATTGACAACAATGGCCTCTTTGCCCTTTGGCCCACACAGATGCCTTTTAGCCCCGTGCAAAGAGTCGAGAAGTGAGTTAGCATCTAAAGACTCAGTTTGTAAGAGCGGAAAGGAAGCAAGTTAGACTCTCATTATCAATGGAGGCTTTCTCAGCTTCTGTTGAGACCTTGATTAGTTACGGTCTGGACCATATGCTTATGATGTGTTTACGAACACACACACACACATGGAAACACACACACGCACGCACACACACACACACACACACCTCAGAGAGAATGTGAATGAAGAATCAGTTGCACACTGAGAGGGGTCCGATTTGGGGACATTCGTTTCAAAGAGAGATGCAAGAAACCATTAACAATGGTGGTAAATGGGGAAACTGTCCAACTGGAATGCTTTATCTATGATGTAATGGGATTGATATCCCATTTGAAGTGTTTAGGCTCACTAATAATAACTCTATTGTTTGGGGATGGGTGCCGTGAGAGGTTTTGGCAGCCAGCAGCCACACAGTGGACTGAGTTGCTGTCTGGGTCAGACACTGAGCATTTGGCCACAGCTCAAACACTGGTTGGGAGCCTGCCAGCGACATAATTACAAACATATACTTCCCGGCCATTCTCATAATAAGCTATTATAATATGAGAGGGATGAAAGAAATATGTTTTAATTGACAAATTTATTTTCTAAGTTTGTCAAAGTCCTTGGAGGAGATTTTGAAAGACTTTGAATTCGAGGAAGCTAGTGATAAAACTCCCTAAGAAGTGAAGCTTTGTTTGGGATGAAGCTGACAGGCGAGAGATTTACAGGCTCACTCTGTACATTTATGTGTGTGTGCGTGGGTGGGTGCGTGTGTGCGCATGTGTATATTTGTGTGCGTGCGTGTGTGTGTGTGTGTGGATGTGTGCATGTGTGTTCACACTCTGGCCCTGGCTGCTGTCCAGAAGCAGAGATTTCAGAGGGACGGCTCTCCTCCCATCATTAACCCACTCTCTGCTGTAGCTCCACTACACCGCCTGCAGCCAGGATACAGAGAGCAGAGCCAGGCCATCGCTGTCTCTCCTCTACCCCACAATTACCAATCATTTAATAGGATAACTGGTCATTTTCAAAGGAGAGACAATTGCTGGATTGCAGGAGAGGAGACACAATATTTTCCTCTGCTGTCTAGGAGATAAAGAATATTCCTCCAACAGTTGAAGCTCTGCCATCCCTTGGTGCAAATGTAAAATGTGCTTTGACATCTGGATGTCTGTTTTAGTAGGTGTGCTGGGCGGGTGAGATTCAGCTGAGATATGACTAATGGACGCTTTGCTGTCTCTTACTGACTTCCTTATTCTCACATGGCTTGGTGTGCAGGCTTTTAAAGTTGAAGTGAAAGTGGTAACCGCCGGGCCAGAGGTCGCCTCTCCGACCAAACCACTTTCCACTCCTCTCCGCCCCTGCGTGAACTCTGTCTCTCTCTCTCTCCCGCAAGAAGTCAGCTCCAGACATTCAGAGGAGTTCAAGCCTCTGCTGAATTGCTCTCATATGGTTGAGCATCACAGTACTTATGGCTAACCGTTCTTTAGCATTCGCGATCCCACTTCCTTCCTTCGGTCAGCAGTCCTTGCCATGTGGACCACTGGCTTTCCAAAAGTCATGATTTAATGGCTGCTTAATGTTCGCATCTTTCATCCAAAACCCATAAACGCCTCTGAGCCTCTTGTGTAGAACATCTTCTTATAAGCTCTGTGGTCATCAAATATCTGAAGGGGGAAAAAAAGGGTCGGAAAGAATATATTTTTAAAGGGATATTCTGCTGGTTTTTTTTTGCTTTTTTGCGAAGATGGTCTCTGTCTTGGGGGTGACCGGGCTGCCAAGGCACTTCAGACCCATGTTCCATTTCACGCCCCAGCTCCTACATTCAGTTTTAATGGAGGAACCCTCTGTCATCAAGCAGAGACAGTCAGAGCGGGAGAAAAAGTAATACTCCTGCATCTCAAGCTTTGTTTCAATCTAACAAAAACACTCATTGTGCCATCGAAAAGGGTCTCTGACTACCTGGCTGTACAACCTCTGCCTCCCTTCACTATTGTTCAAAACAAATACAGGCTCGTGTAAAAGAGAACCTTCATTACATGAGTCAGAGGCACACTGATCTTAATTTTGATCCCAATTCCTAAACTAGATTTCTACATTTGATATTTGTCTGCACATTCTCATTATTTTTCCAAGCCTCTTGTCATTTGTCACAGTCACAGTTCTGTCATTTGTCGTAGTATCTTCTGGGGTTTTTTTTTTTTTTGCATTTATTGTTTGTTGTTTATGCTGCAGCAAGTTGAAATGAATATCCCACAGTGAAATTGCGGTGCGGCGAACACATTCCGCTTCAAATTGTTTGTTTAGAAAGATCTGCGACAGAGAACGCTTCTCCGTGCCCTAAAAACATCAGACAGAGACGGAGAAGACTGGGACTGGGACTTGCATCTTCCCGATCGCTCCAGATCAGTTATACGGTGAGGATCAGGCTGAGACGATGGAGAGATTAGCTGGATTGGCTGTCTCCCTAGACTCTCTAAATAAGATCCTCACAGAGGAGGATCAGATACAGCCCTTCGGTTTTTCATCTGTGATTTCATCTGCCCCGTCTGAGGAGTTGAGATGAAGCTGTACCGATGAGTGATCAGATAGCAAACTACAGAGCGCCACAGGCAGGGCACCGGAGTGCAGTGAGCGCCTGTGTTTCACCACGGCTGCGCTTTGCCATGTAGTTGTTCATCATGAAAAAATGTTCATATTAACAAGAAATGTATTCCTATAGTCAGTTTGATGTTTTGGTCTTATTTGATCTTATAAGCAAGTGGAATAATTCTGACAGTGAGGTGAGATAATTCTGCTTGTTTCCAATGCGGTTTCACTTGTTTCAGGAAGTTTCCTCTTGTCATTATTGTGAAACAAGGCAGAATAAGGCAGATGACTCCACTAGTATTGAGAAAATAACGCATGAAAAAACATGCTGTACATTGGCAACATTGGGATCTGCCTAATTTCAAGATATTATACTTGCTTCAAGAAAGTTCCTGAAACAGGTCAAACTGCATCAGGAACAAGTGGTATCTCACAAGGTATCTCACCCCACTGGCAGATTTTGTTTCACTTGTTTTAAGAAAACTAAGATTTTAAGACTCACTAGAATGGATGGCTTGTTAAGACAGATATTTTTGGCAGACAATATTTAATCAGTCCCAGTCCTCTGGTCCTTGTGGTGCTGTTTTAATCAGGTCTGCATTATGCAGAAGTCAGTTTTTCTGCATTGTAAAATCCCCAACTAAGACTAGCCTTGCTTAATTTTGTCCTCACTCTCTGATCACTGTCATCCACTTCTGTTGTATCTCCCCTCCTTATCCCTTTTCAGTCCCGTCACACTCGCTGTTTGTTACTGTCCCTCTCACTCTGTCTATCATTCAATCTCAGCAGTGCCCTCAATTCCCTAGTTTCTCTCTCTTCTCCCCCTCTTAGTTTTGCCATAGGCAGTCTGGTGTGGGCCACACATTGAATGCAAAACCAACTAATTACTTCCACCCAGCCTCTCCTCCTCTCGGCTCCACCAAACCCTGTCCCCGACAAACATAGCAACAATATGAGTCGTCTCTCTCGCGAATGCCAAGTACCCAGGGCTGAATGCAGGCATTTATTACCCTTTTTAATTATCAAATAGCAGGATGTCTCTGTGAATACCACTTCCCTGTAAACAGCTTCTCCCTCCCAGCAAGCGCGCCGTAATTAAGCCCAAGGAAACGGGTAGTGCCTGTACAGTAGATGCTTGCACCGCACATATTTGGTTTTGCTGTGTTTGACCGACTGGCTAGAATGTGATGTGTCAAGGAAACAGTTGAGTGAGTCTGGGGTATTTGTTTTGTTCGTCTCACTTACAGCGCCGCGCTTTCCCTCGGGGGATAAGTGTGATTAGTTGCTCTATGATTATATGGCATGAACAGGTAAACACCTAAATGTCTTTCTCATTAGCGGGGTGTCAATTTGGGAAAAGTCTGACAAACAACAAGTGAACCGTTGTGGAATGCAGAAATCTCCCACAGCAGCAGCAAACCTAGTATTTCACCTCTGGTTTTGGCCATTATCCAAGTTGGACTGTTTATTCAAAGTGGTTCCTTCACCGACTCCCATACTCAGTATTCCAGCTCCCCCAGCCTGTCCTGTGTGCTGCTGTCCTGCTCTCTCTGCTCTGCAGTTGATTGGCACCCTGGACCAACCTCTATGTTTGGCCCAATCTCACCCTTGGCTACTTTTTTCCTTAACACTTTATTAGCCAGGAAAGTTGACAAAATACATCATCATGGAAGTGTGCATAGTAGTAGAAAAGCGGAGGATATAAAAACATTAGATTACACGAAATTATCTCCTAGTAGTAGTATCGTCGAACTAGTTTTTTATGCCATTATTTGTGTGAGTCTTAGTCTTACCAGCACAGTACTCAAACACCCATTAATGTTACCTGTTCCATTACTTACTGCACACTGGATAGGATTGTGTCTCATGAATGGATGTTAAGTTAATTTGCTGATGGTAATAATACTCACACAAACATGTTATATATTGCAGGGTTTCAATGAATATTAGATGTGTTAACAGGAAATGTTTCTGTAGACTTGGAGAGTTTATTTTTAAGTTCAGTTGATGTTGTATTGTACAGTTCTGGAAACTCACACACATTTAAGAACAAGTCACAACACAAAGGGGACAATAGATAAGAATAGCGTGACATTTCAAATGGGCCACACCTACAAGGTGCGGCACAAGTGATATGCCCCGCTCTATTTCTATGGGCAAAACAAAAAATTGACATTTTCTGTGGTTGTTTTTTATGTGTTCTGCTCTTGACCAAAGTATGGCTGAAGTACAGTTCCAAAAAACAACACAGCACTGAGGACGGAGGACAGACAAAGAGAAAGATACTTGCCCACCACAAAATATCTCGGATGCATCAGATGGTGACTTGGCTGACGGGAACAAAGCCCCAAGCCCCGAAAGAGAACGATGCATCACAGCTTCAACTAGCCGCCACAAATAAACAGCACTGTAGTCAACAGGACAGAGCCACAGCTGGGAAAATGAACATCTGTGTGTCTTAATTGATTGTGCCACATCAAGCACACAGCCCAGCTCAAACTGTAAAGATGCATCCTCTGTTTTTGTGTTCTTGAAAAGTTCATTCTCTACAGAGACAAGTTTCTCCACGAGAACACAAGGATAGACTTGGAATTGTTGGATGTGATAATCACTAGTGGACGAGGAGGGAAGACCTCCTATACAGGCTCAGCTTAAAGTCACTCCAGTTTCCTCAATCAGCCCATCACTCTGGAGGAAGAGAGAAAAGACACACACACACACACACACACACACACACACACACACCTGGTAGATTCCCAGGACGACCACAGTCTTCTACAACAGTATTGGTTTAGGCAGAAAAGTTTCTTGTCCATTTTCTCATTTTCTCAGCCAGGATTCAAACTGGTGACCCCCCCAGCTCCAACCTCATTACTCTCAACCTATTAGGCAAAACCTGTCATCCAATTTAATTCTAAGTTGGAATATTTTATTCTCACTGACACCCCGACTTTCACACTTGGTATTCCACTCCCATCTGCAGCAGTGCTGTACCATTAATTTCACCCTACACCTTTCCTCTGGTGCCCTCCAGGTCAGCGGCACCATGGGCAGCATGCAGAGCGGGCTGCACCAGCACCTCGCCAGGCTGGATGAGATCTTTGCCACGCGGGGCGACTACGTGCAGACCCTGCAGTTCATGCAGCAGATGGCCGACAACGTGATCAAACAGCTGCTGGGCCTGCCTGACTGGGAGGAGGCGAAAGTGGACCTGGCCTCCATCGCCGATCAAACCGCATACGTAGAATACTACAGGTAAGCAGAGGAACGCATGTGTCATGCTTGTACTGGGTGGCCAGGGGCTCAGGACGCTCACAGGGTCGGTGATGCTTCAGCTATGAGTTGTTGGCATTAGTTCCATTAAACAGTATCGGTTAGGCATCAAGTTAAAGAGGAAGAGAAAACCAACAACAACACCCATCTAGGGCAAAGGAGACAAAATTCAGGAAATGGATTTTCTTAAAAACTTGACACGTTAGTAACTGTAGTCATGTAAAGGTCTGTATACCCAAAATTTTGGGGTAGGTAAAAATTCACACATGCATGTCTACAATGCAAATCAATAGAGAACATTTATATGAACATAGTTATTCCCAGCTTGGTGATAGCTGCATTTTCGTATACAGCTATCTAGGATGGTTCCAAGTTATTTGTGGGAGGAGCTAAAACATGAGGGAGGGTGTAGGTGGATTACCAAGGTATGATATATTACATAATTAGAATTATTATGGCTCAATATTACTAAAAAAAATAGCAAAAAAACATAACTATTTACTTTATATATGAGAGATGCACTTGAGGGGGGATGTGCTGTTAGAATATGCATGACGCTAGTGCTTATATCATGTCTCTTACACTGTATGACCACCATCACTCAACAGTTTGGCTATTATATGGATAATTCATGTGTAGGTAGATATATTCTGCACGGTATGACCTGAATATATCAACTGATATTAGCGGACAGGGTGAAGCAATATGGCCGCATGTATGCATCACCCACTTCTGTTGCGATCCCCCCTTGCAGAAAGGATCATCTCCATATGGCTTTGTCAGGAGTTTGAGAGAGCAACATCTTATTCAGTCCCTAGCAATCATTGCATCAACCATACATCTGCAACATATGGACCCTCATGACTTTGTGCTGCGGTCTGAGCAACTCTTCAACTTTTTCAAACTGAGTAAATATAATATCACCCTAGGCCCAGTCTCATCAACATTACATTTGTAGTCTTATAATGTTGGCACCTACCAGAAACAGGCCCATGGCCAATTTTGAGTCCAGACCCGCGGTTTAGGACACACTGATAATAGGACGCCTACAGTGTGTGTTCTATGGGCATGGTGGTATTGATTTGGAGTTGGCCTGCAGTAACAGACAGGCCGGTGTGTACGTATTGATCTGTAATTTGACTCCCCTGCTCAGCCCATAATTCAATACTCCACATAGCTCCACACTAATAGACAGCCAGACTCAGTGCAAGTTGTTAATGGACTCATTACCTCTGCATCACCCCAGCAGTGGGACAAATAGTTTGTGTCTGTGCGTGTGTGTGTGTGTGTGTGTGTGTGTGTGTGTGTGTGTGTGTGTGTGTGTGCCTGGGCGCATGTGTTTATTTTGACTGATGTCTGTCTGCCGTCCTCGCAGTATTGGGTGTGAGCTCCTTGTACTACACATGATCACTGTGCTTGGAAGATCATCGTGCTCACAATGTTCACATGACTTTACTGAGTTATGAAAACTCTGAGGGAACATTCACACCAACATTCATTTAGGGAACTCTCCCACATTTGAGTAGTGGGTTTGTTGAAAGCTAGTACACTTGTGCTATTCCCACTTTTTCTTTATTCTGATTATTTAATGAGTTTATTCATTATTCTTTCGAAAACATTGGACTGTAAAGCCAGAAACACCGCTCCAACTTTAAATGTACAGGTACTTTAGGGGATGTGATCTATTCAGGTTCCTGATACTGTTTAGATGTTACATTTTTTCTTATTCTGTCCCATAGAAATGAATGGCACAGAGTGAATAGTGAAGTCTAGTAGACAGATTGTAAACATTTTTAAAGATGAAAGCTGTACTAGGCAACTTCGCATGCTGGCGGCTACAAATAGCAGCAAGAGCTAGCTGTTTGAACGTCAGTATCCAGAAATCATTTGACGTGACGTTAGTAAACTGCGCACAGCACGCTCATGTTTACCAGCCGGGCCGCTGTGTGATCGCTTTACACCAAAGGATAGAGAGAGAGGGAAGGAAAAGATCTAACGTTGGTGAGTCCAGCTTTGCTCTGGAGGGAGCGCTCACTGTTTTCCTCACTTTCCCGTGGGCTATTCTGTAGTTGACCGTGACCTTTGACCTCTCTGTGAAGAGGGCCGAGGATAAAGAGAATCAATAAAGTATCAAATCGTTATTATTATTGTTAACCTTTCCAACTGAAGCAAGCACACTTTCATCTGCTTTCAGCTAGCCCACACATTTTCTCCAGGAAATGTACTTTTCTGGTTAAACATGCGACTCCCACCCTTCGCCGCCCCCTCTGTGCTCTTCTATGCTGCTCTCAGATTGACTCTAATTCGATTAAAGTAACACGGACTAACACGGCGGCAGTGGTCACCCGAGAGCCTCCATGCGCATGTTAATACATAATACTACTGTACCCTGCTGAGATGGGGGAAGATGGAACGAGGAAGAAATAGCAATGAGGCGGTGGTGAGGGAGAGAGGGGTGGGGGGGGGGGGGGGGGGAGAGACAGAGGAGAGAGAGTGAAGAGGGTGGAAGAGAGGGAGGAAGATACAGGAGAGAGTGAAAGATGGGGGATGAGAATGCCAGAGAGTGATGGAGACACACATCGAGAGGAAAGAAATAATGAAAAAGGTAACAGAGATGGGTAGAAAGTGAGGAAGATAAAGGAGGTAAGATGACAGTGATGCAGATTAAGAAAAGATGGAGAGAGGATGAATATTGTAACAGAGGTGTGTGTGTGTGTGCAGACTGCGGGTGTGGCGAGACAGCGATGGGAATTGAAGGAGAGGAGCGAGGGAGGGATAGAAACAGAGATGGTAGGCAGGTTTGATAGATAGATAGATCAGGGCGGAAAGGTAATATAACTGCCCCCTCTCCCCCAGCTTTCACAGCATAAAATATTCAGCCATATGGATTTGAGTCCATTCATTATTAACCATCTGGACTGGCTGTCTGTATCCTGTCCTAGTCCGGTCACAGACTGGCCACTGCTCCTATAGCAGATGGACAGCAGTAGGGCACACACACACACACACACACACACACACATACACACACACATACAAGCAACTCGCAAACTATCAACAATTAAGCATCACCTCACTCAGATGACAGCAATTACATGTATTGTTTGAGCTGAAAATAAGCGTGACACCTCTCTCTCCCACTTCTGGCTTCTTTCTCCCTCTTGTGTCTCTTGAATTCAAAATGCTTTAATGACTTAACAAAACTCTTTGTACTTTGCCCACACAGTCATTCAGCAGCAGCATCTGTGAAAAGAATGGGAAACGAGAAAAGGAAAATAAAACAATGTAAAAAAGAACTGATCAGCTGATTTTCAAAAGTCCAAAATCCAGCAACAATAATTCATTGTCGTGCCTCTCTCTCTCTCTCTCTCTCTCTCTCTCTCTCTGTGTCTGTCTGTCTGTCTGTCTCTCTCTCTCTCTCTCTTCCTCTCTCTCTCTCTCTCTCTCTCTCTCTCTCTGCAGGTGGCTGACCTACCTGCTGCTCCTCATCCTGGACCTGATCATCTGCCTGCTGGCCTGTCTGGGCCTGGCCAAGCAGTCTCGCTGGCTGCTCACCACGTAAGTTGAACACACCATGTTAAAACTGAGCTGTTTACAGGAAGATTAACTATTTTTTTCTTTGTTTGTTTACAAGAGAGGAGGCGATCTGTCCCAGTTTTATGTGTTGATCTACATATAGTATGCACAACAGGAAGGAGAGGCAGAGAGAGAGAGAGAGGAGGAGGAGGGGAGGAATGATGAGAGGAGGAGTGGGTGAGATTAGCGGAGTAAGTAAGTCTAAACTAATTGGGAGTCATCATCCGTTATTTTTCCAGATGTTGCAATGCAGAACTGAATGGGCATTTTGTAACACAACGCTCATGTCTGTCAGTCAGCTGCTTCATCAGTCAGTCACTAGATCAAGCGACCAAAATTGTATTTTCCAAACGATTACTCTCGCAGAACTATAGAGCTATATACACTGAATGTACAAAATATATACTCTTTTCATGAAGTGCACTGATGAGGTGAATCCAGGTAAAGGCCATTATCCCTTATTGATTTCCCTTAACGATACCAATCACAAAGGAGGAGATGTAGATAAAGAGAAGCATTCGAGTTAGAGAAGGATTTTTAAGCTTTGAGACAACTGAGGTGTGGATTGTGTAAAACGGGCTGCAGCTCAATATCACGCAGACGCTCCTAATATTTTGTACATTCAGTGTATGTCACTGTTGCCCTTGGAACAAGCTGTAAGTGGGACTTCTACAACCACTAAAGCTGTATAACGCCCTCTCAACCACCTTGTTATCCTGATGAACATTATTTTTATGTGTGCAACCGTCCATGCTGTTCTGTCATTTGATAGTCATTTAATATCCAGGAACAGGAGGGGGAGGAAAAGAGACAGTTATGATAGAAGATGACATGAAATGGAATGAGAGTTGGAGGCTTGATTTGAATCTGTTCCCATGGGAAAGTGCCTGCAACCAGCAAACAGGGAGCTAACCATTGGATCGTGCCCCTGTACAAGCACACTGGTCTTCTGGCCCCATTGTATTTCACTGTTTGCCCTTTTCGCAGTGGCACTAGATTGGACTTGCTTGCAGTGTTGCCGTCTCAATAGCCTTGCTCTACAAATGTGATTAAAGAGCCGTGGAGAGATGGGAGTAAAGCCATTTCATGTTATCCACACTATAACTTCCCAAGGATTGTTATTGCAACTTAACACTTGACCTGCTTTAAACGCCTTGCGTAACCGACATGAATTACAGACGCAATGTAGCTCCTGAGCCTTGTATGGCATGCCATGAATTATTTAGCTCGGAAACGTGTTTTTATTTTTTTTTTTTGCATTTTCAAAGGAAGCGAGGAAGCACTGAAAGAAATTTCAATGAAAGGAGGGTGTTCGCATGAAAGAATTATGAAACAAAAACACTCCCACATACCGTAATACACGTTGCACTGAAGGACGATATCAAAGATGATTACACACGCACATGCACACATACAGTGCCTCCCCTTTCATCTCATCTCTTGATAGTATCTATAGTTAAATTGTACCAATCACTGGAATGTGAATTTTATTTTATTATTTATTTTATTATTTTCCCTCTTGCAAGGGGTTAGAAATCCACCCAGGCCTCCGTTCAGCCAGACGAGCGTCACTCTGTCTCTCTCAATCAGTCAGCTGGGGGTGTGATCCCTACTAACCACAAACCATCCCCACTTCACCCCACCCCCCACCCCCTTTTACACACACACACACACCACACACACACACACACACACACGCTAGATGAGTCAGTGTCAGTGTGGGGACGCTCCCTTCCACTACAGTGGAAGTTGTGGGAGGCATTTGGGAACAGATTATGTTCTGGGGGGCTACCAACTCTTCCTGGTGCTTACAATGGGCTGGCTCTGTGTTAGCATGACACAAAGTAGCAGCTCAGACTAGGCAAATGTATGTCTGTGTGTGTGTGTGTGTGTGTGTGTGAGAGAGAGAGAGAGAGAGAGAGAGAGACAGAGAGTTTGTTTGTGTGTGTATTTGCCAGTCAATGCTCATGCCTGAGAATAGCCTGGCATACTTTCCAGTGTTCCCACATGCCTTAAAGTTTTTGAAAATTAACGCATGGCTATGAGGGTACTTCATTTTTTTAATTAAATTTATAGCATCCAAATTCATCAGTAAGCTCTCTCAACACTTCACATACTGTGGAAAACCCTGCCTGTGGTGGATATTTGCTTTGATATGGCAGCAGTTTTGAAATTAATTATTTCCCCTTGATTTCTTGACTTAACAAGAGTACGAGTAAAACGATGAGGCCTCTATGATAATTTTGACCAATGTCGTTTCTTACCCCAAAACATGCCAATTTGGAGTCCTTGTACTTGACCTAGAAAGTTACTGAAAAGTCCTTGAGTTTGATGTCTAAGCAAGAGTGGGAACTCTGACTTTAATTTCCTCCCATCAGTTTAATTTGAGACCGCTGTAAGTAAGAAGGGAGGTGAAAGTCCACAGCCAGAAGAAAATTATGGTGTGAGTTCTCTCATACTAAAGGGCAAACGTTGCACGGTACAGTCAATGAGCTCTTTTGTGTTCTGCACATACTCTACACTAGTAGTCATAGAATACAAGCAGACTTGAATACAGCCAAGAGTAGCACACATTTCAATAGACACTTCAGTGGCTTTGTGTGATGCTTGTATATTCACTATTGGGCAAAAATAGTTTGTAGGCCACTGGAATGTCGTCGGAAAACTACTTGTGTTGTAAGAGAATTCTGAGGAGAAGAAGAAGAAAGCATTAAGACAGTACTGAGATCAAATCACCTTCATTTCACTTGATTCAAAATTTTAATTGATAGCCATGATGATGGTTTGCATAATGATGATAGAGCCATCATTCTCCATTATTTCTTTATAGACTGGATATAGCAGCATTTTATGGCAAAAGATTACTAGTTTTCTTTCAGCTGAGGAGAAAATCCACTCCCTAAATTGATTTAATTTGAAGTGACTTGAACCCATCCTTGGTGAGAGCATTTGTTAGCATCATCTGCCCCGCTTATTGGCCTCGGCGACTTATTCACTTGATGTGCTTTGCGTCAGATCTGCATCCGATTTCCTGCTATTCTGTGTAGCTCAGTGAATCCTCTTTGCCCACCAGAGCACAAAACTGAATAAAGTCCCGCTCGGTTGGGACGTGACCTGCCGGCGTTGAGAGGTGATTAGAGGGCATTACTCCCGTTTGCCGGGTCGCCCAGTGTCACAGTTGTTTAACTCGGCAGCACGCCATGGCCCAGTGGGCACACACACAACACAACAAACTGTCACACACATAGTCACGGCTGGGCAGACACCTTATCTTCTTCACCAGTGCTACATTAAGCCTCCATGCAGGTGAATTGCACACACACATACACATGCACAGACATATGCAAATACACATTTCACACATAGGAGCAGACGCTTGCCGATTTGCATTTAGAGCACTAGTGTATGTCATACTTTCATTGACGGTGTGCAGAGACACATTCAGGGGGACATTATTCATTTAGACCACATTACTGTGATGACCCAGACAGACAGTAGAGCAACTTCTGCACCTGTTCTTCTCTTTAATTTTAATCAGGATTATGGCTCTCCAAGGCCTTGGTCTCTTTGTATCTCTTTATTTGTGACTGTTTAGTGCCGGCGCTCGTAGACAGACAGGGTTCTTCTGGACAGGAGAGAAGGACAGAGAGAGAAAGAGAGTCTGCAAGAGTGAAAAACAATGAAAAAGTGGGAGGCAGAGAGAAGGGGAAAGCGAGGGCCGAAGGGACTTAGAGAGAGCGAGAACGAGGGAAAAAAGATAAAAGGAGAGCGGGTAAGGACAGAGATGGTGGCTGGTGTGTACAATGTTGGAAGCTCATTATCTTCTCAGCCCGTTGTGAATTGGATTAGCCGGGGAGCTGGACGTGTGTTGATGGATGAACAGGCTGCTTCCAGGCCTGGGACACACATGGAGAAATAGTATTTCCATGTTCTTTATCTTAACCACTGGTGACAAGGGGGAGCGTCTGGAAAGGGCCACGCTGGTCAAGTCAGCAGGAGCTTATTGGATTCTCTGGAGATTATTCCACCTAGCGAGAGCTGATCTATGATTGGATCAGTGTTCATCTCTTAATGGGTATTGATCTTCTTGTATTTATATATGGACTTAGGATATACACAGACAGGCAGGTCGCCGCTCCGCTGCACACTCACATACACACAACCCCTTCCCATCTCTCTCCCCCCATGTTCACATGTCCCTGATCTAATTTCCTGATACTATGAGATCATCAGTAGTAAGGCGAGGATGGAGAGGGAGCCCGCTGTGCAAGAGAACTACATTTCCGCGCCCACATGGGTGCAGGAGGCCGCCCTCCACCCAGGGGGGCTGTTATCGAATGTAGGACAGCGGAGCTGATACAGCCTGACGTCTCTGCTTCTGTTCATAAAGTCACAGCGCTGCACACAGTGTGCTGAGGCTGCAGCGCCGTTTCCCACAGTAATACACATGACCTCTGACCTTTGGTTTTGATGACAGGCCAGTGAGATCACCACTCCCACCTCTCGGGGGGTCACGCTGTTTTGTTTTCCACAGCGGAAACGGTTATGAAAATAATTCCTAAAGTCACTGTTTTCCCACTGTAGGATGCTGATAAGAATATTAAACTCCACAATATTCTACTTTCTTTTGGGGGGTTTTGAGATTGTACACTCATTGGTCGTCTGTATGTAGGTTTTGTTCTGCATCCTAAGCTAAAATGTATGTCTTGCTCATTTATTATGACATGAACCTGTATACTCTCCCAGCTTCCTAATGGGGTGGTTTAATAGGGGACTGATATCCCCCTAATAAATATAGATGATTGTATTGGTTCTAATGTAGATTTTAGGGAAATGTGTGTTAAATTTGGACAAATGGCCAACTGTACTTACCCCAATCATCATGACTTCCAGATATACTTAGAGAACTTATATAATAGACTGGACCTCTTGAAGACAAGCTGTTAGTTAAGTCAGTTAATCTGCATCTTGATTCAACAAATTAACAAATTATTACCCTGAGTTTCACTCCAGCCTTGGTTTTGCTCTGTGTCCCTGCAGGATGATGGTGTTCGGAGTGCTGACCCTGATCCTGAGCTGGGCTTCGCTGGGAGCTGACCTGGCCACTGCTGTGGTGAGCCACTTCCCCCGCTCCCCCGTGACTAACTGTCTGACCCATTACGTACTAGTCTGCAAATCAATTCTTATCATGCCTGACAATCATGATAAATTGCTGTAGGGACCAAGAGTGCTTAAACTACACGCATTGCACTTTCAAACTGTCGCTGGAGAATGTAGAATGTGTGTGGAAAAGATATACTGTACTACAGGGGTGTGTGTGTGTGTGTGTATGTGTGTGTGTGTGTGTGTGTGTGTGTGTGTGTGTGTGTGAGAGAGAAAGAGGAGGGGTTGCTGTTGCCAGAGCAATCACATTAGCTAAAGCTTTTACCCACATAAATCCTTCGGGACAAATGTGCACCTTTCTTTGCTCTGAATACATAAACATAAGATACAGATACAAGCTGCACCAGCATGGGGTCACTTTTCATCTGAAAGATTGCTGTATTTGTTGCATAGATGCTGATCCAGTGTTGTTTACCTCAGTGTTTGCATCCATAGCCTTAGTCTTAAAAAACACACATGACCTTGTCTTGGCATCAGGAATTCTCTCTAAAGTGTGAACGAGCTACTCTTCTGCTCTTAGTCTGTCATGGGCTTTTGATGAGCTGTGGGACCGCTAAATATAGACCAACGCTTCTACCCATGGTTAAAATCCCAAATCCACATCTTGCCATCATCATCATGCAACCCCAAACAGCTCAATTCAAAGTTAAGGATTATGACAAAAGCAATCCAATTGTGGTTTTGAAATCCTATCACGCTGCAGTGGTGAATAATTTCAACCTTTGGCTCTGTTGTGATCTCGGGGCAGAAAAGCGACATGAATGTTTGAATGTGCTGGAGGGGGAGAACGGAGACATGCATAAAAATAGAGAGACGTGTAGAAAACAATGGATTTAGCACAGATGAGCTCTGCGGGGTTTGAGTCACCTGCCTTAGGCGTGTTTGCTGTTTCTCTCGGGTTTCGTTGTCGGATCCCCCGTTCAGACTCGGAGCTGTAGGGGATGGTAAAAGTGTGCAGAATTAAGTTAGAGATAATGAACATGGAGCGGAAAAACAGCTGGAGGTAATGATCAATAATAACAGAGTGGTCTCATTTCCCTGTTGCATCTACTGGTTTAGTGTCTCCTTTGAAAGTCTCCGCTCCTAATGTTCTTACCTGCTGTGTCTGAAGTCTTGAGTGATTCCTAATCCGATTCCTTTCATACCTTTCAAGGCCATGACAAATAGGAACAAAATAGGGGATGCAGATGGGGAATTTCAACAAAAATGATGATCATTAGTATGTTTCAGTCATACATTTGTTCCATACTGTATGATCAGTGTGGCAGGCAATATTGTCCATCTACACTGAGTACAGATGGATTGTCAATCTACAAAGCATTATTAATACATTCCTAATATTAAGTTACAGCCCATTTTGTACAGTCCATATCTTAGTTGTCTCAAGGCTTGAAAATCCCTCTTTAACCTGTCCCCTCCTCCTTTTCGCCATTTTATGACTGAAGCTGATTTACAGTAATTGGTGAAATCAATAAGTGTATATATTCTTAGATTTTATCCCCTCAGTGTGTGTTTTACAAAATGTTGGACATATATTACTTCAGCCAGTAATATGACCTATCTATTACGTGGTTTTTGGCTGAGGATGACTATGACTCAGTGGGCTGACCTCCAGTGGACCTTTTTCTGCCTGAGAGCAAACACTGCCACAGCTTAAAATGGCCTGATAATTGCATTATGCGTGGATACAAACAGCTGTCCATGATGCAATTATGTGAATAAGCTGCATTGGCTGCTACAGTCAACACTGGATTAGACATCACTGTACATTAGTTTGTGAGTGTGGGCATGTGTGTGTGTTTGGGTGTGTGTGTGTGTGTGTGTGTGTGTGTGTGTGTGTGTGTGTGTGCCTCCATACAGGGGGACATAATGCGAGTGTGTGATGGTTTGTGTGGATGTGCTGTATGTTTTGTGGCTCAGTGCGGTCTACGCAGCCAGCTGTGAATAAGGACTGATGTACTGCCAACCATTATTCAGTAATAGTGTATAACAAAACAGCTGCTAAATACGGTGCTTTTTTAGCCTTTACAATAATTCAAGTTCAAATTCCTTTTAGTACCACACAGCCAGCGGTGGAATTGTTCTTCATTACTGTGTGAAAAGTCGCTCCCGCATTAGCAACACATAAAATATACAACAGTCTCTCATT
This sequence comes from Centroberyx gerrardi, assembly GCF_048128805.1. Classification (NCBI taxonomy): domain Eukaryota; kingdom Metazoa; phylum Chordata; class Actinopteri; order Beryciformes; family Berycidae; genus Centroberyx; species Centroberyx gerrardi. The sequence continues at coordinate 10,018,744 of NC_136016.1, read as the reverse complement.
TTCTGTACCCACCTAATCCTTTTCAGGGTCATGGTCGGGACTGGAGCCTGTAACACTGATTGACAGACAGTCACATTCACACCTATGGGAAATTAGGGTCTCCAATCCACCTGTCTTGCATGTCTTTGGACTGTGGGAGGAAACCCACTTGTACACAGGGAGAACATGCAAATTCCACACAGAGAGGGTCAAGGCTGGGAATCAAACCCCAGTCCTACTTGCTGTGAGGCGACAGCGCAAACCACTGAGCCTAAGAAAACATTTGAAAATGTCTCTTAATGGTTTCTCCACCATCAGTCTCTCGCCGACTTCTTCCTCCATCCAGACTGTCCACATTTTAGTGCTCCGGCCTGAAGGTTAAACTCGCTTAATCTATTTGCCTCTGCAGCCAGACTGCATTGTCCCACTTAAATGAGCAGGACTGTTGTAGCTCTGCTTTAATGAAGTCAGAGTGCCACCACCTTAAGGGAAACAACAAACCTGTGAGTCTGTGCGGCGTATGTGCATGCAAACAGGCCTGTGTGTGTGTGCGTGTTGGTGTATCTTCTTATCAGCTATGTGTGTACACAGTACATTTTTATGTCTTTGAGAGGATCCGTGTGCGTGTGTGTTTGTGTTTCTGCTCATCAGCTGTGTCTATTCTTGACTGAGTGCATAGTTTTGTGTGTCTGTATGAGAATCTGTGTGTGCGTGCGCGTGTGTGTGCGTGCAGGCTGCAGTTAGCTTAGTGCCTGAGTACATAATAAATGAATGCATAATGAATGCACCCCTTCACAGAACTCTTAATTATAGACAGAGGGAGTAAGGAGTCTGCGCTCCCAGAGAGTCGCTGTTCTCCTGCAGGATTTAAGCAAAGGGATTCTGCTAACAAACTAGCTCCAGAAATGTAGAAAGACCGGGTTCCCCATGTTACTCACAAACTAGCTGGAGTTTGCCGAAGAACTAGGCTAGCGTTTTATCATCTGTGTGCTAGGCTCATTAGCTCAGCCCCCAGAGAGGGTTAAGTTACATGCAGTGTGTTTGTCCTGAACCCGGGAGACATTTAGCATTCACACAGCACAGTTCTGAGGAGGCTGTCGCTCCTCACTTTTATTTTGCCAAGGCAGATTTCTTGTTAGCGCTGAGTGGTGGAGGAGACGGTGGCCATGAGTGACAGACTTGAAATCTTTCCTGTCTAGACACGGGAAAGAACACACAGCTTTTCCTTCTTTATATTCTTTTTTTTGTCTCTGTTTTAGAAAAGTGCTAAAGATTATTATCATGATTGCTATTCAGCTTTGTCAAAGAAGCTAGCTGAAATTTTTTGATGAAATATGAATGTCAGATGGAATATGTGGCATTTCACACACTCTGATTCTCTCTGTTCTCTCTATTATAGATGTGATTTTTTTTTTTACATTTCTTTTGTTCCTTCCGCTTTTCAGGTTCTTAGACACACGCCGACCCATTCATTTCTAACGGGAAAGAGCTTGTTTGTGGTCCTGGTTTCATCCCTGCCCTCTGTTCTCACTCATGTCTTCTGTTGGGTTTTAGGGCACCAGCGATTTCTGTGTGGCCCCTGACAAGTACCTCATGAGCCAGACGAAGGATATCATCAGTGCTGGTGAGCTTTAATGTGCACAATGCTTTTAACGCTGCATTAATGGAGTTCTAATTACAAGAGCATTAAACTGTAGCCGAGACACTAATTGTATTCTAGTTAAGTGAAAATGATGGCTTCGCTGGTCCAAAAGGCATGTAATCAGGTTGCTGTGTGTGTGTGTGTGTGTGTGTGTGTCTGTGTGTGTGTGTGTGTTCTCCACAGATATAGTCCATTACTACCTGTACTGCAACCAGACTCGCTCCAACCCCTTCCAGCAGGTACTGAACATGACACGGTATCTGCGTCAAGCTTTCCGAACGCATTGCTGAACTCTTGCAGAATCCTCGCAGATTCGACCTCCTTCCATCTCTCCGCCGCTCAAAGTCCCATCTATCTTGATCTCTTTCTGTCTGTTCTGTCTCTCTTGCATGAATCCTAACTTAACCCCAACTCCAACAGAAAGTTTGAGAATTGCAAAGCATCCTCCTCTCTGTCAGTCTTTCTCTCTTTCTCTTTCTCTCCCTCTCTGCCTGCATTCCTGCGTCATGTGTGAAGCGACAAGCTCACACACGCCAAAGCGAAAGCCACTTCATGAACACAGCTATTGACAGCCGTGCCACCAAGATGAGACACTCATGGCAGATCAGATGAAAGCAATTTGGTTGAGGTGATTGGCTATGTTGAGCTCTCTCTCTCTCTCTCTCTCTCTCTCTCTCTCTTCATCCCTCTCCCTCCTCTGAGGTTCAGTGAGGTTACTCTTCCGAGAGCCCGAGAAGAGATTTTGGGTCAAGGCATCAGTCAGTGGAAAAGTCAATTTCTGCTGCCCCGGCCCAGCGGAGCTCAGATCTTATTATCTAGTGCCTGTAGACATACCCTCAGGATCACAAGGGCACAGCGGCAGAGGGCAGGCGACGTCACCCAGCCTGATAGCCAAAGTCAGCACTCTGCGTCCGCGGCACACACACATACCCAAAGGGTGCAAAGTTCACGAGCAAACAGGCTGCTACAGGAACATGCATGAGCACTGACTGGCAAATACACACACAAACAAACTCTCTGTCTCTCTGTCTCTGTCTCTGTCTCTCTCTCTCTCTCTCTCTCTCTCTCTCTCTCTCACTCTCTCTCTCATGTTATCATCTATTCCCAGCCTAAACCATGCCACTACCCTGCAGCTGTACCCTCTATGCCCTTGTCCTCCATTGCCCTGGCCATTACCCTTATTTTTTACACCGTCTTTCTCTCCATAGCTCTTTTGTATTATTATCATTATCTTATTTCTTCTCCTCTTTCTTTTGTTCTCTTTCACCCACCCTCTCTGTCCTCCAATGTCTCTGGCTTTTGGATTTCTGATCAGGCCATTAGATTGTGCTGTGGAGAATCTTTGAACCACAGAGAGTCATCCCACCAATACCAAAAGTCCCCGAGAAATCTCAGATCAAAGGAAACTAATTACATTTATGGGCTGAGGTAATTGGCCATGTCCTGTTTCAATTTAACAGTGTGCTACAGGGCATTTTCTTGTTATGGTGGATGACTGTGAAGATACAATTTTATTTTGAAGATGTGACAGATTAAGACATTTACGGTTGGGGCTTGGGTGTTAATTTAAGAAAAAGCCACAAAGCTGAAGGTGCTGTCATTGAGGTAGGTTATGCTTACAGTATTCGGTTGTATTGTGCCCATTTGTGGGGCTTATTCTGCCCCCTGTTGGTAAGAGAACAAACCTACAAGCCCGTCATGAGATACTCAAACTGTGTTACAGTGTAGTGATACTTTATATCAGTGCAATATGTGTTATCCCAGATAGAGATACTATAATGAGTGGATGGTGGACAGTGGGAGAGTTGTTTGATTGACACATACTGTAGTCTACATTCTTCTTTCTTTAGTCTCTGGAATGACATGAAGTCTGCACATTTTAGAACATTAACCACAAAGATCTTCTTCAGGATGTACACTAGTGTTTTTTTTAAATTTTTCTAAAACGGTGTGTGCATGTTCTTCCATTTGGATCAGTCTCTACCCTGCATCTGCTCTAGTGTTATTTTTTCTGCATGTTTGTTCAAACTTGCTTCTTTGTTGGCAGTCTCTGACCATCTTCCAGAGGTCGCTGACCACCATGCAGATCCAGATCCAGGGCCTGCTGCAGTTCGCTGTGCCCCTCTTCCCCACAGCTGAGGTATCACACACACACACACACACGCACACACAAACACATGCAAATCACACCCAGACTATGTTGTCTGCATGGCTGTGTCATACCTGAAGTACTTCTCATAGGTTGTGAGTACAAAGCTCATGCCCAGTCCAGTCGCCTAGCTTCTTATGCTGCTTCTCATGCTGTAGTATAAGGGAGTAAAGCATGCAGGATTTTCTCATACAAGCGATGAAGTATTTCACCATGACGTGTTGACCTCTCCACAGAGAGACCTACTGGGTATCCAGCATTTGCTCAACTCCTCTGAGGCCAGCCTGCACCAGCTGACTGCCCTGCTGGACTGCAGGGGGCTCAACAAGGTTGGTTCACTGCATCCTAATTGGCAACACAGCGGCACAACTAGGTCAACAGGAGAGTAACTATGGAGGATTTCAGCATAGAACAGAAACTAGAACTGGGAACAGAGCAGAACTAGCAGAATTTAAAATTTAACAAGAAGAGCTTTGCCAAACTGTATGTGCTATCTAATGTGTGTGTGTGTGTGATGCAGAGGTTGCTGTACTGTCTGACTGGTGCAGTGTGGCTCATCACAGACCCTGTGGTCTAAATGAATAATGCTGATTGTCCCCCTGAATGTGTCTCTGCACCCCATTAATGAAAAGTAACAACACACACATGCTCTAAGTCCTTTGCTTAATTTGTCTGCTTGTCTACCCTTTGAATTTCAATATGACCGCAAGTGTCTGCTTATACATGCAAAACATTTGTGTATTATTATTGTATCTCTGTCTGTGTGTGTGTGTGTGTGTGTGTGTGTGTTTGACCTCTTTAGGAGTACCTGGATGCGCTGGTGGGGGTGTGCTATGACGGGGTGGAGGGTCTGCTCTACCTCTGCCTCTTCTCCATCCTGGCAGCCTGTGCCTTCTGTGTCATGCTGTGTGCCATTCCCAGGGCATGGAGACAAATTGCCTGCAGGTCAGTTCGCCCTCTGCCTGCCTGCCTGCCTGCCTGCCTTGAATGCCCTCATTTCCCAATCCTCCACCCCTCTCTAGTCTGTGCTGCATCACATATGAGCCAATTGGCTAACAATACCGTACAGTTAATCTGTGTTGTTCACCATATGCCTACCTATACACAGCATGTTGGAGAACATGTAAATACAGGTGTAAACTGAAATTTGAAGCACCACTTTTACCACATGTAGGTGATCTTTTTTAAACTGGGGTATTGGATAAGAATGGGGTATTTACTTTTCATGGTCATGTGGCAGTAGTGAGCATAAGGTTAGAAGTTCAAGCCAGGCTGAGGGCCAAGTGTTGAACACAAAGTGCCTGCCAGTGGCTGGTGACCAGACACACACCCACACACACACACACTTGCCACCCCTCCGGTTCCTCTGCTGACATTTCCCTCCATCTCTCCAGGGAGCGAGATTATGACGACATCGACGAGGAAGACCCGTTCAACCCGCGGGCCAGGAGGATAGGCTCGCAGACTCAGAACCCCAACCACACCAACATGCACAGCTTCTGCAGCTACAGCAGTAGCATAGGCAGCCAGAGCAGCCTGCACCCCCCCGCCCAGGCCGTCTCCAACGCCCCCATGTCTGAGTACATGTGAGTGGAAGGAATGTGGGGAACAAAGTGTGGGATAATGTGGTTAAAGCAGAGATGGGGGACTTTGATGGTAATGAGGTGCAAAAATCACTATGTGGCCTCAATGAGGGGGAATGAATGCTTGTGTGTGCAGAATTCATGTGTTTGTGCACAACAAAGCTGAAAAACATAAATCATAATACCATAATGGATGTAGTGCAATAAGTCTGTAATATAGCTCCAAAATATATAGCCTTTTTAGAAAAATACAATGTACTCAAGTCTTACTTCACTATCATTATGTGTGAGCAGTGGCTGCTTAATTTGTGCATGATACAGTGAGGTTGACTGTGGTAAATGCAGTGACAGCTTACAAGCAGCACAGGATGTTATGACTTGTAAGACAACAGATTGTGATCACAGTTGGGAATTGGCTCAACAAACTAGATAATTAAATGAGTAAACGATGTCTAAGACCTGGGTGTTTATCTTTGTTTTTCCTCCGACCTCGCTGTTTCTCTCTTTTTCTATGCCTCTGTTCCTTTCTTTCTTTCTTACTTACTCCCTTCGCTCTCCTTCCTTTCCCCCGTGTCTCTCAGGAACCAGACAGCTCTGTTCGGGGGAAATCCGCGGTACGAGAACGTGCCTCTGATTGGACGAGGCTCTCCACCCCCCTCGGTGCGTTGGGTCCCAGAGGCCAAGTCCTTCCTATGATGTCACGTCCCTCTGAGCTAACCAGTCAGCCTTTAGCCTAAAAAGCACGGGAAAAACTGTCTTACTATTATGATTATTACTCCTGATCATTTAATTCAGGCCTATTTTTTCGCTCAGTAAGGGTTTTTTTTTTCTGAAAACCAGCTGGCACACAGATAGCTCCTCATCTGTGACTGAGGCAACTCCTTATCTTTGTCAGTTTCTTGCTTAAATTATGACTTTTACATCACTGATTTGGTTCACATTTCCCAAATGTTATGCCATACTCAATAACCTTTTATTAATTTATTGGATTTTTTTCAAGGGTAATCAGGTTTTTCTTAAGATACTCTGTAGCTGTACTGTTTGTGCCTTTTTCTGTCCTCTGTAATCAGAGGCCGACTTACCAAAGCAAGGAGAGGAGAGGCGGAAGTAATGTATTTAATATTTAAACATGAACTGAACATCATTTAGTCTCCCTCTGGCCATATTCCCAGGAGAAAATGACACAGGTCTTAGTGCATGAACTCAGTCACTCTTACACTAAAGGTTGTCTTCCTGATTGAATACAGTCACCTCCCACTGGGCCACTTTACTCCTATCATATCAAGGAGACAGAAATTGGGACATTTTTTGGATTGATTAAAATTTCATTGGGCCCATCCTCTCAATATGCATGCTGTGTATGGGTGTAATAAAATAGAAGTGACTACAGTTTGCATGCATCTAATTTCCCTCAGATCAGTGCTTTCTTATGGGAGTTATGTTCAGCAGGACTAACTGTTGTGTTTTGTTGAAAGGAAATAAATGCCAAAGATATATTTTATTTCTGATAAATAATGTATTGTTTGTTGTTATTGGTAGTGGTGTGAATTCCAAAAGACTGTGACAAAGACAAATCTATTTTCTTACTCCTCACATTGTGATTATCTCCACAATTTCAATACGATTTGTAGATGGAATAGAAAAATGGCAAGATTAGTTCTACCGTGTAAAGTCTGTCATTAGCTTTCAGGCTCTAGTTTCAACAGTCGATGACTAGAGGATGTGACCTTGAACGCAGCCTTATGACTTCCTGCAAATAATGTATAAGTTCTCCCTCCTTACTGCAACTTGACAACGCCATACTCTTCAGCTAACAGCTTCTTTTATATATTTTTTTGTTTGTTCGTTTGTCATTTGTGTGTTTGTATCTTTCATTTCTATGTTTTCCTCTTTTTTTTAATCAACTTTTGGAGGTATACTCTCAGCAGTATAGAAACCGAGTAAGTCTTCTCCACTCCTCCTTTCATCTCCTCTTCGGGATAACCCCCCCCCCCCTACCTTTCCTCTGTTGCATCTCCGTCTTTTTTACCTATCCTTTTATTTCCGTTACCTGTTTGGTTCCTCTGCGGTCTTCCTCTCTGGCATGGCTTTTTGACTCACAGCTGACCGTCCTCATTCCAGACAGTCTGTTTTTTGACCTAGCGAGGGTTTGTTGAGAGGGTGGTCGTCGCGTCCCCGGACTCCCCCACACAGATACTCTCCTGTGCATGCAGTCCACCCCCCCCTCATCCAATTCTATAGCGTGTACTGCCGTGAGGCGTCATGTGTAGTGCTATAGAATTCAACTTATCCTGGTATGCCCCGTGCCACAGTGCCTGTGGTTTGACACGTGAGGGCAGATTGAAAGTGGTGCCACCCTCGCTGTTAATGTCAAAGTGCTTGACATTGGCACAGCACAATCTGCCTGTCGCTATGTGTACATTTGATGGGTAAAGGATTGATTTGAGCACAATGTAGCCCACACTTTGTTGTTATCCATGCACCGGGCCAGTTTAGCAGGTATGAATTAAGCCTCATCATGACAAATTTTCTTCCCTTTTTTTAGCTCATGACTAGGCTTAATCCATACCCGTGAAACCGCACCGTTAAGTCCTACTGACACATGCAAAAACAGCTTGTAATATATTCTGTGTCTGTTCCTTTCCCCCCGCAGTACTCCCCCAGTATGAGGGCCACCTATCTGTCCATGACCGAGGAGCAGAGTAGACACTTTGGGAACGACTTCCAGGCATAGACTCGCTCCCTCCTTCCTCTCCTCGTCTGTCCGGGAGGGGAACAGTGCCATGTTACCACACACACATACACGCACACACACACACACACACACTCAAAAGGCAAGAGTGTGTTGCTACACTGCTGACCCTCTGGTGTATACCTATGTGATGTGATGGAGGGGGAATGCCATAGCGGTTCGTCTCCTCCCGACGTCACAGAGAACAGTGTAACATCTCAGTAGTCCAGGACTCCCACCTGCAGTCTCAGGACCATGGAACCATGTCTGTATTGTTCCACATGTGTTGTGTGCTCATTACCGTTTAATCATACTTCTCTGCCCCAAGCCTTTTGCGGGAAAACTCAAGCTAAAAAACTGCTGACGTACTGTTGAACTTACCTGCTCTTAGTTCGTTGTGTTGGTTTGCTACCTGACACGACTTTTGAAACATTTGTTGAAAAGTGTAAGATAGAAACGACTGTGAGGTCATTTGGCTATAAATCAGCCTTGGCCTCATACTGTGTCGTCTATTTGTGAAGTTGTGGGGGGAGAAAAAAAGTGCGATGATAGTGATTTGAGTTTCTACGCTTGCTTGAGTCATTAAGATAAAACATGCAGATGAAATGAATGATAAACAACTTTGATGAGGATTTGTTTCTCACAGTACTATTGATATTCATTTGTATCCACTGAAGTGAAACTTGTAATGAAACATGGAAGCATGTTTATGTGCCTATAACTACTCCCTTGTCCTCAAAGCCAATTTTCCCAATATATAAAGAACAATTTTAAATTGTCTGTCTCTCTCTTGCTTAAAGAGATTCTTTCTGTCTGCACCTCTTCAAAGCCTTGACAAGGAGCACTGGATAACTTTTTACAGCATATATTCAAGGCTCCAAAGAGAAAAAAAATTGTATGGAACAATTTGAACATAAAGGTCTTCTCCTCCTTATTAACAAAATTGATTAGCTCATGTAATCATTGTCTGTGTGTTACGCTTTATGCTTGATCTTTGTAAAGCACAAACCCAACACTGACAGTGTATAGCAGGAGGTATTGTTGAGGTATAATTTATGTCAATAATCGCAGTTACACACACACACACACACACACACACACACACACACACACACACACACACACACACACACAGAGTGAAGCTCTATGTTTCTATAGTGTCACTTTTGCAATCTCCAGAGACTACCTTGAGACCATGGCTTCTGTAAATAACTTGTACAATTACAGACTGTTGGCTCATTTTGTTGTGACTTTATTTTAATTTTGTTTCAAATGTCTTTTTTGTTGTCCCAATGTGCCACTTTTATAATGGATTTTACTTCTAGTTTGGCCTGGCTCTACCACACAGGATGACAATGCAGTTGTTTTTTGTTTTGTTTTTTTTTGGTTGTTTTTTTCCCAGGGGCCATTGATTCATGATAGCTGAGAGATGTTTTCTGCATACCATCTAAATCAACTAATACATACAATTCTAATTTTGACCATCACTTGGGAAGTTGTACTACTCTAACTATGATATAGTGAAATTATTCAGTTAACCTGACTAATTATTTTCTTCAATTTCTACAAATCAAACCACCAAAACAGTACACATTTCTATTGACAGATATTGTTTTAATGTAGGGATTAATACATAGGCCTACAATTTTCTTTTTTAATTATTTTGTTTATTGTCAGTGCATGTTACACTGTACAGCCATTGAGAGTGGTGCTTACTTTTATGTGTGACCCCAGACACTGAGGTCTAATTGTGAGTTGAATAAAATAGTTTTGAGTAGAACTGTCCTGTGTTGGTGTTAATCTTTCTGAGAGTGGGTGGTCACGCTCTCCCCTCTCTTTGGGAGGGCACGCGGACGATGGGGAAAAGCGCGGGGACCCACAGTGTTGCTAGGATACACTGATCTGCGCCGGCGCTGCTAGTGTAGGCCAGCCCTACTTGTCTTTGCCTCAACTTCTTTATTTGTAACCGAAAGTTATCAAAATACAACGCTGCATTTCATTGTCATTGTCAGGTAGGGATTACGATATGTAACCTATACATTTCATTTCCATGTGAACTTGTAGAGCAAGGTAAACTTATCTAATAAGACTGTTATAATAAAACAGCTATGATATTGTTAGTTAGCCGCTAGCTAATTATATATCCCAACTAACAGTTAGTATAATTCTCATATAACTTCAAGTTGTGGGATGATAAAGGGTGGATCACAACTTAATGTGTTTCATTGCACTATTATGATGATATGTCAGACAAGGCAAATATATATTTAAGAAGTAAGTTAAGCTACCAAAATACATAAAACCGAGAGTGGATTTAAAATAGTCTTGGCATGGAATCATAGTTCACAGTAATTAATGTCTGTAAAGAATATTTAAAAAGTGGGATGCTATTGTCTTATAAATGGAATATTAAGAGACTTAAGTGCACAGCCCGAAATTCCTACTGCTATTTGTCACATTTTGAAGGCACAAGAAGGGATAAAATTAAAGCTGACATCAACTGAGTGTCAGTGGTGGTGTGCCAAATTTTGTATCCCCTAAAAAATGTGTCTCCCCAGTTACCAGAGTGATGTAAGTTAGGCAGCGGCATCTGTGTTAAGCTGCTTTTCAAGAACTATATTGCTTGGTGGAAGAATAACATTTAACAACTATCATTGTTTAATTTATTATTGATTCAAAACAAGGATAATTGAACACTTGCATTCTTGCTTTATTAATGCAATGGAATAAGTCACACTAGACCAGCTTCATATTTGTAAAACCACAAATCCTGCATGGAACATTTACCCACTGATATAGATGGATCAGACATCTTACATGTTTGCTTTATCTCCCCTGATTTCTAATAGATGACAAAATGGAGATAACCTATGCTTACAGCAAGAAACGCATCGACTTTGGCCAACAGTGTCATTTCACTGATCGGCCTACAGAGTTGATAGTTGACATCCCACCTGATCCGTCTCTGGCTGCCACCTTCATCGAGAGAGAAGCTCGTGATTTTGCCATAGAGTGTTCTCAAGAGATGTCTGAGCATGAGGTAAACAGGTGGAAAGTCCTTGTATGCAGCCTGTTGTCATGCATTATATACCACACAGTCATCTCTATGTATTACACCAGGTTTCATTGTGATGGTACTGAATTTTACACACACGATCATAAAGCAGTGCACACGCCAATGCACACCATCATGTCTTCATTTAAGTCCTTGTTTGCTTTAGATAAAATAGATTTTTTTCTGATGAGATAATAGGCAGTATCTGGCACCTTATGTACATTTCAATCCAATGCTGTTTATCCAAAGACACTATACAGTCTGTAACCAGGTCACCACTTGTGTTTGGAATACCATCTGTCATCATCTTTTCTAGGTTAATACAGAGCGCATTAGGTCAGTATCCTGTGGTATAAACCATGTGGAGGGTAGCTGGCCCAAAGACATCGATCCCCAAGACATGGATCAGACCGCGCGCTTCAGGAAGAAAGCGCTAAAAGACGAGCACTATGTCAACTCCATGCCGCACCTGTGCAGCGTAAGTGTCTGAAGCTGCTATTCAGCGGTCACTATATAGTTTACCAAGTCTGGAGTTTGATTCCCCATTTCATGGAAATTTCATGAACAGGCCGATTTCACAATTTTATGGAATTGCAGTACTCACGCATAAAGTATGAGTACTATGAAGTATGTCTGTTTCACCATTTTTCAATTTATTACAACTACTCCACTTAGTGTATGAGTACAGTGAGGTATGTCTGTTTCACCTCTACGTCCACATTTCTGCACACTTTATGTAAAAATATCTAAATCCAATTACTGAGCCTTACAAGCCCCAAAGCCACTTCTCCAGCTGTGTTGGTGTGATAGAGCTTAATGGCACGTGGCATGTGTGAAAGAGGAGTAGGAGTGAGTAATTACTGCTCCCTTCTCCTTCTCATTGAGTTCTGTGCCTCCCTCATACAGATCATGAGGTACAGCATGGAGCAGAACAATGCCATTGACATTTATAAGCAGTACTTTGAGGATGAGGAGGCGGTGGAGGCGGCTCCAGACCAGCCTTCAGCCAGGACTATCAATGTTTTCAGGTATCTGGCCCCAACTTTTCCCCCCACAGGGTTGTAACTGCATAACAGTGGCGCAAATCTATTGCCTTTTTTTTTTTAAAAAGCAGATAGTACCAAGACTTACGCAACACAAGTCAATATATCACCTATATGTTTCTAAACTCATCCACTGAGGACATGGATGGTTCTGTCATGGTGACTCAAATTGTTAAAGCTCATTTCCTACATTTAAGCTCGACGAGTGTGTCAAATTTTTGCTTACATTTCACAAAGTGACACCTGTGCTTTCATAGTGGTTTAGCGGTTATATTATTTACTGAATATGCAATAATATAACATCATTACAGTACTGTTACATAACTTGATTTTAACACTGTGCCTTAAATGTGGATATTAGTCCCTATCTTTGAATATAATCCCCTTCAGCTGTGTCCATTTCTAGAGACCCTAATGAAGTCAAGCGCACTGCAACCGGTCTTTCCTGGCATCCTGATGGCAGCCGCAAGCTGGCTGTGGCCTACTCCTGCCTGGAGTTCCAGAAAGCCACTGAGGAAATGAGCTTTGACTCCTACATATGGGACACTGGTAGGTGTCAGAGCCATAGATAGAGTCTAGTCAGGTTGTACGTTGGGTGCTATTTTGCCACTAGGATTTGAAAGTGTTGGCTGTTATAATGTGACAAATCTTGAATGAATTTTCCATCATGAGGTGCCACACATTCTATAAACCAGCCGATATCTACAGCTTTGGTGTGTTCTGGTTCCATTCTCCTCAGTTATGAGTAGAGAGTTACTGTCTGAAGCAGTGAAGACTAATGCTCCTGTGGCTCATATGTGTGTCCCCAGAGAACTGCAGTGAGCCAGAGATGACTGTGAAGCCTGCGTCTCCCCTCATCTGTCTGGAGTACAACCCCAAAGACTCACACATCCTGGTCGGGGGCAGCTACAATGGACTGATCGGTAGGTGCTTTAACTCTTTTATCCACTATGCCACTATGACCCTCACTGTCTTATGCACAGAATTGAACTGACTTGCTGGAGTCAGTGACATTTTCCAACTGGCTATAAAATACAATAGATTAACTGCATTAGCCCTAGTTACCTCAGGCTTCTCTGGTATTGTTGTTGCAAAGTGAATAGTTAATTAAAAGAGCATTTTCCTTTTGTAAATGTCATATGGCTAGAATGATGTAAGGGGGCAGAGCCTGCCTGTGTATGTGTGCCTGCGTGCATGTGTATGATTGTATGATGGTGTGATTGCATTTGTGTCTGTGTGGATCTCTGAGTAGCCTACTGGGACACTCGCAGAGGCAGCCAGCCAGTGGAAATGTCCAAGCTAGAGCACAGCCACCAGGATCCTGTCTACAAAATAATCTGGTTGCAGTCAAACACAGGAACTGATATCTTCTCTGCGTCCACTGATGGTCAGGTTAGCCAAGCCTCTGCGGCCTCACAAAGCCCCTGTCACCTTATCCCTCTCTCAAGCCCAGCCGGACACAATAGGGCCAGGGTGGCATGAACCCCTCAGCCACTCATGGGCAGTGAAGTCCGATAACTTTGGTCAGGCTGCACTTTCACTGACCTCTCCCAGCCATTTCCCAATAGCAACAAGGTTATGTAATACTGATGAGGGAGACTCTGTAAGTGGCTGCTGACCAGTGGCTGACCGGTGCTCTCTGTCCGTTAGGTGCTGTGGTGGGACATCCGTAACATGGCTGAGCCTACTGAGAGGCTGGTGTTGGACCCCAGCAACGAGGGCAACCTGGATAAAGCCTTTGGAGCCATTTCCCTAGAGTTTGATGCTACCATGGTGAGCCACTCAAGAGCATCATGGTGTTCTTTATTGAGCAGTAACTGATTAATAAAAGGACGTAAAAGTGCTATTATTGTGAAAATGTATTTTTAATTATGAATCCCCACACCTTAGCTGCAAATTTTCACTCCACTCCCACAATTGCCTTCATGTATTTAGAAAGGACTATATATCATAAAAATGGAGTGGACTTCCAACCATGATGAAAAGGGAAGAGAAGGAGCGTTTTAGTGGTTTAGGACAAGTGGATTTCAATGGTCATCCATTTGTTTCTAAAAAAAAATACTATATATATATATATATATATATATACATATATGTGACAGAGGACAAAACAAAGATGTCATATTTATTGTCAGAAAACTCTAAAAGTGATGACAGATACAATAGGACAAGACAGAAAATGTGAATTATACCATTACCGTTAATGGGGAGTCCTTATTTGATGTCTGCCCATGCGCCTTGGGACTATAGAGAATCTGTACTTGTTTTTCGTCTTTCTTTAGCCCACTAAGTTCATGGTAGGGACAGAACAAGGCTTAGTGGTCTCTTGCAACTCGAAGGCCGAGACCCCAGCGGAGAGTATCGAGTGTACATTTATCGGCCATTACGGCGCTGTCTACGCCCTACAAAGAAACCCCTTCTTCCCCAAGAACTTCCTCACTGTGGGAGACTGGACGGCTCGCATTTGGTCTGAAGACATTAAGGAGTCCTCCATCATTTCAACCAAGTGAGCACCACTTATAGGCTGTCGTAGTCATACATAAACATTCACAAACCTGGGCAGAATTTAATCCTATTTAACTACTAATGTACCATGGTTTAAGTGGAATTCAACCCTGACATAACTCCCTTTGATTGTTATTCATAGACCTGAAATGTCGTACCTGACAGACGCCTGCTGGAGTCCAGTTAGACCCTCTGTATTCTTCACCGTCAAGATGGATGGAACGCTGGATGTGTGGGACATCCTGCTCAAGCACAATGACCCCACACTCCGCCTCAAAGTCTGTTCCCCTGCTTCTTCTGCACAAAAAACATTTAATCAAGCCAATATCATGTGCTGTGACTTGAACACGCTAAATGATATGAAGCCAGTATTGTTGTTGTTGTTGTTAGGTGTGTGACGAGGCTCTGTACAGCTTACGGATGCAGGATAATGGGCGATTCCTGGCGTGTGGCTCCCAGCTGGGATCTGCCACGCTGCTGGAGATCTCGCCTGCACTATGCACCCTACAGAGGAACGAGACGGGCATGGTCGCTTCTGTAAGACCCTACCACACTACCTTTTCTTACCCACTCTCTGTTTTCACTGTCACTGCTACATCTGGTGTTGTAAATAAGATTGTGTCCTTAGTGAACTTGCCAAAAGAGTTTAAAAGCATTACTTATTAGCATTACTTGAAAAATCAGGTCTGGAAGTAGGCTGCACTGCAGAATGTTGTTTGTTTCTTGATTGAATGACTATGATGTGCTTTGTCGTGGTCAGATGTTTGAGCGCGAGACCAGACGAGAGAAGATCCTGGAGGCACGACGCCAGGAGAAGCGCCTTAAGGAGCTCAGCCAGTCGGAGCTCAGCCAGTCGGAGCAGAGCCAGGACGACGACAACAACAAGGAGGGAGACGGACATTTGAGCTCAGAGGAGCTGAAAGCGCACGCAGAGGCCCAGTTTTTCCACATCTTGGATTCTGAGATCAAAAAAAGAGAGGAGGAGGAGGAGGAGGAGGAGAAGAAACAGAGGGTCAGCCCATTATAGTCTTTTTAGACTATTAAATGTTGAAACATCTGAGCATGTGCAAGTTTAGGCTGGTGATAAATTAGGCCATGTTTTTGGCTATATAGATGGGCAATGCTCCCAGCAACAGGCAACCAAATGAGCCAAAGTTCAAAAATCTATTCATCAAATGTTGGAAAAGTTGTGGAACTTTACTGCCACAATTTCTTTTGTGTTTACTAAAAAACTGCTGTAAAATAAAGATGTTAGACAAAGATATATGTCTAAGTCCATGACATTCAGACTAGTGAGTCGTATTCTCTAAAGATTTAGAGGTCATCCATGTTTTTATCTCATCTTGTTTAGTTTTCTGCAACTCCCTGTGTCCCCACTTACGTCTCCAGCTCACAGTAGCTAGGATTTTAACTGGTGCCAAATAAAGAGACCATATATTCCCAATTTTAGCAGCTCTCCACTGGTTACAAGTAAGATATAGAGTAGATTTGAGATTTTACTGATCATGTTTAAAGCACAGCCTGGTCTGGCCCCCAGCTCATGCCTTGCTGTAAAGCACTGCAAACTCTTTTAGATAATTACTAAATAAATAGACTTATTTATTAGTAATGATTAGATATTATTATTAACAATGCTCCACATAATTGTGAACTCGGCACAATGTGTGGGCACAATCAGTGCAATGATTTGCCTTTCAGTATGCAACTGCATTTCAGGATGGCAAAATCACATTTTAACTTAGGGCCTAATAAATGTGTTGTCATGTTAAGGCATGACCTTGCACCAGCAAAATTATTAATGTGCGATTAGACTTCACAGACAGATCAGTGGGATCAGAGTCCAAAAATTAGTTAGTGGATATTACATTTTTTTTAATATTTTTTTTTATGACTAGACCTTGTGGTCCGCATGTGTCCCACAAATCATTCTGAAACGTCCATGTACTTACTTAAAACCAAAGGCTGTAAAAGATGTGGAGAAGCAGTCTCGGGAAGCTTGTGTCCAGTAAGTATTTTT
The DNA here is from genome assembly GCF_048128805.1 of Centroberyx gerrardi. Classification (NCBI taxonomy): domain Eukaryota; kingdom Metazoa; phylum Chordata; class Actinopteri; order Beryciformes; family Berycidae; genus Centroberyx; species Centroberyx gerrardi. Next base: position 10,002,040 of record NC_136016.1, on the reverse strand, counting down.
TCTTCCAGCAGATGGCGGCATGGCGCCACAGAAACAAGATGCTGCAGGTTGAATACAAGGCTTGATTCCTGCAGAGAAAGCTGTGTAGTGTATCAAGCCAGCCACAGATGGACAGAAAAAGAAAGGAAGTTAGGCGATGTAGCCTTCAAAATAGAAGAGTTAAATAGCCTGTAGGAACAGGTGTGCCACTGCTATGGGTTACAGTGGATTTTTCCAGGATAATAGACATCCTGCCAAATTGTCTGGCATATGTTATGTGATTCAGCCTTTCTTTGTGTAGGCTATTTGTTACAGCTAATGCATAGGATGTAATCTTAAATAAGATTGCACTTTATTGATCTCGTGGGGGAAATTCAGGAATCTAATCTTGCATGTGCCTATATGGCTATTACTACATGATATGAAAAGGATATTATCTACTATAAATTCACCCTTGGATATACACTTCTTTGCCGTACTCGGAAAAAATATATAAATAACAACTCACAACATACGATAGGTTGACCAATAAAGATCTTATTTTGAAGGTTCTGACCGGATGTCGTATAGATTATTCTGGCTGGCTTGACAACGGTTGTACCGCGGATCTCCAGGGACAACATACACACACATACACACACATAGAAACACACTAACAGGTAGCGAAGAGAGGAGTAGGAAATGCACGTAGCAGGTGGGCTGCAGTAGGAAGGTGCCTGACTCTCTCTGTCCGGCTCTTCTTCTGCCTCCACATTCATGATTCGTGTAGTCCACTGACTCTACTGACTGGAAACAGTAGAAACGGATCGTTGACGCACTTTGAAGAGGACGCAGAGAAAGAGAGAGAGGGAGTGAGAGAGCGAGAAAGAGGGAGGGAGAGAGCGAGAGAGAGACTAGCGTGTGACTCAGGCGACAGCAAGACAGAAGTCGTGAAGTGAGGAGGACGACGTGAAGCCGTGCAGCTCGGTGTGTTATTACCGTGTGGAGAGAGTGACAGGTCGCTAGTTGGACGCTGGCCGCCCAGCACAGTGAGCTGCAGGTGGTTTAGAGGAGGTGGCATGCAGGTACCGTCAGTGCGCAGGATGGTTGCCGACTGTCCCGTCTACTGTTGACGCTCACTATCTTAACACTCTCACCCGAAAGTGACCATGAAGGACACGGGGGAATCAAAGGACCACCAGCTAACTGTGAGTTGAAACTACATTCTCCCCCATTTAGTGTTTTAATTCCAAGCATATACACTGTTTTTATTATTTATCATAGTGAAGTTTTTATTATTTACGCTTGTGAAGTTTTCTTTCATCCTAACAAGCTGTTGTTCAGTAATCTAAACAAAACATAACTTGAACATTTAAAAAACAACTTTGTCTTACGACTAATTATTGTTCTGTTGATTCCAGATATGACTGTTGATGTTTTTTGATGATTTTATTATCAGCACATACATAGATGTCCCAGCCCTACACTGGTACCTATAGCCTACTGTGTCCTCTGGCCCATATCTGAATAATTGAAACGGCTGTTTCAGTTCCCTGGCCTCTCCTGTCCAGTATGTAATACACTTTCTACAGGCTGCTGACTGACTGAATAGAGCTTTATTAATCCCCCTGGTTGCTTTGGTGGTGCTGAATGAGCTATTTTTATTTTTTGGAACAAACACCCCAGACCCCAAACCAGGCAATGCATTTCACATACTGTTATGCGTTCGACAGTGCATCTGTGTTGTTCTAATTGCATACTGAGGATGTGACTGCCACACGCCCGCTGAAGTTTCTATTACACCCATGCTGTGATTGTTACTATGTGTTTTCATTCCATTTCATTCCCATCAAAAGCACTTCTTCACAGTGAAAGGTCCCAGTTAAATCTCTCCCAGATGAACGTAAATGGAAAAGAAATTGTGCAGGGAGAGAGGCTAATGTCAGCGTGACCCAGAATGAGCCTGTTGTTGTAGTGTAAAAATACAATGTCTCACCCATTTACCGATTGTTAATAGTTGTTATTCCACCCTAAATCCCTACCCAATATTGATAAGGGAATGCTAATTTACCCTCAATATGTAAAATATGAACATCAGGCTTCTGTTTTCCATTTATGATAGCGTTGCTGATTGTGGGAAAATGTCATCAGTCTAATTTGTTTCTGTTTCTTGGTTGGAAAAATGACATTCATCAGGCGGTATAGTGACTCAGAGTGGAATGTGGAATGAAATGAGATGAGACACGAGGCTGTCCTTTATTGTCTGGTTGAATGGAAAAATGTCTCCCATCCAGCGCTCAACAGTTAATAAAACATAGAAGAATCCATACATACACTGTAATTGACAAATAAACCAAGGCCTTTTCCTGTCTTTACTGCAGCATACTCCAGGTCAGAACAAGCCCAGTCATATTTCCGCACAAGGAATCTCTACCCAGACTCGCACACTCAATCACAACTTCAGACATAACTGCGTCAATATTTACAGAGTCCGAAAACACGGCCTTTGTTAGGACGGAATCAATGACTGTGGAATCGAGGGCAGTGTAGTTGTGTGCTGTTGCTATCCGTCCTCCCTGGCAAGGCAGGGTTCAATTCATTTCCAAGCCAATCAGTTCGAGAAATAGAATTTCTTCGAGGCTGATTGAATTGAAAGAGAACTGAGATGATTCTCTGTGTCCCGCAGGTGGCCTTGAGGATCCGACCCCTCAGCGATGCCGAGCAGGAGGAGGCGGCTACGATCGTGGCCCACAGAGTGGACGACCAGGTGAGACGCTGCCCTATGTGTGTGTGTGTGTGTGGGGGTATATGTCCTCTTTACGTCTGTGCACATACAGTATGCATGCATGTGAGTGAGTGATGGGGTCAGTGTGTGTGTGTGAGAGGGCTGCTGTCTCCGTTTCAGCCCTCTTTTCCGGCCTGACACAGGTCCTGGCCTACATGGATAATGTATCTGCGGGGCCTCAGTATAGCTAGCGGGTTTTTAAATAGCATTGCAGTATGTTTGTATCCTTCACATACTTCACTCACAACAAGCGGGCAGGCAGGCTGATGATTCAGTCAGGTTCATTTCATTTGGAGACGCGTGCTGCTGCCTTGCAGTGGATGACTCACAGTGTTGTAGCTCAGAGAGTGACCTTTCTAATAATGAGTGATGGAAAGGTTCAGGTTCCTTCATAAGGAGACGGCTGAAAGCGTCAGCATAGCGAACGCCTGGAATGTAATTGAACACAACTATAGAGCTGTGTAATATTCCTATCAGACAAATGAACTCAAATCAGGCCTTAGATGCGAGTGCCAATATCTCAGAAATGAATAAATACAAAGATATACAACCATGTTACTTCATATTGTAGGATTTGTTGGAATTTGTCAGATCTCTAGAGGGAATTTGTACTGTATGGTCGATTCAGTCATTCTGAAAACATCTTAGAAGCCTCATTTTGTTGCTTTCAGATTGACATGCATTTGAAATCACACAAAGGGGTTTTGAATAGGCATCATGGGCCCTAGTCATGCACAGCAGTAGAGGACAAATACACTAGCAGTTTGGACACACCTGATTGAATGTATGATGTTTTTCATGATCTTAAAGCCATTTTGATCTAAAGGCTTATGCTTAAATGCTTGAAATTTGTTTCTGAAGGTGATGCCTATGTATGAATTTATTTCCAATGCCTTTGCCTTTCCATCAAGGCAAAGGGTGGCTACTTTAAAGAATCTAAAATATAAGATAGTTTTGATTTGTTTAACACTTGTTTGGTCACTGTATAATTCCGTTTGTGTTATTTCATAGTTTTGATGTGTTTACTATTATTCTAAAATGTTGAAAATAGTAAAAATAAAGAAAAATGTGGTGTGTCCAATCTTTTGACTGGTAGTGTACATATCCAGAGCCATAGATTTTGATCTACCCAGACTCCATCTATAAATGACCATATCACCTCCCAGTTCCCTCAGAAGCCCGTGTCCTCTCCTTAGAGCACAACCCCTGCACTCAGTATGTTAACATGTGACCTGCCATATAAGGCAGACATGCTGTATGTATGAGCTCCCTGGGGACTCTATTCACTGGCAACCCATTATAGCTTTGTATAGCCAACGTGTCCCTCCAGGAGACCACTTAGCAACACCACTGGTGAGAGTGTGATGATGATGAAGATAGTGCAAATGATGATGAGCATGGTGAGTGGGAAGTTGCTGAGGTGTCTTCCCACTCAGGCTAAGCTGATTGAGGCATTAGTGGTCGTAGTAGTAATACTGAGTGGGCGACTCTCCTTAATTAGCCAAGACAAATCCAGGAAAGCAACAGCATTCTAATTGACTCTAAATTGACTCAGATTTTTCCTCCGTACAGTATACCAGTGATAAATATTGAAGACAGACATAATATTTAAGCGTAGGATAGCCTATAGTTAATGGCAGTTGCTGATGCTGCCAAAAGGTTTTCCTAGAGGACACTTCTGGAAAACACAGATAATCCATGGTACTCAGATCCGACTTACTGTTTGTCTGTTGAAGCAATTCAATTACACCGAGTCTTAAGTACAACAGCGGCGCTACTACCTGCCATGACATCATTAAAATAGGCTCGGACCCGGGGGATTAGAGCATACGGTAGGCAGGTAGATATGCTGCTGACACAGCCACCACAACAAGGCTTTGTTATTGTCTCCAGCTCAAAAACACCTCGGCAAAAATAAAAAATAAAAATACTTATATGTTTCCTATTCGAGTTAATATACTCTGTTAATTGCATATCAAATTATCAAATTACAGGTCAATCATGAGAAGATTTATATTATTAACCCACTGATTCATTTTTACAGTGTTGATCACAGCTGCACAGTGTATGACAGTGTTTCGGTGTGGTGGTGCATAGAAGTGCTTTGAATACAAACAAACAAATACGCTGTACGCTCACTGTGGGGTTATCGCGGGTCTCTCCAGGTGTAAACAGCAAAGGATTTATAGAGATTACAATACACACTTGTTGTTGAGGCTGTGGGAGTGTGTGCTGTTTACACATGCTGTGATAAGGGCTTACCCGCACCGTCTTGGCATGAATGGAGAGGATATACATAGACGTGGGCCACGACAACATCGGGATGTTGTGAGATTACGGTGCATGGCATGGCTAATACACACACTGAACCTGTTTACCTATACCTGTCACCCTTGCCCCAGTCATCAAACACACACACATGTATACACAGATATAAGCGTACACACACAGCTGCAGATACTCATATGCCTATACACACAAACATACTGTAACACACCTCCAATCCCTTCCAGTCCCTACACAAACACACAGGATTGTGTACTGATGTAAAAGTGCCCTTTCTGACTTTGTTTGTGCAACAGGCAGGCAGGCAGTCACCATATGGCAGCGCGGGGCTGCAGGTAATGCCGAGACAGATTAGCAGGGTGCTGGTGGCTGATTTGGCCGACTGGGTGGGAGTGCCCAGGTCTAGCTCTCCCGGCAGGAAGCAGATGACTCGAGGCTGGCTAAGCCTGAGGAGATGAGCTCATTTAGCTGAGGTTAAGCCTGCTGCCACCTGCTCTCTCTCTCTGTCTCTCTCTCTTTGTCTCTCTCTCTCTCCCTCTCTCTCCCAGCGATAGCCCCAGGGCTACAGCTCCTGCCTTTTATGGACCACCTGTTGCCTGTTAGTCTCAGTGGGCTTGTCGTGTCCTTGAGAGGCTAGCGGGTAGGTCAGAGGTGTGGTGAGGTGGATTTATGAATGAGATATTAGTGGAGCTCGGGGTAAACTATTTATTTGAACATAACCATAACATAGGAAAGTGTCTTTTATTCCAAAATTCATACACAGTACACTTTTCCATATGTAGATAATAATGTATGATCATAATGGAAGTTAAACTTGCATTTTGAATCTCGATTCAAAATGAAGCAAAGTGAAATGATGATTTCTGATCAGTGTCAAGCAAGTGAAACTCCATCAGGAAAATAGAGGAAGTGTTGTGGCCGGCTTGATGAGGCAGGATGGGGCTATGTGTGGGTTCTGCGGGTGGTAATGATCGGGTAATTAACAGACCAGCCCAACCAGTGCTGCCTGGGACTCTATGGAGAGTGGAAACCACAGACAGCTTACCTTGTTATGGGACAAAACAACACCCAGGGAGACCAGATGCTGTTTGGAAACGATCACTTCAAACCGAATGGGATACTGCAGAGCTGGTGCACTGCAGTACCTCGATGCAATACAAACATAAACCAAATTTACAGCTTCAGAATACATTTATAACTCATGTTAAGCTGTCACTTACTATCAGTCCTTGTATTAATGATGCTGTCCATCAATTTGAGAGTGATAAAAAAAGAGTGTCTTCATTCAGCAGGCAGAAACAAAGCCAGTAGTGACACTACTCCTCAATGCTGGATTAGGCTGGCTTCATCACCAAACTGAAATAATAAATGATTCATTTTTGGTTTATTATTTTCAGTCAGTACATTTATGGCAACCGAACAACATGTCCACCTGTTCAGTTTATACCCTCTCCTCAGAGTGCCATTGATTCTCACTCGCTGTGTTTCTGTGATTCATGGCTTTCTACACCAGGACTGGGCTCGATTCAGGAAATGAATTTTCTTCAAAATCCCAATATCAAAAACATGACACAAACAAATTACTGTTTGTATTTATAGTATGAATTTATTGTGCTAGAGAGCAAATTGATTGCAACCCTGGCATCCCGTCCCACCGTGGAGTAAAAGGAGCCAGGCAGGTGATATTCCTCCTTAAAAGGCTAACGGTTAGGCTATGTTTAGCCCCAAGGGATAAAGATGGTCGCTCAACCTCGGGAATGAGACACCTGATAGGACCATTTTGATCTCACTACTGATTTCACTCAACTTACATCAGACTGCTGTGGCCTTGGAGGCTACGCGGACACATGGTGGGGAGCTGAGTCGTACATTTGGCAGTCAAGATATTTTATTGGGATCCAAATTAGCGATGACGTAGTAGATACAGTAGACATTATGTTTGGACAGTCAAGGGTTTTCTGTTCTACCCAACTTGTGCTGCTTAAAGCTGCATATAGAAATTATCCAAAACCCATAAGATTCAAGGAATGAAAGTAGCATTTTCAATCTGTTTATTCTGCCATGAACCAGACCTGAACTTCATACTCAGTCCACAAATAACCATGCTGATTGCCTATTCCAAATGAATTTGGTTTCTGAGTTCTTAATGCAGTGCCTTGCCTCGCAGTTTGTATGCACACATGTATGTATATCTTCCTGCGTGCAAACGTCAGTGTGTTTGTGCCCTGCAGGATGTGTCTTTCTTAGCTCTAGGACTCATTAAGCATCTCTTCGGCAGGGCAGGCCTGTCAGTAGCACACAGTGGGGAATGCTTTATAGTGAGGCCTCGTCTCCATGGAGACACCTAGACAAGGTCAGGGCCATTGTTTGTTTTATTTTTTTCTCTTCCTCAGTAGTATAGTCCTCCGTAGGGGAGTATGAGCCCTAGAAGACAGCAGGGGAAGCAGGTTAAAACCACTATTTTTTTGTTGTTGTTTTTTTTTTTGTATGGCCCCAGATCTCCCATTGGCTATAATGAATGCAGCAGAGATGTTCTTTAGTGGAACATTTGTTCGGCTTGATTGGTGGCAGGAGGCTTTTCAGTGCGGCCTGGGGTGGATTGTAAGTGTCACAGCAATATATCACACAAAGTAATGATGGTCGCTTTTCATGGGCAGCTTTTCACTCTGGGAGTTCTGTTTGTCTGCAGATAATGTAAGGGCCTTGGAAGCGCTGCATCGCACCTATAAGAGAGGAGCAGAAACTTACAAGAGACTTTCCCACCATGTGTTCACCTGCAAAATGCTCTTTCAGGGACAGGTGGCTCATTCTGATGCCTGAGAGAGAGAGAGAGAGAGAAAGTCAGCCAGCAGGCAAACAAAAACATTCCACTTTGCCTCTCGGTTCCTGTGTAAAGATCGAGGCCTTTAAAACAATGAGCTGTATTCATCCGGGTCCAAGCAAGAGTCTACTTGATAACAGTACGCCATGAATTGGCAAATTTTCTGCCTTTGTGGACTACAAAGCACCTCACCTCAAGTGCTCAGTGTACAGTTTCTGCCGCCCTCTACACAGATGTCTCGGTGAAAGGAGATTCAAATTGCCCTCACCTTAGAGGCTGCACCGTAGTCAGCCTGATTCAGCAAAAACAGCTCCCACTGGAAAAGAACCTGTGAATGTGGAGGGGAAGACCGAGCAGGAAGGGAGAGAGAGAGAGAGAGATAGAGAAAGCTAGAAAGACTGGGCGTAGGTGGTAATTCAGAGGGATCAAAGATGCTCTTATGCCGGGCAATTTGCATCAGCAGTATCAAAATTACCCTCCTTCCCTTTCTTCCTCGTTCTCACTGTATTCCCACCTTGTGCTTGAAAAACAGTTCATCCTCATAACAAGCTAGTCAGAAAGCTGAGGGAAGACTTTGTCCATGTACAATGACACTGACAATGTCTTTTTTTACGAGGCAGAGTGTTTGAATAGCTTCGGGGTTGCACAAGGGAGGGAAAGGAACTACAAACAGCCCTGTCCTCTTTAGCAGCGAAGATTTAACCTCCACACACAGCGACAGAGCCAGGAATGAGGCCGGCGCCTGAAATGGTTAGAGTGGCACAGCGGAGAGAGGCAGAAAATGACCAACAACCAGTGGAGAGTCGATTCGGGTCGCACAGAGGCAGGAGAGAGTCCTATTTTCCGTGCAGCCGGGGTAATATGTTGACACTAATAGACTGTCTGACCCCGGAAAGTGTAGGTGGACACATAGCCAGGCCCACTTTAAGTGGATAATCCCCCCCTTCATCTTCCTTTCTGACCCCACTTCTCTTTCTGTCTCCCTCTGACTCCCTCCCTCTTTCTCTGACCCCCCGCCCCCGACCTCTATAAATACGCATACACATATACACACACCTAGACTCTTTTATAGCAAGGGCCTTTATGTATGCGTGTGTGTTTGTGCGTGTTCTATTCCTGCCACCCTGTCTGATCCTTCTCAATCCCCTCCCTGCTCTTCCACTCCTAATCTGATGAAAGGGCAGGGCGTGGCAGCTAACCACAAGCGGCTGTTGAAGGAGACTAGCCGCATGGAGTGGCCCCGCTGCAGGCCCTTCTGAACAGCTTTTAACACTCCAGTGAGCTCCTCACTTACTGCCCACTACCAGCCCCTCAGGGGGTTGAGCACGGCTCTGAGGACCAGAAGACAACCACGCATCGCAATGAGTCAATTACGCAACTTGATGCAATACCAGTTTTATAAGAAACCCAGCTGTTACATAATATACAACGTAGCAGGTATGAATTGTTTTCACCTTGCCGGTGCCTCTCGCATCCTCTGAGTCACCCTCCAATCCATGGGGGGTGAAGGAAAGGAACTGCCCGAGGACTTTTAATGTAACATCATCAACTAATTATGTTCCAGGCAGCGCCACACTGCATGAGCATAACATTATGTCTTATGTCTTAGGGGGAAGGCAAAACCGTGAAAAAAATACATCAGCGTGCTCGGGGTCCGCAGTCCATGTGCTTCTGTGTGCACAACTGTGTGTATTCGCTAGGTGCGGGTGAATGTGTATGGTTGTATGTGTGTTGTGTATATTCAATGTGTGTGTGTGTGTGTGTGCTCTCTCTCCTGCTCTCCTCGCCAGCTCTGTGTAATAGTATCAAGAGCAGAATGTTCCTCTGCTCCCTCCTGGCCACCTAATACCTCTTACACAAGCAGGAAGAATGGGCCAGCCGCGGGGCCACCGCCGCTCCGTCTTCATTGGACTGCTGGCCAAAAAGACAGCCATGCATTGGTCCATTAGTACATAGCTAATGGTTAGCGGTGAGAAGATCAGGGGTTCAATTCCCACAAGAGCCAAAATGTACATCAACAGCCAAGTGTCCTCTCAAAATCTCCCAGAGCAAGACACTGAACCTCTACCGTTCTCACTGATTGTAAGTCATTCTAGATGAGAGTATCAGCTAAAAAAATGCCTAAAATGTAAATGTAAAATGTGAAGGTAAAGGTGGAAAGAGAGAGTGTGCTGTGAGCGGTGCGAGGGAGAGACAGATGGAAGAGCAACAGATGGAAGAGAAGAAGGTGAGGGGAAAGAAGGACAGAGGAAAGTGGAGGGAGGCAGAACAGAGTGATAAAGACGGGGAGAGGTGACGCAGGGTGACAGCTAGCGATCGCAGGCCGCTTACCGTATGCAGACTAAGGAGAAAACATCCCCCATATGCCTCAAGAGCCGAGGAACTAGAGGGAGCAACTCTCCATGGCTTTTGTTATGTATCACACCAGTCATAACATGTTTGTTTTGTAAGCCTCTTTAAAATACATTGGAAACACTGTATTTATAAAAGCGATGTTGCTGGTTTCAAACCCAGAATATACCCTTTGACACTAAAATTATGAATTTCATTTATCAATTTCAACATTTTTAAAATGATGGAATGTGAATCATTCATAGCATGATTGATCTAAAACCATAACAACAAACAAAAGAATCTGAATGAATGTATGGCAACTCATTTCAAATTCAGGAGTTTAATAACTACTCCTTTCGCTCCTTTTGGCTCATTTTGGCTTCAAGACAGCTTCATAGCAAGGTGGGAAGTTGACATGATCATAAGGTTTCGACGTGTGGTTAGTCTGGATGAATCTGGATAACAAGGATGTGAGTCAGCTTGTTGCCTTTGTGTTTTCACTGTGGATGAGCATGTGACCCCATATCTAGAGCAGGATAATACCCGTCCATGTTATCCAGATTTAACTGCAGCGTCCATCCCTCATTTCATCAGTTCATCCCTAACAAATATGTGAACAGTGAAACAGTGATAATGTCCTGAGATGTAAGTGTTTACCATAACAGTGACCTGAGGATAGAGTCCTACATTCTTATGCTTGCCCTGTGTTTCGTCCAGAGAGTGTATGATATGCTCTGGGCCTGGCTGTGTGTGATAAATCAGGAGGTAGCCCTTCGTACCTGCTTCTTCTTCTTTAGAGGACAAATTGAAGCAGGGCGGCAACTTGTAAGGGAAGGTTACTCTGTTTTAATCTTCAGCTCTTCAGACATACTTCCCTGAAGTGCACTTCCACATGCCACTCTCGCTCTCTAGCACATGAGAGACCTGTCTTTTCATCTTCATCACAGAGAATACAATGTGTTTTTCACAAACTCGCGGAAAAGTCACCGCTTGCTCTGTCTACGCAAGACATGGAGCACCTTGGAAAAACATTAATGGTTGTTTTTGTGTCTCACAAAATTTCCCCCAGGCTTTTTCGCATTTGATGGCAGCAAAATGGGTGATAATGGACATTGGACATGGGTGAAAATGGTGTGCTGTTAAGCAACCATTACTGTTGTCATAATACGTGGACATGGATGTGGAGTTTACTTGGCACTGCACTAAATGGATCCCTGCCTCCTTGTGAACAGCCACTCCAAGGGTCATTACTGTGCATGGACCACTCCAAATTTTCCAGCCACGTTTTTCTGCCTCTCATCTATTAAATGCGGTGGTTGAGAGCCATATAATTATGAGTCATCATGATAATAATGATTACATATCATCACAGTGAGTGTGCCAGGCTTATGGAAACAGAGTGGGACAAAATGAAGAAACACAATACAGGAGATGCTGGGTTGATACAGACAGTTCCAAAAGTACTGGAGCTGGTCAATCTATTTTCAATTATTGTTCAATGAGGAGTGTCTATTTATTAGACATGGGTGATAAATGTCCGTCTCTGCCAGATGTTTATCTGTTCTGATGGACAAAAGTCCAAGTTGGTGGAACTTATGGAAACAGATGAATTTGTCACCATCTGTTTAGCCAATAGAAAGAAGAAGATGGCAACTTATATTAGTGAGACCTTTGTGGAGGCCGTTATTATCACAATGTATGCAATTTCTTTATTGTCGGAGTTAACTTCAAATTATTACTAAAACAATCATAAAATGGAGAGAGCCTGGCACAGTGTTGGATTAACTTTAGAGATAACAGGCCAGTTATGAGTTTATGGTAAGATGATCTAATTTGATGATACGTTATATATTCCAACAGACAGTTTTGTGAATCTGCCCCATTATTCTTGAGCCCTCTGAGCATTTTCTTCATCAGTCTCATCTCTCTTGGGGGTTAGAAATGACTTGCCTGATATTCATCCTGAATTAGCATCTTGCTTTGCTTTGTTATCGTGCCATATTTTGAAAAAGTGGGCCAGGATAAAGGCAGGGAAATGGCAGGCCCCTCTATCTCTACCTAGTTTTCTCACTTGATTTGATTTTGATCCATAGGTTTCCTACTTTGACCTCATTCCGTTATGCCAGAGGGGCAGCTGTGTTCCTCTCCGCTCTTAAGTTGTTTCCCTGGCATTGAAATGGACAGCCTGTGGCAAGTTGTTGACCCACAAAGATTCTGTGTATAGTGTGTGTGTGCATGTGTGTTTGTGCGCACGTGTATTTGTTGTGGCTCTATTCCTGCCCCCCTGTGATGTGTGTTGTTGTCTGGGTAATTGGTGATTGTCCCAGTTTGTGTTTCATGGCTGACCTCTGGCCACTGACCTCGAGGCTAACTCTGACCTTTAGTAGCCAACAGCCATCTGCCTCAAACAGTCCTCGGACCCAATTTCTGACATCCAACTACTTAACTTTAAGAAGAAGAAGAGAAACAGTGTATCCTGAATGTTTGTTTCTGATGGCACCGCAGGGACAGGCCACAGATAATGTGCTTTCCCTTCTAATTATCTCAGTTGCACTGGTCTTAGTGTAATGATCTGAAATCTCTTTTATGTTGATGGTGACATTGTAGGCAACCTTAGGGCACGCTATACCCTCCTTCACACTTTCACACTTTATTGTGATTCAGTTGTTCAATGAATTGCTTTCATGGATGACAAATTGCTGTATTGTTCCTCTTATCCATTGTAACCATCTGTGCTTGTGCTATCCAGTAATACATCTGTGCAACATGCCCTCGCAACAGACATGACGAAGGAGGGATCAGTAACGAGTGAGGGAGAAAGAAAGAAAGGTAGAGAGAGAGAGAGAGCACTGAGCCCCTTCACTCGGCCACCTCTTGATCTCTCAAGACCTCTGGTTGCGTAAGTGGCAAGGAATCCTATTGCAGGCATCTATGTGTGTGTGTGTGTGCGTGTGTGTGCGCGTGTGAGTCTGAACTACAACGACCCTCGTCTGGCTGCATTGATCTCACGGCCGCTTGCCAGAAACAGAGGCCGAGACGGGCAGACGTCTTATGTAAACCCCGAGGAAGAGCGGAGCAGAGCTTGCGGAGCGTGCAACTCAGCACCCTGTATCAGATGCACTGTGATCCGCCACGCACCTCCGATCATGGAGAGCCCCTGAAACGGGATACAGCATTGTTGGGGTACAGGGAGGACGGCTCCGAGGGTTTCTATCAGATAACTAGCCGCGTTGTACCTATTGGATTTTCCAAAGCTTTGATTGCATTTCTGAAAGAGCGACTTGAAAGGCTGCCCGGCAAAGGTCACTGCCGAGACCTGATTGTTTTGGTTTTTTTGTCATCTTGATCCTTTGTTCTTTGCCGTATTCTTAACGCAGCACACAGACGTCATTGTTCAAAGACTCTGCTGTTATGTCATTGTGTAATTGAAAGATAAGGAAAGGGGAGATGTTGAAATGCAGAAAGAGCCCTAACACTCCACACACAAACACACACACACACACACACATATACTCGCACACAAGCACAGGTACACATGCTTCTTTCATTTCATGTTGGATGCTGTGAGACAGATCATTATACTAGAGAGGAACATCCTCATCAGCATGAGAGGATCCCCATCAAAGTGAAAGGAGAGTGAGGGCTGCTGGTCTTCCTCTATGTGCTGTACAAATAAAAACAAAAATCCATCTTAACAAGTCATTTTGTCTTTTTTTGTTAAATTCTTACTTTTCTTTGTAGTATGTATGTATGTGAAAAATTCTGCCAAGTTGGAGATGTAATTTATTTCATATGCAAATCAATTTGTTGACATTATGTTGTTAGTAGTTGAGTGATCCACATTATTTCAAGATAGCGTCTTGTTTCAAAAAAATGCACAAAGCAGTTGAAACTGCGATAGAAATAAGTGAAATTATCACACCCAATTAGCAATTTTTTTCAAAAACAAGAAGACGACTCAATTTTAAGATCAGTTAAGACTCACTACTAAACTAAGTGACTTGTTAAGGTACATGTCTGCGTATGTGTGATGGCGGGTGTGTGTGAGTGTGTGATATCGTACACGTGTGTTTGTGCATGTCCATGTGTATGTGTGCATACAGGCTACAGGCATATACATCCGTGCCTGCCTGTGTATATACATACCCATTTGCCCCTGTGTGTGTGTGTGTGTGTGTGTGTGTGTGGACAGGACAGCTGCTTGGCGGCCCTCCTTGGTGTGAGTTACTGCCTCTGTCCCCTTTCTTTCTGAAGGGACCCTAGCAAGGCACCCAGATGGCCCCCCAGGAAGCAGCATTAGCAGCCTGTTGCTCCAAGTTGAACAGGTTTCATATGTGTTACAATGTATGTCACTTACTCAGAAGATGAATGGGAAATGTTCTATTCATGTACATAAGAGATAAAAGTGGAAAAAAAAAAACAGGTTGTCACAACAGCAACAGCAGAAGTAGCAGCCCGCTGCAAAAATATCCATCTTAATGTGCCATTTATTTTTAGTCCAAAAATCATTAAATTAAAAAAAGTGAAAAAATCTGCCAGTGGGGTGAGAAAATTCCAAATTTTTTCCCAAGTTTCACTTGTTTTGAAAATTTTCTTGATATCAAGTGAAATAAGTTGGATCACTCCACCAGCATCAAGATAATGTCACTTGACTCAACAAAGTTCTTGAAACAAGTTGATTTGCATTGGAAACAAATTATATTATCCCAGATTTTTTTCTTTCTTTATCTGTAGATTTTTTCATTTGTTTTAAAACCAAAATTTTAATATTCAGTGCTCGATAAATGACTTGTTAAGATGTAGATTTTTTTGCAGCGCGGCCTCTGTTTCCTCTCCATTAGTCTAATGGCAACAGGTGTCTGAGAGGAGGGAGCAGGGAGGGGGTGTGCCTACATCCCTGCTTCCATGGTAACCACAATGTCGCCGGGGGATTAGAAGAGGATGGTGTCTCTGGGGAAAAACAAGATGCATAGATGGACAGGCACTTTAGGCGTGACTGTGCACACACACACACACACACATATACACACATACAAACGCAACACCCTTTATCTCTCTGATACATACAAGGTCAGGCCTGTAGGCTTGCAAAAACAAGCACTTAACCTTATGACCTTACAAACCTAAGCAATAAACCCAAGACATAAACCTGAGCAATAAAACATGACATGGATGCATAGAGGGGGTTTGACCGCTTTGGCCCTATCGCTCTGATTCAGACACCCTCTGCACCCTTTTATTATAAATTGACATTTCCTTCATCTCACCAAACCAGCTCAGTCATGGTGAAAACAAAAACTATAGTTCCTCTATAGTTGTCTGATAGTTCTGTCTGTCCTCCCTCCTCTCTTTTGTTTTTTTTTTACCAGCCAGTCTGTTAATTTCTTCATATCTACTTATCTGTCTGTGTGACTATCTATTTATCTTCTGTCTCTCACCCCCTTTCTCCCAGACTCTCTCTAACCATCTAATAAATGTGAGTTAATGAGAGCAGCTGTGTCGTGCTGTTGTCCCTTGGCGGTCAGTCATTAACCGTGATCATGTCCTATACCAGTGAGGCGCTAATCCACCAGTTGGCCTGGGCCACGACTGAGGGTGATCACCAGTAGGCCTCCGTCTGGTCTCATTCCCAGGGGGTGAGACTGGAGAGAATTTGCACAGAAAGTTTAACAAGTACATGTAAATGGCGGGCATGGAAATTTCTCTTTTCAAATGTGAAGAGCGTGGAGAAGGGTTTAGGGCCCCCAAACTGGCAAAAAACACTGAAGATGACAATAGGAGGGAAATCTTGTGAGGCAAAAAAGAAAAAAGCTTTTAGTCAGTAATAAAATCACATGGGGAAATAAAAAGCTATGGAATGGGTGTTGATGAAACTCTTCCACAAGCAGCATTGCATCACGTGCAGTTTTCCTTACAATGTCTTCTTCAGCAAATTTCTATTCTCCGTCACATTTCTTATTAAATCTATAGTTAACCAGGCTTTAACAATTTGTATGAAAAATGGGGCTTATTGTTACTGTATGTCTGGTCAGGGCTCTTTAGCCTTTTCGTATGATTGAGATTTCCAAGTGCTCTTTTGTCATTTCATCAGTGATCCATAACTGCTCCACACCATATTTTATGTGTAATGAAACCAGTGCCCATAAAAGGGGTTGATGTCTACACGACTGCTGACTTTTGTTGGCAGCGTTTGCCTTTTGGCACACGATAGTGGAGCGAGTCAGGGAGCCGGGCAGCGCCAGCCAAGGCAGGCAGGCAGGTGAAACCGCACCACATCCAGGCTTTGAATTATGGATCCGTGGTGGGAGCTAGCAGTGCTGTAATCAGCAAGATGGCCAACCAAGTCAAGCCTGCTGCTTTAACGACCGGAGTCCCGTTGATTAGAAAACCTATCAGCCAAGAAAGGCGCTGGGCAAGGGTGCTCCATCGCACCCCGCTGCTTTATATAGCATTTAGATAGCGCCATCCAGCTAATTGGTTTCATGTCGCTGCATAAGCAAGCTGTTGTTTTGACTTTGGCTGATCCTTGTGAGGATATTAATATTTTAATAGCCCCTTTTTTCATAGCCACAGTGTGTAAATTCACGCTCTGGCCATTTGTTTTGTCAGCCCCCAGGGTCGGGTTGAATTGAGTTGAGCCCCGCATCCAAATGAGAAGTGGCTCTAGCGTGTGACACGCATTGTGATGCGAGACAGCATGATTAAAACTGCTAAAAACGACACCCGTTTACCGAGGCTGTCGACCAGGAAATTGCTTTCCATTTCCCCTCATGCGGTGCTTGGACCCGTCAGGCCCATGGCCTGCTTGTGTCAAAGTTGATGTCTCTTTCATTTGGAGCCATGAATTAGTCAGCAGTCGACGAAAGAGAGGCACTTGGTGCCACTAGACGGAGCAGCAGAAGCCAATCCATTGCCCAGTGGAAAATCTGACCTTGACATCATCCCATAATCTGTTATTGAATTTGACCATGGTTGAGACACTCCTTTGTCTACTAATATTCTCATCTCGCCTGATCTGTGAAGGGTCAGGTTAAAAGAGCTGGCTCACTCACTGAGTCTAAGCCCATCTGCCTGTTATTGACTTCCTCATAGAAGACAAATACAGGGGCTACAGGTCAGGCAGTAGGACAGACAATAAAAATAATAGAAATAATATTCAGAAGGGCAAACAGAAATAATTTAGAAACACACACAAATAGATGCAATACATAAAATGAAAATAAATGATAAAATACTTAGAAGGCCACACAGGTAGATACAGTAGTTAGTAAGGTGTCCTGCAATGTTGAAAGTGTACAGAACAGGCAGAATTTCTGTCACACACATGAAATTGTTACCTATTTGCTCTGGCTTTCAACTGTCAAAACAGGAGTCAGGCTAATTCCGCAAACTGATGTTGAGGAGGCTCAGTGTAGTTCTACAATGTTTCTGCCGCATGAAGACTGTGTGTTTCCAACATCAGAAGGGAAAACAGGTGGCAATAGAACAATAGAGAGATAGACAAACACAGACAGGCAAAAAGACAAATAGATAGCCATGATAGTCACGCTTTTATGCCTTCTGAGTCTTTATATTTAGAGTCACAGTTAATCTCCTAATAGTTCATTATCAGTGTCATAGTTGCACAACTTGCCCACTACTTTGTCAACTGTATTCATTAACAGCGGCACCAAAACCAGTCTGACATTTGCATTTATCTTATCAGGTTCCATGTGTTTGCTGTATTGTGCCAATTGTGTTTGTGGAATGGTTGCTGTGCAGCTGTCCACCGCCTCACAACCCACAGAAATGATTATGTTTGATCGATCTTCCTCCCTTTTGAGGCTGTTGTTGCTGGATTCATGGGAGGTAAATACTAGAGATGCACCAGTCAGGTTTTCTGGGGCAACGAGATTGGCCGATCACTGTGTTTAACAGATTGTTCTTATGGCTGCATGGCCTATCCACGTGTAAATAAATCATAGGTTTTATCCAAACATGATAATTACATGTTAGTGTGTGCTTGATGACTGAGGTGCTTACTCACTTATTGCCACTGGTAGCGCATGACATTACATTCTGCGACAGCGTGATCTGTATCAGATGTTTGGAAGAAGTGCCAGATGGACACTTTTGCTACCGTATGTTATCTTTAGTGCATCAAGATAGATCAAGAGAATTTCCCATGGCAGAATGTTTTTAGCGTTAATAGACGGTGGACCACACATGCACTCATAAGCACACACAAACACACAGCGTGGGAGTGCGCGGGCCTCTGCTCTTGTGGTCAGTCATGCCTCTGCCCACCCTGCTTGCCCTGACTTGCTGGGTGCAGCTGACAGGATATGCTGCTTGTTCAGTTGCTACGTGTTTATGTGTACATGTTTCCATGCAAGAGAGAGAGAGAGAGAGGCAGAGACAGAATATGTGGGAGACTTGTATCCATGGGACTGCCATGTTTTCAAATAGAGCTCCTAAACCTGTACACTAGACCTCAAGCCTAACCTCAAGGCTAAGCAGCTGATAGTGACCCAGACTTCAACTCACACTCTTTTGTCTTTCAGAAGCTCCTTAATTGAACTCAGAGGATTGCCGCCTATGAAAAGCACCTGTGTTGGCAAGGCTCTCTAAAACTCAGGGAGGTAACCTATAGGCTGACTACTTATATTACATTGCTAGCATCCATTTACTTTATATCTGCCACACAAAGCACCCAGGTGCGTGCCCAGGCGTCCAGTCTTATGTTGCCATAGAGTGCCATCACAAGAGCCGGCACCTTACTATCCCAGTCTTATCAGGAGACTTAAGAAAATTAGCGGCACAGAATCTGCCCAAGCAGCAGCTGCTGTGTGGGTGTTCATGGGTGGGGCCGTAGTAGGCTCTGTAACTTAAGGAACACAGATGACAGATGGGACGAGAGGTGTTATCAACACCATTGGCCCTTAATGGTTTTCCCGAGTGCACGCACACAGACAAAAACACACGCACACGCATGCACGTACTAAGAGATACCTACTGTACATGCAATTATGTAAGAGCGTTCTTGCATGCTTATCAGCTTTCTCGAGGAACGCCTAAGCACACACACACACACACACGCACGCACACACACCCTGCATACAGGCACGGTGCTGCCTGTCCTGGCCTCCCGCAACATGACAGACTTCTTGAAGCACTTTAAGGACACAGTCATCTGTTCATTGGTCTGGTCTCTCTTTCTGCCCATCTGTCTGTCAGTCGCTTTGCCATTTTCTGACAGACCGAACGATGACTCAGAACTTTGACTCAGTCATGTCGGTTCTGAAGTGCGCCGGACCAGCCGAGGCTCCGAGCGACTGAAGTGTCTCTGACCTTGGATACGGAGAGAAGTACTCTCTTGTTCACGATATCTTTCCTGTGAAACGCGATCAGAACTCGCACGTCATTGCAGCTGGACTGTGTGCAGAGAAAAGTTAGAGGGGAAGGAGGAAGTTCAGTGGAGGAGGAGGAGGAGGGGGGAGGAAGGATGAGAGAGAGTGTAGCTCGGTCAGCGTCAACAGCTGTAGTCTCATCCAAGCCTCTTGTCCTCACCTGCTGTCCCCGACTCTCGAACACAATGGCGCCTCTTCTTCTCCATGCGCGCCGTTCGCGGCAAAGAAAAGAATGAATTGTTCTGTGGAGAAAAAAAGGGGGATGAAAAGAATAATCTTGAGCCCCATAAAAGACTAAACAAGGACAAGCAGGAAGAGTGTAGCTTCATCCCTCCCTCCCTTTGCTTTCTCCATCTCCTCTTCCTCCCCTCTTCTGTACTTCATCCCCCGTTTCCTCCCCCTCCCACAATCTGTAATTGGTAGTTTTTTAAAAGTCAGATCTCTCCTCTTGAATTTCAATTGAGAGGCTTCAAAGTGAGCGGCTCAGCGGTTGAGGGGGTCATCAAACAAGCCGGGTGCGGCTGCGCTGCCGGCCTCGGAGGACACTCCAGCTCCAGCGAGCGGAGCTGAACAGTTTAGCCCTGGCCAACAGCCAGCTATCCCATGATCCTCGGTGGCCCACGGGCCTCGAAGTGCACTCAAGAGTTGCCGAGACTCACTTGTTTTGAGTTCTGTTGCTGACTCTTCATCACTCGACTTTTCCGCCGGTGGCATAGCGGGAGGCTCGAGTCCGACACTTAATGAGGAGAATAATTTGCCCTCAGCTGCCAACGACGTGTCTAGCCGCTGTGTGTGTCAATGATTTGTCAACAATATTACAGTTATTATTTTTTCTGACATCGTGCTGTGCCGTTTTTGCGCAGCGTTTGGCTCTGAAATGGGCCTTTGGAGAGCTGTGATTCACTGATGGGTAATGATGGTGGGGCTGCGTTGTTGGGCTTTGTGAAGGGACACATCTGGAACAATGAGACAGATCAATCCCTGTGCACTCTGCATTCACGCATAGGGTGATTTAGACGGGTGTACAAATACTCACGCACACACACATTCTTAGCAATCACATTAAACAGCTCCATCCCCACGCCTCGTTTGAATGCACTTCATTGAGCCGATCCCTCCCAGACGCTATGAATAACCTTGACATGTAGGCTGGTTGCTGGGTCATTATGTTGTATAGGCAGGATTCAGAGCATGGCAGATGGCTTGAGTGGCTTTCCATTTGCATACGTGCACGCATACATACTTGGCTTTTATTTATCGAGAGCGTCCTTCTTCTGTGCAGGGGCTGTTCTTGTCACAAGCGCTGCCTCTCCGAGATAAGAGGGGACAGCTTCCATTGACGCGTCCATTCAGTCCGTTTTCGTAACAATGATCAGTATTGATTGGGTGGTTAAAAAAATACCTCTTTCTTTTTCTTTCGCTCTCCCAATCCGTCTCTCTGTCTGTCCTTCTTTCTCTTCGTCTATCCCACTCTCTTCTTCTCTAGATGGTGGTTCTGATGGACCCCATGGAGGACCCAGACGACATCCTGCGTGCCAACCGCTCCAGGGAGAAGACCTACATGTTTGACGTGGCGTTCGACTACTCAGCCAATCAGGTTAGTCGGAAGAAACGGTCGAAAACAACAAAATAGAACACTGAATAAAACAATAACAATATGGTGTGACATCTATGTTCTGACGTGTGTTTTCTTCTCCCTGTGCAGGAGGAGGTGTACCGAGCTACAACCAAAGGCCTGATTGAGGGCCTCATATCAGGCTACAACGCCACAGTGTTTGCCTACGGACCCACAGGTGTGTGTGTGTTTGTGTGTGTGGGTGCTCACATGAATGTATGCATGCATGGATGTGTTCGTGTGTGAGTGGGCATGCGTGTGTGTTTCACAGCACCCACAGTGATGGCCTTTATTTTCACACAGTTTCCCCATTTTCCCACAGTTACCCTAGTGGAAGCTCATTGCATGCTGGGTAAATAGATGTCTATTACCCGCCAAATATGTATATTGTCTCTCTGGCCCTTAGTCCTGGTCAGCCGCAGCCTCGGTCCGCCCATCAGCACATACTCAAGAAAATATATTTTTTCTCAAACAATCAGTCCCAGACTATTATATATATATTTAAATATCTCATCTGTTTTTATTTTTAAGCTCAGCATGAGTCTGATTGGAAAAGTGAGTCATGCTCTGCCTCCCACTGTTTCAGCGAGTCGTGGCAGATTGTCACGAAGTCGTCAAGCGCTGTGTAGAGCGCCCCGCATGTAAAACCATTTCTGTTTCACTCCAAGCTATCCATCTGTTCTTCTGTCTCACTACCTTTTTCCTCTCTCTGTCTGTCTGTCTGCCTGAGAGATTCACCAATCTTTATCTCCTCTCAAGGGATTTTAGCCTGTGTGTATGCGTGTGTGTGTGTGTGTGTGTGCCCAGGCAGAATTAAGACAGTACATCCTAGGCCGGTGAGGCAGGATTTCAGGGAAGAGCAAGGTTAAGCCGTCTGTCCTGACTTGAGGCTGTACTGGAATTGCACTGGCAAAACATGCCGCATGTTTACATAGTTAAATATGTTTATGGTTGGAATCAGGTATCTCACGTAATTATTAGCTAATGATTCAGTCATATAGACGTAGTAAACAGTTAGTAGCCTATACTAAATTGTGCTTAAATTAGTTCAGATTATTTTCTTCATTTTTGTCAAGCTTAATTTAGTTTAGCTCAGTTTAGTTAGTAGTTAGTTTAGTTCACTTTGGTCAACACTGCTAAAATACCTTATACAGGAGTACAATGTATTTCAAAATCAATGAAGATGACACAGTAAAGACACACTTATTTCCTAAGTGTTTCTCAATTGTTAAAACAGAGGTCATAAAACAATGAATTTTATTACTATTCTTTATTGTTGTTTTGTGTTTTTAGGTTGTGGGAAGACATACACCATGTTGGGGACAGACAAGGAGCCGGGCATCTACGTCCGGACGCTGAACGACCTGTTCCGTGCCATCGAGGAGACCAGTGACGACATGCTGTACAGCGTCTCCATGTCCTATCTGGAGGTCAGGATACTCCATGGAAACTTTACTAAGGCTTTTCCAGTACAGAGTTTTTAGACACACCTGGATTTTAGTGAGACACTTGGCAACTTTTTGGGCAATATTACAGGCAACATTCCTGGCAACGGGAAGTGAAATGAGACGGGGAAGAATATACGATAGAATTTATCTGGGAAACAAGCATTCGCCATCTAGTTGATGCAAGAGTGTTGCGACAGCTCCATGTTGCCCCACAGTGTTGCTCAACATGTTGCCTAGTGTACCACAGCCATAAGGACAACAATGACAGATTGATCTGCCGTGTTTTTTTTTTGTGACCGTCACTTCCTTGAGGTTTTTGAGAAAAAAATGGTGACAAGATGATCCGATGTCTGACATCGGATAATATCTGTGGTTGTTAGCCGATGCCAATATCAAGCGGATACTATTGGTGTCGCATTACTTCTGCCTGGCATTTGTTTACACTTCTGAACGGAGCTGATGTGAGCGGAGCCGGCATGTTTACACTCAGCCCTGTAGAGAAGCCCAGTCTCTCTGGGACAAGTTGGCACCGTAGTGTTAAAAACGTAAAGATATACCACTGCTATCATGTCAAAGTCCCATAACTCCAGTTAAAACGCAACTAAGACATTTGGTAATTTCAAAAATACATGGGTATCAACCTTGAAAATAAGGCGAATCTTCCTTCCAGAAAAGTCAACTTTTTGAAAAAATTAATCATTATGCGGCATGTACATGAGGTCATGTGTGTACTATACATATCACTTCTACATATATACAAAAAAGCATATAAAAGAGCATTCTGTCACTAAGTGCATTCATGCAGCATGGCATGGAGTAGGTCGCAGTCTAGCAACATACCATGAGATAGTTACACTGAGTTGGATGGAATAACTTCTGAGCCTTAATGCAGCATGGAAACTGTTCTTGGAAGACTGTTCTAATGAAGACTTATTGTGGACAGTATAAGGTTTTTGTCTTACTGCAGCGATATCTTTGTCCAACAGTTTGGCATGTAGCATGTCAACCTGTGATATACGACCTGTAGCAAATCTCCATAACCTCTGCACCTCTTCCATATACACCAATAACTGTAGCTCGCCGAAGATCACCAGCAGTTATGATGCTCCCAAACCACATCTCTAAATTTGTTTG
Organism: Centroberyx gerrardi; assembly: GCF_048128805.1. Classification (NCBI taxonomy): domain Eukaryota; kingdom Metazoa; phylum Chordata; class Actinopteri; order Beryciformes; family Berycidae; genus Centroberyx; species Centroberyx gerrardi. The sequence goes on along the minus strand of NC_136016.1, from coordinate 9,978,270 downwards.
TCTAAAGGCTTAGGATGTTTGTCATTCTAATCACTTATAATCTGCCACCTGAACATCTTATCTGTGTTGGATAAGATCTGCAACTGTTGTAAAACACCACAGTAAAGTGACCAATAGTAGCTGTTTTTGCTGTACACAAACCCATCATAGCTTTAGGTGTGGAGTGATCTGTGGTCTGGTTGGCTGAGAGATTATCTAAACGGCCTTGCCATTGGATAATAGAGGACTGATAAGAAAGGATTTTGATGATGACAGTTTCTCTGTTTGTGCAGACTGGGTGCCGCTTTTTATAACTGACAGGAAGGTACAGCGCAAACTGTGTGTTTAGTGACAATGTCCTTAATGTCACTGGATACAATGGGGTTGGCTCACTTGAGTCTCGCTGCCAGCAGTAGTTTCCGAGTCTCAGTGCCGTCAATTAGTATCCCCTGTATTAACATTGATGCTTGCGCTATAGGCTTACAATGAGATTATATTGTACATTCAGTGCTCATCAGTGCTATTCACAATACTGAATAAAGTCAGGTACATTTTCATATTCAGTAATCCATTCAAAAGCCTTTTCAAGTTATCTATTGAAAAGCTTTTATTTGCAGTTTTCACCCTGCACTTAGCTGGCACTGTGTGATTCATCAAATACAGGAAATATTGGATCATGGGAACCTTGGAAATTGACAGCCTCATTCAGAATCTTTTCGTTTTAAGTGAGTTTTTCTATAACAGCTTGTCTCCTCGAAAACATTCTGAAAAATACGGCAGAGTTCATATAAGGAAGAATGAGATTTGCTTTTTGAATGGAACAGGAAGTGAGAGAGAACGAGAGAGAGAGAGAAAGAAAGAGAAAGAAAGAAAGAAAGAAAGAGGTGATGGATAGGACCTCATTTAAAAAGATTCAGCCTTCAACAGACAAGGAAAATGGCACAATTTAAGTACTTCTGTGTGCAGCACAATGATTTTGCTTATTGAGGGGGGTTTGCATTAGACATTGAAATGACATTCTGTATTTTCAACGCCAAACACTGTGATTATGTTCGATGATTGACAGTGTTATTCAGCTTGATGGTACCACTGTGGGTGGATGTGGAAAACTTCAAATTAATGTGCCAATCAAAGAGTCTGGATGTTCCCCGACTTGTACAGAAGTCTTCAGGATGAATCCTGACACACGGCTGTGTGACGTGTGTGTTTGCTGTTTCCAGGGAGCAATCTGCTGCCACCGCCACCCCGCCACAAAGAGGTTAAATGCTATTTTACAGCCTCACTGAGCGATGCACACATCTGCTCCTTTTCTCTTTCAAATCGCGCTCTCGTTCACGTGTATCTCTGAAACGCACACACACAAACACATACAGCCAACACAAATAAATATACCTGGTACGGATAAGCGAATGCACATACACACAAGTTTACCACTCACGTGCACACAGTAGAAAAGACGACCTTCCTCCCACGCTTTTACTTTTATTCTGGTTTTATTACCCTGCTCTTCTCACGTTTATTCACCGCAATGGGAGGAGACGCCTTTTTTCAACCTTCACCTGCAATGAAAGAGAGTAGAAATGGCAAAAAATCACTGAATAAATGCCCTCCTGTCAGTGTGAATAAAATCATCCCTGTCCCACAGGCTATGGCCGGGGTCTGCTTGACAAACGAGAACTGTCTACACTTTTCCAGTCTCCCAGTGGTTCCCCGTCTGTCACGAGGTGGCCACTTTCCAAAATGTCACTTCCTGCATTGGGCTTTTATGTGGAAACGGGGGATTTCGCCTCAACATCACTGTCAGCCCTGAAAAGTCACCTGAATTTTTTTTTCCTGAAAGCACAGAGACACCGGCCGATGACAGCCTGTCGCCTAACAAGTCGTGGGGGTTTTCTAAATGAGAAGTCGCTGAAAAAATAGCCCTTGATGTTTTCGCACCAGGTCTGGATGTGTGCAGAACGCTTCAAAGCTTGAATGGAGTCTTTTCCTCGCACATAAACACCCCACCCACTTGATTCATGTCCGTCACTTCAAAATAACTTGAAGGAATAGAACTCTTACTTAAGGATGCAGCACAGGAGGAGTTTTTACCTTCATCTGACTTATTGTATTTAACTACTTTGTGGATCTTGACTACAGGTGGATAGGGATGCTGCTTTGAGCTGATTTTTCCATTCCTACCCGTGTCTCCTTAGATCTACAATGAGATGATCCGTGACCTGCTGAACCCCTCCTCGGGTTTCTTGGACTTGAGAGAGGACTCCAAGGGAGTGATTCAGGTTGCTGGTATCACAGAGGTGTCTACCATTAATGCCCGAGAGGTGAGACACAGACCAGCTACCCTAGATCACATCAAACCTTTCGTCAAGTCAGATATTTTCATTAAAAAGTCTGCATCTCATGTCTTTGTTTTCTCACTGCCGCTCATTTTGACAGTCACAGGGGAAGGCATGAAACTAGTTCAGAACCAAACGCCATTAAGTGTCATTATACATTTCCTCCAGGGCGACTGCATTACACAATACAATATCCTGAATGTGTTTTGTCAGATCATGGAGTTGCTGATGAAGGGGAACAAGCAGCGCACCCAGGAGCCCACGGCAGCCAATCAGACGTCGTCTCGCTCCCACGCCGTGCTGCAGGTGGCCGTCAAGCAGCAGAGCCGCTGCCGAGACGTCCTGCAGGAGGTCCGCTTCGCACGCCTCTTCATGATCGACCTCGCCGGCTCCGAGCGAGCGGCACAGGTGTGTGTGTGTGTGTGTGTGTGTGTGTTTGTGTGTGCTCAGCTGGTAGGTGGATTGAAATATTCTTGTGGGATGTGTGCTTTGCTGCGAGATAATTTATAGTTGTATGGGTGGATTTTGGTTTTTTTTGGGTGCTTGTAGATCTGTGTGGGTGCATGGTGGAGCATGTTTTTTTTTTTCTCCCTTTTTTCAACTACTTTTCTGCTCAAGCTCAGTTTAAGTTGAAAGATTCCTGTGTCCATTACATGTCAGCTGCTCCCTGCAAGCCAGCAGGACTGGACACAGGCACGAGGCATCGCACATGTAGGGCCTCATCACTCCAAGGGTTCCCCGTGTGTGTGTGTGTGTGTGTGTGTGTGTACATGCACTGTGACTCTAGTGCCCCCTTTCTGTTCACGCTGTGTCTCTCCACTGTGGTCGGCTCACTAGGGATGCTTGGCAGCCATGTTTTACAACAGTCCATAAGACTGGTAATCTGTTCATGAGAGCACCGAAGATCCAGTAAACACCAGGAGGCTTTAATAAATGCCTCTTTATATCTGACATTATGGCCCAGTGGCAGTACCCAGCACGCCATTTGTTGACATTTAAAGGAACACACCAACTTATTGGCAAATAAGCTGTTTGATCAGCTTACCATTGTGCGAGAAGAAGAAGAAGCTTTGAGGTGAAACTGATGTTTTTGTCACATGAAAAGGCTGATCATAGAGCTTATTTGCCAAAACATTGACGTATTCCCGTAACCAGGAGGATAGTGATCACTGATGTTGTTTTCCATTACATTTTCTATAAAATCTTTTGAAGGAACATACCACCCCAAACATTCATCCTCTTAATTCATAACCTTGTAATTCTTCATCGAAGACCATGAGCAGCTCCATGATTCCCAAATGGATGTGATTATTGGGCCAGTTTCATTTTATAGCACAGGCAGTTATATGGTGTTAGCCACTCTGTGGAGAATATTGTCTCTGGAGTCACGCCAGTACTGTCAAAAGGCACTGCGGGGATGAAAGGGCCTGTATCATCAAACAGTATGAGAGCCGTATCTGTCACCCAAGGAATTTGCTGTAAAAGTCTCTCTGCGTCTTTGTTATTCTTCTCACCTTCTTGCTGCTAAGCGAGGATGTTGACAATTTACTTAGTTTGTCGCTCACAGTTTTCAAATTGAGACCTCCGTTGTGCATCAGTTATGATGAATGGCTCACCGTTATCATCCATGTTAACACTGTCACGTCCTCGCACGCCACGAGAGCAACATTCAAAGAGTCAATGGGTGAGAGCACTTATTTACCATGGAGACTGCTTGAAAGGTTAACCAGCCATACTCTCCTATTGATGTATAGCGCATATGGCCTCCATTTTGAAAAGAGCAGAACAGAGAGGGGTTTATCACTCGAGGCCGCGGGGGACATTTTCTCTGCCACTTAAGGAGAGGAATGCATGCAGTTAGTGAAAGGTGTTTTTCTCTAATTGAAAGGGGCTGTTGACTGATGAATTCAGCCAAGTACTGAGATGGATGAAAGGCAGGGTGTAAACGCCATCTGCTGGCCAAGAGCGGAAACGTCTCTTTAGGTCGTAAGCGTGGAAGAAACAGTTCAGAAACACCCAGTAGGGAGAATTACACGTGAGAGGTTTCTTACTACTTTCTTTCTTTCTTTCTCTCTCTCTCTCTCTCTCTCTCTCTCTCAGACTCAGAACAGGGGTCAGCGGTTGAAAGAGGGAGCCCACATCAACCGCTCCCTCCTGGCTTTGGGCAACTGCATCAACGCCTTGAGTGAAAAAAACGGCAACAAATACGTCAACTACCGAGACAGCAAGCTGACTCGCCTGCTGAAGGTATGGCAATTAATGAAGGACCAACTTCCCCACTATCGAGTTATGCATTACATAGCTGTTTTCATGTATTTATCTTCTTTGATGTGTTTGGTTGACAGGACTCGTTGGGCGGGAACAGCCGTACGGTCATGATAGCCCACATTAGCCCCGCCTCCCTGGCGTTCGAGGAGTCTCGTAACACGCTGACGTATGCGGACCGTGCCAAAAGCATTCGCACACGGGTGAGCTGAGAACACCTTGAAAAAAGTGATATTACAGTTTGGTAGAATATTGTTAGATTTAGTTCACATAGCTCTGAAAGAACTTGAGTGCTCTAGGGACCCACAGTCGGCACCCTAGTTTCAGAATCATGGTTCTAACACAATAAAACAGATCCAGGTACAGCAATAGCATTTCAGTGTCTTGATTCTCCTCAAGAAGCAAATTGTCCTGCTTGTAATTATGAAATATCACTTTCGGCATGACATTTGAGAGGTCAGAGGCCCGTGTCAATATTTGCTGACTATTTTCTCTCTGTGTCTCTCTCCCTACTGTGTGCTCCAGGTAAAGAAGAACCTGATAAATGTGTCGTACCACATCGCTCAGTACACCAGCATCATCTCAGACCTGCGCTGCGAGATCCAGCGGCTCAAGAAGAAGATTGCCGATCAGGCGGGCCGCCAGCCCAACTCAGACAAGGCTGACATCCGCCATGTCCAGGGTAAAGCCTTGCCCTGCCTCCTCCAGTACACTCTTCTTTATAATCCCTCGTTTTGGCCCAGTTTATCGGTCAAAGACTAGCACTCAAGAGTTTTAGGAATGCCCTAGTTCCCCCTCAAATAAACTCTTCCCTTGTTATAACCCCCCATTTTGGCCCTGTATATCAGTCAAAGATGCAGAGGTTTAATCTCAGCATACTTCCATAAGAATATAAATCAAATGAAGCTCTTATCTAATTAACATGTGCTTGTTTTTGAGTGATTATGTATTCGTGTGTGCTTGCTTGGCTGCCTGCATTCGAATTGGTGCAAACACTGCATCCTCTATATAAATGCTCCATTAATTTCCCTCATCTCCACTGTTTCTCCTCGTCTTTCCCCCCTGGTAGCGGAGGTCCAGGCCCACTCCAGCCAGCAGAGCCGGGCTGAGATGGACCAGCTGAGGGAGCAGCTCCTGGATGCTTTCCGCCAGCAGATGGAGATCAGGAAGAGCCTGATGGAGCTGGAAAACAGCAACATGGAGATCCAGATGGACACCTCCAAACACCTGCTAACCATCGCAGAGTCAGTGTTTAAACTTTATGCCCTTTCCTCCTCTCAACTCTGACAACTGACAACATCTAGTGCAGTGGTTTCCTACCTAATGTTAAGGAAGTGAAGCCTCAAACAAATTACTCAATTTTACATACAAACAATATTTTAAAGACCTGGAAATCAGGAGAAATATTAGCAGGCTCTGTAGTCCAATCATCTTCAAATCACACAACCACAGAAAAAATGAGTGAGGACGATCCTTAGGAAAAAAGTTTGGAAATTGACTCACCTTCACACTCTGAGATCTATATAGATCCATGACAACCATTCTTAATTTCTTTAATTATATAATCTCAGTATATCAGACATTGAGAACCGTGTCTGCAGATGCAAACACATACATCATACCCCACTGTATACTTTGAAATGTAGCTGTGATAGATAAAATTACAACAATTAAACAATTAAAATGTTTATGTTTTATTCTCGTAGCTGGGAGCAGGAGCGGAGCAGGCGCAGGAGGAAGTGGCGTTCAGAAAGGAGGAAGGAAAGCATGAATAAGGACGAGAGCGAGAAGGACTCGGACTCTCCGGAGTCTCCCCCGGACAGCACAGAGACCCAGGAGGTGGCCATGGCCCGAGAAAACCTGGTTACACTCATGGCCGAACAGAAAAAGATCCGCAAACAGAAGGTACGATCCCACATTTTCCTCTAGAGGGAGCCAAGCAACAACGTACAAACACACCCACAAGCCAGACTGCATCAATACAGTAAAAACGTGTACATTTACTGTACACAGTACACACCCACGGATGCACAAACACACACACGCAAACAGTAGAATAGAACTTTTTTGTCCTTTTTATTATAGAGGCATGCTGAGATTAAATCACTGCTCTGATAAGTAGGCAAGAGAATGTGCAGACATCTTTGACCAGATATTAGGTGCTTCAACCTATGATGAAAATGCAAACATAAAACCTGATTAACCCTTGTTCTCGTACCCTTCCACCCTCCAGGCGTTGCTGGAGCGCAGGTTTGTGGAGCTGCGGGAGCGGGCGCGGCGCCTGGAGGAGCTGCTGCCCCGCAGGGTGAGCACAGACGAGCAGCGCGAGGTGCTGGGCCTCCTCTGCAAGGTCCACGAGCTGGAGATCGAGAACGCGGAGATGCAGTCCCACGCCCTGCTCAAGGACAACGTCATCCGCCAGAAGAACTTTGTGGTGCAGCGCTTCGAGCAGCACCGGCACCTGTGTGACGAAATCATTCAGCAGCAGAGGCAGTTCATCGATGGTGCGTCCGCCAGCATTTACTCCAGAAATTGTTTTGGCCCAGTGGAAAAGACTCCATTAGATATCCATGATTAAGCTCAATTGCTGTATAGGTGCTTTGCAGAGGCACACCAATTTTGACGTTTGTGTTTTGTCTTTAGGCACAATGATTTTCTGGTTAACTCTAACTGTATGTGTGTGTGTGTGTGTGTGTGTGTGTGTGTGTGTGTGTGTGTGTTCCAGACCACAGTCTGCTAGTGCCCCCCCACCTCCAGGAGCTGTATGATATGTACATGAGGGAGCTGGATGAGAGGAACCTGGACAGAGCCATGGCCCTGGATAAGGTGACCATCGGACGCACCATCAAGGTAGCTCCTGCATGAAAACTCTCATATATAGCCATACCCTTATGCTATCATACTAACAAACTAATTTATACTAACATATTAATTAAATGGGATATGCGATATTGAAATTGAGTCATTAGCGCTTTTTATTGCGGTCACACCCACACATCACATCTGATGTTCAAGCATGTCTCTCCCTCTGCATTCGGTGTCTCCAGGAGGGCTCTCTACCCAAGATCACCCTGCCCAGCCGGGGTCGTGACCCCCTGCTGGACATGGACTCAGACCAGGAGAGCGTGCGCAACATGGTCTCCGATAACAGACGAGGCCAGGCCAAAGTCCGCAGACACACCCTGCCCCCCATCCTACCTGAGCCTGAGGGGTAAGAAGACATCTGGTTCATAAGATAACATAACATTTCACCTTACATAACACACTAATTCAGAACATGACGGCAAAGAACATAACAAAGAACATAACATAACTGAGGAACGAATCTAAAGAATGAATTGATTTAACTTTCTCATTTTTGTTCACTCTCTTTCCCAGGGACAGGGACAATAACAGAGTTTTTAAGAGCAGCCCTCATGCCAGGCAGATGAAAAACTCTGTTGTAATGACCCCGCCTCCCATCCACATCAATGGACAGGGCAACAGAGAGGTGAGAACAGTTCTAATAGGCAGTGTGGCTCTTCCTTGGTTCATTTCAATTCAATAGCTACCCTTTAGAAGAGTCTCACATGCTGTGGAATAACGCCGCGTAGTCAAGTGTTGCTATTCACTTTGGGTCCGCAATTTCGAGTGATATTTCACACTGGTAGAACATTTTCATTTTCAGCCCACGCACCTGCATAGGCGAAACTCCTCCAACATTAGCTGCCCTAAGCATTCGCTCTCATCTCCGGCATTCAAGATTTTTCCTTAGCTCTCCATATCAAAAACTGCAAACGGGCAGAATTACCTCTTGAATTATTAGATCGGGGACGCAGCATAAAATAATATTACCTTGGTCTAATTTTATTTCCTTGCAAATGTGTCAGAAGTGTGATTTATAGACAAGATGAAAGGAAGAAGAGCTATGTGTGCTAGAATGCAAATGCCCTACCAAAAGCAAAAATGTCACTTCAGTGCACATTATGGGGGACGCAGAATGGAGGGAGATGTCAGCTGTGACCTCCAGTGAAAGCAAAAGAATGCGATGAATGTACAGTATGATTGCAATGCGTCCTTCTCTGTGTCTCATGTCTGCAGCTGCAGCCGCTGGCTCCAGAGAGCTCAATGAGCTACAGCCACCTCAGCCACAGTGTCAGCAGCCAGCTGGACTCGTCCCCCGAGAGCAGTGAGGCGAGTGCTGATGTCCCCCTCTCACGCAAGGGTAAGACATCCGACTGTTCCCCTTAACCAGGAGACGGCAGCCGGGTGGGGGTCAAGGGATCTTTGGGCTGGTGTGGGTGCAATCAACATTATATTTTTACTCAGTTCTTTTCTTCAGTTTTCTTAAATGTTTCATATAGGCTAGTGGTAGTCCTGTCCACGGTGTTTCCCTGCCTTTTACCCAATGTATGCTGGGAGAGGCTCCAGTCCCCGGTGCCCTGAATAGGAATAAACGTGTAAAGACAATGAATGAACATAATAAACTTCTCCTCTTGCCTCCACAGAGAGGCAGCAGATCCTAAAGGGGGTCCAGAACATTGCGGTGAAGGCAGCCCGTCGACGCTCCAAAGCCCTGGAGGTGGACGCCTTGCGGCTGCCCCCTCCCCCTTCCCCCCTGGACCCCAAGAAGCAGAAGAGCAGCCTCTCGCTGAGCGAGGCGCCCCCCAGAGGCCCGGCCTTGCGGCGCGGCAGGCAGCCCAGCCCCGAGCTCCGGCACGCCACCTCGGACGACAACCTGTCCAGCAGCACCGGGGAGGGACCCGGCCTGCAGGGGACCTGGACGCGCCCACGCAACCGCCAGCTCACCACCAAGAACCAGACGCCCCGCGAGCTGGACTTTGAGGCTCGCCGCAGGAAGAGGCGCTCTCGCTCCTTCGAGGTCACAGGTCAAGCAGTGAGTACTTTCCATTTGCCTGGCACTCTGTTCTAACATAATTTGCAGTAGTGCAGAGTAACCATGGTGCTATGTAGCACCTAAAAAGACAGCAAAAGTAACTGTCTTCAGGTGTCTGAGAAGGTGGGATACTACTATAATTGTGCAAGTTTCCACAATACCCACTGTGAGTTCTGCTCTTTTTCCCCTCGCAGCTGCCTCAAACCAAGACGACCACGGCCCAGAGGTTCCGTCCCCTGGACAGCACATCAGACCCCCACCTCCACATCAACGGTCAGCCCCAGGCCCCCCTGCTCCGCCCCCAGCACAGGGGGGTCCCCCCTCTCACCAAAGTCAGGGCACCCCACAACAGCCAGCAAGCAGGTAAATCATCATACAATGCCGCCTTGTAGAGTTAGCCAGCATTGCCTTGTCGTGGTGGAGTGGAGTTTTGTTTTTTTACACCTTTTCTCTCCCACAACCACCACAGGCTCGACCACTGAGTCCGCCACAGCCAACCTGAATAACCTGAAGCGAGGGCCCCAGCTGCGGCAGCCCCAGCCCCTCCTCTACATCACCACCACCGGCACCGGGGGCCAGCGCACACGCAGGCACTGAAGAGACACCCTTGTTTACCCTCCACCCACCCAACACCAGCACTTACCAGCTGAGCCTGGAAGGGGACGCTCTCCTCACTGGAGAGCTAAGAGCACCCAAACCCACCCCAAGCCCCATAAACTGGACACTTAACCCCTCAGTCTCAGACATTAGGAGACTAACTAGACGCCAGCTGGATACCTCCACACAGGCCTCCTTTGTGTTTTGTTCTGAACACTGACACCTACCACGGCACTGAGAGGCTCCGAGACCCACAGCCTGCAGACGCCAAAGACGACGCACATGTTCTGTTCTGTTAAGTGTTTCGGCTTTAGCTTGCTTTCCTGTTGAATTACTTGCATTACTGTCATGTCAGACGGTGCCGAGCTCATTATGAATGCAATGCGGTACTAATGTTTGCGCATTAGGACTATATTGGGTTTGATAAGATTCAGTGCAAAAACCGTTACATCGAGCTACTGGGTGGATTTCTAGATCTTTTAACTGTGATAATATGTCGATGTCATTGCTTTTACGGGGCTCAACCTAACACTGATGATGGGGTCTAATTTACCCGTGTGTTTTGCGGGGTAAGACTGGCCTTATTGGACAAGGGGTAAGAAGATAGCAACAAGGATATTAGACTGATGGCTGTTTCAATTCTACATAATGAACAATAGTCTACTGTCAAAATGCTTCTGCATCGATCAATGTTTGTTATAGTGAGGTTTGGTCTCAGTATGAAAATTACACAATGACAATGTTGAAACTTGATCATCTTGATTGTCGTGCATTTCTGTACTCAAACTCTATGTTGATATATTCTCATACGCCCCAGGTCTATGCCTTTTTCTCTCCCCAACATGACTGTTACATGTCATGCTTCTGTGTTAGATGTGCTTATCCCGAGCACTGAGCATATAGCACTGCAGGATGCTTTCCCATATTAGTCAGCTGTATTTTTAATGAATTATTTAACTGTTGCCTTTTCTTTTATGTTACCAAATTGTTATCATTGACATTGTTTTCATAATTACTACTTTCTATGCTTTATTTTGTACATTTTTTATTTGTACCCAAATAAATTCCAATGAAATAAGTGGACTATTGTTTTTCTTCTAGGGTCTGTTGTTTATTGCCTGTCTTTTATTGCAGCCAATGAATTGTCAGTATGCATGCAAGAGAGAGGGATACAGAGAGACAAAAAGAGAGAGAAGCCCTGTACTGTCAAATGAATGGCAGTGAGAAAATAAACCTATAAAGTCATTAAATGTGGATTTTTGGAGAAATGTAATTGTTATATCGCCTCTCTCCTGTCTTTTCTGTCTCTCTTCACTGTGAACACTCTAATAAAGCAGAAATGCTGTAGAAATAATCTTTAAACAGGCAGCTCCCCAGAAATGCTAGGAGGGTCCAGGGGAAAAGTTTTGAAAATCTGCTTTAAAAACTCATTTCTGGTTAGCTTTACACAGTGGCATGCACATATCCTTTCAAGGGAGAAAATGCCACATACTATCATTTCTGAGCTCTCACTGAGATTAATATGTAATCCAGTCTAAAAATGACAGGTATAAAATGCAATGCAATATGAAGTTGAACAACTTTGAAATATCAGATAGGACCCTACCAAAGTAGTTTCTTTGTTTAACAAGATAGTTTTCATCTCCATTTTCCATCTTACAGAAACTAAGAAAAAATCTTTCCATACCAGATGAGAAAGCACTTAACCAACATGAGTATTTCTTTCATTTCTGTGTCACTCGGTTTATACAAAAATTGTTAGTGTTGCACAAGTTGCACTGTTCTATCAATAAGAGTCATGCTCAACTCTTTTTGCCCTTAAGATTTCCAGGTGAAACTGCAATAGGCTGCTGGAAATGAAGAGGCATTTTGAGAATCACTTTATTGACAGTTTGGCATGATATTTTAAAAACTATGACCCATATTCCAACCAAAAATAAGCATACAGTTAATGGTGTAAAAATTAGACAAGTAAAATAGATGTTGGCCAAGGTTTAAAATTGTGTTTCCAGGCCCTAATAGTTGCTTCTCAATGCAGTTTGGCATCTGTCACAATTTTGGCAGATTTTACCTGCACAGACTGAACAAGAGGAGTCAAGAGCAGTCAAGTGTCTTATGATTTTATGGAGAGGTTGAAAACATCCATGCCACCTTAACTGCTCACTGCTGACTAATGTAAGCTCTTGAAGAGGGGTGAGGCGTGTGCCAGGTTTGAATAGGCTACCTACATATAGTGGAAATACTGCGAAAAGGGAACCTATAGGACAAAAGGGCAGCACTGAAGTGAAGCACTTTCATTTTAAGCACTCTCTCATTCAGTTCAAGAATCTGGAATGGTTTGGCACTGATACTTAAGATGCCTACCATAAAATATTCTGTAATGTCATGGAAATTAGCATTAAGTGCAAGAGACGCATACAAGGCTCATTCTTGTTATCTGCCATGTAATATTCTGACGTGTCCACAAGATGGAGCACTTCAGCCATATCAGCTTTAGCTATCTGTGTGTGTGTGTGTGTGTGTGTGTGTGTGTGTGTGTGTGTGAGAGAGAGAGAGAGAGAGAGAGAGAGAGAGAGAGAGAGAGAGAGAGAGAGAGAGAGGAGAGAGAGAGAGGCTTCCAAAATTACGACTCACCCCAAAACCACGGTTCTGAAGTAAGGAAATAACAGAGGGATATCCCACTGACCTATTGTTTTCCTTTCTGCTTCAATATTTATGTACCAATATCTGACAAAATACGAGATAACAAATGTTGCCTCTCTCTCTCATGCTGATCAATTCACATAACTCTGCAAGCCTCATTCTATTATATGTACCAAATATGCATGGCAAGCCATTTTAATATTAGTTCTTTATATACCAAAGATCCGTTTTTTACATATAGCATTGTGCAGCTTTGACATTGAATCATATTGATTAAGCTTTTCTTGCTGTTTGATTGCCTACTAATTACACCACCATAACATAACATTCATTTGTTTACATTAATCATCAGAGGGAATAGTGATAGTGGCCACCACCAACAGAAAAAACAATTAAATAAATAAATAAATGCCATGAAAGCATGTGGGCTATAATACCTCGTGAATTTCCATAGGCTGCTAATAGGTTGCTTACTTGATGATGTTTTATGTTTAAGTTGACGTGTAATTGCTCCGTTTACTTCTTGTCATACTTTTATTTGCTATGAATGAATGTGGACAACAAAACTTTTGAAATGAGATAGAGGATTTTATGCAGACAAATGAATAAAAGGGGTGAAAGTGGCACTTTATCCCATTGTGTTTAGACTGACGGTTAAATCGGAAATACCGCCCCCTCTCCTCAATCGACAGCAAGTTTGTCCAATAACAAATCGCTTGGTACGTGATTGATGGGTGAGCTGACCAATGAACGGCGGGATTACAGCGCTCTAGCGGTAGTGCATGTACAGCTGATTTGCAACCCGCCGAAGCAACACCAGAGAAGGAGGAAAAATGTCGCTGGCTTCGACACGGACCGTTCTAGGATCAGTGCCCTTTTAGGAAAAATCAGACGGCAAATCGGTGAGTGGGACAGCCGTCACCAGTTGCATTGAAGGTTAGCGCTAAAATTCGGTATATCCCGTCCAGAACCACCACCATCCTCTTTCATTTTACCCGTGTTTTGATTTTTCGTGTAACGTTACAGGCCTACTGCTACAACCCCCCCGCAACGGCCTGGCAGCCATGATGATTGTCAGTCACGATAAATGTGCAGTGTTGATATTATTTGTGCTGCTAAACAAGTCTGTCACTATTTAGGTATTTTTTTTCAGCATTTAGAAGTGATGAAGCGTTCCTAATGCATCACTGGCATGTTTCTCAGCTGGAATGTGGACAGAGCAAAGGTTCTCTCGACTGTTATTTTCGAAAGTTAATAGTTTGCATACTGTCAGTCCAACGCTACTCAACTTGCTGGGGAGATTAGTAGCAGTGACGTTGTTGGATAGAACCTGCTCAGTTTGTCCCATTATGTTCATCTGGTGCTGCGAATGAGCGGCTGTGTCCTGTCCATATACATAAAAGACATGGGCTAGTTTATCACTGCCATATTAATGAAATTATATTAACATATATTATACCTAATCTATCTAAATTAGCATTTTCTGTTGACTGTTCATTTATATTTCCACAAATATCCTTAGTCTAAACAAGTTACTTTTTATTGTAATTTTTTTTGCCCAAACATATTTAAGCCAATGGAAACAGAATGTCAACTCGTGTTAGATTTGTTTGTTGCAGAGCCCATGATACATTGTATGTATTATAAGTAGCCTATTACAATTGCAAAATTAGTGGGTATCTGACGGTCTTCAATACTGTTACCACACCCTGACCCAGTCAGTGTCTGCTTGAGTTTGGTCTATACATTTAGTAAGAGAAATAAACTCAAAACACAGTCATTTTCAAGTGGAAAAACATTTGCATATTCATGTTAGGAAATTTAGTGAACTGAAGCTGAACGCAAATGAATAAAAGTTCAACTGAAACCACTGACTCTAGCCATGATTTGTAATGTCTATGTTTGCTTTTTTTTCCTCCCTTGTCTTTCAGAATTTGTTGAAATTCCTGCTGTAAAGTTTCCATGAGTGACGGTAATCTTTATCAAATTGTAAAAAGAGAGTGCAAGAGCAGAGAGTGAAGGATTGAATCAACCTCAACCTTACTCTGGATGTACAGATAGATTCAGCTTACCCTCCCATTTTATCAGGTCAAGTCTAACCATAACCATATAAGAGCAGAGGGGTATACTGTAACCCTGTATCAGCCTCTGGAGAAACCTAATCTGACTATTACAGCCAGGCTCTTAGGCCTCCCCTCTCTGCCAGAAAGGTAAAGTTCCAGGGTAAACTAAGCGATGGACCCCTCTACCAGTGTGGTTGGGCTGGATGCCCAGGGGAACATGTTGTTCAGAGTGGTGAAGCCAGTTATGGGCATCTTCCAGGTGGCTTCAGAACAAACCAACAGTGTAGGGCAGGGCGGCATGGGACTACACGGTTTACCTGAAAACACCATGGTCCTCTCTCAAGGACAAGGCCAGGCCCAGCTAGGTCAGAGCGAGGTGGTAATGCACAACATACAGCCTCATATGCAGCCCCAGATGCAGGTTGCTGCCCCACTCCTGACTGAGGTTGCCTCCCAGAATCAGGAACCGCTGCCAAACACAAACCCGAATCCAGAACCCGTGACCCAGATGCCTTTTGCAGAGGTGTCGTCACTCCTGGATCCCAACATGAAAGGATCCAAGGCTCGTAAGTGTCCAGTCGTTTGATAATAACACCTTTTGAATTTCAATTGCGTGAGATTATTCATTCACCTCCTCCTCCTGTTTTGCTGTAATTTTAGGGAAGTATCTCATCTCGTATGAGGAAATTAAACGGCGCCTGCATGCCCCGGAGAAGATGTCCCTGCGCTCACTGGCAGCCTACACCCGAGTCAGCAGGGGCCCGGCCAGCAAGAAAACACTGCTGGAGTCGCTCAATGTGCTCGGCCTCACACCCAGCACAACCACCTCTGTATCCTCCTCCTTCTCCAAACTCACTGAAGGTGAGAGGTGTGTGTGTGTGTGTGTGTGTGTGAATGAGTGCATAGTGAGCAATGTAAACAAGGATGCAAGTGAAACAGCGCTGTTCTGAAATTGGTTTGGTGTGTGTTCTTCCAGGAGACACCAAAGCTTTGTGTGCAGACATGAAGGACTTTGCCCATGACTATGTGGACTATGGCAACATGGCTAAACAGCTGATCCCTGAAACAAACACAGTGCAACACTGGTCCAAGATTATTGAAACCAAGTATGTATTTGTTTTACGTGGCCTTCAAGCCTGTTTTATAGTAGGTTTACATTAATTACAGCAAACCTATCAGGTTATAAGTCAAGTCAAAGAATTTAGGATAAACAGAGTAATAACATTGGTGATCTCTCTATCTCTGTCTGTCTGTCTGTCTCTCTCTCTATCTCTCTGTATCTCTCTATCTCTCTGTATCTCTTTATCTCTCTGTATCTTTCTATCTCTCTGTATCTCTTTATCTCTGTATCTTTCTATCTCTCTGTATCTCTTTATATCTCTTTATCTCTGTATTTCTCTGTCTCTGTATCTCTTTATCTCTCTGTATCTTTCTATCTCTCTGTATCTCTTTATCTCTCTGTATTTCTCTGTCTCTCTGTATCTCTTTATCTCTCTGTATCTCTCTATCTCTCTGTATCTCTTTATCTCTCTATCTTTCTATCTCTCTGTATCTCTTTATCTCTCTCTATCTTTCTATCTCTCTGTATCTCTTTATCTCTCTGTATTTCTCTGTCTCTCTGTATCTCTTTATCTCTCTGTATCTCTCTATCTCTCTGTATCTCTTTATCTCTCTGTATCTTTCTATCTCTCTGTATCTCTTTATTTCTCTGTATCTTTCTATCTCTCTGTATCTCTTTATCTCTCTGTATTTCTCTGTCTCTCTGTATCTCTTTATCTCTCTGTATCTCTCTATCTCTCTGTATCTTTCTATCTCTCTGTATCTCTTTATCTCTCTGTATTTCTCTGTCTCTCTGTATCTCTTTATCTCTCTGTATCTCTCTATCTCTCTGTATCTTTCTATCTCTCTGTATCTCTTTATCTCTCTGTATCTTTCTATCTCTCTGTATCTCTTTATCTCTCTGTATCTTTCTATCTCTCTGTATCTCTTTATTTCTCTGTATCTTTCTATCTCTCTGTATCTCTTTATCTCTCTGTATTTCTCTGTCTCTCAATTCAATTAAATTTTGCTTTATTGGCATGAATGTCACAACAACAATATTGCCAAAGCATCAAGAATCAATGAAACAAAATAATATTAACACAACATTAAGATTGATACGATTGATATAATCCTCTCTCTCTCTCTCTCCCTCTTTTCTCGCTCTCTCCCTCTCTCTCTCTCTCTCTCTCTCTCTCTCCCTCTCTCTCTCTCTCTCTCTCCCTCTCTCTCAGGAACCACCTTGAGGATATGAGGAAATGCTTCAGAGACCCGGTCAACAGCGGTGCGTTTGACAACGTCACTCACGGCCTCGGTCTGGGAATGTTGGACGTCGCGCTGGACATGATCACCATGGCGATTGACCGGCAGATTCGCATCCTGTCGGGCGCCGCGGCGTCCGACCCGCCCGAGTCTGGCCCGCCGATGAGGCGCATCCGCCGGCGCCACCGCAAGTCGCGCTCTGACGGCGAGAAGCCTCACAGGGTGCCCGGAGGGGTCAAAGGGCTTGGGAAGGTCATGTCGAAGGGCAAGGGGCGGGGCAGAGGCAGGAAGAAGATGCGACCTGAAATGGGAGCGGCCGGTCCGGCGGAAACACAAGCGGAGCAGTGTAAACCGGATGATGTGGAGAGCAACGTCCTCACCCTGGTCTCCGTCGGATACGAGACCATCTCCAGTGGCCTCAACGCAACCGGGACAGTCTGACC
The DNA here is from genome assembly GCF_048128805.1 of Centroberyx gerrardi. Lineage (NCBI taxonomy): Eukaryota > Metazoa > Chordata > Actinopteri > Beryciformes > Berycidae > Centroberyx > Centroberyx gerrardi. Next base: position 9,960,767 of record NC_136016.1, on the reverse strand, counting down.
ATCTGAGGAGAGCGGCCTGATGGGGCGGCTGGGACACCCTCAGCTGGTGACATCACAGAACTAGATCCTGCTCAGGACTGGCCCAGCAGACCTTGGCTTTACGAGACTCTTTAGACTCTTTAGCAGCATCACTCACTTAGTTGCATTGAAAGGGAAACTCAGCGATGTGACTCAGGCTCTGCGGGAGTTGAGCTGGTTTATGCCAGAGATCACAGTGTGGTGAGCTCAGCATCAGTGTATGATGTCACATCTTGGAGTCCACCTTAAGTGAAGCCACTGCTTCTTTCCTAGAAACAGTTTCATACTTATTTTGATGTCTAAATAAATCCAACCAATTGTTATATTATTATTTTTTCATCCTGCGCAGTCTTCAGTGAACAGATAAGACTCCCTACCGATGTTTATATAAATGTTATCATATTGAACATTGAGGAAACATGGACATGTACATCCCAAAATATAGAAGGGTGGACTAATTCTAAAACTAAAGTGGAGATCTGTATCTTATTTTCAGCCGGTGGTACGATGTCTTTTATCTCCTGTTTGTTGTATTTATTGTGTAGATCTACAGTTGAACAATTAGGCTCTCATACTGTATTGCAGTATTGAAAATAAGTTTTTGTTTTTACTGAAACCTGGAGAGTTGAACAAAATATAAAGATTTAATTTTCATAACTACATTGATTCCTCCCTTTGATTTATCGCTGGGTAAATATCCTTCATGTAGCAAGCTCTCCATACTTTTGGTGATCAGTGAGTAAAAAGAGACTGGCTGGTTTTGAATGTATAAGTGACTGTAATAGCTCTTGTTTAATTATAGGGTTCCTATGACATTTAATTTGATCATTTCCATTTCTTGAGAAGTTTTGTAGTTATAGAGTGTGCTCTTGTTGACAGTCATATTGCCCAGCCACTATTTGCATACATAATGCTGAACACTGACCCAAATCCAAATCTATTCCAGACATTTCAGTCTCGAAAAAGTATGCCATTTTGAAAAATGTGTGGAAATGTGTAATTTGGTATGTTTCCTTTTGACAGTAGTTTATACTGTAGTCTGGAATTGTCAACACAATTCCAGTCAGACACACTTGGGTCAAAGCAGATGCCCACCTGTCCTTGTTGTTTTGAGATATTCTAGAAGCAGAAATGCATTGTGGGGGATTTTAGGGCAGTAGGAATACACTCAGCAGAGTCAGCCAAGTGCTAATTCCCTACCTGATAACACTGAGAGGGAGAGAGAGAGAGGGAGGGGGAGAGAGAACAGCTTTGCAAAGGATTTGCTCTGAATTAACCCAGAGTGAGGACAGAGAGCCAGCTGGAGTACGAGGAAAACAGGCTGGACTGACATGTACCAAATATAGAGAGTGAGAGAGCGACAACAACTCTGTTTTTCACAAAAAAGATAGGTGGTTTAGTGTGCTGCGGTGTGTACCTTTAGGGGTAAGGTGAGATGCAATGTAGGGCAAACAGGAAGGGACGGGAAGAAGCAGGCTGCCTCAAGCCAAGACTGCTAATGATTACGAAGATTGGCACAAGAAGGAAGAAGTCTGCCAAGAAAAAAAAGCAAAAGGAGAATAACGGGTTAAAATATCAGTGAAAAGTGGTGCGTGTTTTGCATGAAGATGTCAAATTGAGAAGATTTTACCAGCCACTGTCCACAGACTGTAGGACAGAGCAGGATGGGACACCCTAGTATGCCACTCACATACACATACACACGCTCGCGCATGGACAAGCGCAGATCCAGTCGGCTGCAGCCCTTCGTTCCAAATGGTGAGTGGAACAGTATCAGGACTGATGATAGATTGATGGTTTTAGAGTGTATAGACGGTGATCAATACATGTGGCATCCTCATCTGGAGTTTTGCCATTTATATGCTTGTAATGCCTTTATTCACCCATGGAAGGTTGACTGAGCATGCACACTCTTTTTCAGCATTGTCCTGCTTCACATTCACGCAGTTCCACACATTCACACCTGGGAATCTCATACTGCACACTCAGCATTACTCATTCACCGTCTCCACCCACATTTTCCCAGCTGGTGTGGGGATTCAAACCAGTGACCTTCCAGTCACAAGCCCACTTCTCTAACCTCTATTCTACCACCAACTTCCTAATATGCCTCCTATTAATATGCTTGTGCTTTCAGTTGGTGGTCTGGTGTTTGCTGCAGGTTGGGAATACAGTGACCGCACTACCACTCATGATGTGTCAGTGGCCTATATACAAACTCACTGGAGGACTATTCAAAATAGTTTGAGAAGTGAGCTTGTGAGTGGAAGAAGGCTCGTTTGCACAGACCAACTGGGAAAATCTGGCCAGCAAAGTGCCATCTGCTATTTAAGTGCCCTCGAGCAAGGCATTTACTTCCAGCTGCACTAATGAAGCTGGTTAGTGGCCAAGCATGAGACTGTTGTGGGCAGTTCAGTTATCTGTGTATGTAACCCTCCCTCCCCTTGCAACTATTCCCCCAGGCTGGTGCCGTAAATAAGCTTTAAAGTTATTAGTTATTTTTTCTGGTTATGCAATAGCTATACATGGCTTTAATAGCATGAGTACTGAGAGTCAAACTTGCATTATATGTGTGACAGTGAATGGGCCAGATACCTAGTTATTTCCAACCCATCACATAGACCATCATACACCCAGAAAAAGCTGCAGTGTTTCTCTGTCCAAATCAGAAAGAGCAGAGGTTGACATCTAGATGCTCTGCAAGGAATAAAGTATGTTTGTGCACTTTGCAGGGATTCTTGGAAAAGACTCCCCCAGTGCCAGTGTTGAAGGCTCTTGTGTGTGGCCAAAAGCAACCTAAAATCCCCCACAATGCCTTTCAGGAAGTCAGGCGTTTTGGACAATTCTAATGGAGTTCTAACGGAGAGTCCCAGCTCTCCCGCTTTTGTACCTCCAGTATTTTCCTCCTTTTGTCACATACCTGTTTTATGAGCAGTTGTGCTTTCTCTTTTCCCATACAGCAGCCACACATGACTGTCTTTTATCTGTGCCCTCTTTTATGACTAGTTTGTCTCCACCTTCCCACTTGCCTCCACAGACAATCTGAACTATGCATTAGGTGCCATCAGAATCCTTGGTATAGAACTGATTGAAGACGAGCTCAAACCACACCTGAACACAGTGCTGACCACCATAAAGGAGAGGAGTGAGTTCATGTGCACATGTATACACACACACACACACACCTACACACACATACATAACACTGTATCAGCTGGACAGCATAGAAAAATATATCACAGATTTTCATGGTTTCATGGTCCTATAATCACATTTCAAGGTTATTTTTTAATATTTAAATTGTCTTAGTGTGACTTTCACTCAAAATACTATTTCCATTGCAAAATCTTGACAATTCTGCTGCAAGGTGCAATTTATGTATGTATGTGTGTCTCCATACCAGTATATGTTAAAATACAGCGTACCTCCAACCCCTAGGCAGCTATATGATAACTTCTCATTCCCTTGCATAATCTTAACATGAGTAATAAAAACAGTAGCAAAATACCATCAGTGATGGATGGGGTGCCGAGGGTTGAGAGGTAGGGAAGGGATCAGGTGTGTGACAATTATAAGTCCTTGGTCGACGCTAAGCTGTATTTGTGTCTGCTAGTAAGAGCAACAGAGGGATGGAGGGGCAGGAGAAGGAGGAGGAGGGGGGGTCAGAGAGATCAAGTAGAGAGCAATGCTTAAAAACACTTAGCGATACACCGCAGTACACAAAGATTAAAGGGCCAAATGTCCAATCAAAAACAACTACTAAACTACTACTGCTACAGCTTGTGATACATACATGCAACATCTTTCAATCAAAGATTTTCTTTGATAAAATCCTGATAAGATACTATCATGTTAATACTGTGTACCATTGTTGAGTGTCCAACTCTGGAAAATATTCAGTCATCCTAATATTTACTTATTATAAATAGTCTATTTATTATCATGATATGCACATATAGAGTGTATGTGCATATCATGATAATAAATACCCATTACCCATTGTGCATTTGTGTGCATGTGGTACATAATGGCTACAATGGCCTCAGTATTCAGTGTTCAGTGTTGTTTATACATGTGTAATTCATTTTGTGTCCAGAGAAAGGCGCTGCTGAGCAGGTGCTGATCAGTGGGATCCTGCCCATTCTGGCCCTGTCTCTGAGGACCAGAGGGAAACTCACTCTGCTGACTGCAAAACTAGTGGCTGAACTCGCCAAGGAGTGTAAGTCATTGACCTGTAAACAGATAAATGTTGAGTTAGGGAGCAGACAAGCACACACACACACACACACACACACACATATACACAAAACCCACTGTGTAGCATCTATGTTGTGGAACTTTTTTCATTGTGGTATTCAGAAATTGTAGCATAACTTCATCCATTTTTGACCTGGAGACTATTTTCCCATCTTTTACCACCATACCGATCAATTCTGACTAAAATCTCGCTCACTCCAGAATCAACCCCAAAAGCACCCAAAGCATGTCTTTTCCAACACATTGATTGTGCACACCCAAGCAAGATGTAAGGAGCTCTAGTGAAGCAATTGACAAGAGTTTGGCCAGAATCAATTGGTATGATGGAAAAAGATGGGAAAATAGGATCCAGGTGGTCATAAATGGAGTCATGCTTTAACTGTTGGAGATAGTTGAACCCTGCTTTGTACATTTGTTATGAAAGTGTATGACATCAATCATCTCTGCCTGGTTCAGCTGCCGAAGCCCCAGGCCTTTGGCGCTCTGAGCTTCTTCAAGACTTCATTTCCAGTTGGCTCCCCTCCAATTTAAACCCCGCTGACACTTTGACTCTTCCTCGCTGTGGTTCCACGTTCATTCACTGAATTTCTCTGTGTCTTGTTAGCTGTGGTTTGTAAAGGGTTTGGTGAAGCAGGCTTGGTGACGACTCTGCTGTTTGTGCTGACCTGCGCGGACCAAGAGCTGCTCCTCCACGCTGCGCGGGCCATCTCACGCATGTCCTATAACAGCTGTAAGTGAAGTAAACCTATACTAGCTCCTGAGGAGTTATAGACATGGACTGCTGGCTCTCCTAGCTCATGTTATGTTGGAGCTCATGTCATGTGAAGGTGCTGTAGGTTTGTAGCATTTTGACAGTGATGTATTGATATTTAAACATTTCTCTGCCTCTCTGTCTCTTACTGTCTCTTTCAGCGATTCAGCAGGAACAGCTACTACGACAAGGCGCGGTGCCTCGCCTCGTCGCCATCCTGCTCCGTTTCCCTGACAACGAGGCCCTGGAGGAGGTGTGCCTGCTGGCCCTCTGTAACCTCAGTGACATGGGGGAGGCGGAGGAGGCGGGGATGGTGTGGGAGAGGGGCGTGTCCGTAAGGCCGGGGGAGTCGGTGTTTCACGGCATCTCCCCTCACACCTGCGGTTTCGGCTCCTCGGTGACTCTGGTGCGCGTGTCCCAGTGGGCGCCGGGCCAGTACGCCGTCAGCATCGAGGTTTTCCAGCGCTGCTCCTCCTCTTTCTGGAACCTTCACGGGAACAAGCGGACTGTTCGCTGCTTCCCGCTCTCCGGCCTGGGCGGCTGTTCCAATCTGTACAAAGTGGTCAAGCACTCTGCGAGGAATGTTCCTCGGACCCAAAGTCTGGGGACTCGGGTGTTCCACACTTTACTCTGACAGCTTAAGGACTGCAAACATGGTGGCCTGCCTGGACTACAAAAGGGAGAACTCTTGGGGTGGTTACACAAATCTCTCTTGATGAGGTAATTTGGAGTTTGCAAACACTTTGAGACCCTCAGCTAAGGCCAAGGATGCAGGGGACTTGATTTCAGGGCCCAACTGAAGGACCCTGGGTGGGGACATGAGCAAGGTGTGCACAACAGCATATTCATCTGCTCGCTCTATAGGCGTCCTGATAAACATCCTTGACTGGGGGGCGAGCCTTTGGCCAGCATGGATCTTCTGTCAAATCAATAGTCAGACTAAAACATGCCAATCATAAATATGCATCAAAGGGTCAGGGGAAATTATAAATATTCATTGATGAGGTTACATATCATGGATCCTGACAGGCACAAGTGGAAATTTACAACCACATGCTTAAGATCAAACACACACACACCACTGGCAGTTCACATCAGAGCACTCAGCTGTTATAGAATCTTATGCCGAACACAGTATTGCATTTGGTTTGTTTTGTACGATATATCAGGGATGTGATAGGGAACACAAAAAAGCATAACAACTGCTAATATCCTGCTAGAAATAAATGATCTAAGAACCTGAAATCCTGATAAAAGGAATGGTAAAATGATGTCCCTGGTGATAGTATGTGATCTTCAGCTATTCATACACATACGTACATACATAAGTGCTGATTTATCTTGAAATCATGCCATTGTGAATTTCTATCCAAGGCAGCAATATCAATCACATTCTTTTTTACATGATAAGTCTAACATATTGTTTTGATTATAGCATATTTGATTATAACATACATTTCTGATTGTTTTATTTTGGCATCTTGGATATTCCCATTAAATAATAAAAGAACTTGACCTTTAGCGTGTGTATGTTTGTTTACAAGTGGGCAGACAAAGTAACAGAAACACCTAACAATATATTAATATCAACTACCTACTAAGGAGTAAGGCAAGCCTTTGCATCTAGATTCAGACCTCTTTGGTATGCTGTCATACAAATACTCAACTGTGTGTAATGAGATATTGGACCTTTCTTCAAGAAGGAAAACCTCCAGTTCTAAGGAGCCGGAAATTTAGCCTACTTCCCGTAAATGTTCGGTGTTTAGATCGATGTTTAGATTGGGGAGGCCATGGAAGACGCTGAACAACAATTTGTTTAGCATCTTGGAATATTTGAACACCAAGAGGGATCTGGTCATGTAAAATGGTCTCATATTCCTTGGTTATTATACAACCATACGGAGCAATTATTGGACCTACCATAATGACTCCTACAAGATGGCTTCCAGTACCATTATAGATCCACGACCATGTTTAACAGTTGGCAACATTGTCGGTTAAAAGCATCCTCCTCCAAACATAAACCCATCTGGATGTGGGAAAAAGGATAAAAGCTCTGCTCTGGTCATTTCTGAGACAGTAGTTCTGTGATGTCTCCTGTAAAGTGTCAGTCTATCTGTATCGTGAGCTTCGATATGCGACTACTGGTTCTCTTTGCCAGTGCAGTTTGGCTGTGTTCGTCTTGTCCTGATGTTCGAGACTCTTCCCCTTGCCACATTAAATAATTGTGCGGTTTTTGTGGCTGATGCACTTGCAGTTCAGGCCGCTGTGGAACTCTGTGAGTTGCCTCATGTTGCTTTGAAAACTCACATATAAAAGTGATGTGTTGTCAGACCTCTTTTAAAGATGACACATGCTGCTAATTTGCATTCAATTATATGACTGGCCTGTGTACGCTGCCTTTGTAAGTGTGATTCACTTACTTCAAAGTTATAGTCCTCTATTCATGTGGTGTTTCCTTTATTTTGTCCAACAACTTGTACACTGTGTGCGTGTGTGTGTGTGTGTGTGTGTGTGTGTGTGTGTGTGTGTGTGTGTGTGTGTGTGTGTGTGCGTGTGTATGTGTGTGTTAGCCTTACACTGTTGTTTACTCTGGGTCATCTACCAAATTGCTGCTTTCATTCAAGACCACAGAGGCAGGACACAGTACAGCACTGCATACAGTATCTGCACTTTGAACTCACAGTGAACAGAATGGATTTAGAAAGGCAGAGAATTTGGAAAATTACAGTCTGACTACTTCATTTTCATGAGTGATAGCTCGGTCTATTTCAACATTTCAACCCCCTCCCACCAAAACCATGAAAACATTTCTTGAGAAACCAAACTTCCTGGGAGCCACAGGTACAGAAACCGTCCTGCTGTGACATGTCAGTGTGTTCGCAGGTTGAAAATAACTCGCTGCCACTGTCACTCCAGTCACCTCAACCTCTATATCTGGCTGGCTACTGTGTTCCAGTGTAGAGGTGGAAGTTTGAGTGTTATGGCAGTGAAGATAGTCTGGGTAAGGTGAAGGAGCCACTAGCTATTCCCTGCGGACGCTGCTGTACGGAGTGTGTTAGTGTGTGCAGGAGGGCATTTGACCCTGGCTCTGCTCTGGTCTCTAACATTATGTTTTCTAAGCTGGTGGATCCAAGCTGCAATGAGTTGTCAGACGTTCCTGGAGAGAGTCTGTGAGGAAGAGATGGAGCTGAGGGAGATCCAGATAGTTTTCAGGAATTTTTTAGGGAGGCCATAGGAGGATGGGCGCAGACTCAAATCACACCTTTCCTCACCTCTTTCGTTCCCTTAACGGGGTGGAAAGGTAGCCTAGTGGTCAGAGAGAAGGTCCTACAACTGGAAGGTCAAAAGTTTGATCTCCCTAACAGCCATGTGTCCTTGAGCAAGTCACTGAACCATGACCTGTTCACTTGTTGCATGTTGCAGCGGATAAGAACACCATCTTTCAATGACTGAAAGTGCACAAAAAATGCAAAAATCACTTCACTCCTCTGTGAGAAAATGTCTTTTCTTCTCTCTCATTGTGTTTGAGCCTTTTCAGCGCTCAGCACAGGCAGAGGTGGACCGGCTGCCTTTCTTCCTTTCTGAACTCAATTACCAGAGGTGAACACTAGATGGCATGCATGTGCTTTGTAGAAAACGTATATAGAGCCCAATATAAAATGAAAAGTACAAGTCAATTTGTGACGATGTACATGTGCCTGTACATGCAGACTGCATTACTCGATCATGATTAGGTGCGTGACCGCACATCTCAGTGATAATTCTCAGATATTTACACAGATTTAATTAGTTTGCTTTACTGTGCCGCTCTGAAGAGTTGTGTCTTTGTGATGGCATATAAGTCAAATTGAGCACTTGCCCTTTGACTATAATTACATTTAATACAAATGCCAACAAAAAATAGACAGAAGTGCCCCCCCCCCCCCTCAATCTTTTCCCCATCTCTCTTACTCTAATTACCCCTCTTATTGGTTCCATCCTGCTCCGGGCGTCTAAACGTAGGGGCACGTCTTCTAATCAATCCCAACTTTATTACTCTGGGAGCCACTTAAATATTTGATGTGATAGAGATGAGGCTTTGGAATTATTTACAGGTAGATAGAGGTGCACACGTGTACACTTTACTGACTCGATTGTCCCCTGGTGGAAAATTGGTTCACGGTGCATTTGTTTAAGGCGGTACAAAAATATGCATACCCACAGTACATAACAATACAGCATTATAAATAGACCATAGTCATCAACACATTCTCATTACATCGGATAATGGCTGCAACAGTGCCCGCTGAAATCAAACCAGACCTGCTGGCTCAAAAACATATTAAATGAAAATAGCCATTTGTCTAGAGCAGCGAGGGCCTGCTGGGATGAAAAAGCATCTGGTCTGGTCAGGTTATTCCTGTGAGTCAGGGCCCCGGACCAGCAACCAGAGGTGAGGAGCTCGAACTTGTTAAAAAGGAGGTAATAGCTTGGGTCAGAGAGGATTTTATCTGCTGTCAGCTCCAGTACCTTTCCCACTGGGGAGGACAGTCCTCTCAGCATGCTGTTTTTTCTGTTTTGGGCAGTGGGATCACCAAACTTTCTAATTATACAAAAGCGTTAACCTGTTCTCGTTAAAAGCCTTTTAAAACATGAAGAGGTATTTAGAGTCAACCTTGAACGGGGCAAGAATATCAAGGAAATATACTCTGTTCTTTTTATGTAGAGGGCTACTGTTGCGTTCTGTGAAATAACTGACACACACACACACACACACACACACACACGCACACACACACACGCACACACAAGCACATGCAAAGTACAGTATGTGTATGCAAGAACACATGATTCCTCAGACACATGAAGTGTATAATCAATAGCTCCACTTCCGCTGGGTAATAGGAGACACACGCATTGTGCACATATTACTTTTAATATTAGACTTATTAATAATGCATGATGAACCTTGCATTACATGCCCCCAAACCCAGATGACACATGGCTGAAGACTGTTTTATTACTTGCCTTGCAAATGAGTCATTTAAACTTTAATACACTGGTTGCCTTCTACAGAAACAACACCATGTAATTGCATTAGGATTCCATGGTGCTGCGATTCTAATTACTTGCCCTAATTACTGCTTTCGTCATTTCTCTGTTGTGGCCTTAGTTCATCTCAGCCTGTAGCCTCTTCAGGGTTAGACCACAATGCATGAGACCCCCCTCGTTGACTCTCCCCCCCCCCACACACACACACACGCACACACACACACATACATACACATAAGCACACACAAACAGAACACGCACGGGAGGTGTCATTGCCCCGGACAGTTAATGTAATCGCATTGATGGATCCTTCCTCAGGGGTTTTGCTTCTTGTCTCTAAATATAACAGGCTTGATTGTCAAGGAGGTGCGATGATGGACCCCTGACTGGCTGCCTCTCTGACACCCTGCTGTCTGCACAGCGGACTGACTTCTCCCATATGCGCTCCTGCGACAGGTCTATGACAACTCTCGTCAGCAGGGACTAAGGATTGGCCATACCAATCAATGTTTCTGTCAAGTGCCACTGAGTTTCAAAGAGACCTACTGCACAGTGCTGTGTGCCATTCTTTCACACAGATACGGGGGCGGCGGCAGCCTCGAGGGTGGAGAGATGAGCTTGTGAGCAGAGGGTCACGAGTTCAAATCCCAAGGTTGGGTGGGGAAATGTGGGTGAGAGTGAATGCGCTCCCCTCCCTCAACAGCTACTGCCTTTGAGCAAGGCACTTAAAGGAAAACTCCATCATTGGACAGTCTTACACTGTTAGATATCATCAATTTATATTGTTCAGTGCATTCCAGGAGTTATTTTGTTGCATTCAGCTGTAGCTTATATGTGAAGGTGGAAGAGCAATTGTACTAGCAATAGCATTAGCGTTAGCATTTGCAGATTTTCCGGTTGATAAAAAAGTGAGTTACGCCCCTTACTCAAAACACAACATGTCTTGTGGCTGCATTGTATTCTGGTCTATTGTCAGTGAAGTCTAGCCCTTGCTCTTTGAGGGGCTGACACAAAAATGTTTACCGTTGATGTTTTAGATAGGTGAACATTTTTTCTATCAAACTCCATGCATTGGAAATATCACGACGAGACATCACATCACATCTACATTTGGCCAGTTATCTGCGGAAATAAGAAACGTACGCCACCAAACAACAAAATGGACCCAAGGTACATTCGCAATAGCTTTTTGTTAACGATGATAGAGTGTTTTAGGTTGGATTTTGCCTTTAACCTCTAACTGCTACAGTGCAGCGGCTCGGGGGCCAGCAGTAGAAGACTGGCACGATGATGAAGAAGGAGTAGAGGACGAACAAAATCATGATGATGATCACCAGAGCGAAAACGAAGACGACAGCCGTGATGATTCCTCCAGACTTTGCTGAATGCTCACACACCTGTGGTTGCCCCGTCACACAGTGCCACTGTACCAGGTTATGACGAGCAGATGTTAAACTCAACACCAAACACCAAAGAGCCAGCCGTGTCCCAGACAGGTTATTTTTACCCAGGGATGTCAGCGAGCTGAATGGTCGGTTCAAACACCGACTTCTTCACTTCTATTTCTGTACTGACATCACAAGCAAACATGGCACAGATGTAGCTCTCTCCTGCTGCTCTGAGCGACAGAATAAGGCTAGTACTGGAACAGGCAACAACAACCAAGACTAAACACCGAGGCTGCGCTTCGGGCGTGTGTGCGTGTGTGCGTGTGTGTGCGTGTGTGTGTGTGTGTGTGTGTGTGTGTGTGTGTGTGCGTCTGTGGGGCAGGTGGATAGTGGGCCACCTTTGCTGAGGCCATCTGTCCTGGCCTATTACGTCCATCACAGGAGGGCCTTTCCGTACACACACACACACACACACACACACACACCCTCACACACAGCCCCGCTGAAGGCTCACGCTGCCTCTTTGATGTGGAGTATAGACGGTGTCAGAAGGGACCGCGCACCATTAATCGGGGGGTTTTGTTTTCACGCATGGCGTTTTGTTTAATGACTGTTTTGAGGGAATATTGCATCTTGACATTATCAGCAGGGGAAAGCGGGAACATGGCGGAGGGGCGGAGGGAAGGGCAGAGCGGTGGCGCGCGGCGATGACACGGCAGATGGTTGATTGGAGATTATCTCCGTGGGAGGAAACACCAGGAAGCCAATTAGGGGAGGGGACAGTGACGCGCGGACGGCTGGAAGACCAATCAAAATTCTTTATACTTGGTCATGTACTTCAGACTCCAGTTCCTGTAGTTTTCAGCTGTAAATCTTCAGATTTTGGGGACAGCATTGTTTATTGGCTGAAATAAGTGAGTAAACCCTCACACTCTCTCATGAATACAAAAAAGGGCTAACTAAATTATGCACAGTTGCAATGAAATTGCTTTAGTGACATTATTCGATATTCTGTTTTGTAATGTTTGTCTATGGGGTATTCTACTTTGTTGGGACTTTTATGATCTAAATTTTTGAGGAAATGTTGAAATTGTTGAAAAAATTCGAAAAATTTAAAAATAGAGAAAGGACCACGCCTCCCATCTCCATAGTATGTGTTTGTGTGTGTGTGTGTGTGTGTGTGTGTGTGTGTGTGTGCGTGCGTGTGTGTGTGAATATGCATGCATATGTGCGCACTGCTGCTCTATACTCCGTGGTGGCCAACCTGTCGAGGTGCGCAGCGAGTTCTGTGGGCTCTGAGCGGCAGATTTAATGAGCAGTTTTAAGAGCTGATTATAACTGAGGCCTCTGAGACATTTGTTTAATCAATGATAACATGACAGGAGAGAGGGATCGGGGAGGGGGAATGGGGGCAAAAAAGAGAGAAAGAGAGGGAGGAAAATCAGGAATACAGACAGACAGTTAGAGATAGAGAGACAGAGAATGTAAGGTAAGAGTCACACACAAAGCAATAAAGGAGTAGAGATACCAGCAGACAGACAGATATGAAATACAATAATGAGGTTGACAAAAAACATCAAAATGGTCCTTGAACTGTCTTCTTCAACCTCTCCTGTTTGCTGTCGGTTTACACTGTCTCATTGTCCTCCCTTCTGCGTCCGTCTCTGCCTTCTATTCCTCCCAGCCTGTGGGCATCTCTGTTGCCGTCATCCTGTTGAATAGTGATGACAATGTTAGTAGGCAGCGCCATCGCTTCCTCTCAAAATGACTACAGCTCGTCTGACAGGCAGCGCCTTGGACAACTTCCTCTCCCTCAGGACCCCAGCGTGCAACTTGAGCAAAAAACACAGTGAAAACACACACATATATGCATGTGTACAGGTGCGTATAGTACATGCTTGTACACATGTACGCATAGGTACACACAAACACACACACATATACACACACTGTGAGGAAACAGAGCCCACGGCAAGCCGCACACACCTGGGTTGAGGCACGTCTCACACATTTTGGAAGTATCAAGGCCTCGCTGATACCAAATGACTCAACAGGAGCCCAGAGCTCAGACCAGAGGCTCTTAAACACACACAATAAACTCTCTCTCTCCATTTCATTTAAACTGAAGGATCCTTCATGTGAATGGTGCAGAATATAAATGCTGCTCCGACTCACGGTTGAACTGCCTTGAGCCCAAACAAGAAAGGGGAACATCATCGAGGTGTAAAATCGGGAGAAAACAAAGCGATACAACGGCGGCGTGCCGAATCCAGCAGGCCAATTAGTTTCAACGTGGAGGAAACGTGGCTTGTCAGTGAGTGCATGAGAGGGGCAGATGAAGAGAGAGAAACAGAGAGAGAGAGAGAAGAGTTTATGCTAATGTGTGTCTCAGTGTTGCTTCTTGTCCTGGATATCCTAAGCCTGGAGGACGCACACCTGAGACAGGAAACCAGACATGCATGACCCCTAGAGAAACACATGCTCTGACATTGAGCTGATTGACTGCTCTCCGGCAAAGCATATGCAAATTTATTTAACAGGGTTAAACTTTTTCACAGTTCAAGGTTCAACTTTATTTTGGGCCAAATTGGGCAATTAGCTTTGCTAAAAAGCTAAAAAAAAAAACACACATGACATAGGATATAGAGGGAAAAGCCAACAATGTTAAATAATACAGAGGGCACTGAATGTAAAGTCAGAATCATCCAATTATACACAGATTTGACCTATAGGGCAATATGACAACATTTGCCCTCGCATTTGCACAAGAATCATAAACAACAATATTCCAGTATTTTATTCAAACCGCTCCACGTCACCATTAACATTGAAAATCACACCGCTGTGAACCAGAAACTTATTTTATGAAAAATAATGATATTAAAGAATAATTTCCAAACAACCAAATGACACGACGACGCTGCCAAGGAAGAACCCATCTGTGTTGAAGCCTGCATTATCATAGCTCTTTCCCCTCCCAGTCAAAGTGTGACTGGTTGAGGTTTGACTGATTGAGGCCAGGCAGAGCCCTGCTCTTCAGCATCCCTCCCAAGCCTAATTAAGATACTTGGTTGATTACACACTTGCCTGATTAGGCAGTTCATTAGGTCTGCTCAAGGTGAGAGCTTTCACACCGGCTGAAGAGGTTCCTGGATATCAGCGAGCGACGCTGCGTGGATACGAGACTAATGGAGCTTAATGGAGCACATTTTCAGCCTTTGATTCCTCCCTCTCTTACAAACATCCTCAACAAGTATAGATGCTTCCTAATCATCCAAAGCAACTCAGCCTCCACTTGCGGGCTTTTGAGACTTTTTTCCCCTGCTGTCTCCATCTTCCATCTCTCCTCAGATTGAAAAACAAAGCTGCCAGGCTTCCCCCTGTCTCTCCCCTCCACCTCCTCCTCCTCCTCCTCTCCCCTCATTTCTTCTCGTCTCGTCTGATCTGTCAGCGAGTGTCTCCCAGTCATCACTCTCTCTGACAGACGGACTTTCTCCGAGTCGTCAGTCACTCCACCGCCTCTCCGCCGCCGTCATCTCAGCCGGCAGGGACAACCCCCCGCAACAGCGCCGTCGCACCGCAAATCAAGGGAGAGCTCCTTGTCTCCTGAAACGGGGGGCGGGGAAGCATGGGAAGCGTCTCTGTCCGGTGATTAAGGAGCCTCTCTTCTCATGTGGTCATTAACATCGTTATCACGCCGGTGGTTGTAAAGCGGATTTTAATGGTCTGGATGAGGTTTGACCTTGGAGGTGGAGAATGTATTTCTGCTCTAATCAGGTGTGATACAGCTCCTCCTCAGTTATGCTCCTCAAACTGTCCATAGATAAACAGGTATAGGCATTATAATGTGATTAGCATCGCCAGATTTACATCTAAAGCTGGACAGTTGAAATTAGAGATGTTCAATGTTCAATAGAATCAGCAGATAATTATGCATACATGCCATAGATCAAGGACATGGATAAAGCCGATTTTTTTAACTTTGAAGCCGCCTAACCTTAAGTTAAGATCAGTCAAGAGTTAAAACACTGAATCACAGCCAAAAAGCTACAAACCCAAGCTCAGAACCAGACCGGAGACTATCTGAAGGGAAAGATTGACACAGAAGAGTAAAACACTGACACATGGAGTTGACTGGCAGAGACAAGAACGGCCCGTTGCTTTGTGGAATGTGAAAGTTCCCCCTCAGCCATGATGTTTTTGACAGAATTACAGATGAAAGATTGGCGCGAGAGGGACAGGAAAGGTCACGCTCTGTGTAACAGTTTGGAATTCCAAGTGGTCTTCCTTCAAGTAGAAATAGCTCTGATGTGCCTTGAATATTTCCATAATAATAATACTACTTCTTCACTGTGATCATGGGTAAGATGTTGCCATGCCTTTTACCTCTGGCATCAAGTAAGAACAGAAGAGTATTCTAGGGTGTTGTTGCTTTTATACAACAATTACCAACGCATGTATACTGTCTGAAATGTTTTCTTCAAAGAGGTCAAAAAATAAAGATGTCTAACTAGCTCCTTGGTTCCTAGAAGAGTTGGTAAAGCCACCAATTCTATTTTTGATAAAGCAAGACTAGCCGTGCTTTGGGAATTACCCGCATCGTGTCTTTGACCAATCAGATTGCTTGTCTGAAACAACCTGTTGCATAAAAATATTTTTGGTGATGACGCTCATGTCCAGGCCTTGGCATTAGGAAGGCTGCAGTTTGCCAATAGTAATAATAGTATGTTTGCTTACGCCGATGGTGAGCCTCTTGGCGATCACTTCCATTAAGACTGTGGCAGTCGGACGGAGATATGAAGTTATAAATGTATTTTCCCTCGCAGCATGACAGATAGCTGCACACAGATGTGTGTGTGTATGTGTGCATAAGCATGTGTGTGTGTGTGCGTGTGTAAATAAACAGAGAGCCATTCTGGATATAGATACAGCCACCAGAACTATCATGGTTAATAACGTGTCAGCGATGATTGATGGTCAACTAAAAGGAGGGGATAGGCTTGTTTGTGTGTGTGTGTATTCTCTGTGTGTGTGTCCATGGTAGTGTGTGAACAAGCGTGTGTGTGTGTGTGTATCTGCACGCCATATGGCTGTGTTTATCCTCATTTTCTCTTTTGCCCTTTCCCTCTTTTCTCCCCTCCCCAGTCTCCCTTCATTCCTTCATTCCTCAAGTTCCCCCCTCTACACTCATCTATATTACCCCCCTCCCGACACACACACACACACACACACGCACACACACACACACACACACACACATCCATACTTTCATGTCCCAGCCTGTACAACTGGCAGGTGGTGATAACATACACACAACCAGACAAATTGCTAATCATAACGTACTACAATCTCCATGCATCACTATATGTGTTTTCCATTGATAAAGCCGATGCGCATGCACATAACTGGAAAGATTTTTATAGAGAGCAATATATCAAAGAGTGACAGAATGAAAAGATACAATCAGGAAATATGTCAGTCTCTTTTGATAAGAGAGCAACATTTTAGAGTTTTCCAAGGAATGCAGGGAAGAAGTGATTCTGAATTGATTTTGCAGACTATACTGTTTCTTTATGCTGTGTGTGTGTGTGTGTGTGTGTGTGTGTGTTCATGCAGCAACATGCTGTTACATTGAAATATATGGGACAGCAGATTTGTTGTATAGATAGTGCCTCTGCTCTCTTTCGGCGTTTTCTATCTTCACCAAAATGCTGTCGTTTTCCTCCTCTCCTCTCCTCCCCTCTCCTCTCTTTTTCTCTTCTCCTCTCCTCTGCTCTCCTCTCCTCTCCTCTCCTCTCCTCTCCTTCCCTATGAGCTGTCTGTCCGCCTCTCCGCTGAGTTATGTATCTCTCCTCTCTGTCTCTTCTGTTTTTAATATCCTCTAATAAACAAAGACTGTGCAGCACACCGCTGGTCAACGCTCCAGTTTGTCCTCAGCTAATGACTGCTGCTCTTCTGACAACAAATGAATGAGTTGATGAATGGAAAATAACCACAGACCCAAATACAGATGACCATTGTTTGGTGTGTTGAGTTGTTTGGAGCGCAGTCAAGTGCAGGTTCCAGTCCAAACATTCAACACTGCTGCTCACACAGATGCACAGAGTGACCTTGCTGTGTGTGCCCACAGATGACAATGTTTGTGTGTCAATATGTGTGTGTGTGTGTGTGTGTGTGTGTGTGTGGCTTGCTGAGCTGTGATGTATTCTGTGTATTCCCAGGGTGGGGAGGAGGATGTGCTGGATGTGCTGAGGGATGATGAGCAATGATGCAGTGTTGGTGTCATTGGTAATGAAGTTAATAAAGTCACTTCATTCTACGGCCTGTGTGTGCGTGTGTATGTGTGTGTATGTGTGTGTGTGTGTGTGTGTGTGTGTGCGTGTGTGTGTGTGTATGTATGCATACAGGAATGTAACAGAAGGTAAACCCACCTAAACTCAGTTTGCCCACCTTTTTAGGCTGACATCGTTTTTTCTACATGAAATTTAATTACTATCAAACTGATGTAAGTTGTATGAGGTTAGGATAGTTTGAAGGGAAAAAACAAAAAATCATGTGTTTTCTGATACTGATTCATATGTTTGTCATGTGATAATCACCAACTGGAGGCCATAGTTTATCCAATCATTTACAACTACATCACAGTGTGTGTATGTGTGTTCACGTGTGTGTTGGAGTGACAGAGTGTGTGTGCCAGAGGTGAAGGTGTCTATTTCTAACTGTGTGGCTCTCTCTGTGTGTGATTGCATATGCAGACCTGTCTGTATGAGTGTGTCCACGACTACAGCCATTAGTCAGCAGCATCTGTCTCCATGCTGTATTCCTCCACAGCTCCTGGACCAGCGGCCCTGCGGCGACATTGAGGCCAGCTGTTTCTGAGGAGTCTCATGTGATTAAGACCAGAGGAAGGGTGGGACGGCGTTTCCCGCGAGAAGGAAATATGAGAGGAGAAAAGATGGCCGTCGGTCCTCGCAGGACCACCGCAACACTTTAATCACCTCGCACCTTCCCTCCCTCCCTCTCATCCTCCCATCCCAGATGCCCAGAGCAGCCAGACGACGTTCAGAAGATCATTTTTTATCTCTCCGGCCGCCGCTTTCACGTTCCCTCTCTTTTTCTCGTCCTTCCCGTGTCCCGCTTTTCCGTCTTGTTTCTCGTTGTCTGCGTCCTTCGTTCTCTTTCGGCCTCGTTGTTCGCTTTCCATTTCTTACTTATTGACCATCTCTCTTCCACTCTCCCTCTCTCTGTCCCTCCGTGATATCTATGAAGACAAATGTGACCCTAAGGATTCATGATATCTATTTTCCAGCCAAAGTCAATCTGCCAGCATGTAACAAGGATAGATCCCCTCTCAAACACAGAGAAGGAGAGAGAGAGAGAGAGAGAGAGAGAGAGAGAGAGAGAGAGAGTGAGAGTAGGGAAGGTAGTGAGCATGTACCTAAAGGCAAATATTGTTAATCTTTTCCCCCCACAATAATTGGCTATCAGATAGTGTATTAGATTGTTATCCGATCGTATCATGTGATCAGTTCTTCCTTGACGGAGGAGAGGATTTCATCCATTCATCCTGTCTAATGCTTAATGAGCCTTGTCTTCCTCTTCTGTCTCTTTCTGTCATTCACTTTGCTGTGTCGATCAGCAGAACAGACTACAGAGTGTTTGTACATGTTGCTTGCCCTCGTACCATATCGAATGTCAATTTCATTGCTGTGTGTGCGCAGGAAAGTGTGTGTAGCGTGCAACGTTTGCCAGTTTGTCTCTGTATGTGTGTGTGTGTGTGTGTGTGTGTGTGTGTGTGAGTGTGTCTACTGCGCATAGCGTGGTAATCCATTTTTTTGTGACAGTAATTCGGAGGCTTTGTATTGATTGGCCCTGATGGAGGCTGAGATATCAACCACAAGGACACTTGTCTCTGTCCCTCTTTGTTTCTCTCTCTCTCTCTCTCTCTTTCTCTCTCTCACACACACACACACACACACACATTCTTTTCTCTCTCACACAGCGACCCGCTCTCTTTCTCATGCTCCATGCACACACACACACACACACACACACACACAGCTCCATGCTCCATGCACACACACACAAAGTTTTTAAAACAATGTACCACAGATGCAGTAATGTCCTCAGTGCGTCTAGTGCGGCTCTATCAGTGGATAGAAATAGATGGTAATCACGTAGTTTAGTGATTAGAGCACCAATTCAATCTCCAGTCTGCAGACCATTCTTCGCCTTGCCCTTGCAAGGTTTGCCGTGTTTTAACGACAGAGAGGGGAATTCGGTGGCAGCTCACTTCATCACTGCCCCGCAGGAAACAATCCCTCACCGTTCCCTAGATGTGCCCCGTTGCAAATGTGGTCCATTTGATTTCAAAATGGCCAATTTAGAAAGTCTTTTTTAAAGATTATTTTGGGATATTTCCGCTTCATCGGTCTGTCATATCCACTTGCCATCCACTGAAAAAGGAATAAATGAAATTGAACACGACATTATGGGTCAGCTAGCATTGGGTGATGTGCGCCTGGCCCTCTGTCGTGTCGTCAGCGCACCGTCAGCACGGCCTCAGCGGCCGCACATGATGTCTGACCATGTGATTCTGATGTGACAGTCATATAAAACTGCTGTGATATTGCATTACAGGTGTTTTATCTGCCGTATGTCTGTTAGCACAGGTTGGTTTAGACCTAACAGGTACCACTCCTCTCATTATTCTGTAATGGCTCTTTAATTGGTCTTTTAATGGAGTTTTTTTTGAGCACCTAATTGGCGTTTTGCAGCGTAGCCAGCAGTCCCTCCAGCCTGCCGGCGAGAGCGGGGGTCCTCGGGGCGCTCTCAGGTGTCTGAGCTGATTGCCTGTCTGCCTGTCTGCTCTCAATCTGTCAGCGCCGCAGCCATGCCGGCAAGAGAGGAAGTGAAATTGCGAGTGAGCGCGTGCACGGGCATGTGTTCGTGTGTGTGGGTGTGTGTGTGTGTGTGTGTGTGAGTGTGTGTGCATCGGCATGGCACGCCATCCTTCAGGCGGCACCACGACAGGACCCATCTGCCAGCCAAAACAGAGGGACTGGTCGGTGTAGCTGTGGCACAGACTGGCACACACACACACACACACACACACGCACACACACCTCTCCTCTCCTCTCCTCTCCTCTCCACCCCTCCCTTTAGTCAGCCTGTCTTGTCTTTTACCGGCCGTCCTCCTCCGCCTTCCTTCATTTATTCCTCCCTTTTGATCCCTCCTCTCCTCTTCATCCTTGCCCCCCCTCTCCTCTCCTCTTCGCTTCACTTCTTCCTCTCCTCTCCCTTGATCTCATCGTCCGTCCTCCTTCCTTCAGAGAGGTGAGTTATCCAGCCTCGCCTCCTCTCAGACAGTCTGCTTTCTGTTTAAAAAAAAAAGAAAAAAAAAAGACCCCTCTAAAAATTGAATCTATTTTTGACTCATGAAATTATCCAGGTTATATTTTATTTCTGCATTAAATTCCTCCCTCTATCTCTCGGTAACTCCCTCTATCCCTCTCCCTCCCTCTCCCAAACAGGTGGGCGGATTATAAGAGTATTTTTATTGATTTATCTTATTGAGTAGGAGGCCTGCAGTGGGCGTCGTGCAAACTTATTAGTGCTATATTACATATGGGAGGACTTAAACTGTCTTGACTGAGCCCTCCACCCCTGCATGGCGTGCTGCTTTGACCCCTGTAGTGCAGATTTATGTGTGAAGGGTTGAGGGCCAAAGGTGCTGCAGGTGGGTGGCAGGAGAGTCGAGGTAAGCTTTTTTAAAAGTGAGCTGCAGGCAGAGTCCATAATATAGTATGTGTATATTAGCAGTGTGTGTGTGTGTGTGTGTGTGTGTGTGTGTGTTAGGTTGTCTGGCCCCAGACTGACTAATTGGGAGGTGATTATCAGCCTGTCACTCTTGGGGTGTGACTGACGGATTTGCTCATCAGGCAGCAATGAGTCATTCACACGCTGACAATCGGACACACACACACACACACACACACACACATAATGAAAGCACGGCGCATATTTACACTAATACTCGCACAAAAACAGCACACGTGGATGATGCATACTTAAAACACATAAAACACAAACTCAAGCGTGCACTGATTCACACACACACACACACACACACACCCACACATACCCACACACACACACACACACACACACACATACCCACACAAACACACACACAAGAAAATGGTCATGCATATTTACATACTTGTAGCATAAAAAATACACACAAAACATGCACATATGCACAAGAATGTTTCATACACACACACACACACACACACACACACACACATTACTCTGCTCATTCTGGCCTGCTCTGTCCACATCCAGCCATGCAGAAAGTAAATATTTTCCCATGAACCCAGTTTACTGAGGGTGAGTAGGTTCAACCTTTACAGAACATGTTGACAGCAGCCACAAGGGGCAACAGACACATGATAGACAAACCATGTTGCTTTTAGGACCGTCCACCCGGGACGCTGTGAGGCGCTTTCTCTGACTCCGTCTCCCTCATTTAGCTGCTGAGCATGTGAGTCTGCCACTCCATGCTGTCAGCTCTGGTTTGGGGAAGCGCAGCCCCTATCCAGTAATTAGCAAGCTGCTATAAGGGCCAACTGTTGGGACGGGACTGCCAACCTGATGCTGTTCAATTCAGAGAAAACAAGTCCTTCAAAGTAAGATGCTAGTTTTTTGTTCGTCGATTAAAAATGGTGGGGATTCTCCCTCAAAATCTAACAAGCTAATTACCTGCCATTCAAACTGCTTTGTCTAGTCATGAAAATAAGTAGCTTTCAAAAAATTAGTTGAAAGGAAAGAACCATAAAAGGGAGGTCAAAACACGCACTGTCATTACTGTGCATGAAAGCAAGTTTGTAAATGAGAGGTGATTTTATAAGATGATACAGGTTTGGACAGCCTAAGCTCCTCAGGCAGGTTGCAAAACTGCTTCATTTTGCAAAAATTCTTTAATTGAAAGTTTTCAAAGCTCAAATTAGCATAAAAAAATGACACCTAAGTATGATTCGTGCTGGGAAATGGATATTAACAATGAAAGAGTAAAAACTAATGTAAAAAAGGGATTTGCAAAAGTTTTAAGAAATGTATTTGTTTTGGGTGTTGATTAGTTGACAACAATACTGTCTATGTGGGCCCTTCCACTGCACACACACACACACACACACACACACACACAAACAGACCAAACTGGCATTCTTACAACAGCTGGTATGATATCTACAATAAATTTGAGACATCTTGTGCAATCGTATTCTTTCTTTCACTCACTCTCTGATTTGGTCAAAATTCAACCAATCTGAATTTCTTGTAGCCCAGGAGACTGAGACCAAGTGTAGGAGTCTACTGGCCAATCCACAACAGTCAGCATCCAGGGCAGGAGACCAAATACTTTTGGCTACAGGTTATAGTGGCTAGTGGATTCCAGCATTCACCAGCCACATCCACAACATTTAGTTACCAGCCAAACCGAGTTTTAGAATAAAAAAAGAAAGAAGTTTGCCTCACAATATATCACTGGCATTCAATTAAAACAAACAATTAGATTCTAACTGTATAAAGACATAAAACCAATATCTTATTAGACTGTAGTAGACCAATGCTAGACTGTGCTTTTCCACTGTGTTTTCTATGGTATGTGCTTTGTCACAAGTGACCTTTATCGTTTATTTGGGAAAACAGCTCTCTTTCACTCATCTTCAGAGTTTCAGATCTCTATTCAATGTTATCCTCCTCTCTCCTCTCTATGTCAGTATAACATGATCAAGAAGCTCTCTTGGGCAATAAACCGCTATTTGGAAGCTGACTGATGCTTCTGCAGAGTAAAATTCGGACAAGACATTGAACAAGCTGTACTTCTGTGCATGAACACAGCGTGAACCATCTTTTATCTTTGTGAGAAAAAAAAAACACTAGTTCTGGTAATCACAGTATGTGGGGATATTTCAATGATGGGGAGAAAAGGTAGCACAGCGAGGAACTGTGTGTGTGTGTGTGTGAGAGAGAGAGAGAGAGATAGAGAGATAGATAGAGAGAGAGAGACCCTGCAAGCCTATTCTGCTCTCCCTCAAAATAAGTTCAACCACTAATATTCTAGTCAAATTTAACCCACAGTCCCTACTGTTATCACAATATTTGACTAAAATCAATATGGTGATAATAGGATTTTATAAGCTTGTAAACCCTACGCTGATGCTATCATGAAGCCTTATGCCTTATATAAGAAAATAATAATGCATTTATGTCATTTGCATTTATGCATTTATTACATAATAAATGGGTCAGAAGATGAAAATGGGTCAGTTTTGGCATATCATAGGAAGGATAAACCATGTAAGTGCCCAGTCCTTTCAGAATATTGTAAATCAACAATAAATAACCTGCAGGCTTTATCTCAGCTTCATTACAACATGTTGTTTAGGATGCTTAGTGATCATATGATGTGTTGTCGTTACAGATTGCAGCCATGGTGGTTTCAATGGTCCTCTAGAAGCAGATTGCCAGCAAAGCATGATGGGTCCTGTTTGTCATGAGTCAAGATCACAACATAGTAACTGGTGGGAAAAATGGTTGGAACCCTGTTCTCTATGCATAAGGGTTAGGTTTAGGGTTCGGGTTAATTCACTTTCAGGTGATTCAAAATGTACTGAAACCTTTGTGCTATTGGTATGTTGAGCGTTAAAAATCAAAGAAGGAGGTGAATGTGTCTTTTCTTAGCCTCAGCGCTGTCTCTGTACACATTTATTCTGTGATTTATTTAGGATGTTTTACGAAGGGCTGTCTTTGTGTTGAAAACTAAGTTGATAAAGTAATGAGGCACGGTGTGTCAGTCGTTAGAGTGAAAGTGTTGCATACTGCACAATCATCCCTCACCCTCACTGCAGTAATATGATGGATTTATTTTTGTGTATGTCTGAGCATATTGAAATAATAAATATCACACATATCTTGATTTTTTCTGGATTATGTCATTTGGTTTGTGCAAAATAGCTAGAGTTGGTAATGAAATTTTCACTTTCATTCACAAGTTGCACTGTTCTATCAATAAGAGTCAATGTGCAACTATTTTTGGGGGTTTATAGGCCATTAAGAATTCCATGTGACTGTGCCAGGCTGCTGAAGGTGAAGAGGCATTTTGAAAATCACTTCATTGATAGAAAAATATGGCCAACATTCAGACCAAAAGTAATTACACTATAGGCAACAGGCCTCTCAGCATTTTGAACATTACTATTGGGCAACTTGGGTAACAGCAAATTCCCAGCTGTATTTACCACTTTGTCTAGTTTATGTGCAGTCAACTCAGAATTACGATATTTCTGAAACAATAGACCCTTCCAAGCCTGAACAGACTGTTGTGCTGCTATTTCTCATTTTTGTAGCTTATTTTATTTCCATCAAGCCCACAACAGCCTGTGTGTTTCTGGGGTCTTTGTTCTGTGTATTGCTGCAGGTGTGGCATGCCAGTAGTACACTTAGCAAAGTTAATAGGGTTGACAACTTAAATAAAAGTAAATAAGGGACACCTAATTAAACTGCATTGGGGAATAGGAAGGCATACTGTCAGTATTTCATATGGTCTAGTCTCGTGATCAGAACCGCTTTAAATCGCAATGTGTAATGTGTGCACAAGGAATGTGACCCGGTTAGTTGACACATTGTTGACACATTACAAGACAGTTACACAATACAGGCTTGGAACACCATGTGCAGGACCTCAAGAGGTTAAATTTCAATAGTGTATGTGAGAGGTTTATTTTCAGTGGTGTGTGTGTGTGAGCATTTCAATAGAGTATATGAGAATTTTAAGTAGTATATATGAGAATATAATATTTCAGTAATGTTTATGAAAATATTTCAGTGGTGAATGTGAAAGGTCTTACTAGTGTGAACATTTTCAATTTCAATAGTATATATCAGAGTGGTTTAGTAGGGAATGTGAGAGGTATTCAGTAAAGTGTGTGTGAGTGTTTCAGTAGTTTAAATGAGAGGGTCTCACAATACATGCATGTGAGACGTAAAGTAGCTGTATGTGCAAGCCAAAGTTTGAATTATGTCCTATATGGCACCTCACAGTCCTGGCAGTATACAAACCTACCAGACACAGCAAAACTGAGCAATATTCGCTGGTGGTTGGCATTAATTTCACAGCAATCATATCATAACGAGATTAATTCATGTGAATTCAGTATTCATTAGGTGTAACTGCAACTTTGAATGATGTACACACTGTTTGGTCTGTCTGTGTTTGGAAGAATTATGTCACATCTGTTCAGTCCATGTGAAAAGACAGTGAACACACACACACACACACACACACACACACACACAGACACTCTCACACACAGGTCCAAGTATAGGTGATGAAAGGGCTGTCATCGTTAAAATAATTTCATCCATAATTCATGGCCACATGCTTGTGTGACATAGAGTGCAACATACTTACAGTATGTGACCATATGTGCTCATCACTACAGATGCGATACATAGATAACCCCCCACATTGACACACACACACACACACACGCATGCACGCACGCACGCACGCACACACGCACGCACGCACGCACACACACAAACAAGAGAGCGAAGGAAAGCAGGATTGACCAGGTAGCACCTGCTGATACAAATGCTAAATCCAGAGTATGAGAGCACTACTCAAACTCTACAGAGGATTTTACATCAGGTTGTGTTGATTTGAAATGGCTGTTCATGGTGTAACACAAGCTGACCAGAAGGTGCCAGAGAGTCACTGGTTTGTTATCAAGCACTGGCATGGGTGTATCCCAGTTTGAGCTGCCAACTGGGTGGATGCTGGTCTTCTATCTAAGGTGTCGAACAAACTGCCTTTAAGCAAGGCAGTTAACCTGAACCTGTGTCTCTGATTAATGAATGATACGTCTAATATCTGTAGGGGGTGGAAAGTAATGTAATAATATAATCATAATTAATATAATACTTCCATGGTGGAAAGCATGGAAGCCAAACTTCCTCAGCTGGCATTTGAATTATTTGAATTCTGTCCTCCTGTCAGCTATTGCAGTCAATGGAAAATAGAGCATCTCTAAACATCAGTTTTTCACTCATGGAGCATTCAACCCTTGTAAAAAAAAATTACAGACATCTCTATTTTGTCTAGATAAAGTACATAAAGTCTCAGAATTTTATCTTGAAAACTTGAAATATTTGACACTACTTTGAAATCTGCCTTTGTATGGGTGGACAGATGTTATCATGGGTGCTGCAGAATAAACATGCGTTCTTTGTTGTTACTTTCGTTACATCTGGCCAGCCCCGTCCATGACCGCTTGTAGTCCTAGTTTATTTTTTACTATACAGTGTAAACGGTTAATAAATTATAAAAGGGCTCTTGGTCCTGAAGGTTGTGAACAAGGCAACCTGTCGGTCAACAGGAATTAAAGCAAGACTAATATACCACAGCATTAGAAGCTGCCATGTAGACAATGAGAGAGTGTTTAGTCATCTACTTGGGGTATGTTACCCTGCAGTGTTGGCCAAAATGTTGCACAGTCTGCGTATCACAGTCATAAAGGTGCTACACCTGGCGGTTTTATGGGCAATGTAGGCAACACACCCAATACCAACTAACCAAGTGAAAACACAGGAGTAACATCTATTCAAGTGTTGCCTTGCAAAAAGATTTTCCTGTGTGATTAAGAGATTAAGTGTGGCAACTTCTTTATTAATCAATCAAATTAATCTTTAATAATTGATCATCATATTTGACCAGATATTTATTTTCCCTGGTCATCTCTGCCTGAACAGCTGAACCAAAACAGAATCTGTCTGTCATTAAGAGCAGAATTCTGCTCCCAGTGACTCAACAATAAGTCCATTCCGTCTCCCACAGAAACTTTCTCCCTGAACACCTTTAGTTCATTTCAGCCACCAGTATCAACTGTGTTTGAGTGCTTTTACCTCTGTTCTGTAGTTGTGAGTTTGGTTGTACTTTTGATTGTTGTTTCTCCACTGTTGATTTGTCATCCAGTAACAAAACATCCATGGACTGGATAGAAGGAGCATGGGGCATTTATAGGCCCATCAAGGTATGTGAGCATTTATTGCAGTTAAATTGTAAAGATTTTGAGCTGTAATTAAAATGTAGCATAAGAGGCTTTTGAGTGACATTATCTCATTTCCTTCAAAGGCATTGTTCGATGCACCGATATATGGAGACACTTTACAGCTCTGCTGGGAAAGGAAGTATTATCTTTCACAAGTAAGAACCACTTTTGTTTCAGGCCCACACTAAAGAAAACACCTGATCAATTCTGGTAAAGTGTCTCTTATACTTATACATGAGGACATCTGATGTTTTCCATTCTGTTGTAGAAAAAACTGATGGTGCAGTTGTTGAGGCTTCAGCGACAAAACCATCTCCCATCTGAGCTGACAGCTGAGGACATGACTGACTGGCTGGTGGAGCGGGGCAAGAAATCTCTCAGGGGGCGGTGAGACTTGCTGAGACACATACAGACAGTCCACCACTTAATCTATCATCAACTCTGCTCATGTTAAGCTAGTCTGTTACTAATGAGAAGAAAATAGAGCAACAGTTAAGATGACCCTTCTGTTTTCTTTCTATTTGAAGATTGTGGAGGTTTGAACTGGAGGGTTTTGATGAAAGTGTCCAGCCTCTCCTCACGCTGGTAAGACCATGATCATGAAAAGTCTTTGAGTTTGAAGTAAATGATCACATAACACTAGATTGATCCTGTAAATATCTAAAATCTTAATGGTGCATCCCATTTCTTGTTTCAGATGTGGGAGGTGAACATCAGCATGAAAATGAGAGACATTGAGTTTGAAGCCCGAATGGTGCTCAACTCACCTGAAGCCAACAGTCCTTGTTTTCAGTAAGTCACACTTAAAAGATAAGATGACACTTGAATGATTCCAGTGGGGAAATTGGGGCTTTGCAGCAGCCAATAGTAATAAGATGGGTTAAAGAAAATGAGTAATTCATTTTGAGCGTCTCTCATCGTCAGAGACCCTCAGATCATCCGGCTGGCTAAGGAAGCCACCAGGAGCCTGATGGAGAAGCAGCAGCAGCGGCTCAGCTCCAGCCTCCTCAGCCCAGAGGAAGTGGTGATGCTGGTTGTGCCCAAAGTGCTGCAGGGCTTCTGGATTCATCCGGCGAGCCTCTCGTGTGTCATGCCCTCGCTGCAGCTCAGCGACCTGGCTGTCGGACTCACCAAGGCCGTTCAGGACAAGCTCTCCGCCTCTCTGACCTCCACGGACTGTCAGGCTGTCTTCTCCCGTTCCATCCGGGACGAGAAGGTCCTTTCTATCCAGGAGAAGGTGAGAGAGAAGTTCACACCAGACCTCCTGGTGGAGGAGCTGAACCGCTTTGAGCCTGAGCTGCTGACCAGGATCGTTGACGTCACAGTGGGGGAAATCTGTGTGATATTCGAGCCACAGAAACACACGGAGGTAAGAAGACCTGTATGATAGAGTAGCAGCATAAGATACTGTGGAGTAAAAAAAAACAAACAGTATAATTTTCCAAAATTAAAACGGTTTCTCTCCCTCTTCAGGTGGAACTGGATGATTCCACTCAGGCAGCTGTAGTGGATGGAGCCATGAACTCCACCCCCCTTGATGGAGATTTGAGCCTAGGAGAGGACACAAGCCTCCCTACTGAAGCTCCTCTGGTTCCTCTGAGCCTCCCTACTGAAGCTCCTCTGGTTCCTCTGAGCCTCTTTACTGAAGCTCCTCTGGTTCATCTGAGCCTCCCTACTGCAGCTACTCTGGTTCCTCCAAGCCTCCCTACTGAAACTCCTCTGGTTCCTCTGAGCCTCCCTACTGAAACTCCTCTGGTTCCTCTGAGCCTCCCTACTGACGGTCCTGTGGTTCCTCTGAGCCTCCCAACTGAAGCTCCTCTGGTTCCTCTGAATGTACCTACTGAAGCTCCTCTGGTTCCTCTGAGCCTCCCAACTGAAGCTCCTCTGGTTCCTCTGAATGTACCTACTGAAGCTCCTCTGGTTCCTCTGAGCCTCCCAACTGAAGCTCCTCTGGTTCCTCTGACCCTCCCTACTGAAGCTCCTCTGGTTCCTCTGAACGTACCTACTGAAGCTCCTCTGGTTCCTCTGACCCTCCATACTGAAGCTCCTCTGGTTCCTCTGAACGTACCTACTGAAGCTCCTCTGGTTTCTCTGAGCCTCCCAACTGAAGCTCCTCTGGTTCCTCTGAGCCTCCCTACTGAAGCTCCTCTGGTTCCTCTGACCCTCCATACTGAAGGTCCTGTGGTTCCTCTGAGCCTCCATACTGAAGCTCCTCTGGTTCCTCTGACCCTCCCTACTGAAGCTCTTGCCACTACTTCAGTCCAGGAAGGCTTGTGCAGCAGCCTGGTCGGCACCGAGGAGAAGCAGGAGGTGCAACGATCCTCTGACACCACATCAGGTAGGAGTTCTTCATCAGGTCCTTTCACACTGTAGCTAATACTTCCACCAAGATGAACTGAGGCATTGACTTTGCTCTTTTGCTTTTCAGAGGTAAAAAAGACCAAGAAGAAGAGAGTCCGACGTTTCTTCCGCCGGCTGTATAAAACACTCTGCAGCTGCTGCTGTGCAGCCGAGGAAACAGAGAAGGACTGAAATTCCCTCTGCAAAAAATAAATTCACTCCTGCATTGCAATCAGTCCATGTCAGTCTTTTTTTTTCATTAATTGTGAATTGATGCAATGCAAAATGAAGAAATATCATGCAGGAATTGCATTTTGTTATCATGTGAAGACCATGTAACTCCAACTTTGCTGATTTTCATGTTGTAACTTCAGGTGAAGGATTACATGCTGCTCTATGGGTTGAATAAATTCTATGGCTCTTGGTGCTTATGAAAGACTTTCAAAACCCCTTTGGAAATTTGAAAAATGCATGACGGTGAAGCTATAAAACAAGCCTGTTTTTGTCTTAGTTCCTGAAAAATGTATATTTTGGAGATCCGTTTTCACATGACAAGCAATATTTTAAATGCATTATTTGAATCCAGTAATTTCCACATGAGAGGTTTGCAGAGGTTTAACAAGACTGAAGAACATTTAAGGATACAGAAAGTATCGCCATCGTCTCCGCCACACAATCCAGGCAACTGTTACTGCAGAGACTGAACCCACTAGTTGTTTGGCTGTTTTTAGTTGGACTTGCAGTCAGTAAGGCCTTAACAGCCAGTTTGTGAACATGTCCAAAGCTGTCAAATATCAGGAGCATTATCTTACCAATATAATATAGGTCAAGGTAATTTTATCTAAGAAGACTACGTCAAACGGATGGTCTGTCTCAAAAATGAGCACAAGCCATTCCAACACACACACACACACACACACACACACACATACTCTCTCTCTCTCTCACTCCTGTCTCCTACCACCCCAGTGGGCCCAACACCTGCTGTGCACATAAGAGGGTAATGTCTGTTTCTAATGAGGGTTGACATGAAACTCCAGACCTCTGAATATACAGACCACTCCAAGACTGCTTTGAATTAGGAGATCAAAGTCACAATGAAACCGCATTTTGAGAGCATCTTGCTTCCTTAATGTGATGTATTTCTTGTTGATACAGGATACTGGGGCGGGACATAAGGCAGGGAGGGATCATTGTAATTTTGAATCAATGGGAGAAACCGTTTTATTTGATGGGAAGGGTGGAGGGACGGGATTGTTCAAAAATCTCTGATGGTAGCCTGTCGTTTCTCATGCTTGGAAAGTCTAGCATAACAAATTGCATTCATTTATTCTGACAGACTTTTTTATTCTGTCTTCTTAACTGCTAAAAACACCAGAGAAGGTCAATTACTCCCGAGAGCGCAGACAAGTCCATCATGTCTTGCACGTTCATCAGATTTGTTTTGACTCTCTCCCCTTTTGTTTTCAAGCCCTGGTTCACTTGTAATTGGGCAGTGTGAACCTAAACAAACCAAATACAAAAATGCAACCAAGTAAACCTTTCCACTATGATTTAGACCAAAGAAAACTAACTTAGCCTGAGTGGCATCCATAGTTATGCCACTAACTTTTGATTGAAATGACATATTGGCTAAACGTCTTTGATAATATTACAACCTATGTGATGATGATACCTTTTGCTACGTCTAAGACTGAGGGCACAGCTACCTCCTTTAAGATTCAGGTATTAGCAATTCTCTAATTACCATTAGTGTCATTATGCCCCCTTCCCTTCTTCTCTTCCTCTCCTCATCCCTCCCTCTCTCCCTCCCTCTCCCATTGGCAAAGTGTAATCATCTGAGTTATCAATCATAGCCCGCTGCCTAGGGCACAGAACTGTAATACCTGCAATGACGGAAATGATTCATATCCACAGCTTGCTCATTATATCAACACAGACGGATTCCACTGGCTCAAACATTTATTCCCTCACTCAAAGTTGGGATTTTCATTTAGTATAGAGAGGTGCTTTTTTTTTTTTTTTCGAAATCAGAGGGCATGGTGTGGGAATAAAATATTACAGTGAATGAGTCAAACAGTGCTTTGATATTGCATATTAATACTCTGAATATTATCTTCTGTGTCTGAAGTGCATCATGTACTCCATTTCAAAGATTCTAAATGAGCACATATTCCAAATATTAATATCCAAGTTATGATATATTGAAAAAGTTATTCATATACAGAATACTGAGGCTCATAAAAGCCTTATACAGTTAATTCATTGTTTGCTGATAGTTTATTAGCTGAATAGCTGATTAGTTTGATGTCTGTAACCTGAATATTATTCACATGGCTGTCATAGTCAACAACAAAATAACTTTTTTGAGTTTTTGTGGAGGCGACATATTGTCTGACAATGACATATTCACTGATAATGGCGAGATGAATATGGCTGTGTAGCTAAATGGATCTGAGACAGTTACGGTTTTGAAGATGCTAAACACAAAACCAAAGAGCACATCCAAGGCGGGTGTGAAACTCTGAAAACAGCATATTACTAAACTCATTGACAAAGTGAATTCATATTTGTGTGCACTGTGTTAAAGCCGTGGACTATTCATGCATAAACAGCGTTTGCAGAATATTATGCCCTTAGGCGGTGTAATACCATATGCAGAATGCTGTTGTGTGCGTGTGCTGTAGACACAATGACAGCTGTGAACATCGACTATTAGGCTGAGGCTCCATTTACAGCAGCAAGCCTGATGTGACTGTCTGATCAGATCTGACACACAGTTCTTTACATGGGATGGATTCGATTAGTGTGTCTAGAAATGAGGCATGTTGAGATGGTTCACATGCATACTGCATGTCAGCTGGGACCATCATGATATGAGTCCAGGAGGGATGAATAATTGCAAAAACCTTTAAGAATATGAATAAAAGTGTTAACATTGTTGTCCTATGGAAGTACTTTTTTATATATTGGCAAAAATACAGGAGAGCTTGAAAGTCACCCTAATGCATTAGGAGTTGTAAACAGCACTTGGAAAAGTTTCATGATTTTATGTTATTATTGGCCAACTGTTGTACCAACAGACTATTTTAATCTTTATTTATACAGGAAGATTTGGCTGAGCATGTAAACTCTTTTTAGTGCCATCCTGCTTCACACTCACAGTTTCACACATTCACATCTGAGAGCCGCCCAGTAAAACTACAGTCTTCTACTTTCGGCCGCTGAGAAGCTCCACTGGAGCAACTGGGGGTTAAGTGCCTTGTTCAAGGGCATTTCTACAGTAGCTGGTGAGGGAGGTAGAATGTTTGTAATTCCCTTTCTAAACTCAGATTTTCTCAGTCAGGCGAAGAATTCAAACCAATCCCCTTCCAGTCACAAGCCAGCCAGTCAAGACCAATCTTGTAAATCAGTCACAATGTCCAAATCAGACTACAAGTTGTGTAGTGTGTCCCCAGCATGAGAGAACATCAGTTTGACTCAAAGAACTAAAAGCATCAGCCCGGCTTGTTTATGGTAAGTAACTGTCCGTCCAAACCGGCTCTGACGGCTCCACGTACATGACCTACTACCCTATTACCTTACTTCACTTAGCTCTGCCACTTTGATTGACACCTCATCTTGCGCTGTCAAACCCTGACCTTCGGTGTGTGTCCGACGAGGCTGTTTGGCTGATGGATGTCTGTGAGATAGCGGTGTGGTTGGAGGGCTGTGTAATGGAGGCGGTAGAAGTGCTGTAGTTAACAGAGCAGAGACTTATTTCCTCCTCAGCTTCGTCATTACGAAGTGACAGTCTGAGCTCATCCTGCGTGAGTAACTTGTGTGTCAGGTAAAACGCGTGCACACTCAAAAACACAGAGAGAGAGAGTGTCAGATTCTTGCATGTAGACACTTATGCGCACACACACACAGCCACACACAGTTAGATACACTCATAGACACACACACACAAATATTTTTCGGTTTTGGATAATCTCTTGCCTTGATCCGCCCAATCCCATCCTGTCATTAGGACAGTGGGTTGACTGGAAGGTCCCAGACAATCATACATTTGTTTGGGTTCCTGAGTGCAGGAATCCCCGCTTGTCTATCACTTCTTCTTTAAAAATGCCTTAACTCCTCAAAAAATACCACATTTTTACAACATGAGAATTACAAGAAAGGACAAGAAAGTTGAATATGCCTGTATAGCTGGCCTGCTGCCATGTTCCTCCTTGTTTGCCCTTCACCTCCTGAGTGTTTGCAATCAGCCGTCATTCTCTTGGATGACCGACGGCAACGATCTGTGAGGACAACAAGTGGCGTGATGAATGGAGGAGGAGAGAATATACACTTATCTCCTTTCCCCATCAAGCTCTCTGCCCCCCTTGTTGTTTCTCACTTTCCCTTTGCACCTCTCTCCCTCCTCCTCCTCCCTCAAATCTCCCAATCTGCTTCCTTCCCTCCCTCTCTCCGGTCTAATCTAGTCAGCCATCAGCCCCCGTGGTGAGCTCCAGGTTGGAGGTTGTGTATCAGAACAGGCGGGGGGGACAGACGGGGGAATTGGGACTCTTGTTTATGGAAGGCCTGCCCCCCCTTCGGGCTCCCATCTGTCTGACAGTGGGGTCGAATCGATCTGCTCCGCAATCTGTATGTACAGGATGCAGAGCGGGGATCCACAGTGATTAAGCTCGACGATGTGGATGCTTATGGGTGTTTGAGAGTGTGTGTATCTACAATGTATCTACATGCGAGTGTGGGTAGGAGGGTGATGGATGTGTGTCAGCATTGGTGAGTGTGTATGTGCTTGTATATGGAGGTAAAACAGGTCAGTGAGGCAATATTTTATGGTTTTATTGACATGATTTCATCCCCTGAGATGAGCAGCCTTGCTCAGAAGTGGCTTCCTTTGATTTTTTATTTTAGCAAGATAGCTCTGTCTTGTCCTACACATGACATCCTACACATCTTACGACCATTTTCACCTCATTGTGTGTTCATATGTGTCTGTGTGTGAGCTTGTGTGTGTGTGTGTTTGCCCTGTCATTGGGGAATGGCAGATATGGTATCTGATCTTCAAGTTGACATTCATCTTTTTATGGTGTCATGTTTGAAAGGACAAAGAGGAGACCCTGACAGATTTACTCAATCTGTGTGTGTGTGTGTGTGTGTGTGTGTGTGTGTGTGTGTGGGTCTGCCTGCCTGTCTATCTGTTTGTCTGTGTACCAGTTAACCCAGCAGGACAGGGGGTCAGCGTGTGACAGATTTACTCTGTCCAGCTTGACCCCATCGCTGGTGACTCACGCTGAGTGACTCAGTACCCACTGTGGGAAGTCTTGTTAGTGGACAGTGCAGGATGGGAGGACAAAGTTAGAAGGAGGAGGAGGAGAAACAAAGGAGGAAAGGAATAAGTGGTTATGGGAGTGTGAAGGAAGTGTGTAGGAGGGAAAGGAGAGGGAAGGAGAAGAGTTAGGGAGATGAAGACGGCGGTTTGGGAGATGGGGAGAGGAAGAGGGAGGGCAGAGGAAGAGATGTCATGCATGTAGAGAGGCTGAGAGGTAAGGAGAGGATGATGGAGGAGAATGCAAACGAAACAGAGAGAGGAGAGTTGTTTAGAAGAGAGACAGAGAGAGAGAGAGAGAGAGAGAGAGAGAGCAGGGAAGGGAACAGAGGGTGTATTATTTAGAGGCCGGGGGAGACAGTCCTCCTCATCTGTCGACTGGTGCACCTGTTCTCTGCTCTCAGCATCCAAACAGGACTGGCACTCCATCGTCCCGCATGATGCCACTGTGGGGAGGGACAGGAGAAAATGTTGTGTATCTGACTGTGTGTGTGTGTGTGTGTGTGTGTGTGTGTGTGTGTGTGTGACTCCGTGTGGATCCTCT